>NC_031970.2:5877012-6500033 GCF_001858045.2 Oreochromis niloticus
CTATGTGTATGATCCTGAACTCATTAACATAAATAATATATGCATGAGACAGTCTTTGAATTAATGTGTGCATAACATTACAGAAAACACAGCCGTAGTGTGTGAGGAGCTCTACATCCGTGCACAAATCATCCTCGTGCAATGTTCGTTCATTACCTTATCGTCTAGCTGTTTGTAGAGCTTGCGAATCTCCTCCTCGTACTTTTGCCTCTCCTCCTCAGAGATGTGAACCACAATGGAGGAGGCAATAGAGCAGGGGGTGCATGGGGTGCAAGGAGTGCAGGGGCTGCATACGTCAAGAACTGACTCCTCAGATTCTGGAAGAACCAGGGGGGCATCCTCAGATCCTTCACACAGCTGCCCTGGCACAGCAGCATTCTCACCTATACACAAGGGAAGATTTTTATCTCAGGTTTTGAAAATGTGCTGCTCTTATCTCTCCTGCAAATCCTCCCTAAGGATTAATGCATAAAATGTGATTAGTAGGTTAATCCTTAGTATAGTAAGTGCCCTAAGCATAATGCAATGTGCCAAAAATGAGTGTTCTTTACCATATAATCTGATTGAACAGCGGTGCAAAATACAATATATACACAACAAACATATTATCAAAGTGTCAGTTGGCTTGTGAGAGAATAATTACGCAAACGCTACACCTCATGGAGGGGACGGTAAAATGTCTGCTTTGCAAGCTTAGTGCCCTCCTTTGGAAGTATTAAGAGGTTTATGACATGTCTTTATAAACAGTGAGAGCAGAAGGTTAGGTGAAACACTTCAGTCTGTTCATTTAACAAATATTGGGATTCTTATGTTATTAGATATGATTCTGTCACATAATGAACTACTGAACACAGTTTACTTTATTTGGAAAGACAGAAAAGCTGTAATGTATGTCCAGTGATTACAATCACTGTCGACTTTGTTAGGTACACCTGTTTAACTGGTCAGAGAGCAGAGTACCACACCACTGCAGGAAACCGAGGTTACAGTTTACACAGGCTTAAGCAGAAGACTGGAAAATCATTGGCAGTCTGGCGAGCGTGATAGATGGTAGGGTCAGAATTGGTGGAAACAACATGAAGGCATGAATCCATCCTGTCTTGTATCAACAGTTCAGGCTGGTTGTGGTGATGTGGTCGGATATTTTCCGTCTAGTACAAATTGAGCATCATTCAAACACCACAGCCTACCTGAGCATTGTTGCTGACCCTTTATGACCACAGTGCATCGATCATCTGATGGCTGCTTCCAGCAGAATAATGCACCGTGTCACAAAGCACAAATCATCTCAAACTAACTTCTTGGACATCACAATGAGTTCACTACACTCAGTTGACCTCCACATTTGCCAGATCTCGATCCGACAGAGCACCTTTAAGAGGTAGTGGAACGAGAGATTCACATCATGTATGTGCAGCTGCCAAATCTGCACCAAGTGTGTGACGGCATCATGTCAATATGGACCAAAATCTCTGATGAATGATTCGAGCAACTTGTAGAATCTATGCAATGAATAGTTAAGCCATCTCAAGGCAAAAGGGGAGGGGTGTACCTAGTAAAGTGTCCAGTGCTTGTATTTTTTAGGATCAAAAAATAGACATAAATTGAGAAAGAATGAGTTCTTTTTGAACTGTACTGCAGATTCTGTGTTGCAGAGACCACTTTTCTCCGACATGTATGCGTAAACATCTTGATGCAGTTGAAAGAAGAGACTTTCTGTGTTACTGCTGACCGATTTCAGAAGCTGACTACGTCTGTCTCTGCATGGCTTTACTATAGCACTCATTTGACTGATTAAAAGCACTATAGGTAGCTCTAAAGTAGAGGAGTGATTACATCAAGAACTGAAGTGATTCTAACTCTAAAATATGCTCAAAGTAAACTCATAATGCACCAAGCTGACACTTTGAGCTCCACCTGTAGACTTGACGGTGTACTAATCAATAAAAGTAGCCACAAAATTAAATGTGACAAAGACCTGCATGTATGTGTCTCTACTGCACACCACAGGAGTTTCTCCTCTGCAACTGAATGGAATTTATTGTGTGAGTCAAGCGTTCCTGTCTGTGGGCATGCGGTACAAGATGGAGGTCAATAGCATCTTTCTCAAGGAGCTCCTGCCCTGAGGTGGGTAACAACATGGGGGGCAGTGAGGGGGGAGTGAGTGCGACGATGTTGTCAAAATGATTAATTAGGAAATTAAAAGCACTGAGTTGCGTGGGAGACTGGAAGACGGTCGAGGAAAAGATTATGTGTGTGAAGGAGAATGGGGTGAAGGAATGAAAGAAATTATTTTCACTAAGAGGTGATCGATAAGTACTTGTTGCAACATTTTTAAAATTCAGGTCAAGCTCCGAGGGAATGATCTTTAGGAGAAAAACATCGGAAAAGATTCATTACACAAGTTGAATGTCAACCGATTGCTAGCACTGAGAGCGCTGACATTTGAAAAGACCTCGTCTAACAAAAGAGACGTGTGTGCAAGTGTAATTAACAGCAAATGCATGTGCCTACGATGCTTCATTTACTTGTGTTTTTTTGTGTGCCAACTGAAACAGTTATGAGTGAGTGCGTGACATGTGAGAAGACCAGTGTAAGTTATGACTTTTCTGTAGATGTGATTAGCTCTCGCTTCTGTGAAGATTACTAATGCATAAGGATTCATAAATCATAAGGCCTGAATCATGTCTTGCCTTCAGTACAGTGCAGGGGGAATCCAATTATGCAAAGTGTAAAATTCAGAATAATATGGAATAGAAATAACCAAGGAGGGATTTTTAAGTGTTTTGGGCACAAGTCCAGCAAGTCTGTTTGGCTCCCCTTGTCCCATATCTGCCCTGGCAGGTATTCAGATGATATCAAATGAGGTTAAATCTGCACTTACGTAGACTGCAAAATAAAGCCTGCGGCCTGGTGAAATTTTCATTCCTGTCAGTGAATACTCCTCCATGCATGAAAAGGGACTGGAATAAGGACATGCACTGCAGTGGCTCTTCTTTTCAGAAAAGTAGTGTTTTCTGGGCTGGAGTATCATCTCTCTCGAGCACAAGCTTTTCATCTTTTAACACCATCGTTCTTTTTACTGTATGGCAGGCAGTTAATCTTTTAAAAAAAAGATTAAAGATCAAGATCTACAATCATGCTTAAACCAGCACTCAATTTTCATTCTTTTTGTTTCTTTTATAGGAGTAATTTAATAAGTCTGCAGCCACACTTGCAGTTCTGTGATGCTTTGAGCTAAATGCTCACTGCGCTGGTGCTTTGCATGTTTTATTACATTTCTACCATCCTATTTTCACCTTTTATAATACTAACATTTGCTAATTAGAACTAAACACAAACTGCAACTGATACTAGTGGGAAAGTAATTAATTCTCTTGAGACCATGAATATGTTCAGTGCAATCCGTTCACTAGTCTCGAACAAAGAGGCTCAACCAGCAAACATCCCCACACAGTCCCTGGCATTAGCGCAGTTGAAAATATATGCATTTCATGGTTCTGACTGATAAACTCAAAATGCACAGGCAACTATTTTTACCTTCTCTTGGGAGAAGATGATTTTAAGTGTTTTTTTATATCAGTGCAAGTATTACCGTTCCTCCAGCAGTTCAGCTCTGCCTCGAGTCTTTGAATAGTTTCCTTCATTGACCTGTTCTTTTCCTTCTCCTTTTCATACTTCTTCTTCCACTGCTCTGCTGTGAGCTCCAGGTTCACTGATACAGTATTCCTAATGGTCTTGGCTCTAATTGGAGGGATACAGTGAGGGTGGGAAGACAGAAGGAACGGGGAAGACAGAAAGGGAAGGAAACAGTAAGAGGGGAGGGTAAGAGGAAAATATATAGATAAGAGAGAGAAAAAAAGGAAAGTGCAAGACAACAGCAGAGAACAGAGAAACTGTCAAAAACAGTTTCCAGTCGCAGCTGCTCGATGAAAATATGTTTCCATCTCATTAATTGGTATGCAAATTGGGTTTCTTCCAACTTTGGTTAGAAGGGATAGGATGAAGAGGAAGGAATTTAAAATATAAAAAATATCAACCCCCCTGAAGCATATTCACATCAAATATAGAGCACTTCTCATATAAGGTAGAGTATTTATGGGATGATAAATAATTCATAAAGTCTTGCTTTAGATTTTGTTTTTGCAGTGACTGAAACATAATCACTGCAAACAAACAATGATGTTTGTTTAATTAATGAACTTGAAGGTCAATATTGGCTTTGACGTCTTCGTTCGTCTACACAGCCTGAACTCTCACAGGCAGCTCTCTTGTAATTTCTTCAAGTAGTCTTCAGAAATAGTTCTCCAGGCTTTTTGAAGGACATCCCAAAGCTCTACTTTGGATGTTTCTGCCTTTTGTTCCATTCTCTGTCGAGATGATCCCACACTGCTTCAGTAATGTTGAGGTCCGGGCCCTGCGAGGCCAGTCCATGACTGATACAGGCTTGTACTGCATTGGCAGTGTGTTTGGAATCATTGCCATGCTGAAAAATGAAGGTGCTGCTAATCAGATGCTTTCCAGGTGGCACTGCATGGTGGATCAAAATCTGATGGCACTTTCCTGTATTCATAATTTAATCAATACCTGTAAGATCCTCTACACCACTCGCTGAAATTAACCTCCAAAACCTGACAGAGTGTTCACAGATGTCTGTAGATACTCACTGTTGTACCTCACTCCAAAAAAAAAAAAAAAACACAAAAATTTAATCACTCCTTTAGACCTGTTGCCACTGGTTTTCAGTCCAGCTCTTTGTAATTTAGCATACATCAGCCTGTTCCCCCTGTTTCCCTTCCTTAGGAATGACAGCTGCCCTTCCACTAAGACTATTTTTGATGAGGTTTTGGTGAAGAGTGGACAGCTTCTCTCAGGTCCTGTGTCAGGTCCTTGCTAGTTTTTTTCCTCCCCATTTCTTGAGGACATTACTTTTGGATACTGGTCATCTGCTGTAGGTAGTTTTTTCGACCTACTATTTCCTTTTTTTTTACTTCACTTGGAGAAAAAAAAAGCAAAACCCTTAAAAAAACATTCCCCTGAAAATGACCAGGTTCAAGACTGGATTAAAAAATAGTCAATGTCCAAGAAAAACTTTGAAAGACCTTCAGAAAACCCAGAGAACTATTGTTCAAGATCACTTTAACAAAAATGCTGAAAGTCTGGCTCCTTGGAAGGAAAATCTAAAGAAATGAGAGGGTGGTTCAAGACTTTTGCACAGTACCGTACAACAAAAATAAGTGGCTTTACAGCTGAAACAGTTACACTGAAACACCCGCAGCACTTTCGCTTCATTTCACACTTCAGTGAGAAAACACTGTCTGTATTCAATTATTCCCTGACATTAGTCAGACAAACGATGTTATCCAGTCTCATCACATCAGAATATAGATAACATGTTGTTTGGATAGGGAAATGCTGAAAATCAAACATCAGGTGGCATATGTTCTGAATGCTGAACAAAGTGGTCATGACTTATTTATGCTCTGCATAAATACACAGTCCAGCCATAAAACCTGTACTTTTAATAATGAATGAAACAACAATAACAACAATAATGACCCTAAGGTAGGATTTCAGACCTGACACTGTTGACCTTTGTGTCCATTCAAAGGCTTTTCTGAGAAAATATGCTGAATTCTACAGGGCAGATGTATTTAATGTCGTGTTACAGTACTTCCTATACATTCTATTATTCTTTAAAATAGATAATTGTTGGCACTGTACAGCTAGTGCTTCTGACAAAAGAGAAAAGAGACCAAATCTTTAAATTCAAGCATCCATTGTGAATTCTCTAACTGCCTTTGCTCTGTAATACATTATTTATTTCAACCAACACTCCAGTGTCAGTCTCAATTCATTGGTAGGGGGGAAAAGGCTAGATGTCCACAAAAAAGCTTTTTCAGGATCTTTCTTTTCAATCTGTGGGGTTTATTTAAAGTTGACAGCAAGTAATAAGAGTGGAAATCTGGCAAGCAAACCAAATCAGAGTCCATGAATGCAGCTTACCTATCTGAAGACGGAGGGAAGCAGATTTTGAACAAACAGAACCCAAACTACAACAAAAAGCCTGCTTCTAAAGCAACTTCGTCAAAGGAAGAGTTAGAGGCAGTAATATGTGAACAGCATATCTGAGGTGAGCACATTTCAGCAAAAACATCCCCGCGACTGCAGCTGAGAGAGACGCAAATGTGTGCTGTGCTTCACAGCGCAGACGTTCATGGCTACTTAGCATGGAAGAACGTTACCGTTGGCCAAACATCAAGGTGGATTTGGTCTCTGTATCGTTGTAGCTAGAGGGAGAGCAACAGATAAACATGGTGGTGCGGCAGTTCCCGCCCAGCGAGTCCTGTAGGATGCGAGTCATTTTACTGTCACGGTATGGCACATGGGATTTCTACAAAGAGATAAAAAGAAGCGAAGAAAGAGAATTAAAGATAGCAACGGGCAGTGAAAAAGACAGACGAGAGGATTGAAAAGCAGAAAGAAATACTGAATTGCTGCACCATCACGTCTGTCTTTGAAAAACTAAAAATATGTGTTGTTTGCATCGGGAGAGAACAAAGAAAAAGGTGATTTCTCTCTCACTGGTAGATAATTGACAGTATAACCTTTTTAACACATGAAATGTTTTCAAAAAGACTTCGTCCTTGCTCAGAAGACTGAATAGCAGCAGAATTTCTAACAGATTTCTGAGGCATTTACAGCCTGAGAGCCTTTCCTTTAAGTTTACCAAGAGTTCCCTAGGCCTTTTCAGCTTGTTTCTTTAAAGCCTTCAGAGGTGTATAATAACACGAGACGGGGAGTGTTTTAATTATAATGATAGAGCTTGAAAAGAGTGGGTAGACTGGATTGTATTACCAGCTGTAGCAGCGGTGGGAATTATGGGTGAGGAGGGATGGATATCTGCTAACAAGCTAGCATGTTTCTGCAAGCATTCATCCAACCCAGCTGCAAGACAACAGTGTGGATCTCATTCAGGGTTCACTGCTGTTATTTCCAGTGGCAAATACTTCAGTGTAACTGCATCTCACATGTTACACAGCTGGGGTTTGGGAGTACTTTAAAAATTGGAAGTGACACAATAATAATAAATACATAGGTTTCCCTTCAACTTGTGCTTATCACCCATTTGGACATAGCCAAGTCAGCCATATCAGCTTGTTCCTAGTTTTAATCTCAAGCTTAGCTAGCCAGATGCTGATAGTATTTGCAGTACGATTTCAAAACTGCTAATCTAACTGCTGCTTTTCCCAAAATGTCAAAGCGTGCTATTCCTTTAAATTGAATGTAGAGCTATCTTCAGATACACCCAGCAGATTTATTGTACTGTGTAATCTGGCCTTGACAAACTGCTGGTGTCACTAGCTACTAAACTAAGTACCTAATTTGTGAAATTTAGGTTGTTCTAATCTAATACTTTCAGCTAATTCACTGCAGCCTGAACCCAGGATTGGGGGAAAAAATGTTTAAACAACAAGAAGCTAATGATAGACCTCAGAACAAATCTCCACCGTACCGTTCCTTCAGCCAGCGCTGAGATGACGTTCCCCAGGGCCGACAGAGACTTGTTGATGTTCTTGGCCTCATCCAGCACCGCTCCCTCGGCGCCTGTCTTACTGACCTGACACAGATACACCCGCAGACAGGAGGAATTAGTCCGTAAAGAACATTATCAGCAGGGAAATTATGTTTATTTTCCTGGTGACACTGACACTGTGGTGCAATTTAGCAGTGAGAGGGTTCACTCAGTGCATTTTCAGTTAATTTGTTTCAGTGAATTGTTGCAATAATTTAAAGAACAGCCATGGCAAAAATGTCAAATGGCAGCATGCAGCTCAACAAACTGTAGAAAAATCAAATATGCAATAATAAAAAATCACATATGAGCAAATTTGTTCAAATGTAACTGTTATTTTAAAGAAAACCATAGAGAAACTCACACAGAAATAATTATTAGAAACCTGTCTTGCAATAAAACTCCAATAAAAAGCACTTCAGCAGCACCAGAATGAAGAATTTGTGCATGCACAGCTAATTGCTAACAGACAGAAACACTGACAACCCCAGACGGTTTCCACACTTTGAAAGGAAAGGCGCACGTTATTCTGTCATAATCGCCATGGGATGCAATTATTTACGGCAAAATAATGAGGAGCTTAATTACAGAGGAGAGCAAGTCGTCCTATCAAAGCCTTCTGTGGACCATACGTCAGGCTCCTGTTCAGTCCAGTCAATAACGTTTTGTACCAAAGCCTAAAAAGCTGCTGGAGTAGAACCTTTTACTTATTCAGCCCCAGGGAGGACCAAGACAACTTACAGATGCACTATCAGCACTTATCAGCTACAAACCACAGACATCAACATCTATCCAGACTCTACTGCAATCTAACGCTCTAAGTTTTCTACCAATACTATCAACACAAGGAGCCAAGGGCCAGGTTTAGCGGTGCCTCTAATGTATTTTCTATCTGCTTTCCAGAGTTTGACCTATGTCCCGTTGATAGATTGTTTTATACAAGGTGTGGTGGGGCTGAGCTGCCTCAGATTTCACCTAGAAGACCTTTAAAAGTGGAATGAATTTGTTGTTCTTTGGTTTCCATCAGTTTGATGTTTATCTTGGCTGAAAGCTCCATTTAGCACTTATTATTTTTCAGAATAAACAGTAACCCTGATAATGCATCGGCGACAGGCTGAAACAACCCTACAGATTAGGAATCAGCTCTCGGCCTCTGAGTTTTTTTATAAAGTGGAATTTTTAAAAAACCAGAGCAATCCAAAGCAATAAAGATTCAGGTTTAGTTGCTTTAATGCATTGTTTATCTGCTTCTTTGATGTCTGAAAACACCATTTCAAAGACCCCAGTGTTTCAAACCCCTGTCAACAGCAAACGTCTGGAGTTTATAGCCCTCCTTTTAATGTTTTTGAAAGAAAAATCCCCATTCGTCCTACCTTCTCACTGCCAGCTAGGTCAACCAGATATAACTTCCCACTCAGCTTCTGCTCAGTCTCCACGTTTTCTTGTTTGATGTTAATCAGGAAGATGCTGTGACTGCGGGAACTATGCTCATTCATGTCTAAAGAACAAACAAAAGTTCAATTTAGTATTTCCTGCTGAATTAGCAAAGTTCAAGTCTTCACGTCACACCTCGCCATGCATGTTTCCCCTTTGCACATTAATCTTGAAAAAAAGTCTGACATAAAGTGTCTGATGGAGTGAGTGTCACAACATCAGGAAGATCAACAGTGTGACTCACTGGTGACAGCAACGTGACGGTTGGCCTTCCCCTCATCTATCACATCCATCACCTCCTCAGGACTTGTGACAAAGCGCTCAGTGCAGCCCTTAGTGAAGCAGGAAATGAAATATACGTTCAGTAATATGCACAAATATTAGATACACACATAACAGATCAACGTGAGCGCAGAGGCAGTATTAATAATTGTGGTTTCTTTAACTTGAACTCAACAATATCATCAGCAGTAAGACAGCTTAGATGAGAACATTGATACCACTCTCGATCATATCAGGAAACAGTAGAAAGTCAGTGTTGTTCCTCTGTACCGACATAAAAATTCTATTTGTTTGTTTTTCCCTTTTTTTTGAGGGTTTGTTGACTACCTCCTGGTTTTGAGCGAGATCAACCAGGATCAAGAAATACCACAGTCATTTCCACAAACACAGTAAAGTTAGGTGTGATGATGCATTAGAGAGCCCTAGGTGTGCAGATAACTTTATTTTCTTATCATTTGATTAAGCCAGAACTGAGAAAAGCTAGCAAGCTGCTGGCTGTCAGTCTCAGTCATGTCATCTTCTCACGCTGATCTATTCTTATACTCATAAACAACAAAAACAGCATCTTTATAATAGAGAAAAATGCAAACTGAATCGTGTCTGTAGGTGACTCACCTTCACATAAGGAACTCTGTGTTTGTCTTCGTGCACTGACAGATTTGTCTTTGTCACTGTGTTAGGATGAGAAAAACATGGAAGATGTCATTTTTTTATTACCTGGAGGATTGAGCGTGTGTGTTCATGTGTGTGTTCATGTGTGTAAGTGTTTGCCCATGTGTGTGCTTGTGCAAATAAGCATCTGCATGGAAGTATTCTTCCTTTCAGCACAACTATAATGAGACCTGACTATGTTCCCTTCATATTTGTGAGTCAGCCTCTACCCACTGTGTGCGGCGTGAAAAAATACTCCAGGGCCTGGCTATGAATATTTTCAAAAGACGTGAAGCTTTATTTTTTTGTATAAAGTCAAAATGAGAGGTTAAGCACGTGCCTCTGATAATGTCAATGAACAAAATACCAATTTTTGGCAAGGGCACTTACTGGCCCAAATTCCTGCATTAGTCACTGTACATTTGAAAGTCTTATCATGTCGGTAATTAAATTTCACCAGATTGTGGAGGCCGTTTTCTCCCTTGAGACTGTTAGTGTGTGCTTGTGTGGTTTCATCCTACAGCCATTTCCCCCCATAGGGTGTTATTCTCCTGCCTCCATTCATCTGGCTTGTTGTTGACTCTTTTTGTTCAGAGCCTAAATGTTCCACAGGCACTGTGAACTCCCCTGCATACAGATGGGGGCTTTCACCACTGTCTCTGGCTCCATTAAAGATGTAATCACAACCCTCTATCCCGGCCTCTCCATCATTTTACACGGGTTGTATATGGGTGATAAGACCATGAGCTGAAATGCTGAGTTGACTCTGGGTGTATACAGAAAATAGGACAAAGGGAGGATATAAAGGAAGCCAGTGAGGTTGTTTACTTTTTCAATTTAACTTCACAGATCAGTTTAATTTTACGGTTTTTAAATTAAAAGGCCATGAAAACTGAGGAGGGGAGGGCGTGATAATAAATGTTCCTTTTCAAAAGAGCGGAATAATTTAAAAAGCATGCTTCTTTTCCTTGATAGCTTCACAGCTTATATTTATAAAAGTGTCAACTCAAACAGCACCATCAGCGTCTTCACGTTCTCCAAAGAATCCAAGTTTTTAGTGTTTGCAGCATCAGTACTGCAAAGTCCATCTTATACTGTAGCATTACCAGCTGGTTTTGAAATCTAAGACTGTAAGTGTAAACCTCAAAATTTAATGTAGTTAAAACATCAGGAAAAAATCACAGGTACAACTCTCCTCACTCCCCAAGACATTTTTAATACGGTCCACTGTTCAGCAGGCTAACAGGACTTTAGCTGACCTCTGTTAGGAGATCTGGGGTCACTTTGTGCTATAAGCACTCATTCACCCCTCACTCAGTTAAACTGAGTAATGAAAAACTCAAGTACTCTGAAAAAACACAGAAAACACATCACAAACCTAAAGAAGTCCAGTTGCCATCTTTTTTTAGGTTCTCAAGAATTTCCCTTATTAATTCACTCAAAAAAATAAAATAAAAATGATAATACGGGCAGAAAAGTCACAGAACATTTTCTGTTTTTCTTTCTTGTTTTACTGTGTAGCACAGAGAGAAGTTGGGAGCCTTTGAGGTAACGCTTTTATTGTTATTTATCTACTGGTGTTTATTATAATTACATCTGTATTTAATTAAAATGTGCCCATTAAGGGTTTTTGTTGTAATATTTTCTTTTTGTCTGTTTCTGTGATGCAGTTGTTGCCTGTCCCAGGATGATTTTCTCCTGTGGGAGACAACAACGTAATCATATCTTAAATGTAAATATATAATGATTAGCCACAAGATTAAAAACCCTGGCACAGATTATCTCCTTGATAATTTAGGGCACCTTGGTTCCTGAGATTCACTTTAATGTTGCTTTTGATAAATAACACCCAAGTAATCGTTGTCTCAGACCAATTCCCCACCACCACATTTCCACAGCTCACAACAAGAACTGTTTAGAAATGGCTGGAGGAACATAATAAAGAGTCCATGGTATTGACCAGCTCCCAAGCTCCCCAAATCCCAATCCGATCAAGCAGCTGCAGGATGCATTGGAATAAGTCTCAACCACAGAGGTCGACCAGCCCAGAGGGCCTGAAAGTTCTGCTGCTCGTATCCCAGTGCCACACGCTGCAGGACACCCTCAGAGGTCACAAATCCATCTCATTCAGAAAGAGGCAAGTAAATTTAATGCTGTGGCTCATCACTATAGATGTGCCTGTCAGTTTGCATAGGGTTCAAACACTTTAAGTAATAAGGTCTTAAAATGTCAACGGTTAACCATGATTCATCTGTGTGTGAGCAGACAGCTTTTAAATCTGTGTTGTGACACAGAAAACTACACAGCATTAACAAAATTGAGCTCTATTTCAGTTTTATACCGTCCAGCAGGTCCCGGATTTTATCCATGTAGATCTCAAAGTAGGAGACCTGCAGCAAAGACAAAAATACATTTGATAGCAAATATTTTATCAGGGATACAGAAAGAGAATTCAGTGCAGATAAATGAGGAGCATGATAGATGCTCACTGTACAAATACAAAATGCTGCAATAATCTGCTGTGGCTCTGATGAGGTATTATCCTCTATTATAAGACTGTGATGTAAAAGGGAAAATGCTGTGGGATGATCATGGTTTATTTATCATGATTTATTGATGCTTGGCTGATTCCACTCAACCCATCCATGTGAGGATTACATCAGAGCTTCAAGTTGTATTTCTACTGAACATATTCCGTCTAACGGCAAATGTAAAAAAAATAAAATAAAGGTAAAAGTGCAAACTTGAACAGACAAACGTCAGAATCCACACCAACCTTTATGTGGAATTCAAGATTCTCATCCATGGCAAATATATGTTCAAAAATGTCCTCAGCAATCCGCGGTATTATCCCCATTCCCTGGGGATCATGAAGGTTCCCCTAAAGGAAGATTGAAATGAGACAGAGACATGTAAGTGAAGAGCGGGATAAATGCAGACCCTGGGACAAATAAAGTCGATAGAACAGTAAAAGAAAGGAGAGCAGCGAGGCTTTTGACTTGAAAGCGAACAGGGTTGTTTCCCACAGAGAGTTGTAAAGAAGGTTAGTTTCCACATGAGGCTGAGAAAGAAAGATAGAGAATGATGGCCATGACGGAGGCAGACATAAAGTCAGGACAGGCAGAGGAGGAGACGGTGTTTAAAAAGGAGGAAAATGTGCGTGCATCTCTGTGCTCGCACGTGCCACATTGAGAGGGCTACCTTTTGAATTTTTTAGCAGCACTGTACCTCCATGGTGTGTGTCTTTCCTGAGGAAGTCTGCCCATAGGCAAAGATAGTCCCATTGTATCCACCCAGTACATCTGAAATGAGGAAGAAGAAACAAAAGCACGTTAGAGAAGAAAGCAAGGGGGAGGGAAGAAAATAGGTAAAGAGTGTGAAAGTAAAGAATGGCAGGAGAAAACAGCTGCAAAAATATAAACAGATATAAATTTCTATCCTGAGTCACATATGTGGAAACCAAAAAATGATGGCAGCCTGTTATGCCTGGCTTACCCTTCAAATCCTCAGTGTCAAAGTAATCTACTAATGGTTGGAAGTGTATACCGTTGTACACAAAGAAACTTCTGTTTTATTGTGAGGACCCACTCCACCCCAGGTCCATTCACCTTGCCCACCTATCACGGTTTGTTCATTGTCAGCAACATTGGGAACACCTGGGCCCAGTGTGCCAGTGCCCTATAAAAGCCTTGGAGCTCAGCTTTTGTGTCATCTCGCCTCTAAGTCACTCATCTGAGTTTTTGGGTCACCGCTTCTTATATTAAAAATTCTTAAAGGAGCAGCTGTTAAACAGCTGCATGGCCATTTGCAGATGAATGATCTATCTGAAAAGTTTCAATTAGGTTTCAGAATTCATCAACAGGACTAGTTACTAGTTACAATGTCACACTGTCAGAGGCACTTCCTATGACCGCTGACAGTGGACTCATCTCTGTGTCCTGTTAGACTTCAGTGCACTTGATACTGTTGAACATTTTAATACAGAGACTATAACAAACTGTTGATCTTAAAGAAAACAAACTGCAGGGGTTTGAATCTCATCAATGTGATTCTAATTTGTTCACGTAAATGGGGCCTTTTCTTCCCTCACAAAAGTTTATCACGGAGTTCCCTTAGGCAAAAAAAAAAACTGCATATATTTTCAGTGCTATGCAGATAATATCCATATTTATTTATCTAATGAATCCAGATGACACAAACCAATTACATGTCTTAAAGACATAAAGGCCTGGATTAATTCAAATTCTTAATTGGAGTCACCATATGCATCACCTTTATGCTCACATGACCACACGACTGGTTTGTGACATATAGTTTAGTATTTTTACTTTTTTTTTTCATGTGGACATTAGTGTCTGTGTGCCAGGCTTTACACTGCTCTAAACACTGTTTTAAACTGTTATGTTTTCTACTCTCAGTTCTACATGATGTCAGAGACTCTGTAATATGGTCATCTCAGATACAAAGATCTGGCTGTCAGGAGTTGATATGAAGCGAGTCATCCTAAAAGGCTTTTTTCAGATGGTGGATGAACAGACAGGGGTCACCAAGGCCTTTTGTAAAATAAGGAAGGATTATTTTTGAGCGATGAATTATGAAAAGCTACTCTAGTAGAGTCCAAAAATGAATATGTGAATGTGGAAAGAAAAATGGTAAAATCTAAATAAACCTGCCAACTCTGTGTACCTCAAGGTGTCAGTCAAGGAGGTTGCGTGATTGCATACCAGTTATACTAATTATACCCTTGTCAACAGGCCCTCTTACCAATTATAAGAGGGCCTGTTGTTTCAGCCGTGAAAAAAGTCGGATTGATTTGAATTCAACCTTGAAGCAGAGTTGCCTAAAAGAGCCTGTTTGCCCTCCAGCATTCAGCAAGCAGAAACTCTGTAAGCTTTGGCGGTGCTTTGTGCTCTGGGCTTCTCACTGCTTCACCCACATTTGTTAAATCTGCGCACAAGGTTTCTACAGTGTCAGTAGCAGTGGATGAAAAAATAAACTGATAAAATTGTTTGTGAACATGTTTTATCGCGACAGAAATTAAACGGCATACGAAAACTACCAGACAGGAAGTTCCCAGAGAAATACAAATATCTTTGACCTTTGGTCCAAAGGTAGATCAATCTGAGCATCATAAGCCTGTTGGCTCTGTGGGGTACGTGGTATTTAAGCCTGGTTAGGTGCCGAACGACCTCTGTGGCTACACACAATAAACAACAACTACCTGCAGCATTAATGTCACCAGGAGGCAGTCGGCGAAGTACAGAGTAAATACAGATATATTTCCCTTTTTCTTTGTGGAAGCCATAGCAGAACGCCTCCACTCCAGCTGAGGTTATAAAGAAATACACCCTTGGATGTTATAGTGCTGACAGAGGCCAATAAACCTCTGTGGTAAAAGTCAAACATGGATAAAGAAAAACATATCATCCCAGAAGTCCAGCAGCCACTGGTCAGCTGACCACAGACACATCACAAAGGCTCTCAGCTGTAACCATGCAGAACCCTCTTTCTCTCCTGTTTTCATGTGTTGCTGCCTCTTCTTGTTCATGTCTTCCTTTGTTTCCACGCTGGCTATAGTGAGAACAACGCAGAAGTGTGGCACAAAAAAGAACAAACACTAAAGAATGTGTTATTGAAAGGAAATGAAGGCAGCGGGAGACTAGATTGCTAAACAACAGAGACCTTCACAAAGGGAAACACAGAAGAGAAGAGTCAGCACGAGTCTGACACAAAGACACTGAAAAGGGCAAAGAACGCGACGGCACAAGTGTGAAAGAAAACAGCGAAAAGGGCAAAAAAAGACACTGTAAGATGAGAAAACTGAGAAAGTGTAAATATGGATATGGTCTCCAAACCTCTTTGCTCTCACCAAGCTTGCCCCCTCTGTTACCTTTTCCCCCTGACGCATTTCAAATCTCACTTCTTATCGCATGCCTTCCTTCCGCTAACTGCCTACCTTGAATTTTTTTCAACCTCGCACTGAAAGTGATCCTGCCTTTTTATTTCTTTTTTCCTCAGCCTGCATGGTAATCTCACACTCTACAAGTAATCTTGCCTGCCAAATCAATCTTTTTCATGCCCCATCTAGAACTAGTTCAATGGAGTTCCACACTCACTTTGAAGGTGGGAGAAAAATGAGCCCCTAACAGGGAAAAAAGAGGCAGACAGACATAAAGAGATGCAGACAGAAGGAAGGGTAAGAGAAAAAGATTCAAAAGTTGAAGGTAATGGTTTTGTTTGATCTATATGCCCCTTGGATAGGCTGGTCCTGCTGCGCCATGATAAGCATGCATGTCATTAATCAGTGCATTTTGATGCTCCTACATGCAGCCGTGTGACTACATCATGTCATGGAAATAGTTTTTTCTTGCTTCTTGTAAGGGAGGTGCTAATGGATGCACCAGTGAATTGTCCGTGTGAAGTGACACCAACAACATGGATATCACGATTATGGTAATTCAAGGTGCTCTGTCGTTTTTTCCCTCAGCTGTTGTGTCACTCATACGTCATGGAGACAAAAAAAACCCCAGAACCATGTATGTGACTCACCTTTGACTATCTGCTTGGCACAGGTGCTGTAGACCTGCTCCTGCGTGCTGTTAGTTGGGAAGACTCGGTCAAACACATACGCCTTCCCCTGTGGAGGCCAACACAAACACAGTCAGCTATGACAAAGACAGTTTAGAGCATAGGTGTCAAACTCTGGCCCGCGGGCCAAATTTGGCCCGCAGCCTAATTACATTTGGCCCGCGAAGCCATACCAAATTACTATTAGAGCTGGCCTACTGGTATTATACAGCTAATATATATATTGTTTAGTATTAAGCTTTGCTTGTTCCATATTCAGTTTTTCAGCAAAATGTGTTTGAGTCCATAAGAAAAGATTCATTCTTATATCTGGAGGAATAAATATATTTCAATAAATATTAACGTTAGCCCGCGACTTTGTTCCAGTTTTGAATTTTGGCCCACTGTGTATTTGAGTTTGACACCCCTGGTTTAGAGCGTGCTTTAGATTATAGTCAGCACCTCATCCTCCCATGTGACGTGCTGTAAAATGCATCTTGGGAACTTTGTGAAGCAGAGAGCACGTGACAGAGACACATCATGTTTTTCACTAAGACATTATGTAAACCCATATTGCCACTATAAAGCAGTGCCACATCAATATTTCCTATACGCAGAGTGAACATGGTTTATGGATGCTCTGTCCATCTGTGTGTAGGCTGAAATAGCAGGGTATATATCACATTAAGAGGCCCATCTGTCTCTTTTTGATTAGTGCAATATGCATCCTGAGTATATTTGATGGAGGCAGTGGTTGTTTCGAATGAGTGCAGCGTAGAGCTTTGAGCAAAAGGTTGTTTGACCCAGAGAGACAGAGCGAGAGAAAGAGATCACGTCTGAGGTAAGGCCATTAGAGGCAGCGTTCAAGGACTTCAAGAGCAAAGTGATGGAAATGAGACAAGAAATTGAGTGGAGGCGTAGAGAAGATGAGTGGCAGTGTAGAAAAAGTAAAAGATAGCAGATGACCTGAAATCAGCATTTGAGAAGGAGAATTAAAAAAAAATGCATAAAGACCGCAAGGAAGAAGAGCCTGTTTCTCTGACTGAACCAGCAGTGGCGCTAAATAAGTCAACCTGGTGACCAGCCTGCGACTACCCATAGACGGGAAGACATGAGCTAATTCAACCCACATGTCTGGACTGAAAGTGAAGACATTCAGTGTTCAGCTAAATGGACAGTTAAGCCATTGATTCATCTTCTCAGTCCAGGATATTTAGTAACACACACCACTTTAAGTGCTCAATAAGATCGGGGTCTATTCTACGTTGAGCAAGCGCTGATGTAAATCCAGTGACTGGGAGTTGTCTCGCCTCCTTCTTCAAAAAGCATGCCTGACTGCTAACAGACCCACTTGTGTTTCTGTGCGTGGGGCATATACTATATATGTATACAAGATTCACAGCAGCTGAATGCCTCGAGGACCTTCTCTACAACCCACAAATACACCATACCTTCGCTGTAAGGAGACAAACACATACCAAAAATGTGGCAGTAAAGCTGAAAAACACAAGCACAAACTTGCAGGTTATTGTTTTGTTTGTTTGTCTTGATTGATCATGTAAATTATTGCTTTTCTTTCCAAACTCCTTAGATCACCATGACCTGGATCACTGCAAAACCGCATATCATGTAAATGTGTTTTACTGGTACACGATCTACTATAAAGAATGCATGTCTGCCCTTTGCATAAATTGCATATGACCTGTGAGGATGATCTAAACTATGATTATGGCTGTATCAGCAAAACCCCAGTGATCCATACTATCAGCAGCTGTGGATAAAATACAACAATAATTTCCTCAAAGTTTTACGGATGGGCCCCATTGTTCCTAAAGGTTCTAAATGGGACAGCAAGATAAACACGAAACCCCACAGCGCTCCAGTTTACAGTGGCTTGAGTAATAAGTTCTGTCAAAGATGCATGGCTCACTGACTCACAATTTATTGTTTTTCTTTTTGGGCTTTTGAGCACATTTATTATTTGGTTTTAAAGTTCCATTAAGATAAAAATTTATTTATATGTCATATGTATTTATGTATTCTGCTTTGGCTGGTGGAAAGAAATGGGAAAAAAATAAAGCAAAATGGATAGGTCGCCGAATTTGTGTCATTTTTAATGATCGCTAAAGAATAAGGGAAGTGATGATGAATAATAAAATGTTAAACTGCACCACCACAGAAGAAAAAATGCTTGAAGCTTGTCAACTTAATCAAGTAGTCTATAAGACGTTTAAGCTGCAGTACTTTATGTTGCATATATTTTGCTTACAGGGAAATATTCTTTTGATTAAGGAAGCAGGAAAAAAGTGGATGTTTCTAAGGTAGCTGTAGCTAGTGTAGATGATGCTGTGTGGTTTTTACCTCTGCTCTGATTCTCTCCCACTTGCTTGTTTTTAAAAAGACATTTAAAGACAGAATCTGAATCTTTGCCTTGACAAACAACTAGACAGTGGATTCGTTTTGCATTTCAGTTTTATTTACATGGTTTAGCACAATCACCACCAGGCCTGCTCATGGGGTTTGGTCAGGCACAAAAAATAACATGGATTTGCTGCCCTGTGGGTCCGGCGCCCATGGGGACAGGCAAAGGAAGGGGCCATGGGCATGTGGACCCTCAGGATTGCAGACTCATTTTTGAGATGTGGAATGTCACCTCTTCAATGAGGACCTGAGCTAGCGCAGGATAGGACTAGATATCACTCTGTGCACCTTCACACACAGGATTCTGGAGAAAAGCAGGTCTCTCCTTTTCAAGACTGGCCCATGCTGGGAGGCTCCGAGCTGGTGTGGGGATACTTACAAGCCCCCGACTGTGCATCATCATTATGGAGTTTTTCCATTTTCTTGGAAAGGATTCTACCTGGGGACTGCATAGTTATCTAAAGCTGAGTTTTGTTTCATTATTGGACATCTATGCTAGGCATGGGCTGGCCTTTACCAACACCATGTTCACATATAAGGTGGCTCTTAAGTGTATTTGCTACCAGAACAACTTATGTCGAAGTACCATGAAGGACTTTTTTTGTGTTATATCGTCTGACCTTAGAGCATAAGTCTTGGACACTCAGATGAAGAAAGGAGTGGAGGTATTAACTGATCACCACCTAGTGGTGAGTTGGATCAGATGGTGAAGAGAAGGCTCGTGGACAGCAAAGCCAAACAAAATGTGAACATCTGGCAGAAGCCTGTGAACGAAAGGTCTTAACCTCCCATGTCCAGCATTATTTCTTTTGCATCCTGGGAGAGGCTGGGGACTAATGAGTCATTGTCAAGATCCCCACTGCTTGCAGGAGGTGCGGTTATAAGATCATCGGGACGTCTGGAATACTCTGCTTAGCCTTCTGCTGCTGCGGATGGGTGGCTGGATGGAGGGATGGGTTTATCACAATGAAAATGTGTAGGGTGGTTTTTTTATACAACAGCTTGTGATCCTTTTCAGTGTTGCTATGGTGTGACATGCAGCTGGCACTGCGGCGTGTGTTAAAATAATCCACTTCAAGAAAAAGAAAATTTGAAATAAATCAAGAAATAAACACCATAAGCAAATACTCTTAGGCCAATCTAGTATATTGACACAATTTATAGAGGTTATATAAAACTTATTCTTTCAACCTGCCAAGAGAGTAATGATGTTTTTTGTTTTTTCATTTTCCACTCTGTTCAAGCTATATTTTTTTAAAGTTGTCGCACTAGAGGAGAAAAAAATACACTTTGTGCCACTCCCCAACAACGGTAGGTGAAAGTCACGCTGAATTACTGCAGAGTAAAAATAACAGAGTGGGAGCGTTTTAGCAATGACCTCCCACTTTACACTTTTATCTTTGCATAAAATATTTTATTAGTGACAGACTGTAGATACACTTTGGCAAAATCCAAGCTTCAATTTTATTATTTCTATTCTACTTCTCAGTAAGCTGAGCTGTTGTTTTGCTGCTGTAATCACAGCTGCAGGTACAAACAAGCTCCACGTCAGAACTGATTAACCCCGACTCTCTTCCGAACGAGCCATTTATAATATACTACACACATGCTAAATACTATGGAGGGAGGCACAGGGGAAGGGAGAGGAGTCATGATGTGGTCTTCATCGGGATGAATAAAATGAATCTGTTATATAAGCTGGGTAAAAAACAGCCCTTTGCCCATCATTTGTTATGCTGTCTCCACTAAAACACTAATCTGCTCCCGTGCTGCATGAATGTGATAATAGCACAGGCATACAAGACATTCTGTAAGCTCTCTATCTACACGTCCATCTTTCTGTCAGGCCTGTTGGTCCAGTTAGGTATTGTTACATCTGCTTGTTTGCCTCAGTGCAGAGTCTAACACATGTCTTTTCAATTTCGTGAGTGGACGCTGTTAAAAATGCAAGCGTGGGAAGCAAAATGTGTGCATATGTGAGTGTGTGTTTGTGTGCATGTGCATGCGTGCAAATAATATATCCAATTAAATTTGTACATGCAGACATTGTCTATGGCCCTCAGCTCTGTGTGCCATGCTAAACACCCACATGGCCTATCCAGCCTGCAATCTGCTGCTGTCTGCCAGGAAACAAAGAGGCAGTGGGCTGCGAGAGTGAGAGAGAGAGAGGAACACCAAGACGCAGACAAAGAGAGAGTTACAGAAAGGTTCAAAACCCTCAATAAAAAACAGAAACTGTGAGACTTTTCCCCAGCGGGCAAAGAATGGACAATTAATTACAAGACCGAGCTGTGCAAGGAGACAATAATCAGAGAGTAGAAAAAAAAAGTAGTAAAATCAAACTATATAATCAGCAAAAAAGAGAGAAATACAATCAAAATGGAAAATGACAAACCCGGAGGTGCAGAAGAGACAACAACAACAAGAGGAAATGAAAGAATATGCATTAAGACAAAGAAAATGAGAAATACAGGGCTGCAGCAGTCAGTGATAAATTTAGATTGATATGTGATAGGTGGGCAGAGTTTAGGACCCTGTAGAGCAACCTGAGGGCTTGGCAGGGATCACACAATCGTATTTATGTAAAAAAAAGAAATATACGCAGCAACCGTGTTGCCATCATTTGTGGACTGTTTTGAGCATTTAAAGCCATCTTGTTTTCTAAAACCAGATATGACAAGTGAGCTGATGCATCTGACTAAGGAACCGAGGCCGCCACTCGCTCACACAAAAGCAACCTGCCAGTCAAAAATTAGCCAAACTCTGCTTTAGTGCTTATTTTAGCATAATTTAGAAGACAATTTATAAAATCAACATCGTGCTTTGTTGGAAAAAGGCTTAAAACTAGTGGCAGTGAAATTACATGTATCTCACTGGGAAAGTGCATGTACACATAATACATCAAATGACAAATAGAGTCAGCTTCTGGTAGATTTCTGCACAATCTAATTTCTGTTTGCAACATGAGAAGTAGCTGTGTACTGGTCAGAAAGGCACTTCCACACTGGCCTCACATTTCAGACCAAGAATCCATATCCGTGTATTAATTCAATTTGAATTCATTCAAATATATATCATACATGGTTTTTGATTCTCATGCATATGTCAGTCTCTTTTCCTAATTCCTTGTGCAAACAACAAGATGAAGAACAATATGTTCCAGCCAAAAGAAAAACGTGGAATTTCCATGTAAATGAGTATCCTCCTAAAGCAGCTTTAAATGACAACCTGAAACTGGCTCCCGATGCTGATAAACCAATAGAACTGTCAAACCCTTCCTCTACAGCAGATGTTTTCACAGATAAATCTCTAAAAAGCACTCCGTACTATACCATAACCAGAGCCATCTGGCAGACACAGAATTATCAAGCAGCAGGTGAAGAAAGAAAAACAACACTGAGGATGTTCATTCAACTTTATATTTTCTTTATAAATTTTATATCAGATAAACAAATCACAGATATGACTCAGACTCTATTCGCTAAACAGCTGAACACACTGGCTTTGTAAAACATGCTTCAAACTATTTCAATTAAATCATTTTACAGTTTCCAGATCATAGAGCTGAATGAACAACAATGGTGATGTAATCATTTTTCCAAGATTTGAAAAGGAAAAGCGGAGTCAAAGATGCTCTTTACACATGTTTAACTTTTTGGACCACGAATTTGTCTACAAAACTACGACACTGAATCATAGTCAAGCAAACCTAACTGAAAAGGAATCTATTCATGCACGCTGCTACGTATATCCACATAAAACCTGCAGAGGGTCTAAAGGCAAGTGAGTGGTGGCAAAATTACCAAGTTAACCTTGAAACTTCTAATATGTTTGGAGTTGTGTTTAAAGTTTTTATCCCTCGACTCCCAAGCAGCCAATAAAGAGCTGATCTGGCAGCACTTGGAGGACGAGCACAATATTAGATAGGTGGTTTAAATTTTGCAGCTATTCAATTACTGATAACAGACAGTAGTGATGCACCAAATCCCTTTGCCACATGTTAAAAAGGCTAAAAACGACAGAGTTGGAAAGATAACCGCCCACAGCTAATACTTTGTTTACAGTAAACTCTGCAGGGCTTCGTTTTAAGGAGAAATCACAGCCGAGGTTACAGCAACTCGGTCACGGCTACAAAACCAACAATGGCAGCTGCTATGAGAAAGTCTGCACAGAGCCATCACCGCGAGAAAGTAACACGCTTCACTGCATCGTGCCTAACATCCACTTCTTCCCTGAGAGGTTTTTCAGCTCCGTAATTACCCAACGCTACATCCACCTTTGCTCCTGGCAGACAACACGCATTATTTGCTTGGTCACACAAGGTCATTTGACAGGAAACTGCGTTATGGAGGTCTGTCACTTGACCTTTATGTTTCTGGCGAGGAGCATTTCAAAGAAACAGCAATCTTTCTGCAAGAAAAGGCTAATTCTGGAAATAACACCTTCTGCTTGTGCTGAATATTTAGGGACTGCCAAAATTTGCAATGAGGGAATAATGCTTTCCAACACAGGGTGCATTTCCCTTCCACCAACCAGGAGAGACATTAGTAAAATTTGACAGAAAGAGCTGGAGGAGATGATGGAAAAATTGGGCCGTGTATGTGTTGCTCCTTCTCCAACACATTGAGATCATTTTTTGGCTCGCTTGCAGTTGTTTGGTCTCGTGTGTAGGCTTGACTGGGGTCAGAGGGGAGGCAGAGGCAAAGGAAGTCCTATTTCCGCTAATCAAAGTGAGAGTTTATCTTGGTCTCTGTCAGTCTTTGCATCAGTCTTACCCACAAATTCGTCAACTCTCCTCTCTCTCCCCACAGAAATGGGAAAACAGGCAGAGTGAGAATGACAGGAGAGAGTAAGCTGCCAATGTCTGCACCATTCTTCAGGCTAATCAGGCTTCAAGCCCCAGATAACAGCATCATTAGCGTTTTTCTCGACAACAGAAAACCCCTCACAACTGCAAAAGCTCCAGTCACACAATATTATCTATCACCGCTGTTCTCCCTAATTCACTGGGCTGACAACTCGCAGTCGACTGGCATAGTGCCTCGAGGGCAAAGTGGCTCTGAGGTTCACATGTACAGTAGTGAAGTCTGGATGCAGAGATTCAGTGGTGATGTTGTATTTTTCTTCTTCTTCGTTTTTTTGTTTTTTCAGCTATCTTGTACTCATCAGAGCAATTTTCGTAGCAATTTCACTTAATCACTAGCTCGGGGAACTGAGGTTTACCACCCAACATTACTTTGTTAACACACTTCTAATCACTTCAGTTATTTTCCTGCATCAAGTTGCTTATAAAAGATCCACGGATAGAAGTGGAGCAATTATTCCTGAATCAAAGTGAAATACTCTGCATAATTTATCAAGATGAATGAAGGAAACGGGAGACAGAGGAGTGGAGACGGGAAGGAAAAACTGGGCTTTGTTCGCCGGGACTCAGACCAGAAAATGGGAACAGCAGCTTCCCAGTGGACAAAAAGCGAAGTTAGAAATTGAAAGACTTGGAGTGACTTCAAAATGAGGAAAGGGAGACAGATTAATTGATTGTTATAATGCAAGCCGTGACAGATGAACTTCAACGACAGCCAGAAAAGAAATGAGCAGAAATGATAGATTGATAAAGGCAATAAAATGCCAAAAGTATTTCGGCAAATATTTCATCCTGTTCTTCATATTCTGGGAAAGTCACACACTTGAAACGCTCACCACAGCCGAGCCTGCTTCTGCTTGGTACACACTTGATTGTAGAGTTAACACACACATAACAGATGCATGCACCTTCCAGGTCTGAATAGTCAAGTCAAAGTGAAAGCACATTAAAAAGTGCTTTTAAATGACCAGCAGGAGGCAGCACCAGTGGTTATAAGTCTTTTATGAGTCTGTGAAAAAGTACCCTACTTCTTACTTGATTTATAACCTTACTAAACATTCCCCTAATGCGCTTATGGACTTACTATATCATAATCTTTGATATGACCTGCAGTTTATGTTGAAAGCTTCTAATTTTAATCAAAATTTTAACAAGTGAGTGAAAGTGGGAATAGCAGTTACCTAAACACTAATACCTTACATGGCCTGGAGGAAGGATTCTCAAACATTTCGGAAGGATGGACTTCGGAGCAGAGGAAACACCTCATATTCCTAACCCTGATTTAGCTGATTTTAGCTTCACGTCACTTGATGACACAGATAAACTCAAATATTTGTTCATGCTCTCAAGCTAGTTGGCCGCCTAATAATTCAGTCTATGCAGCAGCGGGACTGGTTCATTGCACTCGGACTGAACATGATGTGTCACAACCATATTAGAGTTTCTAATGCCCCATATACTGTGTGAGAAGGTACTACACACAATATGTAAATAGGATATGATTTATAGGAAATGATTTTACGGACTATGACCGAGCTTTGAGAAACACTTCAAATGTCTTTTTCATAATGTGCTTATTTGTGCCTTGTCTGTGGTGTTCATGGCTAATCTAAGCTAAGATTAATATAGATCATCATAAGGACATTAGCATGGCATTTATCTTGTCATCTCACCCTTTGCAAGAAGGCAAAGAAGCATGTTTCGCCAAATATCAGGCTATTACGCTTAAAGTGAAAAGGGTAAATTATCATTAGCAGTTCTACTGATGAAGAGCATGCAATAAAAAAACAAAAGCGTCTAGAAAACAATTGTGTCAATTAAATTTTGACAAAGTTCTTGAATCCCTTTTTGTGTTGTTTAGAAAACACAAACATCCACCTGATAACACTTAATTATGTTTTTAAATGAGAGCCTTTATTTGTTTTTGCTATGTGCATCATGTTGCCTTTATGATTCCAGAAACTTCAAATAATTCAACCGTATTCTCTTTATTGAGCATAAAAAAAAGCTAAAGCACACACTGAGGAGAGCCCTCAGCATTCTGTAAGTGCAAAGCACACAGAAAATTTAATTTTGTTCAGATACTGCAAACAGTGCAGAGAGACAAAAGAGAAAAGGTTTCAGAAGGAGAGGAGGCAAGGAGCAAGGAGAAGAAAGGAAACACTTGGCAGAGATGACAAAGATGCCTCATCGTCTATGTGACACTGACTGCTCCAGCGCTTGCCTGCAATGTCACATTTGATTGGCCCCCCTGCCTTCACACATTTTCCATTTATTGATGTTGTAGAATTATAAAAATCCTAGAAAACAGAAATAACCCTTGAGGAAGAACTGAGTTGTCTAACACGAAGCGAGATCAGCCACGTCAGCCTGAAGCAAAGATTTTCAGTCACAGCCCGAGACAGTGTGAGAGCCCAGCTATTAGCTGCCCTCCCTCTCAAAGGGAATATTTGATGTCAAAAGATATATCTAAGGTCTTGCGGCCTCACACTTGTTATCTCCTTTTCAGCCAGCAGTCTCTTCCTTTCTGCTCTACCTGCGTACAAGTTAATGCAATCAAAATTAATTCACACAGGATACAGGATTACTCGTGACAGCAGCTTTGTCTCTGTCTGCAGCACTTCAGCACACTGGGGAAAAAGCCAAACACATTTAGCATTTAATGCTGAAGAAATGTGTGTGTTTTTCTTTTCAGGCAGCAACTTTACCTTAAAACGTCCTGTGCCAAAGTGCCAATATAACTTAAAATGTGTAAAGTAATTCACGCAGCACCTTCTAACACTAAGGGAGCAGACAGCGCATCAGTTTATCACGTTTTTTAAAAGGAATATATGAAACGTTTTGAAAGGTGAAAAATATGTTACCCAAAAAGTGCTTTATAGAAAGAAATCTTTCAACTGAGCCATTGGTCCTTCTCTAGGACTAATTCAATTAGTACACAAACCTTCGAGCCAACTTTACTGTCTGATTTTAGCCAAGAAGTAATGCTCCAATGTAACGATAATGCAACCAGCTTACCACTCTAGGCCAAATTAAAATAGAAGCTTTGTGTGGTTCAGGGCCACAGTCCAAATTAAATGTGACCCTAGAGCCTCGACACTGTGACTGATCCTCCATACAGCACGTTTCAAAGGAAGACACTCACAGTACCCCACCAACCAGCCACAGCTCTGCACCACACCACTGGTATAAAGCCCATTAATGTGGCCGAGAATGAATAAAAAAATTAGACCATGAAGAAGATTCAGAAAAGTAGCACACATTTCAATCAGCTTCTGCTGCAAGCAATTAGATTGAATCAAACTAGGACTGAGCAATGACTTAAATTTCCTGTAAAAATCAACAACATGGTTATGGGGATTTTCACTGTAATTCTGCCACAACTAATGACAGCACCATGCAGCGAGGTAATTTGGATAATAAAGGCCTCCAGCAAGAAAAAAAAGCGACTGTATTAAGATTTTGCATAAAATGGAATTAATGAGAAACTCCAGGAGACAAAAGAGGTAAGGTAAAAGAGCAAACCAAAATAAATAAAAAAGTTTGATATGATTATCGATGTACCTGCTGGGAGCCAAAACAAAAATTGCGTCGTGCTGCTTTAGCCTGGAGAGAAATGCTTTTTAAAGTCTGAGCTGGGGCCAATCCTTGGCCATTCAGAGATTAAAATAAGCCTGATATTTATGTTTGCCAAGATTTTCCAAGTCTCTTTTATGTGATGTAGTTTAAATTAAGTACTAAAATCGGGATAAATTAGATTATCCACAGAAAAGGAAAATGTGCTTTAAAGCATGGCTCTCCTGGGAATTAATTTTAAAAAAAAGTGCAATCTGGAGCACATGTCAGCATTCTTAAATGTCAGTTCGATTAACTGTGCTGTGTTTAACCAAAGGAAACAAAAGTGTTGGGAATGCGGATGGCTGAGATATTCCTTTCCTTTACTTGGGATTTCCTTGCTTTCCTATTCCCAAGACAACATAACACCAGGGGTGCTAGCATGTCCCGACACGTGCACAAGCATGTGCAGCTGGTTTACGATGTAGTGCCCACATACACTGAGGGCAGACACGCGGACCGGGCAGCATCCTGGGCAGGGCCGTGGCTAATGAGAAGAGGACGCTCCATTAACACTCCCCAGAGCTAAAAGCTTGGTAGTCACAACCCACTTGTGTCACAAAGGCAGAGGAATCATAAGGAAAGTGTTGACGAACTGGAAGAGCTTATCTAACCCTGGCACACATGCACACTGAGTAAAAATAAAGACGAGCTGAAGCAACTGGAGTTAATATCCTGTTCAGTGTGGCTGCTGACTAAATTGGTGTCAGTGTGATGTTAGTATTAAGGAAAAGATGAGAGGGCATGCTGAGAGTCTTTATTGGTATGGGGTAGATAGTTTTGGTCCTTGACATACTAAAATAGCACAAGTTAGCTTTAATACAGTGATCTTGATGCATTCTCAATCATCCAGGGAAGTAAATCTCCAAAAGTTGAATCTGTTCATCTGGACGTAGCGTTTGGTGGGAGAAACGTTTCGTCACTCATCCAAGTGACTTCTTCAGTCTCAGCTGACTGCAGGTTTCCCCAAACCTTATAAACAGTACATTTGCATAATGACTGAAACCAGCCCACTGAAGGAACAATGGGCTGTGAGGTCAGTTCCTTAATCATAATTATGCAAATTCCCATGACCATTGATCAACAATCACTGACCAAAACCCACTGATCAAAGAACACTGATCAATGGCCATGAGTACCATTCACAGAGAGTTGGGGAATGGCTGCAATCACAGCGTTGTAAGATGGCGAAAGATGTACCCTTAGGCCCCCTCCTCGATTCAGAGATGGTCTTTCCCTTTTCACGTAAATGGCCTCCTTGACTCCGCGCTCAAACCAGCGTTCCTCCCTGTCCAGGATGTGTACATCCTCATCGTTGAAAGAGTGTCCACTGGCCTGTAGGTGTAAATAAACTGCAGAGTCCTGGCCTGATGAGGTTGCTCTTCTGTGTTGTGCCATCCGCTTCGCTAGAGGTTGTTTGGTTTCCCCGATGTATAAATCCTGGCAATCCTCCTGGCACTTAACAGCGTACACTATGTTACTCTGTTTGTGTCGGGGGACCCGATCCTTGGGGTGGACCAGTTTTTGGCGCAGCGTGTTTTGGGGTTTAAAAGCCACAGAGACCTGGTGTTTAGAAAAAATGCGTCTCAACTGTTCCGATACTCCTGACACATATGGGATCACTACAGGTTTTCGCCTGGGCAGCGGTTGTCCTTCTCTCCTGGATCGGCTGGAGCTTTCTTTAGGTGCCTTTCCAGCTTTGACAAAAGTCCAGCTGGGATAACCACATTTACTCAGGGCCTTCTTGATGTGATGTTCTTCTGCCTCCCTGGCCGCTGTGTCAGTGGGGATGGTGTTCGCTCTGTGTTGTAGCGTCCTGATGACACCCAGTTTGTGCTCCAGTGGATGATGAGAGTCAAACCTTAGATACTGATCTTACAATGCTGTGATTGCAGCCATTCCCCAACTCTCTGTGAATGGTACTCATGGCCATTGATCAGTGTTCTTTGATCAGTGGGTTTTGGTCAGTGATTGTTGATCAATGGTCATGGGAATTTGCATAATTATGATTAAGGAACTGACCTCACAGCCCATTGTTCCTTCAGTGGGCTGGTTTCAGTCATTATGCAAATGTACTGTTTATAAGGTTTGGGGAAACCTGCAGTCAGCTGAGACTGAAGAAGTCACTTGGATGAGTGACGAAACGTTTCTCCCACAAAATGCTACGTCCAGATGAACAGATTCAACTTTTGGAGGTTAATACAGTGATGATTTGAATATTGATTTTTCTATTGAGGAACGCAAAATAGATCTCAGTGAGCCCGTTTATCATTTTGTACCTCCTCACATTTCTAGGAGGGATAAAGGGACGTAAACTCCACCAAGTCAACGGATCCCTTAATATTTTGGCTCCTGACTGACGGGAGCTTCCCCTCTTGACGCTATTAAAACCTGCTAGAAGCCTCTGCCAAAATTAATGAGATGACAGATGAGCTGAGCTTTTTTTCTCTCTTCTTCAAACTGCTGCTGAGTCATGAGGAAATGAGCAGCGGAATCATTACACCATGAAATCCAGCCAGACAGAGAAAAATACTGTGAAGCATTTATTGTGAAAGAGAATGACAGAAAGAACGAGAGAGGGAAGAAGCAGACGAGGTCTAATCCCAAGAGGTGGCTGCTTTCACGCCGATATCCAACATGGAGAAAAGAGTCCAGATCTTGACCCCACACAGTGGTCCCATCACACTGCTAATTGGAAAGGGTGTGAGCTCTGCGCTGATAGAATTAGAGCGCCAAAGTGTGCGTGCGAAGGAAGAGCACACCTTAGATCTCCACTTGTGATTCTGCTTGGTTTCCAGACAGTTAACGGTAATGCGAAAAAATATCCTTGAGAAGAAATGGTTCTGCTGGAGCTATAAATAACAGGTACAAGACAGGTAGATGACTTTACACGGCGCCCGACATGCTCTGTCAACAGTTTGTTTCAGCAGCAGCTGTTTCCCCTGCCTCTTTTCTACCTTGGCGCCTAATGAAGAAAAGGACAGGAGAAGGCGGGAGGATCGGCTCGCAGATGAGATTAAAGAAAAAGAGCCCATCAGAAATCAGAATCACAGCCATCCCACCAACTAAGAAGCTGCTGGTTAATAATCAGTTAGTTTTTAACCATGTTACATCTATTCTCTGCAGCAGCACACCATTTGACCTTAACTTATTAGTAGTAGAAAAAGAAAAAGCTACCTCATGTGCCCACATGACATCTGAGAGCTAAAGTGCAGGGTACGCGCTCTCTGTGAGCTCTCTAAGACTGTTATAAGACCTCTAATCCGCTATTCTTCCCAAAAATGTAAACAAGGTGTTGCTCACTGTTATGAATACAGCAGCCACTGCAATTTCTATGGAAGACTTGTAAAACACTTAAGGGAACAGCAGCCATGGAAGAATAATCCATGGGATATATAAATGCTGCGCAAAAAATAGAAAATCAATAGTTGTTTAGTCCACACATATTACTTGGTTTTACTAACACGGGGGCAGAGAGCCACATCATCATTTCATTCATCTGTTACGGTCAACAAAAACAGCAAAGGTCACTCTGCTCCATGTAATGACGACATGGAGGTCAGCGTGCTGCTACGAAACTTGATATAATGAGTGTTTGAAACTCTGCATATACACACACACTCACAGAGAAACTTTTCTTGTTATTGCTGTACTTTAGTCCAATCTAAATCAGTGTGGACCTGCGCTGCGAGGCTGGCTAATCAAAATGTAACTCTAATGTTGGAAAGCAACAGACCATGATAAAACAGGCCCACAGGTATGGAAACACAATGACGTCTAGTTTGTGAGACACTGAAGGGCAGATCCATGGTGGAGGCTTTTCCTCTGGCTTGGTTGGAATACTTAGAAATGGGAAAGGACCTAATAATCTTTGTTGATAAGTTCTATCATCCCCTCTTACCCCCTCAAGTTAAACTCAGCGTTCGGCTAAAAATAATCACAAGGAAAGCAAACGAAATGGAAAATATTTTCGTTTCTGGACAAAGGGAATGAAAGTGATAGTGCTTATCCTGCAGACTCTAGAAGATGAACACAGCCGCTGGGTATAAAAAAGTGAAGCCAAAGCAGAAGCTCCTTGAGATCCAATACAACTGAGTATCACTAGGTGCTGGCTCCACGAAAAATATATGTGAAAAAATCTGTCTGCAACAGACGCCCATCCAAGAAAAATGATCTTCTCGGGTGAATTATTGGTTAGTGGTGATTTTAAAACAATTTCATCACTAAAAAGAACTAAAAGGGCAACATAAAAACCCCAAGTTGCTCTCCAATGCATCCATGTGTCCATCCAGCCACGTGTGTAAATGTTAGATAGAAAGCACTTACAAAGCATAGAAGACAGTGCTTGTGTGAATGGGTGAATGTGGCATGTTGTATAAAGCACTAGAGTAGAAAAGCGCTATATAAGAATCAGTCCATTTACCGTTCTCCAGTCACTCTACCCTCTCCAAATATATTCACTTATAACTCCAAAATGCCAAGATGGTGATGGCCCCCACTGGCAACACTGTCCTGTGTTGGTAACAATGTAATACAGTTGCAGATAAGCTGGTGCCAACCCCTGGACAGATCAGTGCCAGGGCCAACATAGAGACAGTCAGCAGTTCACACTCTTACACAATCTAATACTTATTTGTCTTTCCTGCACAGGTTTGCTCTTAAAGTTAACTCCATTCTGGGAGAGTGAATCTTGAGCTGCTTCAGCTCAGCTCTATTGAGAATCTTTAAAGTGATGGTTGGGACTTCCAGTCAATCAATCAATCAGTTAATTAAACAGATTATTATGGATGTACCTATTTTCAGTGATATCAACTTTAATAGCATTGTTCAAGTTACCTATATGTGACTACAGCATAATAAAACTGGAAATTCTGTTTTTGGTGTGCCAAACCATATTTTTTTTTAATGTGCTAATCACATGAGCCTAGGTGTGAAAAAGGGTGTGGGTCATTATCAGCAGAGGTTTCAGGTGAAACTATTGTGAGACCCTATCATGTGACTTATTGAGATCACTTTCATAAGCTATAAATGATCTTAAAGCTTCACCGTTACATTACAATAACAATAATTACAGCAATAATTACAGTAATTTGACAAATATGGCATGCTTATAATAGTTCTAAAATGTTTCATAGACATCTTAATTCAGAACTTCTTATCATACGCTGCCCCTGCTATGATCCATATGTGAATATGACACAATTTTAGTATCCCTTTGCAATATCTATATGTTACTACTGGACAGCAAGAAAGAAAAAAATTCCATATCTTTTCACCCCCAAGGCTGCTACCATCATTTATTTATTCATAGACCTGAAAGTGTGATTCACACGTCACAGTTTTTTTGACTACCAGAAGATTAGGAGGGACAATCTGGCCTTTGTGATGCTGCATTATTGCAGGCAGTGAAATACTCGAGACAGCTGTGTCACTCCACTGTGGAGCAAACACAAAGGCCATTCCTTGGGGCAGTACAGCCAGAGTGATTATTACTGTCACCCAGCCACAGAGCGCTGCGTAGCTCCACAGGTGGCTGCAAATCTGACGGTGAAAACAAAAGACATTAATAAAAGACTATGAATAATAAACACATTCATTTTGGGGTCACACAGAAAAGATAATGTGCCATACTGCCGTTGTTATCAAAATTAGCCTGATGATGATAATGTCTGAAAGTGCTTTGAGGAACTGATAAGAAGGCTGACTGGAGTTTTGATGTATGATCTGTGATAAACGATCGCATTGTTCTTCTGCTAGTTTTAGGTTTTATTTAGCCACTTTGCTCTGCACTCTTTCAGCTTTTAAACTCTCTCTACCTGTGTTAGTGAGACAAACAACACAATCAAAGAAACACACTGCACTCCTGTTCTGCTGCTGCACCACACTTCAGATAAATTACACCGATTCCTCACTTCTGATGTCAAACGGATGAGCCTATATCTTCTATAACAGCAGGGAAGCCATCAAACACGAGGTTCAATTAAAGCCCCAAGTTCTCAAGGTGAAAGGCACCTTGCCCAACACCTAGCTGCACACAGACACAATTAGCATAGAATAATTATTACTGTCACACAGCCAGTGGTTTCAACAGCTTTAACAGCAGAAGCCAAAGATCATTTATGAAAGATAAGCTGATGTTTGATGAGAAAAAACACTTTTCTTCTTTGAAGTGAACAGTTCATAAGCCACAGAGTCCTGCTTCGGTTAGAATGAATCGATGAAAACTTATTTTTTCATTTCTTACTGATTCTGAACTTCTCACTGCTAAAGTGCGCACTGATATGAACGTGTCAAAGTTCTCATCATTAAAATCAATATCAAATTTGATCCTGGAGTCTTTCTTTGTTCATTTGCGCAGAAGTTTTTTCTGCACTTCACCAACACAAACTGTTTTAAAGTGCCAGAGATGTTCCCTGCTATATCAATTCAGAGTGTACCGACAGGCCATCTCCTTCAATTTTTAATCTCTCCGGGTCCCCCCTTGCCTGCCATCCAGGTGCAGTCAAACCATCACTCCACAGCCTAAATCATTGCCTCTGTCAGTTAACAAGCTGTGGGAAGAAGCCGTCCTCGAACAGACAAATGAAGGGCCATCACCACTGCCCAGATGCGAATTGTTTTTATCAGCCGACAAAATGTGGGTGCTTAGCTGTCGCTACAGGGTTCTCGCAGCAGGTCTGCTGTCCTGTCGTCCTGATATTTTAAATCCTGATGCAATCTGACGGCCGCGGCATTTCAACTCACAGGAGACATATACTTTTTTAACAGCTTCTTCTGAGATACTAGAGGGACAGTGCGCACACTGAAAACATTTATGCACCAAAAGCCACTTACATTCATGCATTACATTCACAAAGATGAAAACTTCACACATGGTGTACTGACTGCGATTGAGGGGCGGTTGGTGCATGAAATGAGTGGAAATATAGGCAGAAAACTGCACTGTTCTGCCACAAATACTGGAACAACAGCAGGCTCTCACCATAGTGACGGAGTACAGTTCAACTTAAGTGGGCAATATGATTTTACCTCATTTCCTCAAACCTTTTTTCAACCTTTGTCATCTATATGCTAATAAGAAGCATGCATTGCTTCTTTTCAATATTAAATAGCCTAAATGGAGCTAAAGTACTGCCCTTTCATTTCGAAAAACATACAGTCATTTAACATATTTTGTGAATTTTAAAACTGAAACACGGCCTTTCACATTTCTTCATCATCTGAATGAACATCAGAATTATGTATTTATTATTCTGCTGTCTTTCAACCCAACCCAAACACATTTAAATACAGTTGTCAAGTCTGATGCTAGAATTATATGATTTCAAGCTGCTATAATGCCAACCTGCCATCATCAAAAAGCATCAAAATAATGTGATAACAAGCATTCGTTCTTCTCGAGATGTCCTGCTGCTGCAACCCAGTAAGAAAGAAAGAAAGACATTCCCGCAAGAAAGTCGTGCCGGGATGTCAACCCTAATAAAGATGTCTTGCATTTTAATCTGTGTGTATATGTATATGTGTGTGTGTGTGTGTGTGTGTGTGACAACAGAGTGGGCAGACAGGGATTTTCTGCTGGCTTCATCAGCACTTGAAGTCAACCTTCAGGCCAAATGGGTGTGGATTTCACTCTCTCATTCTCTGTGTGTCTGTTCATCTGTGCATTCTGGTGGAGAGTGCTCTCCACCAGAATGTGGGTGTTAGGAGTGAAAAATGAATGTCTGTGTCCATATTTAATTATAGGCATGCATTTATGCATCTATGTGTGTGTATGTGTGCGCATGATAGCCTCGGCCCAGATGTGCTCTACACAAAAAGACCAATCGCATTTAGAAGACTCTAATTTTCCTCGTGCATGCCAGCGACTGTGCAAAGCTGTCAGTGGTGGAGGGATCCCAGTCACAATAGTAATCACACCCTTACATACAAATCCATAAGTCAAATAAATATTTTATGCTTTGGTTCATTATATTGCTACTCCAAAGCCATGACAGTAATCATCAGCTTCTATTAAGTTTATCTTGAAACAAAATCCATTCACTGAACAGAATCAACCCCAGATCATAATTAAGGCTCTCATTAGGGTTGCACCACCTGATCATTCAACAGTGCTCTAACAGCTGACTACAAGATGCATAAACAAGGAGATCAATCAGTACTGCATAATTTTTTTGAGAGGGGAAACACACCAAATGTCAGCAGATCAATACAGGAGAAGGAGCGAATAATGAACTTGCTTTGGATCACAAAGGTGGGGTCAAGATTCAGAGGCATTTCTGAAAATGGTTTTAATCACAAGGCTGGGAAAGCTCTCTACTTGGTGGAGTTTAGTAATCCTGAAGAAAGAGGTGATGCTGGGGAATGGCTCTTCATCATTTTGATCTTGGGCTTAGGCTAATGACAGATTTTGGAAAGCCTTGTTTCCCACTAACAGCAGTATCACACACTTAGTTAATGCTGCAGGCTAATCGCAGTATCGATATTATTGACAGAGGCTATACTTAGTTTGAGCCCTGTCAGAAGCCTCTAAGCTTCCAGTCTTCAGTCTGGCCGCTTGCCTATCAGATGTGTGAGTAAGATGATAAGTGTAACCCCTAGCGTTCATCAAGTGCACGGAGATGTGGCAGAATGGAAGGAAGGTGGGGGAAAAAAAACTTACCCCGAGGATGACAGTGTCTTCTCCTTGAAATATTGGGATGAACTTATCTCCGCGGATAATTTCGGACTGGTTCAGTGGACGAAATCGACATAACACCTTGATATTGCATTCAGCGTTCGCATCGGCCATTGTGAAAATATAATTTGTGGTTTAGCTTCCAAAGAGATAAAGAGGAGTTTAAAAAACAAAAATAATAGCCTGATTTTAAAAAAGCCCCTGTGCAACCTTTTCCTCTAAAGCACCTGCACGCAAACTGGAACCACCGGATATAGCCACATGCAAAGCGAGACTGGCAGGCGAAGCATTTGGAGTTTGGGGTTGCAAAATATTAAAAGAAATGTAAAATAAAAGCAAAACAGAAGAATATCCTGGGTGTTTATTTCTTAAATTGCCCTCAAATCAAAGCTGAGCTGCATCTCGGCGGTGGAGAACATATGGAGAGTTGTAAATGGGGAGTAGAGTCCAAACTGGTCCGGTCGGTCTGGATAGGCTGCAGGCTTCTCAGAGGCATGCCTTGCATCACTGTCATCCCTGCTCTCTCACTGTGGGCGGGGCGTGGTAGCGACTCAAATCCTCTCTCATCAGCACCGCGGGCAGAGGGACCGAGGAGCAGGGAGGAGCGCTCCAACTCTGTAATATATACATGAGTTAGCCTCCATGGAAACTTCTTCAATGTTTCAAATGCAGCAGCTGTCGCAAAAGCACGAAGTATTTCTGGCATTTACGGAGGCATTTTTGAAAACACTAGTTTGTAAGGAGCGGGTCTAGGGCTGCACCAGTCTGGTCGTCATGGCAATGCTGTTTTGCACGAGAGGGTAGTCATGTGGGAACTAAAGGCTTCGTAATTTCCCCCAGAGGCTTTCCAGTTTTAAGCAGTGCACTGTGTAGTTAGTGAGAAGCCTTTGACACAAAAAAAGTCAGAATGATCAGATTCGCATATATCAGCAAACGGGTGAGATTGGGGGAAGTTCCCGCAGTGCACATGTCTTGTATCAGAACCCGATTGGTAAATGCACGTCTTTCAAACTCCATGCCCTCAGGCTTGCAACAGGCTTTTTTTTTGGTATGCTTGTTAAAATTCATGAAAATCGAAACAACCCAGACATCATCATCAGAGGGTTTTTTTTTTTTTTTTTAGATTTATATAAGATATTCAAGCGCCAAACGGGAACTTATACAGCTGTCTTAGCAAGCCAATTATCCCTCATGATGAGTGAGCATCTTTCTGTGTGCATTAATTTCTTAAAGTCGGCTATACCGACTGCACTTGTAAAAGAGCATCCACTGCATATGCACTGTAAATGAGTTAGTTACATATTATGAAATGCACATAAGTATATAAGGTAAATGTATATAAATATTATTTTCAAACATGTCAATTTGAGCAGAAGAATATTGCACATCAGGGTTATTTATAAGTTGTTGACAGATCGAGCAGTATTACAGCTTTTAGGGAGAAGCTGCAACGACATAATATAAGATGCTCTGTGTTTATAATTTAATAACATGTAGGGGAAAAACACGACAACTTTGTTCTTTTTCCGATGGTGAATCATCACATTAATCGAGGATCTTTGAACCCATTGATCAAGTTTTTCTTTTCTTTTCTTTTTTTTAAACTCCTATCTTTGGCGCCATCATGTGACGGCATTATGTTACAACACAGTTACATGTTTTATTTAAAACTAATAAACATAAATGTTATTGTTTGTGCACGTTAAGAATTGACGATGATGCATGCGGCAGCTAATATCGCGTTTAATAGGAAAATAAAATAAAAAAAGACCAAAGCCTTATTGAGTCTTATTGGATAAAAGGTGCGCATGCGTGAAAGCGGTGTTCGTTTTCGGGTATGATTGTTTTATTGTCTTCGGTAGGCCGGCGAACTCTTTTCAATTGACGCAGAAGTCGCACGACAGTCCACCTGCCGGTGCCTGCACACAAATCAAGGGCACACGCTTTCACGTCAAGCTAGTGACCACATCGGCTTGGAAAGGTCCGCCGGCTGGGAGACTGCTGGCTCATCCATCGTTAGCTTTTGTCAAAGTCAGACTCGGTCCAGCGATAATTTTCACGTTTTATTACATTCTGTTGTGATTCGTTGGTCTTCTTTTTTCCCTCCCGGTGACCATGGCTGATCCCAAATACGCAAATTTGCCAGGAATTGTAAGTGGCTAACGCTAGCAGACAGATGGCTATACTGCTAACTGGCAGTGCTATCTCCAGGCTTTGACAGCTAAGTTAGCTAACATATCTGCCGTTTATTTCGTTGTCTGCTTTTTGTTTGCACTCACCGCGCAGCTAGCGTTTACAGCTGTAATCCCGTAGTTGCTTTATTTTTCAGCTAATGCCCCGAGTTGTGCTACGGAACACCAGGAGCAAGGGTTAGCAGATAGTTGTTATTGAATGGGCCGGGGCGTTGGCCAGGCAAGCTGTAATGACCGGGATGTCTAACTGTTCCTTATTTTGTTTATCTAATTGTTTGCACAGGCGTTTAACGAGCCGGACGTGTATGAAACCGGTGACCTTCCTGAAGATGACCAGGCTCAGTTTGAGTCGGTAAGTGGGCGCTTTTCCCCCCAAGTTGCCTGTTCTTTAATTTTCTGCACATTCAGCTAACTAGCTAACAAGTGTTTACACGTAGATTTATGACTCAGAATACGTGATAACAGCTTCTCACTTTTACTGTATAAATTACATGGTAAAGGGCGGATATGTCAGCGGTACTATGCATGTAAATAATCTGTCCATGTGCCTTTCCTGTCCTTACCAGCTCTGCAGGGCGAGTGAAATACAGTTTGTAAGACGGGTACAAATACCCCGTTGTTGATGCTCTTGTTTAAAATATAGAGTTGAAGTAGTTAACTTTGTTCAAATTTTATACAATACATACAACTGACTTCCACACATTGGCCCTGTTATGCATGTTTCTTCTTTAAATTATTTTAATATGTTGAAGGAACTAAGGTAACAAGTGCATAATAAAAACAAAAATGTCAGTAGAAGCATTTTAAAATTGGATTCAGACACTTCAAGAATATCAGCAAACCAAACATTCAGGCACTGCCATTGTCTTTTTTAGAAATCTCAGTTTCTGTCATCAATAGTGACTCTTGTGACTGCAAGAGTTCAGGCTTGTTTATCAGGACAGCTCTTGGTGAGCTGGTCTGACTTTGGTTTTAACCATGTCTGGGCTATTTTTTCAGACCAGCTGAGAGAATCCTAATTGGCATTTTCCTTCCATGTTTTCATGTTTGCTCTTCCTATTCCCTTGCCCTTGTTTTGACTCTTCCCCAACCCTCCTGGGACCCTAGTTTGTACAAGTAAGACTGGCTCAATTTTTCTCTCAGTGAGCTTAATGCTTTTTTATGCATGTTTTTGTTTTTTTAAATTCCCATAGCCACTATTTCTGCCTCTAATGATTGGAATGATATGAGAAATGGATCAGCGACTCTCTTTGTGCAGTGTAATTCAACCCTTTTTGATTGTTGTGAAGTGGAAGGAATTGATTCTTTTCCTCCTATTCTTGCTGCTCTTTTAAAAATTTCTAAGGGATAATGGTGTTGGTGGGTATTCAGCAGAACTGATTTACTCTTTCATGCTTTGACAAAGCAGTGAGGGTTCAAGTGTGTGCCTGTGTGAGCGTGAAGCTTTTGGCAGAAGAAATAAGTGTGTTTATTTGTTCTAGGGATTTCTCTTTTTAACCTGCTGTCATGTTCTAATAATTGCTTCTTGGCTAACTCCACTGTTCTGACTAACTGGACATTTTAACGGCCTCTTTACAATGCGTGATAACTTCTTACAGGTTCATTGAGCAAAATGGATATAAAAGAAATTCACTCACAGTCTGCAGTAGACCTTTTAAATGATCAATAATGAGACTCGTGAATGCCTATTGAGAATAGTTTGTTGTGCTTTACATAAACTAAGCTGAAATATGTGAAGTGCGCATTCCACCTATGTTGTTCTCATGTTGTAGAAATGTAGCCAGACAAAAATGAAGCTTTGGATATGGCTCTAGCATTGTGTGCTCCACAAGAGTGGTTTCTTAGCCATAGCTCCATAAGCTTGTTTTTGTTTTGTCACCATCTTTTTGCCTACCTTAGGCAAAAACAATGTGGTTGTGTTGGCCACTGGTTTATACATAATTTCACCTATGGGTGCAGCAAATTAGCATCTGTACTAATACTGACTAATGGCATGTATGAGGCATGTAACACAGATCAACATTGAGATGATTGCTTCTTTGCTGCTGTCATTATAAAATCCTTCCCTTTTGGCAAACTACAGACTAATTGTGTAGCTATTATGTAGCCAGCTTCAAAGAAGAATCTGTCGAATTAAGTGATCTCCGATTTGATGCCATATTTCTTTCTGATGAATCGATTTGCAGACTTTAGTTGGAGTAAAAGATTGTAAATCACACAGTGTACTGGGGCTCTAACTTTGATATAGTTCACCATGTGCTTTGTTTTAGTTTAGCAGATTCATTTAGGATAAACTGCATGTGACTAACTAAGAAATTACTCCAGCTTAATGAGCTGAGGATAGATGCATTTTGGGGTTTGACTTGTTTTAGACATCCTCACCCTCCATTCTGAATCATAATTAATGTTTTGAAACACCAGGCTCTTCATTACTATAAAAGGTATCATGAGGGAGAGAAACTTGGTGGTATTAAAGGACCACATTATCACGGTGAATTGGGGAAGACGGAAAGAACTTGGAGACCATCATAAACTGTCTGAGCAAAGTGTCTCCAGGGTGTTTCGCAGCTACTCTCAGAACACTGCTTTCTTTCTTATCTTTCCCCGACCTTGGCCAACTGTTCCTGTTGTGTGCATGGCATGTGATAACCACATTAATCTGTGTTGTCTCTCTCTCTCCCCCCTATTTTTTTTCTCTCCCTCTGCTCTTCTGTTATTTTCTCTAACTCTTTGGAAACCCAAGGAGCTGGTAAGAGCCTGACTAACTCTCCTCTTCCTCCTCCTCCATCATGTCATATGTGTAACTTGTCTAAGGTTTTGTGTCTCTTTTTATCCTGATGTTTGTGAGCCCACTCATAACACCTTTGTGTTTGTGTCGGCGTTGTTTTAATTTGACCCATTGCATGTAGTTCATTGTAATTGATCACTAAAAAGTTCTGATCAAATGATCCATGGTATTTCCAATCACTAATCAAAAACTGTCATTTAGAAAAGAAAGTGTTAGTTACTTCCAGCTGTGGTTCTGCCTTTTCCATTCACTCCACATCGTTTTATCATAGTAAACCTGTAGCACACGGATGACATATTTGTTTGTAAAGATGACACTACAATCAGTCTTTGCTGAAACTATGAATTATCTTGAAATTATCTGGTTGTGTAAAAGCTGGCCCAAATAATGGATGTGAAACTGTTGCAGATTCTGATGATTCATAGTTAAAATGGGTTTTAATTTCTATGGGTATCTGGACTTGGTTGACAATAATACACATAATTCATGATCTTACCATATTTTTCGGACCATAAGGCACACCGGATTATAAGGCGCATTAAGCAAAACAAAACAGTCAGATAAGTCAAACTTTACTCAACTCATTCCTCTTCCTTCCTGCACTTCCGTACCATTGATTCATTAATGTTGAATTCTCTCGCAGCTGCTCTATTCCCATGTTGTTGCAGTATATTAATGACCTCATAATCCGGATGGATTATCTCAGTTGTTCTGCTGACTGAAGTTTGGTCTGTTTACAGCCTCCTGCCATGCGATTGGATTTGTCCCTAACCATCGGGAACCTTGCGTTAGCGTTTTATCGAGTGGAAAAAAGTTAGCATTAGCACAACACACATAGCTGTGTCGCTAGCAATCACGTAGCATATCATTATATACCAACTAGTCCAACTTCAGTAACCCTACAAACGTCACTGCTGTTTAGTTTTCTGTCTTCATTTATGTTGGAAGTGATAGCAGAGCTGTACGTTTGAATTTTTTCAGAAATCTCTCAGTCAGAACATGCTATATCATGTTTAGGTGGAAACTAGCGAGCTAACTTCCTGCTAACTTCTAACTCCGTTAAATTTAATACATTCTGTTTTCATGGATGCCTGGATATTAAACTTAATTATTACACCTGGTAGAACAGCCACGCTGATCATTTTATTACAGATGAAAGAATTTAGACAGTTTTTCAACTCTCAGTAATGCTGCAGTGTTCGTTTGACTTTGGCACCTGAAGCGGGCACAGTTTAGGACCCAGATTACTCCGCAAGGCTCCTGACTACGGTAGCCGTAATGCTCAGACAATCCATCAAGCTGTGCGGCTTCGTAGCTTACCAAAGTCATACTAAAACATTTTTTGACAGATTTTTGAGCGCCGCGTACCACATAAAATCGGTTCGAGGTCAGTAAGCACAACCAGAATTCATACATAAGGCGCACTGTCGATTTTTGAGAAAATTAAAGGATTTTAAGTGCGCCTTATAGTGCGGAAAATACAGTAATCATATTTTTGGGTAGTGATCAGACCAGTCCAAATTTACCAACCTTTCAATGTATTTTAAGTGTACCTGGGGCTTTCAGTCTTTTGACTCACTGATTCAGTACGGCTAATTTAACTGTGTGAGTCTGATGTTCAGCTGACTTTATTTCCTGGTTTTTCAATGACAGGAGGAGCTTTGCAGTGACAGCGTGGAGAGGATTGTGGTCAACCCCAATGCTGCCTACGACAAGTTCAAAGATAAGCATGTCAGCACCAAGGGACTTGGTCAGTTTCTCACTTTTAACTTATTTAATAACGACGTATTAAGTTGAATAACAAAATATTTGGTGGTATACCACATCATTGCATTAGGTCACATGTTTCTTTATTACATTTTACATCCATTTTACTCCTGGGTCGAGTTAAAGCAAATTACAACATCCATGTGTTTTAAGAAAGTATTTATCCTTTATTAAAATAAAATTATATATTTGTGACTGGTAGGGCTGTTCGATACAACGATATATATCGGATGACGATATAAAAACGTCTATCGTTTCATTTTACGCTATTGTTTGTTTTGTGGTGTCGCAAAATAAACTGTTTACGGCAATATTTTTTCATCGTTTTGATGGTCACTGTAGTGGCTATATTAATTTCTCTCCCTCTCTTATATTTAATATAACCACACTACGGACGGACAAGCGCTTGTTTTTATGCGTTGTGGTTAGCAACAACGACGGTAACACCATCGCGTGTCCGCTTGTTTATGTTCCATATAAACCCTTCACAATAAAGCTCAAGATCCTGTTGAGACTTTTCAAAATAAACTCAATCACGTGAAAGAGCAGATTATTTAAGGATGAGAAGCAAAACAAGAGCCGCCAGGTGCTAAAAAATAAACCTTAGACTCAAACGTTAGAACAGGCTTTTCCCCGCAGCACGCCGTGTAATAAATACTCACAAAGAAAACGGCGGCCGTTACCACTTATGTCTAAAAATGTATAGTTTCATGCATCTGTTAAAATACTCGACTCCAGCTACATGACGCGCAGCTGGAAACACTTCCCGCAAGTCGAGCTGCCCAAGATTCACATAATTTACAGAAAATGTTACATTTTTGTGATTTATATCGTTATCGGGACGATAGAATTCTTATATCGGGATATGAGATTTTGGTCATATCGCACAGCCCTAGTGACTGGTATTAAAAATGTACAGACTTGAGTAGAAATGAGTGAATTATCATGTCACATTTGTAGACAAAAAACAAAGTGTTACTTTAGTCTGTTGCAAACATATCTACCTTGTTAAGGTACAGAATGCAGAAGAGCTGCTTTGGCTTCAGTTAGTTAGGGGATTATTTATTTGTTCATTGAATTAAAGCCTATAAAGTTAACATATTGCTAAAATTGGCAAAAGTAATAAAAAAAGAAAAGTAAATGACACACATTCCTTTGCTTTGACATTTTTTCTCAGTGCTTCTTTGGCTGTCTTGTCTTTAAAATTTTCATCTGCTGTCATTTGTATTTAATTGTTGTATAAGATACATTTCTTATTTAGTGTAAAGAAAACAAAAATCAATAAATACATGTAAAACAAATTAAAATATTTTATTTCTTCCGTTTGTGCTATAACAAATAGATTTGCATTCTTAGAAACATCAGTTTCAGCTTTTAATGTCGTATTTGTCACTTTCTCTCTCAACACATTTGTCTTTTCTTTTTTCAGACTTTTCAGACAGAATCAGTAAAAGCAGAAGAGTTGGCTATGAGTCAGGAGAATTTGAGATTGTGAGTAGATTCTGTTCAGAACTACATTACTTTGTTCTCATAAAAAGACTTATTATTTTGTTCACTCTGTGTTTGTCATTTCTGATAAAAGTCAGAGAGCATGTGATGCTAGTGGTGTGATTATTTCTCTCAGCTCTTTTGTATATTGAATAATATTCATTCAGTTTCTCTGCTCTGTGGCTTAGCTTGGAGAGGGCTGTGGAGTGAAGGAGACTCCTCAGCAGAAGTATCAGCGCTTAGTGAATGAGATCCAAGAACTCACGCAGGAGGTGGACACCATCCAGGTAACCTGCAAGCAATAGACGTGTACACACGTCCAAAAGAAGGGATGATCATTCTTCTACTTGTATCTTAGTAGCATTCCTCCACATCGCTCATAGATCATTTAGTATTGCATTTATTGAAGGGAAGATCAACCATTGAGTTGGAACAATTTCAGCAAATCTAATCCAAAGCCTAGTCTGGTGTATGCACTAAAGATGAAGTTCACAGTGAAAATTAGCTAGATTACAACTAACAATGTTGATTAACAAAGTTTCCTCCTTCGATCGTGTCCCAGCTGTCATGGTGCAAGAAATAGCTCACAGCCTCAAATTCAAATTTTAATTTTATTTGTCGCATACACAGTATGACATGTGGTGAAATGCTTATTGCTGTGCAATACCCAACCATTAAATGACAGTAAGATTTACAGATTACTACAAAAAATTACAGATTTTAACTTAGGAATTTAGAGTAAAAATGTGCAAATAACAGTTTACGTAAGAAATTATGAATAAAAAGAAATTATAAATGATGAGAAGTGTGCAAAAAAACCCAAAAAACAGAGTGCATGTGGTGTTGTGATGTGTGTGGGAGAGTCCAGTCGTACACGTGGTTCAGGGCCCGAATAGCCTGGGGGAAGAAGCTCCTCCTCATTCTCTCTGTTTTGGCCTTAAGGGAGCAGAAGCGCTTCCCAGACCTCAGCAGTGAGAAGAGTCCATTGTTGGGGTGGGAGAGGTCCATCATAATCTTCTGGCTTCAGTCTTGCACCGCTTGGTGTAGATGGACAGCAGGTCAGGAAGCTCTGACCGAATGATGCGTTCGGCCAAGCGCACCGCTCTTTGCAGATCTTGCCTGTCTTGCTTGGTGCTGTTCCCAAACCAGGTGCAGATGTTTCCCGTCAGGACGCTCTCAATGGTGCAGGAGTAGAGGTTCTTAAGCACCCTCAGTGGCAGATGGAAGTCTCTAAGTCTTCTGAGGAAGAAGAGACACTGGCGGGCTTTCTTAACCAGGGTGTTAATGTGGCAGGACCATGACAGGTCCTGAGTGATGTAGACACCCAGGTACCGGAAACTGTCTACTCTCTCCACTGGCGTGTCACTGATGATCAGGGGCCCATAATTCCTCGCCTGCTTTGTAGTGCTTTGTACAAGTCCACGATCAGCTCCTTAGTTTTGCTGACGTTTAGTAGGAGGTTATTCTCCTGGCACCAGGTCTCCAGGTTCATAATCTCCTCCAGGTAGGCCTTCTCGATGTTGTCAGAGATCAGGCCCACAACAACAGTGTCGTCAGCAAACTTTACAATGGAGGTGGTGTCCGATGTATAAAGTCCTGCTGAGTCCCTGTGCAGGACTCAGCGTATCATGAGGCCAACATAGACAACTGTTCATGCTCACTGTAGTAAATGTTTTTGTATTGTTCACAATAACTTTTATTTGCAATTCTGTATTTTTAGATTGGTTAGCAAGCAATATGGCTTAGAAGTAGATCCATATGCCTTTATTTACAAAAGCTAATCCAAAAATATTATATGATCAAATAATAATGCAAAATTATTAGTGTTTGATCCTGTACTACACACAGATTGTATTACCTGGCATCAAAGATGTATGTGTCTCTCTGCGTCCAGGCTGCCACAAAGGAAAGTAATGCAGAGGAGCGCCTCACTCCAGTGGTGCTGGCCCAGCAGGCAGCCCAGCTTAAACAGCAGCTGGTTTCAGCCCATCTTGACTCACTGCTTGGACCACAGGCACACATCAACCTGGCTGACCCAGATGGCGCACTGGCCAGGTGAGTTGGCTGGAGTTAACAAGACAATGAAGCACAAACAAGGGCAAGCACCTGGAACCTGAAACCTTACACCATAGTCTGTTAGATCGTGCCAGCACTGCGGTCTGAGAAACTGAAATGATTGGGAAGAAAGAGGGTGCTCTGGAGAAACAGAGAGAATCAGAGTGATCGATATAAGCTTTAACCAGACATAATAAGATGGAGTAGCAAGGAAATAGGATTAATTGCACACATAAATGTTGCTGATCTCAAAGGGCATAGCTACCAGGAGCACAACACAACTAGGGGACAGATGATTGAGGGAGGGAAATTAACTAAAAGAACACAAAAATCTTTGAAAAATTCCAGAGCCCAACTGAGCATAAGCAAAGGAAGCCGTGGGATTAAAAGGGAAAAACACAAATGTGAGAAAGTAAAGAAAACGTGATGAAAACATACCTTGACTTGCAGTTAATAACACTGACTAAAAGGATTGAGAGCAAGAAAGAGGGAGGACCACAGTCATGGCAGCACATGGGGTTGGTAACAATGGTGAACATATTATCCCTTTGTGTCTTTCTTCCCTTCTCACAGGCGTCTGCTCACCCAGCTGGAAGCCGCTAAGGGCAGCCGTGGCAGCTCTGCAGGAGACAGCAAGCCGACAGCATCAACTAAGGGCCCAGATGGAGTGGTACTCTACGAGTTGCACAGCAGACCAGAGCAGGAGAAATTTAATGAGTCTGCCAAGGTAAAGAGGAAAGAGAGGTGGATAAATGTCTGTGATGAATGCACACATAAAATTAAGCTGTATGGTCTCCTCAACGTGCTTTGTTTCTGTACTTCTGAGTGGAATGTCAGAATACTAGATGGCAATAAGCAGGACAAAAGGAGGAAGGTATACATGTGGGTGTTTGTGTGTCTCTTGTGGGATGCTTGTTGTCACTGCCAGCCATGTGTTGCCTTTTTCCGTCTCTGTAGATGGCGGAATTGGAGAAGCGTCTAGCTGAGCTGGAGACGGCTGTTGGCTCAGGATCAGACAAGCAGGTACACACACAGTCCCGCTGTCTCTCTCTCTCACACACGCATTGTCTTCATGGGTCTTTGCTCTCATTCGCACTAATTTTGTGTGCCTGTCTCTATGTCACACTCACAGCAGAATGTTCTTGCTTCTGTTTTCAACAAAGTGAAATAAAAAATAAAATATTCCACTTGATTTATGTAAATTATAGCAGTGGCTTCATTGTTTCTTGTTAAAATGCATTTTTCCCTCTTCACATTTACTTTATAGGGACCTCTGAGTGCTGGTGCTCAAGGATCCAGTTTGATGGTAAGAACACACTGTGGAGTTTGTCTCTCTATTCAAAACTCTGGGTATCTGATGTGCAGCCAGAGAACTGGGTCATACTTCAAAGGTGACATCAGTTCCTTCAAGTTTGTTTATTGCTGCTGTGCCAGTAGGAGGAACAAAAACCTAAAGTTTTGTGCTTGATCTTATATATAAACTTGTCCTCCTTTGTATCAGGACACCATAGAGCTCCTGCAGGCAAGGGTCAGTGCTCTGGACTCTGCTACTCTGGATCAAGTGGAGGCAAGACTGCAGGTGATTACTCCCCGTACAGCATTACAGCACAGTGTTAGGAGGAGGGAGCCTTTCCATATGAAGTGACAAGACACTTGCATCTCGATTACATTCGGACTTGTACATTAGTTTTTTTTCCTAGATGCCTTTTGGTTTGAAAGGGTAGTGAGGTTTTTAGTATATATTTTGCTGTCTTTTGAGTTTCATCCATTGCGTTTAGTACAGAGGCAGGCCCAGATGTGTCAGTTGGAGGGGCATCTGGACTATGGCTTTTGTATCTAACAAAAACTAAAAAAACACAAAAAGACAAAGAACATTGCTTTTCTGCAAGAACTCATTCCATTTCTCTATAGCAGTTATTCCCAAAATCAAGAGTGCTGCAGCCCACTTAAAAACCATAAAATCCAATCGGAATTTAAATCTTGAGTCTTAAAACTTCAGTCTAATCAAAATATAACAGAAAATTATGTATTTCCTTGAAAATTGTATTTAAAAAAAACAACAACAAAAAAAACGGTTGTTGGCTATAAATTCCTAATGCTAATCTGGTCATATGCATATTGTTAAGGCCAGTGTAGCCCACCTGTCACTGGGACGCAAACTTCAATACAAGAGCATTCAATTGTTGCTCAGAGTAATGAGTAATATCACAAACTAACCACCGCCTAGCACCAGTTCTAATTCAGTTTTTATATAAATAAATTAATATAAATATGTAACTGTTCATACTTGTGAGTAATTTCAAACTGCGGCCCAGCTGCAGTTCCTTTGTGGCCCAAAAAGTCACTCTGAGGTCTTTTGGTCACTGCCTGCTTTTTAAGAGCAACATATACCTGAAACCTAAGGAGAACGTTCAGAATGGAGGGTATTACACAAAGCTTAGGTCGGTCCAGCTTTGAGTCAGACTGTAGACACAATGCTTTTATAGCATGTGCCTTAATGTTTGGCTACTTTGTCGCTCAGCTGATAAATATCTTCAGTTTAAAATATGCCCCAGTGACATGATGTTGGGTTACTTGTGACATAGTCCACAGTGAAACACTAGTTGCCCCAGAGTGGTACCTCTTGCAAAATTAAAATAGATTACTGTATATGTTTTTTCTCTCCTGCAGAGTGTCCTCGGGAAGATGAATGAGATTGCTAAACACAAGGCAGCGATTGAAGACGCTGAAACACAAAACAAGGTTAGTAACCCCTGACCACCTTCAGTATCAAATAAAGGCTGTAATAATTGCAGATGTGTTTCTTTACAACTTCCAGGCTCAAACTGACCGCATGTGATTTGTCTACTTTGAGGCTGTTTCAGTAAATGTTTCTTCCTGACAGACATTTGCAATCGTTAGAGCTGAAATGTTTTCATCAGTGTCAAGGTTCTCATTCCAATAAACTTCAAGTATATATTTACAAAAGTCTGGTAGCAAGTGGGAAGAATATTGTTTATACAATTTCAGTTTAATGCTGATATTTCAAACTGCCCACATTCATAACCTTTGAGAGCCAAACCAAAGTGTAATCGAATAGTTTGTTTTTAGTTTGTTCTTTCTAAGTAATGAATCAATTCAGGTTTTCACATCAGATCTGACAAACAGATTTCATGCATTCATGTGTTGTATATGTAATTGACCAGCAGAGGGCAGGCTATGCTAATTATATAATTTCTGTGAATAACTGTATAAATGGTTGGTTTGTGTTAGGTATATTAGTGTTTTAGAAAAATATTGTATTTGACCATCTGAAAAGTGTGTAAGACAAAAAAAAAAAACAAGCTAGAAAATCTTTCATTTTTATTTGTTCATTAGAGGTTGTTAAAGTCAAATAGAGTCCAGCACAAATGGGTTTTAAACACAAAATAACACCTGAACTGGCTTCAAAGGCCCTTTGAAGTGTCGGCACTCTTTGGTTTATCAGTGTGTAAACTCACCTAAAGAAACAACGTTCAAGCATGTGAGCAACATTTCTAGTTCTGGCATCAGAATAATGTGAAGGAAAGTTTAAAATATAGGCAACAGTTTAAGCAAGACAAAATATCCACAAAGTCACCTGAGGCTTAAGTGTGTGTGTGTATACAGAAAAATTCTGCTGGCTGACAGCTTCTCCTATAAAAATCATTAAACGCGCCTGTGTTTGTTTACCTGCCAGGTGTCAAAGTTGTATGATGTGGTGCAGAAGTGGGATGCCATGTCCACTTCTATACCTCAGGTGGTGCAGAGGCTCGTTGCTGTCAAGGAGCTGCATGAGCAAGGTAACGCACAGGAACTGAAACTGCTCCGTCCATTCACACAAAACCATGAAACGCAGAAGATGCTGAGGTGTTTCAGGGGTTAGGAGCTTATTAAAACTCTAGCATTAGATGAATGTACTTGTGAGTGTGTGCCAGTAATTGGCAAATATTCTAATAATGTTGCTCTTGGGGCAAATTTCCCCACAGTAAGGATCGCAATGGAAACATGGATAATTTATGTGCGCTTCTTTTATGTGAGGGGGAGATGAACCTTGAAATGACACCCATGAGAGTTCAAGGAGAGAATGTATGTAGGTTAGCGGGGATGGGATGTGGCGTTAAAGATTCAAAATATGTTGGGTGTTGCCACAGAACATAACAGGGTGTGAACCCAGATCACGTTCCAGGCAGCATCTGTGTTGGAGAGTAACATTTGCATCCACTGTGGAAACGTCAGACAAAAGATGAAACTAAAGGAAAACGGGATTCAAACGGATAATGGAATTAGCCTAAACCGTGCCATTCTATTATAACAAAGGGCAAAAAATCACTGAGAGGGGAGACTCAAAATGGTAACGGAATTAAACTAAATCTTGCAATACTGCTAAACACCCCCTTGGGGTAACAGAGATGCATGATATTATATATATCACATTATCATCTTTTTATTATTTAGCACATGAAAGCGGAACCTTGGCATTAATAGATTATATTGATAATTCCGTTCTGAGAGCTGAAGGAGGTCATTTATCATCCAGCCTCTCTCTGCACCCATCTGTCACACATTGCAGCTTCTTTGCTTGACAGAGCTTAGCTGCACCTTTTTTCTTCTCCTGATCTTTCTTTACCAATAAAGTAAAACTTGAAAAAGAAAATACTTAGTTTAATCTTTTAAGCTGCCGTTCATCACTGTTAGATTAGGTTTGCATCAGTTCCTTTGCCCTTCTCCTTTAGCTGACAACAAAGACATTTTGTTTTTAGCAGATGTTTAGAATTTAAGGATTACTTATTTCCTTGATCTAATTCTCCCTTTTCACTTCAACCCTCTATCTCACAGCCATGCAGTTTGGCCAGCTGCTGACACACCTGGATACCACTCAGCAGATGATCAACAACTCCCTGAAGGACAATAATACCCTGCTAACACAGGTGAGAAGTTCATAGACCTGTTGAACAATTGTAGCAACATAAATAATTTCTAAGCGCTGCAGGGAGAGCAGAACTCAGCAGTTTTAGCCACTTAAATGGTCAGCTCGAATGAGCTACTGCAACCATGGTAAACTTGGCACTGGCCAGCAGAAATGTGTCACAGGTCGATATAAAAAGATGCCAGCAGTTATACAGTTGCTGTCGTTTTACAGAAACGAACGTCTTCTGTAGTAATTGGTAGAAACTTTGTGAACCACTTTTTCACAATAGCAGATGAAAATGTTAGATTTGGTGTGAAAGAAAAACTTGACATGTTCAAACACTTGGCTGTAACCTCTTTGTATGTGTAGTGAATGAGTGGGAAAAGTGTCCTCTAATACCCTTCAGAGTGCACAGCCGAGGCAGCTTTTCACAGCTAGAAGTAACAATCTAACAAACTACAGCTTCCCATTACGAGGACAGAAGCTCTGTAAAGCCTCTTCTGAGCTCAGTCAATAATCAGTCTGTGCTTTCACAGTTCAAGGCTTCTGGCAGGAGGGACCAACAGTGCCTCAATCCAGTAAAATGTTTTTGTTTGTTTTGTTTTTTTCTTTACAATGTTTTGGTGTCCCAGAGGCCTGTTAAATCTGACATTTCAGTTTCTTATCAACACTAACAGAGTTTTTGTGTAGCCTTCTGAAACAATGTCTAATAATAATTGTCATCAGTTAAGGTTGGGCAATTGGACGAATATATTGACCATCGGTGATAGGCTGAGCCTTTCGCCAATCGTTTTTACAAGAGCGATTTATTTTTGTCCATGAGTAAGTTTGCTAATAATCTTGGTTGAAGCTAAGAGAAGCAGTCAATAGAAAAAATAGTAGCGCTGTTTTAACGGCAGCCTCTTCCAGCTGCGAACAAATGCAGCGATTCATTTACTCAAACTCATAACAGAAAGAAAGAAAGACGGTAGCCTATGTTTAGAAAAAAAACAAAAACCAAATAATTAAATGACTAATCCAAAAAGTAGCTATATTAATACTGAAACAAACAAGAAAAGAAGGTAAAATATTCCCTCTAAACAGAACGTATAAATTCTCAATGTGCAAATCAGTCTGTGCATGATTATATTGCTCCGCCCACAAAAAGTCACCTGCACGAATATATCGCCTATCGTCAGTCGAATGTCGGTTGGAAAACTTTTACATATCACCCAACCTTATCATCTGTAGCACTTTTCCTACATGACTCAGTTATATGGATGTTTAACAGTGCTGCAGCTGATTGGTATTTTGTTTGAACATTTAGTCTGTTTTTTATCTGTCTTTAAGGTGAATTTCTTGACTGGTTGAAATGGATTTAGAAAGGTTAGATGGTAAAGGATATAAGGAATTGAAACATCTTGATAATTTTTTTGGGATATATGGCTAAGGTTTTCATATTTAAGCACCTTCATTTCTTTCATCTCTTACTGCGTATTTAGCTTTTTCCCTAAATCCTCTCTCTCCGTCCCATCAGTCTCTCTCACGCACTTCTGGAATTAACATTCTCTCTAATTCTTCTTCACCAGGTTCAGCAAACGATGAAGGAAAATCTTGTGGCTATAGAGGAGAACTTTGCTGCACTAGACCAGAGGATGAAGAAGCTTTCAAAATAAACGGTGGCAGAGTTTGGAATGGTCCCGAAGAGTGTAGGACATGGACAATTTGGAGTTGGCTTGAGAGCACAGATGAGGGGGGGGGATCTGGGTTTAACGCTGTCCTTTCTGGCCACTTTTCTCTTGCGCTCTACTTCCGCCTCTGCCTTTTTTCATTAAGTGGAATGCTAGAAAGTTGGAAACGATGGAAAAACAAAAACAAAAGGAGACCGATGTTCTTGTCCACCCTCTTTTCCTTTCCCTTTCTCTTTCATCAAACTGTTGTCATCTGAAACCACATTTGTCCACACTATTCATGCAGCTGATTGCAGTCCCCCCCATTAAGCTTATGAGTTTTAGAGCGGATTGTTTTTATAATTATTAGACTAGAAAATTCTACCATTCCTTTTGGACCTTCATGCGATTATTGGATTTGTACTGTAAATTTTTGGTAAAATGAAATGAAAAACGGTGTCAAGCGGTGTAGAAATAAAGATCTATTGTCCTAAGTTGTTGTAGCAGAAGCACGTATGTGTGAGCATCAGGGCCGTGTCACCGAAGGACAGCTTGTAAATATGCCTGTGTACCTTATTGTTTCTTCACGCTCAGTCGCTTGTAACTATATTATTATGACTGAGACAGCAGACACCACAGACAAACTTTTAATCTGCTTTGTCATTGCCCACAAGTTCACTGTATTGTTCATCTGTGGTTATCGAAACAGATCAATAAAACAAAGTGCTGTAAGGCCCGCCTCCTTTCATTCCTTTTATTTTTTAAATATGTAATTATTGACCTAGCTTCCTGTCTGAAAAACAAATGTAAGTTTTGTGAAATACTGATGATCAAATGGTTTTTCCACCCTTTAAACAAAATATCCTGGTCCTCAGTAGTTAGCTGTTGGTGTTACGCTTTTAATAAGAAGCCGTAGGAGAGTCACAGATGGCTAATTGAATTCTAAACTGACCTGTCAAAATAAAGTCTTCATTTGTGGTTGTGCTCAATATATATGACCACTGGGTGGCAGCATAGCATCAAACCCAAACAGAATCCTAAGATGAGGCCAAATAAACCCATAAAAGCAGATTATTCACCCACTTTGACATATTTGTTTCTAATTAAGCTTCCCATATTTTATTACACATACCCCAACTCTGATTTTTAGGTCTAGAGTCTAAATCCACCCTCATTCTGTGGCCTCTAACTCTGTTTGTCCCCTGCTTTTCTCTGTTTGTTGTTGTCGTCAGCATGTCTCTGCTTGCTGCTTCTAATTTTTATATTTATAAGTAAATGTACATGCTTTGTACAGCACTGAAAGCTGTGTGTAAATGGGTTTTATAGAAATACATTCTACTTGCTCGCATGTTTAGTTTCTAATTTCGTAAATCGTAACTTGATATTTTTAACTAGTTGGGGTTAAGTTGGTGGACATAAAGCTAATTGGAAAAGGAAAAAAAACTTAGTTATTTAACGATTTGTAATGAAACAGGTTTTTGTGTTATGTTATTTGACCTTTACTTCATGTCCCTCCCTGTCTCTCATAGCATTCTGCTTGTCAAAACAGGGCAGTATTACAAAACTTCACAGGACGATTATTTTAAAAAAAATTAAAAGGTTAAGTATCGTACAAACTGTTGCACTAGAATAAAGGCAAACGGCAAAGTTAAAGCAGGAACAGAAACTAAAGCACCCAATCGAGTAGAAACCTAAATGTAAAAGGATTATTTCTGTACGCTGCCTTTTGACAAGTAAAAACAGGAGCCACTAAATTAATTTAAGGTCAGTCTCAAATCCATCTAGCAGTACTGCGTGTATAAAAAGCATTTAATCAAAAAGCTGGCTCCTGTCTGAAGTCAAGTGATGGGATTAGTGACAAAGGCCGACAGATAACATACAGCAGGGCGAGGATCAGGTGCTTGTGGTGAGTCATTCTGATACATCAGCCCCTGCGAGTTAGGTAACAGTGAGCCTCTCGCAAGTGGATTAATAGTTTACCGAGCTACGAACATTGCCCCAAAAGAAACACGCAGCCAGAAGTTAGGTTTCATGCCTTTGACATGCGCTCCATTTTTGGACTCGTGTACTTAAACCTAACTGACCCTGAATTAGATACGACGTTCGATAAAGCCTCTGTTACCAAGCCTGTGGATCATTTCTTTACTTTAGCTGATTATTATGGCTGTGTCTCTCAGCCTATAATACATCTGTCCTTTTATTCCAAAGAGTTATGTGCTGACTGTGGACTCCAGCTTACCCGTTTCTCTTACATGTGGGAGAGCTGCTTGCTCGGACAAGACGTATCAAGTGTAAGTTTCAGGGAATTAGTTCCACAGATCCAACTTAGAAGGGAATGCCACAGATGAGCACAGAGACGTACAGTGTACTGTATATCATGTTATACCACATTTGTCCTTCTATTTTGGGTGCGCTAGATTGGGTCAGCTCAGCCCCATCTGTTAAGAGACACTTTAACACAATCACAAACTGACTATTTAGCAAGAGCACAAAGTATTTATTTAACAGCAGTATTATCTTTTAATGTGGAAATTTAATGAATGATGAAATACAATTTAAGAGAAAGGTTTAAATCCAGAAAGCACAAACAATAAATATTGTCTCTGCGGTATAAATGTAGCTGCTTAAATACTGTATGTCAGCACCAGAAGCTTTTACTCTACTGGACAAAGTAAATATTAAAGTCCTCTGGCAGCACAGAGCAGCTGAACACAGAGGAGGCAGAAGGGAGCACCAATTGCTCTAAAATCTCTGTTTCTGGTGCTGATATGGGAAAAACTAGAATGAGAGGAAGAAAAGGATGGTGTAAGAGCCTGGAGTGTGTGTGTTTCGCTGCCAGAATACCCACCTGTTCAGACAGGCGTTTAAAGTTTAATGCGCTACAGTCTTTCGCTTTAGCTTTTTGTTGTTGTTATTGTTTTTAGCCCTTTTTTTCAATTTCTCTTTTATCTCTGACACATAGGTGAATGAAGAAATCCAGAATAATGCATGTAGATAATAACAGCTCTACCGTGCTGTAAAGATTTGAGATAATCGTGAAATCATTCAACTAAGGTTGAGAAATCGAAAGGTTGTGAAAAATTAATAGAGTATTTAACTCAATTTTAATTTAATTTACCACCCTGTTACTTCCACCTCAGAAATAACAAATAGAAGAATTAATAAAAGAAGTCCAAAAACCTGAATGGGTTTGAAGGAGAGAGGAGAGAAGAGGTGAATGGAGAAGAGCTTTTACGGGTTTTACAGTCGTGCGGCACAATGAGGCTTGAAGATGGGGTACAGATGGGTGAGGCTCAGAGGTAAGCAGGGTTAAACACGCTAACAAGATTGTCTGCGAAGTCATCCCAAAGCTCCGAACACACAAATCTCACCAAGCAGATGTGACGCATAGCTGATAAATCTGGATGAGCTGTGATTGAGTGCTGAAATCATGTCAAACTTTAAGAGCTCTGAGATAGTTTGCTGCTTTGCGTGAATGCTGGCTGTCCTGTATTTATAAATGAAATGATAGATGGGGAAAGTTCCTGAGGGGAAAACTGCAAATTAGTTGATTAATGGGCATCAGCACACAATAGAGAATTGCATTATTGGTCTCAGCTGAGATGAGCATTGGCAAGAGAGATGAATGTAGTAACTAAAAAGGCCTCGAAGCTTAATGACAAAGCTAAAAAAAAAATCTGTTGGCAAAATTTGCCTTAAAAAGTATAACCAGTGTGTGTTTGTCTAAGAACCACTGATTATTTTGTACTAATTTAGGATTTGGTAAATGCCTTTTACACTTTACGAGAAGGTCTCTCTGTTTGTTGTCAGGGTGAACAGGAAAAGAGCTGAAACACACCATGAGAAAGAGCAAGCCAGGATACAAAAAAGGGATTTACTGTATCACCAGCACTTGTTAACAGCTGTATCAGTTGGTCTCAGTTCAGAGGGATTCCGACAGCTGGTGTGTGTGTGTGTGTGTGTGTTTGTCGGGAGGAACTGGGTGTGGAGTCTTGACCAAGGGCATAGGACAGAAAGAGGGGAGCGTGGTGTAGTGGCTGGAAAATTCCCCAGACTCTTTCTGCCTGTAAAACAAAAGTAAAGAGTTTATTTTGAAGAGATAACAACCACCGTCCCTTTAATTTCATTTACCTTATTTTGCTGTCCTTGCTGATTGTTTATTAGATTTCAAGCACAAAGGCTTCTTTTAAATCTGTGTGGCAGCAAAACAAAGAACCATATTTTCTGCGTCGATAACCCCGTAAAGGCTGGGTTCTTTCACTTGTCATATTTCTAATAAAAAAATATAAACATAATATTACTTTACCGGGCTGTTTCTTGCTTTATTTTGTGTGACGTGTGAAACACAATTGTGCTGTTATTATGTTGGTTTCACAGAAATAGTTTTAAAAAATTATAAAGGAAGACAAAAACATATTCAGCCAACATCCCCAAAAGGTGATCCACATAAGCAGACAATTTAGAATTTGCAGGACTTGTTTACACTCTGTTACCTCAGGGCATAAAAAGGAACAGAAAAACAAATGCATTGTCTATACTAGTCTTTATCTTTGTTTTATTTTTTACTTTTTTTTAATTATATATATATAAAAAAATGTGACAATCGATTAGAAAGCAGGGGTCATCGTCATTAGAGCGTACTAACAGTCTTAAAAAAAGATGCAACCTAGATTTGGGGTTGTAAACAGTGTTTTATAATGACTACAACACAGACGACGGGACTGACAAAATAAACAGACGGCATGGGTGGAGAGGGAGGGGTGTAGCGAAAGTATGCTCAACTACTCAGCAACAGCCACTCAAGTCGTGACGTGTTCGCGGTGCTTCCTGCAGCGCTTTAACCCGGGTCCTAGAGACAGTATTTGAGCTTTCTATTCGCTACTTGGCGCTGTTGCTATGGGGCTGTGCATGTTGAGGCGTGCACGTTGCACCGTGCATGGAAAACAGTTTGCGTGTGCTGACTGAGAGTCTAAGGTTGGGGCAGAAAGTGTCAGGAGCAGGGTAAAGAAACCGCATCGAGAGCATAAACATGATGAAACCAGATTTTATTCCGCCACTTTTTATTGTATTTTTTTAATTGTTGTTGTTATTGTTGTTTACCTTCTTTAATGTCGACGATCCAACACTGTGACTATCGCAGGACGGTGAAGCATGGCTCCCCGTGCGTCTGAGGCGATGACCTCGTTGAACTTTACCCCACAACAAATATTTATGCAGGGGGTTTATTATCTGTATTTTAGTCTGTGGGAGTTTAACTAGATTTTAATAATTATGTAAACAACTTTCATGTGTTATTAATATCTAAAAAAAAATATGTTATATAGGTCCAGGTAGAGGTGAAACACTACGATATTCATATTATTAAGTTTGCAGTATACTGTTAGAGGCTGTTTACATGTGAAGAGTGACACCCCAGGAACTTATGTTGTTCTGTAAGTGCAAGTTACACAAATATGTCAACAGGCACCCGATGTTTTTCTATATATCTGCGACAAATATATTTTGTAATTACATTTAACCTATTATGACATACTAATATAAATACATATATATATATATATGTTTTGGTTATATATCGGTTACAAAAACAGATAAATAAGTCACATACCTACAAAACCAGAATTTTTTTAGCAAAAAAAATTATAAATTTCATCATTGGCAGATTAAAACAGGGGAGCATTAAAAAAGGGGGACAGTCTGCAGCTGGATCACACCCAGCTCCGCGGGCTCGCGCCACAGACGCTCCACCGGCCGGGCGTGTGTTTTCATATCTCGCGCGGAGCAGCAGCAGCAGCAGAGCGCGCGGTATGAAATGGCTGAGAATACGAGCAAGAGTGCAAGTGTGTGCTATGCTGCAAATGTTACCTGACAAACACCTAACACATGGCCAAAAAACGCGTTATTTCGACGTTAGTCTGGGTGGGGGCGGGGGCAGGTGGGTTTATGTCCCCCTCGGACATGGCACGGGGGTAAAAAAAACAAAAAACAAACCAAAACAAGGCAGGTGTGCGGCGACTGCCGGTGCCACGGACAAACTTTAGACAAACACATGGAATCAAAAGTCAGGTAAACGCACGCGGATGGCAACACAATAAATGAACACGTCACGGGAGCAAGTAAGCGCTAAATGGATTGGATAGAAAACAGATTTTTTTTTTTTAAATTCACGATAAAACAATTAGTAGGGGTGGGGGGGATCGATTCAGCTTTTGTGTTCCGGAAACAAACAATTCTTCGACATTAGATCCATGCATATATGTATATTTTTAGATTTTTGTTAGAGCCAACACTGTTTAATAAAACATGTTCTGATTCTGCTGGTGTTATCCCCAGCTAGAAATTGGTTGCCAAGCATTGCATCATTCCTTTCATGTGACTCCCATACGCCCCAAATTCGTCCTGGCCGTCTTATGACTGCATCACAATTGCTGCTCGCACAAACTATACACGCTAGTGTGAACAACCAGCTAACCCGAAGATTTCCCCGCCCCTGGGCTGTTTTCGGGTCACTCTATTGGATGTCACCAAGGGAAAGATCTTAACTCCGCTCTTCTGATTGGTGTATGGGAACGTCAGGTTTTGTCGCTCTTGTTCGGTTGCGCCGAAATTACCTTCCCATGCATAGTTCGGTTGGCGTCTCCCACAATATAAACGCCGCCGGGAGTTTCCGTAAAATCACATTCAGCCGTCAAGACTGAACAATGGTTAACATGAGCTATCACCAATTTTTACTAAAATATCTACATTCGAATTCAAGACAGTCGAGAAGGCGAGCGAATAAAAGAAAAAGGGTAAGCGGATATTCCTGTTAGCAGTTCTGCTGTTTTTAATCTTTTAGTGAACAACTAACGGCGACTTCACACACTCTCGGAGTGCTCTGTCGGTGTAGTGGAAAACGAAAAAGCACTGTGCATGTTTTTTTGCCGATATTTCAGAGCCATTTTTAGAGTAACAGTTGCTTTAATCGATCATAATTTTAATTGAGTTGTTTTCAGGTGTTGTCCGCTTTGTTTTCCAAGTTGTCAAGCTCTCACGGACTTGTGCCGAGGAAGTTTCGATGTTTTGGCAGCCGACTGTGCCGAACGCCCTGACACAATTCCGTGAATGTAGCACCGAAGGCATGTACCGCTTTAAATCTGAGCTGTCATTGATTGTGAGCGTTTATAACAGATTTTATACTGCGCCGTAACGTCTGACAGTAATTGATGGGGCTGTCGACATGAAATCGGACGTGTTTAATTTTTGTTTTCTGCACTTTGACACTCCCGTTTAGGTTAAACGCTCACCGCTGAATGGGCAGCTGTTTTCGTTACTTTTTCTTTCCACCCATCCCACTCTTTGCTTTTCTCTTTTCTCTCTACGTTTCCTTTTGTTTCGCCCATTCCCCCGGCTGGACTTGGGTTTCCATGACGTAATTGTCTTGGCGTACAGTGGTCATGTAACTAAAACAGGAAAAACGTATATACGCATGTTATTATAAAACACTGTTAAAAAGGAAAAATGTCATGCGTTTTGGTCACCACAGTTTTAACGCGTGTACGTTTGCGTTCACATCTGGAGTTTAACAGGAGGAAGCAAAACAGGGATTTATTTTTATTTTTTACCGCTCACATTTTATATCACTGCCGGTCTACGTCAAAGTATTTTATTTTATTTTTTCTCTTTACACATTAAAAACCCTTTTATGACAAAACTTCAGTCATTGTGATGGCTTTTGTGTGCTGGTCTTTAAGACCACTGTAAGCAGAGCAGACAGTCAGAGCTGGACTCCTGAGTTTCATCGGCGTTTTAACCACTTGTTTATCGACTCCGGCGTGTTTTGAGGACCGTCAAAAGCAGGGGGCGCAGTGGAGAGCACCTTGGTCTTTGTTTACAATAATTATGTGACAGGAATTTTGCCTTCTTTCTTCTTCTTTATCATTTCATCAGTTAAACCAGTGGCGTTTCGGGCACCTTTTTGTTTCCACTCACAGCTGGCTCTGTGTTCACCAAATCTCTATTTTGATTTTGAAATCTCAGCAATTTCCATCAGTCAGGGGGAAAAAAACCCACTATTTTTTCTTACTAACCTACCTACCTACCTACTAAATATTTATTTGTCTTTGCAGAATTATTGGGACAAGCTATCTCCAACAAATTGCCAGACTTGATTAAAGGAGACTTTCTAAAGGTAATATTTGACATTTATTCCATCTTTTAAGATTTTAATGTGATCTTTTTTATTTTTCCATCCATTTAATTGTGGAATTAAGGCATCCTAAATTGATTTCATTTTGTTGGTGCAATAATGCATTTTTCTCTGTGTTACTCTGTTTTATTTTAACTTGATTAATTATTGAGTAGACAAAGCCTGACTATAGTATTCAGTTTTGAGACAGACCATCCTAAATCCCTGTGTACACGGACGTCATATCTAATTACAGTTATTTTTAAATTGAACACAATGTCAGTCATCTAACCTGCAGCTGCTTTGCACTTTTCCCTTTCACGCCCCCTCCCAAACACTTCTGGTTCTGGCGGCCCCCCCCCACCCTCAGGTCCAGTGTGAACTGTGTGGCCGAGTATCTGTGCGTTGCGACTGATTGGCGAGATGACTGCCGAGTGGCTACACCTGCCCCCGCCGTACCCCCCTGGCGTGGGGCCGTTGTATGGTGCAGAGTTGGAGGCGTGGTATGAGGACCTGCAGGATATTCTGGGCTCTGACACAGGAGGGGCAAAACTGGCACGAGCCCCTACATGCACCGAGGTCAGTAGTTTGAAAAATGAAATGGTATCATACCCATGATGAATGTGAGTCTTTGTTCATTGCACTTTTTTTTTTCTGTTTTCTTTTATTTTAATTTTTGTGAAAATTTTCACTCGCGTGCCAGACGACGTGAAATTTACTTGTACTTCTAACTCTCTACAGGTTTTGACATTTACATTTTGTGCTTCCAGAAGGAGCCAGAGTTCATGGATGTCCTGGAAAGTTGCTCTCTGACGTGGCTGACCGATGGCAGCCAGACATGGGGTGACGGTGTCCAGAGGACAACAGAGGAGATCCACAGCACCCAGACCCTGCATCACAACTCGTCGTCATCCTCCTCTTCCTCCTCCTCCTGCATGAGTCCAGCTGTTACAGAAGAACGGCAGGTGGAGGCTGAGGGTGGGAGAAGTGGAGATGGCTCGGCAGGAGGTGGCAGTGACTTGCTGCCTCCCGAGTTCTTCGAGTTGCTGAGTGATGGAGGAGTGGGAATGGTGGATGCGAGTGGAGCAGTGATCAGCGGTGGCTATTATTACCACCACCAGCACCACCAGGCTAATGTCCATCCTGCATCTCCCTCAGCCAGCGAGGAGGAACTGCCCTGTGTCCCCGATTCGCCATCTTGCTCCTCTTCAGCCTCCCAGTCACCATCTCAAATTTGTTCTTCTCCCTCTTCACCCGTGTCTTCTCCCTCTGTTTACCCATCCTCCCGTTTGGGAAAACGCAAGAGGACCACCAGCGAGAGGGCCAACGGTGCCTTGTCCTCTTTTGTTTCCTCCTCACAACGCTCATCCTACTCGTCTACCAAAAAGAGTCGCAAAGAAAGAGAGCAGGAGAACGAGAGGAAGGTACAGGAGCTGACAGAGCAGAACGAGCGTCTTAAAGCAGAAATCGAAAGGCTGGGAGAGGAGGTACAGAGGACACGAAGAGCCCTTATCGAGAGACTAGTCAACACCAGAAAATGAGAGGGAGGTGGTGAAGGAAGACGGGAATAAAATATGTCAGGTCCTACAGAATTCGAACAAGCAGTGGTGGGGAAAGGTGTAACAGGGTGGTCATGAAATGCCTCTTAGAAGAATGGAAACCAAAGATAAATTTTTATAAGTGAGGATTTTGTTTCTTGTAAAAGACAGATAAAGATTGCAAGAGGAAGGAAAGTGATGAAAGTCAAGACATGAAAGGGTACAGAGAGGAAAGGGGCTGCAACAGCATTGCGGCTTTTCGAAAGACACAGCATGTATGAAGGAGAACAGACGGCTCTAAGTGCAAATCATGCAGAGGTTTTAATGAATGTCATTTTGAGGAATGCCTAATGAGATCCATATTTTGAGTTGCATGTAGGACAGAAAGGAACTTCATTTAAAGAGCATTTCACTGATAGATCTTCCCACCATTTTGCAATAAATTGTAACTCCTACTTTAAGGGCTGCAATCTGGCTAGCAGAGATTATTTGCCCCAATTTGTGGAGAGTTTAGGAGCTCAGGAAAAGTCTGAAAGTGCCCAGTGCAGTGTGAGTATGAGAGAATGCTTTTTATTTTTGGGGGGAGGAAAAAAAAAAGACATCATTTTCTTACTTTTGTATAACCCATGGCTTGTGTGTATGTGTATTTAGATAAAGCAAGTAGGAACCGGCTATACTTTCTAAGCTGACCTTTTCTATTATGGGAATTTGTGGTAGAATTATTAAGAGCTCTTCTACCCTTATTTACTATTTTTATATAATGCTGTAATATATACAATTGTACTGTAATGGCTTGTACTGTAATATACCAACATATCCACTGTTATTTTCTCATTGTAGTCACTTAAATTGTTAATTGTAGAATATTGCATGCATGGCTTTTGTCACTGATGGCATTGAATCTATGTATTTTACCATAACATTCATTTTATCCTGCGTTGTAACACACCCAATTTGCAATAAACAAGAAAAGTAGAATATTTTTCTGTGTCTGTAATTATTTGTCTTAAAGATCTGTGCTCTTTTTGTGTGTGTGTGTGTGTGTGTGTGTGTGTGTGTGTGTGTGTGTGTGTGTGTGGTAAATGAGAAAGGTGGAGAGTACAGACATTTTTTTTTCCTGAAGCTAATCATTTTATTTTATGGATCTAAAAATGGTATTTGTAGCAAAACAAATTTCCAGAGGATTTATATATATATATATATGTAAAAACATCTTTAGATGCACAACACACCTTCAAACACTAATATCGTATGCTGACTTTATCACAGGGAGAGTATAAAATCAGTTTCTTTTGGTGTAGGGATTTGAAAAAATCCCTCCATTCTGTAGCTGTATTCATTTGACTCTGTCTTTGTCTGTTTTCATTTCCCCGTCGGCCTATCCAGCATTTCATTAGTCCTCAGTGCCAATACCACATTGTCTTAGATCCTGTCACGGCTTTGCCTTAAGCTAATACCCTCATCTTGCTCTCTCTCTCTGTGTACATCTCGTTCCCATTCTCCACTATCATACCTCGACCCATACTTAGACTAATCTCCATCCTTTTTTCTTTCCCCTTTTTAAATTTCATTTCTTCTTGCCCTTTTGAGGTGCAGGCTCAGGGTTCTTCCCCTCAGCCAGGGCTAGCTGTTTCTTAAGGTCCAACAGTTTGGCCACCTCTGCTGTGATCACGGCCTTCTCTGCTTTCTGGGCTTTGAGTGCTCGGACCTTCTCCCCCTGTGATGAGTAAAATTAAACAGTTGTTGAGAATTTCAGAATGAAATCACAAAAGCAACGATTTGTAGTTTTGCAATTGTGCGTTTTCGTCTGCACAAAGACGCCGCCTAAACGAATTTCCAAATATTTAACGGCAACAATCATGACTGAAAGTATCTTGTAATATTTGAAAAAAAAAAAAAATTCTATTACAATTTTTTTTTTTAAATCTACAAATTAGAAAATAATTTTCAAAAACGGAAATAGTCGATTTTATACTTAACGGATAAATTCAGCGCGTGCAACAACTGCTTTGTTGTACGTGCGTTACTTCCAGAATGTTAGACATTTTTTGTCCTTTTGCGGAAAATACAGTACGCTTTGTTATCCAGTTATCAAAAAATGAATTAAGAATAAAACAGTACATTCCATTTTTATTTCAAATTATTCAAAAATATTGATTACAATGCCGGGTAACATGGAAGAACCGCATTGGCTTTTCTTAGATCAGCAGCGCATTTAAGGATCTCACCTGCTCCGCCACAGCCTGGGTGAGCTGCTTGGCTTTCTCCGGGTCCACTTGGTTCACCGTCCCCACCTCAACAGCTGCAGCAGGAGCTGGCACAGCAGCAGACTGAGCGCTGGCAGCGTTACGAACTGGTGTCTGAAGGTGGAAACGGAGAGAAGATGTTTGAATCGAAGGCATTTTGAGGATTATTTCTACACAGTAATTACTTCATTTCAGACAACACCACTCATCACTCAAAATGCAAGTGGGATTGTATGAGTCAATGAATGGACAATGAATCACACGAGATGATGAGTAAAAATACAAAATTTGAGGATGTTAAATTAGCAGCTAGTGTTAGTGAAGGCATGCGGTATATGAGCGCTGACACTCCAGAACAACTGTGGACTGACTCTTCACAAACAAATACCACTCAATACCTTCTTCTTAGGTGGTTCATCTTCAGGCTAGAGGCAAGAGGGTTTAGAGAGGGATTATTTTTTATCTATATGACTGATGCTTAATACATAATTTAAACATTTGCGGTGTGTTTGCGCTATATCGTGTTTTAAAAAGCGGGCAGCTCAATTAAGTACAAATTCTTTTTCATGACAGTCTCACAGATACCAGTGAACAGATATAGTTTATCAATTCTTTCTTATTTCATTATTCATAAATATGGTGAACCTATATTACTACAAGACCCGAATGAGCTCATGCACAGACCATTAGGTACCATAAACATCAAATACCTGCTGTCCACCAAATTTCTTCTTCAAAGCTTCAATCTGATCCGCCTCCAGTTTCTGGAATAACGGACTGACCTGGGAAAAACGAGTTGGCAGAGGCAATAAAAAGGTAAAAATTGAAAATATATGCAGGAATTTTCAAAAGTTTGCAATCGTCAATCCAGCCTAAGGCCAGTATATCTGAAAATTTAACCTGGAGGCTCTGTGCTCATCTGTGAACAAAGAGGATTATGCAAGTAAGTAAGTACATAACTATGTATGAGAAATCTGCAGCGTTTCCGTGATGCCTACCACCACACGCTGAATAACGTTACACTTCAAACAAATGAGAATATTTGTGTACACATAAGCTCTAACATACGATTGATGTAGCGTCCAGATACTTATCCGTAAATCATTATAGCAGTAGTGTTGGACTCGAGCCTTGTTAGGCACAAACAAATCACCACAATTATACCTGAAGGGACAAGTGGCCTGAGAGAAACTTGCTGCTTGCTCGAAGGCTGAGGCCTCCAAACACAGCCTAGGCTATTATTCTTTATTATTCTATTGTTCTGTTCAGTTGACACACTGTTGCATCCTCATTGTATCACCCAGCATTAACAGATACATTCCTGTGTCTACACATGTACAACGTGTGTGTAATACGTGTCGGGGTTGTACTCACTGCGCCAATCCGGTGGCCGGCACTCAGGGAACATACAAAGGTGCCATTGCCTTCTAACATGGTGTTGATGCAAGATGGAGGGGCGTTGAGTTGATCCCTGATTGTTTGGCTGACCGCTGGCATATACGGGAAGAGCATCACCGACAGCAAGCACGCAATATTCACAGACACACCAGTCACCGTGCCTGCACGCTGCCTGCAAAGAGCGGATAAGTTAGTCGGAAACAACATGAATCTATAGGTCAAAATGGACAAATTAGATCTTAAATACCTTTTTTCTATGACAAATTCAATTTAAGACATTTAGTCTGAGATAAATCAAATTAATTTCTCCTTTAAACAGAGATGTTTGTTATTAAAAAACCCACAATTATCAAGCCATTTTCCAGTCTCTAATATAAAATAAAAATTTACAATGTCGAGTCACAACTAATAAAATCTAACACAAATCCAGGCCCAGGCCTCACCTTTCTGAATCTCCTCCCTTGATCTTCTTCCAGGGTTCATTGACCTGAATATACTGATTGCCGTGACGAGAGATATTCAGGATGTGTTTCAGCGCATCGCGGATTCTGTGAAATATTTCACATCGATCATTAAGAGCGCAACAATGACAGCAGGACGATTTTCATCAATACTCGAGTCCCACAGTCTACTCACATAAAGTTTCAGCTTGTGATATAATTGACAATTTAACTAGTAATTCAGAAAATTATTTGATAATTTATTTGTTAATTTTTGAGTTTTTAAATCATTGTGTAAAAGAAATTCAAGACAACAGCAGCTCTAGAAAGGTCATTTTAATTAAGCTGGCATGTTTCTGACTAAATGCTAACATCAGCCCACTGCTGTTGCTTGTCACTAGTATGTGATTCTTACTTGATTTTGTCCATGAGCTGGATGTACTGCTGCAGCTCCCAGCTCACCAGAGCCAGAAGCTTCTTATCTTCCTCCTGTAGCTCCATCACAGGCACACAGCCCTCAAAGAACTTGGTGACAAACATGCCGGCTCTGGAGAAGAAAGCGAGAGGAGGTTTTTTACAAAGCAGATAAACAACAGGGTCAGAGAAAAATGCTGGAATGAAGAGAGACAAAGCGAGAGAATCGGGGAGGGAGTGTGAGAGCAAAACGAGGGAAGGGCAGGTTGCTAGACTTGCTAATTGTTTATAAATTATAGATTTTGTTGCCATATGTAACTGCAGTGCTCTCCTTATTTTAACCAACACAACAGTGCACTGCGTGGAGTCGCTTCTCAGTTCCTTGTTTGCTTCTAAACTGTAGCTGTGTCTGGAACATGTCATTTTTGATATGAGTCTTATGTGCGCATCAGGAGGACGTTCGTGGTGAGAAAGTTTTTGTCATGGCTGATGCAACACACTGTTCTATATTTTACACGTCTCTCAGCCTCTGAGGAAGGTCTGCGAGACCAAAATGCTTTGACAAGAATGTCAAATTTACAATGAACTGAGATTCTGATGTGTGAACATAAACTTCGTGTGTCCTTTTGTTTGTTTTAGCCTTCTAATTAGTGAAACTGACATTCCCTGAGGTTTTTCATTCAGGGGGAATAAAGAACAATATCATTACTGGTAAAATGAGTGAGTCTACAGCAGTATTTTTGCTAGTAAATATGGGCATTTAGCCATATTTGTTTTGTTAATTGTCATCAAAATATTTTTTAATAAACAGCATTTAGATGGTACAAAGTCTTCTATAAATCTGTATGTGTGTCTAAGATGGACACACTGTCACTAATGATGTTGTGATTCAGGGATTGGATCCAGGCAAGGACAGAACTTCTTTTCTGAAGCAGAACACTTGCTCCTCCAACACCTTAGGCTGGTTGCAATCTACAAGATATTTTTGAACCAATTAGGGATCAGCATTGCTGCCCGAGACCAATTTTGAAGATCAAGGTACTTTGGGAAAAAAAAAGCTGCTGAGAAAAATCTTTGATGTGGGATTTAACCCTGATCTTTTAAAAATCATTTGAGGCGATGTAATTGGGGCTAAATTACGCCATCCCAAACAAATTTGGAAAACTAGGGTGAATCTCTTGTAATAGTTAAAGTACAACAATCTGAAAAGTTAGTTGTTAATTGGACTGGATGACAGTTTTATTGCATATTTACTTTCTGAGTGAAACTTCTGCAGAGACTGTGAGCAACTTGAGGATGTAGACTGCCCCATTTTTTATTTTGCTAGTGGCTGAGATGAACTAATAACATTATAGGAGACAGCTTAAAAAACCCCAGAAAAACAAGTATTTGTATGTAATACCCTAACACGAGACTAGTTCGAGTTTGTTAGGTTTACTGACCATTTTCAGATTCTGAAATTTGTCTAAAGTAAATTTTATTTGTAAAACATGAAAAAAGAACAGGAAGTCCCTTTAAAACATATTGCCTTTTACCAACCTGTTGATGAAATTGCCCAGGTTGTTGAGCAGTTCAGAGTTGTTCTTCAGAGCCATGTCTGCCCAAGAGAAAGCTGAATCCTGTCCCTCTGGACGCACATACAGGAGGTAGAATCTCCACACATCAGAAGGGATACCGGTGTCCTTCGCCATGTCTCCAAACACACCCACACCACGGCTCTTGGAGAACTTTGTGTCCTCATAATTCAGATATTCTGAGTGAAAGTTACAGCATAGGTTACTGTCAAAGCCCAAACCTTTGACCAAAATGCATAATTACCCATCCAGTAACACTGCACCCATGTTTCATTCATGTGATTTTATAACAACTTCAAGCATCTGCTGAGAAAGCCAAAATCACATAAATACTTAATCAGCCGGCGAAATCGGTCAGTTATAATAAGTGCTTACCTGTGGCAATGAGGTGGTTGACAAGAGTGTAGTTGTCCTGGGCTCCCAGTAGAGAGCAGGGGAACACCACACTGTGAAAAGGCACATTGTCTTTGGCCATGAAGTTGTACAGCTCCACCTGGCGGCAAAGAAAATACAGTGCACTGTGAGGGTGACATCATATTAGATCATCATGAGATCATCCAGTTCAAAGAGGACTTATCTGCTATCCCCAATCCCCCTCTCTGCCTCTCTCTCTCTCCTTCTGCAAATACAGAGCATCACACACTCATAAAAGGGGATCAATCCCGGGGTTTTAGATGGAGAGATGAGCCAGTGAGTGAAGAAGATAGTGATGCTTATGTGAGCAAATGCCTGACTTTGATTAGCTATCAGATTTTAGGTCCATTGAGCAGACATGTAAATGAAGAAGCTAACTGAAGAGTACTTACTTCCCGCTTGTCACGTGATATGTATTAAACTGTGTGTACTGTTAAAATAAACTCAAATGTACAGAGAAAATGTCAAATGGTTCCTCCTTTTTTTTTTTAAACTATAACACAAAGAGCGATCCTCAAATAAAAATCATCTAGAAAACTATATTAAGACTGAACATGTTGTGCATTACATCTCATAGGGCAAATCTTGATCAGCCGTATATATCCTTCACCACAATGTCTTGTGTACAAATTATAGCCGTGGGGGTAAAACTAAATGCTAATGTCTTTCTCTGTTGCACATCAGAGTTATATGGAGCTAGGAAATACACCACGTTCTAATGAAAAAGACCAGATGGGGGAGTAAAAAAAGCTATTAGATCCATTCACTGTGGAAAAGGGGACAAAAATCTGTGCCAAGCTTGTGCATCAGTACTCTCTACGGCTCATGAATTTTGACATTTGTTGGGGTTTGGGCTAGGGGGGTGGTACCTGATGGGGATTCTTCCACCACTTTTCCCATTCGCTGGTGTAGTTGGCAGTAATGGACAGATAACCAATGGGGGCATCAAACCACACGTAGAACACCTACAAAGACAGAAAGCAAGAACTAAATGATAAAAGGCAAAATTTTATGTTTTGTTACAGAAACTAATAATGATGACAAAAGGAAAAGTAGAAAAAAATTGAAAGAATGAATTCTAAGGATGCACAGAGACCTGATCAGAAATGGCATGCTTGGAGTGTTAGTGTGCAAGAAAAAAAAAAGTTCCAGAAGTGTGTGCTAAAAGTTATTAACATGTTTTGATAAGCCAAACCTAAAGAAATATGATATTATATATTGATATTATGTATTATATGTCAGTTACTGCAGCTTTTGCGACGAGGTTATGAAGCACAAAGTCATTTCAGTTGTTAAAAACATGACTTTAGATATGAAGTCAAAGAGAAAAAAATAAGTACATTTTTAAAGTCTGCAGAAATACCAAACTGAAAATCAAGAAAATGAGATCTGTGATGTAACCATTTCCTTTTAAATAAAAGCAGACCTTTTCTTTAAAGTCAGCGTGAGGTACTGGTGTTCCCCACTTCAGGTCTCTGGTGATGCAGCGAGGTTTGAGTCCATCTCTTAGCCAGGAGCGAGTGATCTGTTTGGCATTTGCTGTCCAATCTCCTGTGCTGGTTGACTTCTCCAGCCACTGCTCCAACTGACTTTCCAGCTGCATAGGAGAAAGAGGAGAATGAAAATGCTGAAAAAATACACCCAGTGTCTTAACTCTAAAGCACAGCTTTTGAAAGACTAAAGCTGTTTATATAATAACATTACCGCAGGGATAACTGCCTTCCACAAGCTGTCTTTCAATGATACCTTAAACTTACTAAACTGGATTACTTTGCCTCCATCCCTGTGACCAAAGAAGCACTGTATGAACTGAGAATGGACGGCTCAGGGCATTCAATGAAGTGTGAAAAACATACCTTTGGCAGGTCCAGGAAAAGATGCTTAGAGGAGCGGATGACTGGAGTCTGCCTACAGACCTTACATTGAGGTTCCTGGAAGAGATCATGGCCAACACCGATAATCATTGATTACAGCAACATTTGACAAGAATTTTTACTCTGAATTTACCAATTGAATGTATATTTACTTATTCATGAAAACAAATATAATTTTAAGAGTGTGAACACAGCAGTACATTAACATCTTCTAGATTCACAGTTCTCTACTACACGGGAGAATAAATAAATTTAAATATTGTAACAGAGGCATAATATGCATTCTCCAGCAGCAATCTATAAAGCCCAGAAACACAAGTGATGCATATTGGCATATTTTAGAACTAGTATTACCGTAGACCCCATTCCTGAAGTACTAAGAGAGTTTTCCATTAATATTTATATTTTCTGAAAAAAGGAACAAAACCAATAACCATACCTGCAGGACTCGCCATTTTTAATATTTTATGCGCTTTTTAAAACTACATAAAAGCTTTAAACCTAAACTAAAAACCTTTTTCATTCATACCAGCAATGAGTAAAAACAAAAGAAAACCAGAAACAGTGTACATCGTTATATCATATTTTTAGTTATTCCCAACACCATATCGCACAAAACCTCAGCGATAAACTTATTCAAATAAATGCAAACTCTGACTATAAAATGACAAAAATTACTGTATCAATCTGTTAAAAGTTTTTGCAAAAACATATATCTATAAATATAAATGTGAGGCTTCTTAGGTGCTGTAAGAACTATGACATTTATAATGCCCATATACCAGTATCATTTCCAAATGTTGCCAATATGAACAAAGCCAGTAGAATTTTTAAATAGTTTTAAAGATAAAAGACATTTTATGAAAGTTTGACTTTCTTTGACCTTAAAGTATTGTGATATTTAGATATTTAGACTCATACAGTCAATCTGCAGCAAAGCTGAAATTCGCAAATACTTGAGACCCCCTCCCAAAAAAATATAACTGCCTATTTTAATAGTTCAAACACCAGATAGAACTTAAACTATCACTTTGAAAAAAATAATAAAAAAATAATTTAGTCATAAAAATAAAGTGAAAATAATTAGTGAATGTTTTAGATATGGTCTTCGAAAAAGTTTTTTTTTTTAAATCTGCGAGTGGACACATTTTCCACCAATAATTTGAAGTTACATTCCACAGAAAAATCTTGTAAGATCAAAGTTTCTAAGTTACACTTTATTTGTTGTCAATTTTTGAAAAATAAATAATTGAAAACCTAGAAAAAACTTAGTGGACGTAAAGTAAATTTTAATGGATTGCTAACATGACCCCACTCTACACCCCTACAAAGCCTTCTTAGACCACACTCAAAAATGTTCAAGCTTTCGTGTTCACAGACAGAATCCCACACACACAAACACTACCAGAAACAAAAAACATAGTCATTACAATTACTGCCTACATGTGAGTTTTCAAGCATTTTCTCCCACCACAATTCTCTCTATAGTCATCAATAGTTATGATGACTATAGAGACTACAATGATATGAGATGTACAGGCTGCTCTTCCACACTCACCCTGAGGTCCACAGCATTGATGAGTCGCCCACACTTGTCACACTGGTCACCACGAGCTTCAGGGTAACTGCAGTGTGGACAGATACCTTCTACAAAGCGGTCAGCCAGGAATCGCTGACAGTTTTCACAGCGTAGCTGCTCCACAGTGTCTTCTATTAGGAAATCACGCTCATGAAGTCGCCAGAAAATATCTTGAGCTATCCTGAAAGATTAACAGAGGAACACGGTGGTTAAAAGATACTTTTGGATTATAGACAATGACCTGTGTTAGATACAGTGATACAGTCTTATCTTGGGATCATTTATTAAAGCCTGATCACAGTTTGGGGAGTTTCTCTTGCCATCATGGATCAATGCTGCTCTTTTATGTTGGTTAAAAATGGACGTAAACTTTCTCAGCAAGAATGCCCCCCCCCAAAAAAAACATAAGAGAAAAAGAGAAAATCAAGAGAAGATGGTTGGTTGGTGCTATTGAGTGATAAGAAAAAGATGAAACAAAAAAGAATTAAAATGAAAAAAATCAAACAAACAAACAAAAGAACGACGATTCAGCTGTGGGCTAGTAAATGTAAAATCTAAGGCCTAACCTCCTTTTAATGGATCAAGTCAAAAGCCTTTAATCTGTGGGCTGTTTATTTCTCAAAGCACACTGCACTGGTGCATGGTGTTTGATGTCTTTTATTTTGTACTTTATCAAAGCTAAGGTCCCAAAACAAGAGTTTTTATCTTTGTAGTCCTTGTCAGTGTGCAATAACTAGAATTTAGGACTAATCTTTCATGAAGAAAAGGCCATGCGTCAGAGGTGTGACTCAGAGACCCCACGATACGATGTTACCACAACATGATATTACTGCAAATGTGGGCATTTTGCGATATGCTGAGTACTGGAATAACAGTTACTATGATTTTTATCCATTTTTAAGTGCAATTTATGTCCTCATAGTTAAACTTTGTCAATATCTGTTTTATCTAATAGATACAAAGTTAAAGTCATCTTTCTTTGGTAATGTTTTTGCTACAAAACGTTTTAAGCCTTGTCACTAAAACCTCTTATGGCAATCTTATGTTGCCATAAGAGTCAGTCTGCTACCAGTCTCCAGTTGAATCTAATCGAGCTGTCAGTTACATACAACCGGTTTCTGATTACTCAGCAATTAACTTAGAAAAACTGTCAAAAAGAAAAAAAAAAAAAAGAAAAAAGAAATCACCACCCATGAGAGCCACCCAGCCTTTCACAAATGTTTCTATCAGCATTCTGCATGACTAGCTGCTGAGTTTTATACACCTGTAGCCATGGAAGTGTTTGGAAACACTCGAATTCAATGATTTGGATGGGTGAGTGAATGCTTTTGGCAAAATAAGATATAACTCAGCATTTCTGTAATTATTTAAATACATAGGAAAAGAAATAAGTCGTGTTGTTAGTAGAGATGGACCAATCCGATATTACGTATCGGTATCGGTCCGATACTGACGTAAATTACTGGATCGGATATCGGAGGGAAATAAAAAATGTAATCCGATCCATTAAATATCAAAAAAGCACCTCAAAAAACTTGCGACATGGCGTAACTCTGCTCATAACCGTAGCACGTCGGAGCAGTATGCCTCACGTGATAGAGCGGCTGTGTGTATTTGTAGCCTCTAACAATCCGGCATTTCATCTCAGAGGAAGTTATCCCAGAGAGAAGTAAAGCAAGTGTGTAAGTTAATCTCTGACTGTTTGTAAAGCATTCCAGCGTTAAGCTTAACAACCGATATATGGAGCGACTGCCTCTTCTCTCTCTCCCCCTCTGCTGTTGCTGCTTCAATCATGAAACTGATCAATGATCAGCTGATCGGCTTTTCTGTCACGAGTCCGTCTCTTGTTTGTTTATCGCCCACTTCGTGCCAGAAAGAGGAAACCAGCAGCTGAACAACAGCAGCATGTTTAAGCTTGATAAGCTGTTGTTAGAATTTATTTAATATTACTTTCTACACCAGGATCCTTTTCTACGTAGCTGACGTAACTGTGCAGGGGCGTATCTAGCAAAGTTTAGCCAGGGGGGCCGATAGGGCATTAACAGGGAAAAGGGGGGCACGAAGACATACTTTTCTTTCTTATTCTCATTTAAAATGTCTAGCTTTTAATAAATAATTATCCGAATCTTACACCCAAAGTTTTAATCTGATGTAAAATGTATAGAAGTCCATTACTGTATATAGTAACTATTAAGTCTAATATACCCTAGTAAGCTATATTACTTTTTCCTTTGGGAAGGTACCATCTGTGCAGTCTGCAATTCTGTTGAAGAAAGATGTTGAATCTATTTAATTATTCTTGAAAAATAATTGATTTCTGTGCTTTTTTTTTTTCTTTTTCTTTTTCACACTGCATCAAATTAAAGTTGATTACGTCAATTAAGCATCACAAGGTGGAGGGTTGGGGGTGGTTCCCTATTTTTTTTTTTTTTTTGCTGGGAGTTTTAGAGGATGGAGCAGGTTTAAGTTTATTAGATTGATCAGTATTGCTGAACTATGAAATATTTTGGGTGCAGTGTATTTTTTGCATACAGGTATAACAGAATAGCTTTAGTGTTTTGTTTTTAACTTGAGTATGAACTTATACAAAAAGCAGCAAGATATTAACAAAACAGTTTTATTGATTAAAAAACACACTATATCGGATTCATATCGGTATCAGCAGATATCCAAATTTATGATATCGGTATCGGACATAAAAAAGTGGTATCGTGCCATCTCTAGTTGTTAGTGCTTTTAGGAGGCTAGACAGAGGGACAGGGGGCGAATGGAGAAAATGGTCTGGGGTGGACTTGAATTTAGTCCCTCTGCAGAACCTTTGATTCATGAGTCGCCAGGTCAACGTATATTTCCACCCTTTACAGACATTTCTAATTACAGAATTCAGTAAAGCCTTGGAAAGTAGGCAGTAGTAACCTACATTCAAAAGCCATGCTCTATAATCTCTGAGATTAAGAGAAGTACAGTTTATGGTTCATTTATGGCTTGACTTCCACTACTGGTATGTAGGGCAAGATTATACTAATCCGATGTTATATAATTTTATAGTATACAGAAACACTAACGTTTCCATTCATCAGACCCACATCCAACCTGTCAGGACTCTGGTCAAAAAAACCATGATCTTATAGTCTGCTGGCTTCTCTGTTTAAAGATACCCATGTTTTTTGAAAGAACAACCTTGTCTTCAATTACCAATTTAAGAATAGACTCATTTGTTCTCACCCATGTCCTTGGACAGGCCCTCTCACTTACTCTGTCTGCTTCTCGGTGGTGGTTCTGCCAAAATAGTCAAAGTCAATCTGGAACCATTTGTAGATGCTGGAGTGAACAGCGTGGTACTTGTCACAGATCTGTTGGGGTGTCAGGCCCTCCTCTCTGGCCTTGTTCTCTGTAGCAGTGCCATACTCATCTGTGCCACACACAAACAACATATTCCAGCCTCGTAGGCGGCCATACCTAGGAGAAGCAGATGGAGTAAGGTGTAGAAGAGTTATGACTCAAAGGTGATGAGTGAAAAAACATAGAACAAGCATACATAGGCCTTTCCATTACACATGTACAAGGATGTCTGTGTATTCAGGTACTGTTTGTAAAGTTTGCATTTGCTGAAAGGAACAATGATTGTTTTGTCAACAGATTCCAAAATGTAATTCCTACCTGGAGAAGACATCAGCACTGAGGACACAGCCAATAATGTTACCCAGGTGGGGGACATTGTTGACATAGGGCAAGGCACTGGTCACCAGGACATTTCGCTTGTCCTCCTGAGGCAAACTAGCGGAAAAAAAAAAGAACTGAATTTTAGCTGGCCTTAACAGTATACGTGTGTGTGAAATGATGGTGCCTTTAATAACTTACATGGGGTGTTGCTTTTTTGTAGCTGGAGGGCAAGTGTTCAAACCCTTACTCCAAGTGAGAGCTGCTGCTTCCATCTCCTCCTCTGAAACAACACGCTCGCCTCCTTCTTCCTAATCAAACCGGGAAATAAAGACAATCATTATCCGCTACATATTCTCCGCTATTATAGCATGATCTGCTATCCACACATTCAGTGGCTTCCTCTAAATGTGTGTTCTAACATTTGCTCTTAAATCTAACTGACACTTTTAAAATACTGTGCTTTTAAAGAGTATAAACGATGTTTGTGGTAGTGCATGCGTCTATAGGTTAATGAAAACCAACAATGTTTTCCTAGAAACCTAATGTGTTGTTTGGAAGTAAGGCACTGAATCTATGCCCCTCAGTAAGAACACATTCAGTCTAATAGTTGATGATATACTGTAGCAGGTACCTCAGCAGAGTTGCTATTGCATGGCTGTGTCTCTCTGCACTGGCTGCTCTGAGGAGCAGGCTGCCTCTGCATATAGCTTTTCATGCCCTGCAGTCCTTTTCCCTGTAGCACTTTCTGAGCAGCAGACTGACAAGCGTTCATAGCAGCCACACGGTCAAACCAAGCCTTCAAAGACTTGTGTTCACCTGAAAAGAGATCAGGAGATGGAAGGTGAAATTTTGTAAAATACATGAAAAAGAGAAATCAGAAATTAAACATTCAAAGATGAAATTGAATGAAAAAGTAAGTTAAATAAAGCAAAGCAAAAGGGAAATAGCCAGCAATACATGTCAAATAATAATGGATTTTAAAATGCATTCATATTTACCCAGTGTTAGTGAAGAATCAGATAAAACAGGAAAGAATCCGGCCCACAAAACAAGATCAGCAGCTGAAACAGAATCCTGAAACACAGCACAGTTAATTCAACATTAGTTTAAAGCAGTTGCTAAATAAATACTGTTTCTGAATTAACAATGTTTTGAAATCCCCAAGCAAAAGAGAAGAGGGATTCATCTTTGCACCTGCAACTTTCTATATAGAGAATAATCATGAATACTTACAGCTTTTATGTGCTTGCATCTCACTAAAAAAGTACTACACCTACAGCTAAGACTTCCTTGCTGTGTGCACTTACAGCACTTTTTCTTTAGTTTTATAGAAAAATGTTGCCAGAGGAGCCAGATCGCGCCCAATGGAGTTGCTCAGTCAAGCTCAGATAAACTTTAAAAGAGATATTTTGAACTTTTGACTTACTGACTTCTATCAAGTATATATTTTATAGATTGAAAAAGCCTGAAAATGTGTTTTCTTTATTTTCTAAATGTAGTCACACAATAGACTTTTCAGGCATAGCATTATGACCTCCTGCCTAATATTGTGTTGGTCTCTCTTTTGCTACCAAAGCAGCCCTGACCAATTGAGGCACAGACTCTTAGAGCCCTGAAGGTGTGCTGTGGTATCTGGTACCAAGATGTTAGCAACAAAACCTTTAGGTCCTGTAAGTTGCGAGGTAGGACATCCCTGGGTTGGACTTGTTTGCGCAGCACTTTCCACAGATGCTTGATTGGATTGAGATCTGGGGAATCTGGAGGCCAAGTCAACACCTCAATCTCGTTGCTGTGTGAACCACTGTTTCCCTGTAGCAGGGCTCATTACTCTGCTGAAAGAGGCCACAGCCATCAGGGAATACCGTTTCCATGAAATGGTGTACATGGTCTGCAGCAATGCTTAGATAGGTGGCACATATCACATGGAGGGCAGGACCCAAGGTTCCCCAGTAGAACATTGCCAAAGCACCACACAGGCAATTCCTCCACCGGCTTGCCTTGGTCCCATAGTGCATCCTGATGCCAGGTGTTCCCCAGCTAAGGGACGCACCCAGCCATCCATGTGATGTAAAAGAATTTATCAGACCAGGCTTTCTTCTATCGCTCTGTGGTCCAGTTCTGATTCTCACATGGCCATTGTTGGTGCTTTTGGTGGTGGATAGGTCAGCATAGGCATCCTGACTGGTCTGCCTCTATGCAGTCCCATATGCAGCAAACTGTGTTGCACGGTGTATTCTGAGACCTTTCAATGAGAACCAGCATTAACTTTTCAGCAATCTGCACTACAGCAGCTTGTTTGTTGGATTGGACCACATGGGCCCGGCTTCACTTCCCACACATATCGTGAGCTTGGGCAGCCCATGACCCTGTTGCTGGTTCACCACTGTTCCTTCCTTGCACCACTTTTGATAGCTACTGACCACTGCAGACAGGAAACCCCACAAGAGCATTTTTCCTGCTTTGAAGACATCAACTTTGAGAACAAAATGCTAACTTGCTTCCTAATATATCCCACCTACTAACAGCTGCCACAATGAAAAGATAATCAGTGTTGTTCACTTTCCCTGTCAGTGGTCATAATGCTATGCCTGACTGGGGTATATAACAGGTAAACATGCACTGACATAGGAAGATACACAGGAGACCATGATACTGTACCCCAGTTAAATAAGGTGTGTTCCTTTTGCTCAAGCTTTGTTCCAAAACGTTTATGGGACCCTGGAGAACCTTGGACACCTCTGAACTCTTCCCCTGCAGCACTGCCATGTGAAGAGCCTGCTGCAATGCAGGCTGCGCAAAAAGGACAAAACAAGATTAATTACAATTTACCAACCAAGTGCGACTGAGGTTAAAGAATTACTTAGACAGACTGCTTAACACTTGTTTCTGTACATTGTTCTTTTGATAGCGTGAGTTTTAATAATTTAGCAGCATGGATTTACATCCGCTTTCCCATGAGGTTTACAGAAGTACAGTAAGAGGATTCTGTACAAGAGAACGTACAAAAGCATGAACTGAAAATTGTTTTAACACAGCAGATTAACACCAAACTAAAAGGTCTGCTTATTTATGTAGAGTATACCTGAAGAACTGTGGCCTCCCATTCCAGCCACTGATCGCAAAGCTCACTGCATTCTTGTCCATTTACTTCAAACAGGTATCTAAGGGATTTAAAACACACAGTAAGAGATAAATTTTATACTTGCTGCTAAAACGGGTAAAGCATAACAGCATAGTTTTGGTTCTATTGACCAAAGCTGACAGCAAGAAAACTTGGGAAATAAAGCCCAAACATACAGATGGGTTGATATTATATTGGACAAAAACACGGTTTTTGTGGTTTAGACTCAGTACATAAACAGAAAGGCAACTAAAGTGCATGATGATAGTATTATTTCTAGAAAAACAACGTCACAAGACCACTCTTTGTGGGGGGTAGTTGTATCATTGTCAAGTCTACAATTAAGAGGCACACTCATAAATGGAAAGATGGTTTACAACACGGTGCAATACACTGGTTACACTCAAGAACATAAAGGCCAAAATTAGACTGAAAAACATCTAAAACAGCTTGGCCAGCTTGCATCAGAATGATTAAAAGAGAAAAGTACAGAGAAGCAAAGGAACAACTCGTGATCTGAAGCATACCCCATCATTGGTCAGACATGGTGGAGGTAACGTTATGGCATTGGTATGTGTGACTCCCAGCAGATCTGGAGAACTAATTTTTATTAATGGTGTGATTGCTGATAGAAATAGTAAAATGAATTCTTAAGTCTAAAAAGTTGCAGCAAATCATAAACAGTTAATCCAAACATTTTGTCAAGCCTGTTGAGGTGAAGCTGATAGTCTGCACTTCATGGCAAGACTTTCATGGCAAGGTCAAGCTGGGTTGCCATCTTTATTTTATTTATTTATTTAAGTTAAAATCCACTATGGTGGTGTACAGAAGCAAAACTACAAACTTTGCATCTTTTTCAAGCAAATTATTGACCTAACGGTACACTACCATTCATAAAGAGCCAAGCAAAAAAGCCTATGTGCAGTTTACTGACCGGCAGATGGCATTGGAACTGAAAAGGTATTGTCCACTGGGCAGGGCCAAAGCTGGCAATGTTGGACGGCTGAGGAAAGGCACCACCCTTTCTGGGAAAATGGAAAAAGAGACAAAACCTTTTAACAAATATTATACTCCTGGACTAGTTGGATTAATATTGTTTATTAAATCTAGGGCGGAAAATGCAGTCACACGTTTTAGTCAGAGCACAGATTTTTAATAGTGGATCACGAATGGTGGTTCTTTATACGGCATTATTACAGCAGACATTTATCTTTTAATGCATTCACCTGAAGTAATGAGCAACATTTTGGATTTAGTATAAAAATACTTTTTAAACTGTGTTTTTTTTTTCACCATCTCTAAGACAGTTTATATGTGAGTGGTCACATGCCAGATGGCTCTTGTTATTCATCTCTGTGAGACGAGATTAGCACACATCTGGGGTTAGGATGAAGCTGAAGTTTATTACTATTTTATTAGAAACTATTTCACAGAATATTAAATTAAAACTTACTGCTAAACTTAATCTAAGCAAGTTTTGCAAAGGGCCAATATCGTCAAGTATAAGTCAGAACTATGAGTCCCAAATACTTTACTAAAACCTCTCTCAACTGTGGAAGGAAGCCGGGGTACCAGGAAAGAACATGTACACTCCACAGCTGCTTTTTCTGTCTGATTTCGGCGTGCTAAAGGTTTTTTGGCTTCGGCTGGCTTCTTGGATTCCTAACAGTGACTTTGTTGGGTGTAGCCAAAACCAACCAAACAGGAATAACAGTGCTGGACATGTATGCCACATCACATTTTGGCACACTTAAGTCTGCCTAGTGTCAGCTTTGGTGAAATATGTCCGTCTCACAGCAACAATAAAGCAATGAATAAAGAAAAACCTGTTTCTCAAAACGTGTTCTACCTGTTGGCTTTTCTAATTCTGAGACTGTGAAATATCCTACAAAACATAATCATACCTAGAATAACCTTACACTGTTTATATATAAATATGTACTTTATTAATAAAAACAACACAGTCTTCTAACTTTATAATGGTAAGCTAATTCAAACAGGCTGTAGCTGTAGCTGCACAGTGGCTAAAAAACAAACAAACACCACGACATGAAGCTGGACAAGCAAACAAGCCTAAAACATGACAAACGAACTGCGATGTCCAGTAAAGGTAATTCTAGCCGCTTCTCAGACGCAGATATTGTTCTCTCCATTCATTGTGACTGACACTGACAGACAGATGCCACCAGAAGAAGGCTGGCTAACCAGCTAGTTCGCTAGTACACAATCACAACCGTTAAAGGACAAATTTAGCTCAAACCTGCATAAAACTTGCATAACGGCTAGCATGTTTTACCAAAATACTGTCGTTATTAGTTGTAATTACACAGAGGAATGCTAACCTCACGAGGTTTTCTTACCATCGTGGTTGACAAACTGGACGCCGCACTGCACTCCCGTCGCTTCTAACGCTGCTAGCGCCTTCAGACAGTGCGGGTTGCCTTCACTTACGAACAGCTTCATTTGTCCGTTGGTAGCCACACAAACTAAATACTGGTTGTTATTTTTTATCACTTTTAAACAAGACAAGCCGCTGCTCAGTTGTAACTTCGCCGGTGAGTGCTGACCACGCTGATGCAAACACTGTCGGCGCCGTTAAAAATGACGGAGATGTAGTTTTAGGAAGTTTAATGCGCCGCTCAGAGAAGCAGTAGTTCGCTGTTTAGATGACTACACCTCCCATAAACCCCTTCAAAAACAGTCATTATAGCAGTAACGTGGTGTGCTTGCGCTTTGTTAGTAGATCAGCATCTCCGGCCGGAGTACGCTGTTCGTGTTGTGCGCTCTCTGACGGGACACGCCACAGAGTATAACGAGTGCATTCCATCGCCACCTTTCAGGAGAGCTGATTGGCTACGCGTACAGTCGTATTGGGCCACTGTAACCAATCTTAAAACGCCAAACGCGTACAGCGCAGACTATTTTTTTTATCCGCTTAAAGAGCGAGGAGGCTCCATCATCATGGGCTGCAGGGGTAACTTGCATGTCCATGCATGACTGTTAATTAGGAAAAGTGCACCTCGGAGTTCTTTCTTCTGCTCCCGTTAGACGAATTATGTGAAGTTATCTTTACTCTTCCCACGAAAGAGGCAAAGCAAACTTACCGAGGCGCAAGTGCTAATATATCCACAGCGCGCTCTGGAAACATAACTCAGCAGTCATCACGTCGCTGCAAGGTGAGTTTTGCCCCTCACACGAAAAGAAGATGGATTACTATTGAATTGTTTGCACAGAGAACTAATTTTATTGATAAATATTTATACATTTTTGCAAAAACTATTTGTGATCCAGTTTGAATTCACTATTATTTGTGGAAGCACTGAACCACAAGATGATAGGATTTAATTTGTAGGAGTTGTTGTTGCCACATTTGGCTACAGATAGAAACTTTCATTCCCACTCAAACATACAAAAGACAGATGATTTTTGTGTAATGTGTTTTATTTATTTATTTACTTAATGATTTCTTTTCTGCACCTTTACGTTGATTATGCTTCATTTTGATGTATTTTGGATGCAAGCATTAATTTTGTGGGTACAATATGAGAATTATTCCACTTAAAGTTTGGGGGATAAGTTTTACTCTTTGTTGTCAGAAGAATATGTAGGCAGGCCCTGTCAATTCTGCCTCTATAAATAGGCCACATATGCCAAGTTTACATGCCTACGTTTTCCAAAACAAACATTTCAGAACATGAGACTTTCAAACCACATGCTGTATATACAGTTATTACAACTGCTGAACTGAAACAAACCCACAAACGGCTAACTTATAGGCCCAAGACAAAGGCAGATTTTAACCTCCATTTCCTGCTGAAGAGCACTTTCCACTCTTCAAAGTTTCCTTTCCCCCTCCCCTTATACACACAGTATTGACTTCTCACTCTCCATTTTTCATTCTGTTTTCTTGACTAATTTCATTGCTACGATTGTGCAGACACCACGACTCTCTGTTGGCCATCTCATCATCTTTTTAAAGGTCGCGCTGATAAAAAATCCTCATATCATCACTTTACATATGACACTTTTCATACAGAAATATTTGCATCCTGCTTCTGACATTACATGCGTGCATACAAGTGCATGGATGGGTTAACCACAGGGTGTGATGGAAACACTTTGACTGATGCATTGCATTTTCGCTCTTTCATAATCATTCTTAAGTCCGCGCAAAGCAGGAGATTTGCTCCCTTTTACGCCAGCCTGTGACGACAGCAGGCTGAAAGATTATTCTCTGCTTGCAACTTTGCTGATTAAAAGCGCCCCGGTACCAGCATTAAGATGAGGGCTACAAGTTCACTCTAATTACTGCTGTGCTCCACAGACTGCTGTGGATGCAGTGTCAAAGAAAAGATTGAGAGACTCGAGCCTTTCACATTGTGGTATGTTAATTGTCAAAGTATTCTTGCTGCACTGGAATATCTCAGTAAGTCTGTGGGCAGTCTGTTTTTCTCACAGTGAGAAATGTGTAGCTGCTTATATGCAACATGCGGAGCAAACATGTTCTTGCAGTAGCAGATCATTTGGTGCAGAAAGACCTCAACTCACGTTTGTGTTTTCTGCTGTACGGACTGTTTCTCTATCTCCAGTTCCTGAAGACATCTGGTCCTGAAAAGCAGCCCTAAAGGCCCCCTGATTCTACCATATGTTCCTTCTTTGGTGTTCATTTACTGGTTTGTCTCTTGGTTATAAAGCACTTTATCCATGATTAACTTGTTTTAGCTTTGAACTTAAAATGTTTGTGTGGAAAATATGTTTTATAGAGTAGTCGTTGCGTGTTTCCCTGAGAGAAAACTGCCTCTGTTTTGTCCAACCTTTTATATCAAGTAGAAAATGCTGAATTTAATGTATTTGCAGAGGAAAACATGACATAGAGCAGCTGTTTAATCAGATCTTGTGCAAAGTCGTGTAGCAGGTCTAAGTTAAACTTTAATCAGTGTACATTTTTCTTGCTTAGTGTTTGATTAATTGTTTAGGTTATAAATACCACTCACAGCTGCTTGGAGACGAAAGAGTGAAGTCTGCCAACTGTCGCACAGGCAAAACTGCTGTTTTGCTGCTATTCATTTATTTTTAAAATAAAGCATATTCTCATGTTTGGTGAGCTTAAAGAATTACCAATGTGATGTCAATAAGCCCTGTGATATAGATGTGATCTGTCCAGGGTATATTTGGCCTCCCCCCCACACACGCGGTCTCTTTTAAATAAATTACTTGTACTTATACTGTAATAGTGGAATTTTTTGTGGCAGTTGGGTTCTCTTTAAGTTACAGTGACAGTGTAGTGTGTGGTATGTGGATGCCATAAATACAGTCATTAGTAATTTGTGTCATCTGCTTGAATACAACAAAATCACGCCGGCTTATGGTGACATTATGCCATTGGTCGCCCACACCTCCCACTGTTTTCACTTCCTATCCTCACCCACCCATACGCACATCTTTTGGCATCTTTTCATTACATTTTCATGATACATACTGTTGCATCCCATTGGAGAACAGCACAGGTCCTTATTTACCTGCTATACAGTGTCTATATGAAAGCAGTGCTAGCAGGTACGGTGCAATATAGCAGTGGTGCTTACATTCACATTTGTGCTGTGTTTTAATCCCGTTTAATCCTGCTTGTACTTAAAGTATCAATGCAGTCATTTTTGCTTTCACTAGGCTGTGTCATGCACGTATAGATGTTAATGTGACAACAGGAATCAGACGTGCTAAGATTGCGTTAGTGCTGAGATGACTTGTTAATTTAAAAAGCTGCAGATAAAAAAATAATCTGCAATAATTTTAACCATTCTCAAAGAAAATGGATTAAAATTTAGTATTTGCTGCTTTTCTTTATTAAAAATAAATCTAACCTAAATATTTGAAATCTCTTCTTATAGGACCTTCTTGGACCAGAAGGTCGTACACCTTAACTGATCACTTGACACATTGTAAACCTTATTGTTAACTGTGCAACGTCCCTTTACTGAACAACTAACCGCTTGAACGCTCTGAGGGCATCACAGCTGTGCCTCAGTGTGTGTGTGTGTGTGTCTCCTCTCTATACTCTTTGCCGTGGGATGTCTAGCTGCTCTTCCTTGCACCTCAACACTATCGTGCTCACTTTAGCTACACACAGCTAAAAGTGGGTCTTTGACTTGCCTGATAGCTTTTGACAGCTCACTCTCATCCCCAGTGGATCAATGGAGCTCAGAGCTCTTCATTAGAAACATCAATGTACCTCACATTCCCACAGGCTCAGCAACAACTCACCAGCCCAGTCAGAGAAGATTCATTTTTTATTCTGTAAATAATAAATATTGACTTCCATATGACATTTGGTTTGGGAAATATGGTGAAAGAAGGCTAGAGTGTTTGCTCGTCATTAACTGATACTTAATATATGAGTATTAGCAATAATGCATTTTTTATAGTCACCATTTACCTACCAAAAAGGGTCATTATTTATTTTGATTTACTTCAGAAAGCATAGAAAATAACACATGGCACATATGTTGTGATTCAGACAAAAAAAAAAAAAATCAGGGCTCTGCAGACTCGATGTCTTGCTTTATCAACCTTTATCGAGAAAATAAATCAGTCTCTTTAGTTCCTTATCGCAATTTGTTTTAGTGCTAAAGCAGTTTCCTCAAATTAATCAGTCATTCCACTCACAGTGACAATTTTCATAAGTCATTTCTAATCAGAAACATATATTCTGGTTCTGGTTTCTCAAATGCAGATTTGCTGCTTTTATGTGTCCTCCTTAAAAGTGAATTATTGGCGCTCATGACAATGAGGAATGACAAAGGAATGTCACCAACATACAAAAAAATTATTTTTGTCAAGTAAGGTAACATGTAGCAGCCATGTTTACACATGTACTCCCCGTAGGTCCATTCTGAGCAAGGAAAAACTGTAAAATGATCTTTGGGTTTAAATGTTCTCTGTGTTTATTCTTCCCGTATCTTCTCACATTTGAAAATGAAATGTTGCAGAAAAATGTTGCTGCTGTATCTCATAAGTTGTGATCATAAATTAAGAGAGCAATAACACTGTCAATCAGATTAAAAAATAATTTCAATGAAGACAGTGTTGAATGGTGTAATTTTATTGGCTTTAAAATATGATGTTAGTGTTTCCAAAACATTTTGTGCTGTTTCTTATATGTAAGCTGCTTACTGAAATAAGAAGCATTTTCATGCTTGTTTGGTATGTAAGCTAGAAGTGTGCAGGCAGAGTGTTTTTCACCTGCTTTTCTTCTGTAAAATCCCAAAAGCTAATTAAAAAAACGTGATACTTTCTTTAAAGACTGCCCCCTGGGCAATCATGCGCTACTTTGCCGAACTGGCAAACACTGGTTTGTCTGGTTGTTGTTTATATTCAAATGTGGGAAATGAGAACTTGAGTAGTATACATGTGAAGTCTCTGAAGAAGTTTGCTATGTGTCGATGCAGGCTGCAGGGTTCATTGTAAACACAAGCGTTGCATCAGCAAACCCTTGAAATGATGGCATCACATATATGCAATGCTGCGATGCGCAACAAGAAAAAGATAACACGTACTGGGGACACTGGAGATCGCAGTCGGTCACTGACGTTGTTGTCATAATGACAGTAGCGGGCTTGAGCCAATGGCTGCTCCGCTGTCACTTTCTGCTTTTCTGATTGGCTCAGTAACGGTTTACTCAGCTGATCATTAAAAGAATCCAGCCCACCTGTTTAGTCACATATAAGCGCATGCATGCTTTCATACACAGATTCATCATCCTGCCAGCACACTGGGAAACACAGTGTGTGTTTCAGTGTCTCTCTCTGGTCTAATCATCAATAATGCATGGCTCTGCGAGGATGAAAGGCTGTTTTGGCTCGAGGCGTGTGTCTCATATGGAGAGAGAGACATCAGCCCTAGTAGTTATAACTGTACATCCATACACTGCATTCCTTCACGTGGCTGTCGTCAGCAGAGCTGCTCATCAGACAGCGAGGAGACTGATTTCCAGCTAAATGTGTAAATGAGCTCATTATTGTGAAGAGGGTGTTTTTTTCTTTTGTCTTCATTTTTGCTGTAGAGGGGTTTTTTTCTGAATTGACGGTTTAAAGATAAGGATTGATTGCTGTTTATATTGTGAAGACATTGTAAACAGACCATGCTTTGAAATATACAGAAAATTTGATTTGACTTTGGCTGAGGCAGCTTTTACATTAATTATGTTTATCGCTTACTGCTGAAAGCAAGCATTAAATGCTAGCAGTTTTAAAGTGCAGTTTAGGTAATGCAACATACGGTTTGGTTAAGCACTGATTTTAGGAAACATTTGAGGCATCCCTGTGCTTATTTTAAGACAGTGCTGTGCTACAGAGCCCTTTAATGTAGGAAGTGATGCAATATCTTACTGATTGCAATACTTACCTGACTAAAAGTTGGAGCTCCAGCTGCCAGTGTAGCAGGAAAACTTGGATGCTTGTTTGCATATAGTGATGACACCGTGAAGAACTGAGATATGAAAAGTTGTTTGGCTGACACAGTTATTAATTCAGCAGCCCTGTTTGCTTACAGTGACTTACTTTTTACTTATTGTTGTGGTAATTAATGTTACTGCGCTGCGTGTCTCACATGCAGCAACTTTTTGTCTTATTTTCCTGCGACGCCTTCGGTTATAGACATTTATATGTAAATACAGTACAGTGTACGTGCATGTGAGTGTGTGTTTTCTGTGTGTATACAGATATGGCAGTGTACGCGGAAACCCTTTGAAGTTCCTCATTCACTCTATATTCCTCTTCCCCATGTCTCATCTCTCTTTGAACACCGTGTAGCCATGATTATTAAAGCCGCCTTCTTTCCACTTCAAACGTATGGAATGAATATGGATATGATATGACACCAAGCTCTCCACCCTTTACTCCTTTCCAGTCCTGCCATGTGGTGAAGTTTGATTGGCCCAGCGATCTTAAATCGTCTCCATGGGAGATAAACCCGTCATTTATTGGCTTGTCTTTCAGACGCCGGAGCTGTTTGGAGCAATTATTACATTGATTATCTGGAACGATATGAAAATTGGGGAAAATTATTGAAACCTTGTCTTACTTCTCATGTGCTCTGCTCCTTTTAAATATCTGTTATCTCTCCTCTAAACATATCGTTTATGACATTGTAGTTTGCATTTACTGTGTAGCCTCAGGATGTTTTCTGCAGCGCTATGACATGTGGGTTTGCATGAATCCCTTAAAACATAAAAAACACGTTATTTATACTTCACACAATTGCTTTTCCAGAGCATATGTATTTATAGCTTTCTTCGATTGTAGCGGGCCCTCAAAAACACAAACCAAAAAAGTTGCTTGCAGGTGTGCTGCCATAGAAAATCATCATCACATGCAACAGTAAATGAATCACTTGTAGATGTTTGGTTTTTGGTTCAGTGCTTAGGTTAAACATTAAAGGTAACCATACAAAGAAGAGGAAGAAGTGCAAAAAAACTGTCAATGATAACAAATCACGAATAAAAAGAACAGATGTTGGCCCTATCGGGAAGATTTAAATGTGTTATCAATGACTGCTTTCACAACACTGAAAAGAGGCTCTTTGTCTGTTTTGAATGGGTTCTCTATAGCACGGCTTAGCTGGATAGGCCTATAGCCACAGTTTGTAGGTAAAAGACCTGCATGCCTGTTAGAATAGTGTGTTTTGAACAGATGATTTGAAGATAGAGTTGTGTGGCCATTGCTGACCAAAGACAGATTTTGAAAGATGTACCTCAAAACACTGTGAAGCATGATGGTGGAAATACTCTGGTTTAGCATTGCCTCACTGCTTCAGAGACTGGGCAGCTTGCAGTCGGTGATTCAGCTATTAATTGTGCATCATACCAAAGAGTGTTTGAAAATAAACGTCAGGCCATCTGCGCTTCAAATGTTGACGCTGAATTGGAGGTGGACCTTTCATAATGATTCTATAAATCCACATTTTAATGGTTCCAAAAGAAGAAATCCGAGGTTACATTAGAACCTTGTCGCAAAGATTTGAATCCCACAGAAATGTTAACGGATGATTAACAGACAGTACATGCAAGCAAATCCCCAATCATCTTCAACTGAGGAGTGGCCATAAATTCATCAAGTAGCTGCAAGAGAATGGTGGACAGTTATGCAAAAAGGATATCACAAGGTTATTTCTGCTGAAGGGGCAATACTCTAACACTGTGTTCTGAGACCATAGATACTTACTCTTAGGATTTTAGGAGGATGCATCTTGTGTCCCTTGATATATCGGTTTCCAATAGTTACATATTCTGTAATATGTCATGTGTACATATATCATGTACATATGATATACGTACTACATATACGTATGTGTGTGTGTTTTAAAATGTGTATTTTTTGAAAAGATATGCATTTCAGAAGAAGTCATTTTAAATATGAATGAATGCTTTGGAAAATGTTTGACTAAAACATGCACAGCAACCAAGGAGGCGTATAATCCCTAAAGTACTTAATCCAGTGGCCTCCGGATTGCTGATTTGACTGAAACATACTGATGGTATAACGTCACATCCTTCTTACTGGTACTTGCTATGTGAAACATTTTAGACTTATCTGAAACTTATCCAGGTATTAAATAGGAAACATCAAATGAAACCTGAGACGATTCCGATTCATGTATTTTCCTCTGATTCAGTGCTTACGTCTGTGTGCTGGTGTGTAGAGTATTTCTGACGTCCAGCGAAAGGGTTGACCAGCCAGCTTTCCAGTTGGATCAATAGCTCAATCAATCAGCTGGACTGCTGGTTGCTTTTGTTTGTTCAGCGCAGAACGACTCTCACATGGTTTCTTCCCCTCGTTATGTTTCTGCTTCTCAAGTTTAAGTATTGTTTATTTGCATGAATGAGTAACATCCAGCTCACGCTCCTTCTGTCTCTTTCATTCTCTTTGCTTTCAATGCACGGGCAAAATACTGGCTAAATGATGGATGGGAGGGTCAGCAGGGGTTCAGTGAGTGGAGGAAGGATAATTGCCTGCATGGGATTAACTGTGTTTTGTATGGTCTGTGCATGGATGAATGATAAAGACAGCCTCTGTTTGATTTTCTGCAGGACGGAGCTGCTAGTATGTGTCCATTTTTTTAATACACGGAAAAAGGTTATGCCTTTTAATTTTTATTGTATGTTGTATGTTTAAGACTTATGGGATGTATAGCTCTGAACATCGAGTGAGCTGGTGATGTTGTTGATGTAGACAAACTTACTTCAGGACCATGTTGAGTCTCTCCTGCTCTCTTTCCCTCTCTCTGGCTCTCTCGCATGCATGCACAAATTGTATACTTTCCATTCCTTCAACTCACTTTGACTTGCTGCACACAGAGTCTGAGTTAAAGTGGAAACACTCAAGCAAAAGCAGACAGACAAATGCAGCATTCACTGAGTTTTTCTCCCTCCTCACTTATTTTCATCTATTTTTATTTCATCCCTGTATTTCTTCATGTTTGGTTGTTGATACCGCGTCATAATCCCTGAGCCCTAGGTCCCTGGCACAAAGCACTCGTGCCTCTCAACAGCCTTGACAGGGTGCCTGTGTCTGTCTCTGACACCATATGGTCTTCACTGTTTTGTTAGGGCGAATGACGCCAGTGCCCGCTCTGCTGCTATGTGACCTGCAAATAGACACTCTGGTCTTATTTTCGTTTTGTAGATGCTGATGTGAGATCATAAATATTTTTATTTTGCTATTTGTGATAACATTCTGGAATTCTATTGAGTTTGTGACCCTTTTTTGGATTATTTCAGTAAATAGCCGGTGTGAATAATACACAGTGACGGTAATTAAAATGTTGAGTCATGGAATTATAAAGAATTTCCTGACGTACTTTGTCTCCACTTTGAAAACTATCTTAGCTGTCACCCTTTGGGAGAGTCATACTGAAATCCAGATGAATACAACCAAGGACTTTAACCCTGCAGTAGCAGCCTAATTTGCACACAGTATAGTGTAGGGTCTGTTGTAGCAGCGTGTGGATAGTCTAATCTGCTTTTGCTCTTCTTTTTTACTTTATTTTTTGATGTCTTCTTATCAGTTAGTAATTTCAAAGAGTAAAGACAGGAAAAGGCAAACAGGTGTGCAGAAGCATCATTAAAGCTCTTCCTGTTTGTGCGTGGAGAAGAGCACATCCTGGACCCTCTATATGATTATTGTTTGTTTTTAGCTTCTTTTTTACGCCCAGGGTATGTTGTAATTTTGGCTCATGTAAATAGTAAATTACACGTTACCGAAGCCATGCAGCAAGATTGTTAAGCCTAAAACAACTACCACTCTCTGCTTAGTTTTGTGTCATTACTGCATCTAACAGTGCTGCGCTCTAGTCTCGTTGCCAGTGCAGCTCATCAGCACTTGCATGAAACGTAGCAGTTGTCTTGGCCGTTAGATTTTACAAACTGTAACTAAAACTCCCAGTGATATGGCAAGTCAGAAAAACAAATGGCAAGATGGAGAGGATATGACCCAAACTGTGGTTGAACCTTGCTGCGTGCATGCTGTTTCCTGTTTGCTTGCCTCGTGCCTCTGACTTCTGCCTCTGTCCCTCCTGAACTTAGCTGCACTTTTAAATAGTACAGCTAAGTTTTGTTTGGGTTTTTTTTTTAACTTCAGAGCCACCTAGGTTATGATACTATTTGTTATTAGAAAAACTTTTTAGTACACTATTATTTCATATAACAAACTCCCAGGTGTCCCAGTCAGAATACACTCTGGCATCGGTGTTTGCTTTTTCTAGCAAAGACGTCTATGAACACCAGGCAATTAAAAAACATTTATAAACGCAGTTATATTTCTAAATATTTCTCCACTGCCCACTTTACTAGGTATATCTTTCTAGTCTCAGGTTGGATCCCCTTTTGTCCTTAAAACTGTCTTACTTGTGGCACAGATTCAACAAGGTGCAAACATTCCTCTGAGATTTTGGTCCATATCGACGCGATAGAATCACACAGTTGCTGCAGATTTGTCATCAAAATTACTCAGGTAGACTGTGGTGTTTAAATAATGCTTGGTTGGTGTTAGGGGCCCAAATATCCCCCACAACATCACACTACCACCAACAGCCTAAACCACTGATACAATCAGGAAAGCCAACATGATTTGTAGCCTCAGTTTCCTGTTGTTAACCTACATCCAGTGTGGTCTTCTGCTGCTGTATCCCTTCTGCTTCAAAGTTCAATATTTTGTGCATTCTGAAAGATCTCTTCTGCATACTTTGGTTGCAGTCAGCAGGTATTTGAGTTATTGTTGCCTTCTTATATGCTTGAAGCACTCTGGACATCCTCCCTTGGCATTAACAAGGTATTTTCACCTAGAGAACTGTAGGTCTCTGGGTATTTTCCATTTTCTAACCATTTTCTGTAAACACTAGAGATGGTCTCAGTAGATAAGGAGTTTCTGAAGTACTCGGACCAGCCCATCTGCCACGTCCTTTAAATCACCTTTCTTCTTGATCCTCCATCATCCTCTGTTTGAATTTGAGGAGGTCATCTTTACCATGTCTGTATGCTTAAATGCATTTTGCTGCCATGTTATTGGCTTATCATATATTTCAGTTGAACAGGTGTACCTAAAGAAGTGGTCAGTGAGTGAATATCAACAACAACTATGATTTAATTTTCAGTTTGTGTATACAGTAAAACTCTATTTTTCAGCAATTCTCATCTCTTGTATTGCACTTTTCATGAAATGTTTCATATAGTAAAAGAAAATTAATTTGAAGGCGTGCAAAATAGTTGTATGTGATCATCAATGCGTAATAGCTACTTCACAACTTAAATCGCTTCCCATTTTTCTAATGTGCAAAAGGGACGTTAGCCGATGTCTCTCTAGTTATTCTGTTCATAATGTGGAATTGCTTTTATTCAGATTCATTACATTTTGATGAAATGCTGAGAAATGCTACTGTGTGCCTTGCAGTGCACTTCCTGCTAGTGTTAGCCAGACTGTCTTCCAGGCAGGGAGTTCTTCCACCCATATGCTGTTACAGACGGGTTTTACTGCAATTCTCTATAGCCGTGGGGGGATTACATATTCTTTCCCGTGCTTTAATAACAGTCAGATTATCAAGGTTCAGCCAGCTATTCCTGGCCGCCCTCCCATCAGCTCACAGCTCTATTAAGCTTCTTCCATTCCTCTACTACTCTGGTTTTATTATTTTCTCACCTAGCTCTAACAATGTGGTCTTGTTGTATCATTTGGCTTATCCCCAACTTCCAGACCTTTTCCTTTCTCTTGTCTTGTCCAGCATCCCTGGACTCTCCCATCCTCAGTGACGTGAGGTACAGCAGGTCTGACTGTTGCTACGTAGCTCGGGATGTTCCCCTTCTGTGCATGCTCGTGTGTGTGCAGATTTGCTTGTAGGGATGGTGGGTGTATTTACTGTCAGTGTGTGAGGCTGTATTTCTATGTGTCTGGCAGAAAGTTAGATGTTCTCTTATGTAAGCGGGTCTTGGCTGCGTAAAGCAAGGGTTTAGCTTAGGGATGCTGGCTCAGGTGGAGAGATGGAGACAGATGCTATTTTAGGTATACTGTGCTCCTTACATCTTCCAAACGCATGAGTTATTCACTCACATGGGTCTCTCAGTTCTAACAGGATGAAAGGACAATAGAAAAGTGGTGCACTGTGGTTGTGTACAAATATCAGCACTTCATCCTCCTGCTTGTCTGCTAAATATAGAAAAATAGGAAGTGGGAAAGAAAAGTTTATTTTATTCATTTGTGAATGTTATTGCAGTGATCCGTGCCTTCGCTGAGCTATTTTTGTGCAGTTGGTGGAATTAAAAACCAGTTGTTAGTAAATTTAAAAAAAAAAAGCACTAAATGCCTAAAGATCAAGATAAAGTCTTGTTTAATGTAAGGACCAATGCAAATTCCAAAGATATAAATTTTACATTGATGTAAAACAGAAAAGACAATTGGATCAAATGACTTGAAAGAGAAATTTCACAAAGAGAAAAACCCTGCCAACTCTAAAATAGAGATATTTTTATAGCTTGGTGATTTTCCCCCAGCTTAATGCAGACTTCCATTTTTAGCTCTGAAAGGATTCAGATTCGCTCTCTTTGAACCTGAACAGCACCAGGTGACATTTCTACATTGTTCTCTCACAGCTTTGGTAATCTCTCTCTCTCTCTCACACTGTGTTTCTCTGTCCATGTGCCTGTTTCAGAGCATGGCAAAGTCCTGGCTCCAGTCTCGCCCACCCTGCACTGTCCCGACTCAAATCACAAATCAGCATACTTCCAGCAAAGCTTGCTGAACAGGACTGTGGGAAAGCCATGCTCTCTGGTTCTTGGCGGCGCTCTTTCGGTCATCAGCAGCCTGCTGCAGGATCTGTAGTGAACACCAGGGGGATGACGGTGTGTGGAGTCCCCAGTGGTACGGTGGTCCTCGAGGCCCAGTATGACTACAGCTACCGTGGAGCAGACGGACGGCAGGTTTGCATACGGGAAGGTGAACGCTTTATTCTCCTGAAGAAGACGAATGCTGATTGGTGGCAGGTGAGAAAAAAAAAGTTTATTTTTTTGTCTTTTGCGTCAGTGTCTTTTTCGTTTTCATAAATATCATGAAAACGAAAACATATATAAATAGAGCAACATACTGTAGGTTTCTGAGAAGGATAAAGTCATATTTTACCAGAAGCCTTAGAAGATGCTGCAGGGCTAAAAAAGGAAGTCAACACATAAGTGACAAAAACTTCCTTCCTTTACAGTAGAAATAAACATGTTTACAGCCCGATACAAAAACAGGTTGGGTCTCTCACTAATATGGTCCTATAGAACACATTTGCATGAGGTTATTTTGTTACAACTCATCCTTTCAAACTTTAGTAAGCCTTAACATTAGGTTGTCTTGGTGCATGCTCAATCATCCAGGTAAGTAAATCCCAAAAGGTTGATTCTGTTCATCTGGACGTAGCGTTTTAAGCAGGAGAAACATTTCGTCACTCATCCAAGTGACTTCTTCAGTCTCAGCTGACTGCAGGTTTCCCCAATCTTATAAACATTAAACATATTTAGCATTAATTAGCATACATGTCTGTCTTTGCATATGCTCTATGCACTCACCTAATCCACTCACCTAATGTATATATTATATATAATGTCCCCCGCCCCCCCTCTTTTTGCACAAGTTGAGCAGCATGTCAGGTTACATTTCACTGTGTGTTATACCTGTATAACTATGCATGTGACGAATAAAGAACATTGAACCTTGAACCTCTAGTGATGCACCTTAACCGTGAACTGATACATACACTTTAATGGAAAAGTTTGTGATAGACACGCTGGCCACTGTGTGGATATCATGCTTTGCCTGCCTTAAATGTGAAATGGACACGCATGCTTAAGTTACAGTACCGTCAGGGAGAGATTATATATCTAAATCCAACAAGTCGCTCGTGACCAAGGTGGGTGTGAACGACATTCCAGGCTCCTTCTATGCTAGAAACGATTAAACTAGGTGTCTGATAAAATGCAACATCCACACGGTGGACCAGTGTGTCAGTTACACTCTTTGCTGTGATATTGGATTGAATGACAACACTGTAGCCAATGTTGAAACTTTAGAAACCAGTGGGGGGCATCATAGTCCTATGTCCATCTTTCATATACATAACAATATTTTTGCAATAAAAAATTTTTGATAAGTAACTTTACATCGTGGACACAGTGTATCTAGAACTGCCTCAAAATAAACTGCATGTAGGTTAAATTCAATCCTGACTTCTGTCCAAATGTGAAGTTTGTCTAGCTTAAGGAATAGTAACAATGACAGGCCTGTCCTATGTTATACAACTACAATAGAATTACATGTCAAACGTTGCACCACAGTCTAGCGGCATTTCTCCTTTAGCTATTTTGTGCCTGCATGTCTCCTTTCTCCTACATCTTCCTGTCTGTGACCCAGAAATCAGTCTTAGTATGCCGTGTTGAAGGATGTCTCAGTTCCTAAAATAAACCCAGAAGACTGAGGGCCGAGGAGAAAGGAGGCCTACCAGAGGAGCTGTGGTGGAGGATACAACTTTTGTGTTTTTACCTTTTGTGCATAAAAAGATACAGATAATGATAGACTACAAAATACTGCTCATTTGTATTCATGCTTTAGTTATTTAAGGTGCTTAACTCCAAGATCAAAGGTTGTGTGCGTGTTTCTTAAAAAAGGTACGCTTTGTCACACTGGGTTACATTGTGAATTTAAAAGTAGCTCTAAATATTTAAATGGTCATCTGTTGCATAAAATACAGCAGTAGACTGGAACACAACAGTGAGCCAACAATGAATGAACGATGTACACGTGTTTTTAACTGACACCACTTGAAAACGATCACTTCAAAGCATGGACGAAAACGCACACTCAACACAGAAAAGCCCCAGCCAGCCAGATGATTCAAACCGAGAACCTCCTCTCTGTGAGGCAAGAGTACTCACAACTGTAACGCACGTCCGGTCACATCAAAGGAAAAAATACTCTGCACTAGCTATTTAGATGTAACTCTTACACTGGAAAAACGACTCAGTTAATGTTCACTTTAGCCACTGAGCTCATTAAATGATGTGGGCTGAGAAAAAGGATGCTATTTTTTTAAAAAGGAAGTTGCGGGTATACCCGTTGCATGTGCTTGATGTCAAAATGAGCTGTATCATTAAACATTTCCGCACTCCCTTCAGCCTTCAGCTGTTTGTTGCCGCTTGGTTGGACTAAAAGCATTTATGTAGCAGAAAAGAGAGAAAGCCTTTGGAATTCTGTTTGTTCTCTGACAGGTGCGGAGGATCGGGGCGGCCAGTAAAGCAAAGCCGTTGTATGTTCCTGCCACATATGTGACGGAGGTACCTATTGCGCCCATGCCCTCCCCTCAGCGGCTGACTGCAACTGCCTCTTTAAACACAAACTTTAGGATACTGCCACGGGTGTCACTGTCTCCCAGCCCAACAGGAGCTACAAATAATGAACAGCGGCAAGGTAAAGTGCAAGTTTAAGTATGTGAGAGGCAGTTACTAAAACTACCTGTGGTTAAGGCTTTTTAGTTGCAAAGCTGGCTGTGTCACTTGTGCACTTACAGACGAATAGGTTTAACAAATGTGGAAGTATTCTTTTTTTTCATCTTCTCCTGCAGTGAACAAACTCCTCTATCACTCCATGGAAAACCTCAACTCCAACAGTGCCTTCCAAGGTCTGAAAAACAACACCAGCGTGGATAGAGGTCACTTCCCAACTTTGCCCCTTTCTGGATTCACCTTTGCTTCCAACTCACCCACCTCCTCATCGGGCCACCTTATGGTCCCTGGGTCTCAAGCTACTTCCACAGCACAAACAGCACCTACAAATCCCAGGGTAGTTCCCACAATCACCCGGAGCCAGAGCTCAAACAACCTGCCTGAAAACCTGATGGAGAATCCATATGATGAGGTGGGCGGTGGCTTCAGCAGTCGCACAAACCACAGGATTCCCAAGAAGTCTTGTAGCCAATGGGATGTGGCAGGAGCTTCAGGCAAGAACAACCATCTGCAGGTAGGTCGAGTCAAAAAAAACCAACAAAAAAGAAAAGTCGAAGGCATTTGCAGCACTGTATTTGCGACTAGTTTGTCTGCTATGATTTCTGTTGTGGTGTATTTTAGAAAATTCACTTTTTTTACACTTAGCGACATTCCAGTTTCATAAATCCTGGCAGTAAAGATGGTGATATGGGTAATATAGATATAAACATTAGTTTTTTGCTCTTGTGGTGTAGAAAGGATTTTTTTTTTTTTGCATCTTTCTGTCAAGTTTCACTGTATTATTATATATTGGTAGTTTTTGGCCTTTGCTGTAGTTTTTTTAAGATTTATTTGATTGGGGTCTTTTTGACACGTTGGCCCTGTGAGAGTGATACACTGTGAGAATATAGTGACACACAATGGACAAGCACAGGAAAGCAAAGATCACAACCCTGTAATGATGTCATAGGTGACATTTGGTACTCATCTACTCAGACTTCTGAACCTCTACTCAAGTTTTTTTTTTTTAAATGATGAATGCTTGTTTAAAAAAATCACGTATTTAACTTTGACAGACATTTAATTTCCACAGCACTGTACGTTTCTGAAAAGCAGTCCACATGACATTTGCATAAGTTTGCCAAAAAGAAGGTCGAGGCAACAAAACAGATAAATCAAGCACTCTGTCAGCAGACAGTTAAACTTAAAGGCAGCAGTTCTTTAAATCTGATAGCCCACAGCTACTTGTTGGACAGTTTTCACTTACCATCTTCGTACTTCTGAATTAAACAGTGAAGGTAAATGATGGAAAACATGGCAGTCAAAATCACATGCAACTCAGATTGAATGAAGTGATTTAATTTTAAACTCCTGTCACTGACAAAGTCTTTAATCTCATGCAAAGGTCATATCTCCATTTAACTGGTGTTTCTAAATGGGTCATAGGTAAATGTGCGAGCGACTGGTTTTCTGTCTGTCTGTCTTGGCCCTGCAACAGACTGCCAACCTGTCTAGGGTGTACCCTGCCTATCTCTGGGATAGGATCCAGCTATTGCTGTGACTAATCAAGTAAAATTGAAATAAATCAAACACAACAAAATAAAAGATTAAAAGAGAAATTGTAAGATTTATAGCAGTGTCTGCTGCATTCTTTCCATCAAAGTTAAAGACAGTTGGATAAAGTGTTGGATTTTTTTTTATATTTAGCTTAATTCATCTGATACAATATATGATTTGAATATTAGTAGAAGCAAACAAACTACAGGAATACCATAGGACGATAAAAATAGAAAAATCCTAATGCGTCTTTTTTGAATCCCACATAATGATTAAGATCAGCTGCGGCAGCAGTGGCTGGTTTTTATTTATATTAGTGTTTGACCTTAATAATCCTCCTAGAGCAGCAATCAAGTTGTGGTGACGCCAGAGCTTCCCTGTGTTACATCAGAAGGTATTACACAAGGCCTTGTTGGTGAGACAAATACTCAAGGTTATTCTTCTGCAAGTGGGAAACTCCCACAGCTTAGCATCCCCACTGTCTGTCCAAATAGACTTTTCCTCCGACTGAACCGTGCTTCCACAAGACACTTGTAACTGTGGGTACATGTGATCTCAGTGGAAATGACAGTCCTCCCTTTTTTGTTTTTTATCTCCGATCTCTCTTCCAGCCAGTCTGTCTCCGTGTCTGTTCCTCTCACTCTCTGAGGACCCTGTTCTTTCGAGCCTTTAATACCAGTAAGCAGGATTATTGCAGCCACATTCAGGTCATAACTCCCTGTTTATCAACCAGAAAACACTCTCTAACCACACATTCCTGCCAGCCCTTCTTGTAAGTGCTGCCACAGTGATGATGAATTTCAGCTTAATTTATCTTTTGGTCCTCCACAGGGGAGAAATCTATTTAAACAGTATTTTTATGGGAATTTGTTTGAGCCATTAGATATTGCTTCGTTACAAACCACAAGATAATTACTGTGATTGATTGTTGTACATGGTGTTCAAAAGCCATTGGCATTGATATGGTGCCATAATTCTTTCCACATGCATGTAAAGGCTTCCCAGAGAATTGTGGAATGAGCCTGCGGGCCTTTGAAATGATGCTGACTCATAAGCAGAAACTCACTGTCACATTTATTCTATATGTGTTCCATGGTGTTAGGGTCAGGGCTCAGCAGAGGTCATTTGGATACGTAGAGAAGCAGTTTGTTAGCAGAAGCAACAATAAGAGATTTCGTATCATGCTACACGCTGGAAATAATAATGCACATAAGATAAAATAAGATCAAAACTCTGTTATGAGATTGTTCGTCAAATACAACCTACCACATGCAATCATGTGGAAAAGAGCGTTTTCACACCACTCTATGCAGTCCTAAGAAAAACTAAGTACGGCCTTTTTCCTTCCATAGGAAATAACAGGGCAAGTAGCAGCCAGCTGCTGCTAACCAAATACACTTGATCAGCAAGTGTATAAAAAGCAGAACTTCATGACAATACAATTACAAAACAACTGAACAATATGGTCGTCTGCAGAAAGGAACATGTTAGCGCAGCTTTGCTTTGCAAACTTGCATCTGATAACTCTACAAGGTTTCTGCATCAGTATACTTTGGAGTGGTGGCCATAATGCACAGTACCACATTTGGTAAAAACTAAAAGCAGCATATCAGCACCAACACTTTATAGCAGGTGTCAAGCATGGCGGTGGAGAGGTGATGATTTGGGTTTATTCTGCAGACACAGGATCTTGCAGTTACTAAGCTGATGATGAACTCATCTGTTTACCAAAATATGCTTGAGTCAAATGTGAGGCCCTCTGTCTGACAGCTAAAATGTGAAATTGGCTCATGCAATAGGAAGATGTAGGAAAATCTACAACAACACCGAAAAGGAAAAGAAGCAATAGTCTGAACACCACATACAGTCATGCACAGCTGCATCATCCACTGTCTAGACTTTTGTACCCACAGAAACTCGACCGTTCAAGCAAAGCCCGGGTGCACAAATCATACCACGTTCCTACATTTAACTGCATTCATAAATTCACATCTGCAACAATTTCCTTCTCGAAACTTTTCCCAGCCGCAGAAACGAACCATCAAAATTAAAATGTTACACAAATTAGTTGCTGCACCAAACACATTTCTACAACATGTCAGTCCTCATATATTTAGTACAAGTAATGCTTCTCTCTCATGGTTATGTTATTTTATGGTAGCGTCATAGCGAGCGACCAAATCTTAATATTTGTCCACTGAGTATGAATAGAGATGATGACGAGGAGGTGATGTTAAAAAAAGAGAAAGGGAGACAGAAATGATGCACAAGAGGGTCTTATGTTCCCTTATGGTGTGACAGTTTCACTTTAATAGATAAAAACAATGGTTGCAAAACATATTTCTGATTAATAGCACTGATAATGGCTCTTTTTGTGCAGTTTATAAATCAAGCAAGTGGGTGACACGAGAGAGAAATCAGTTTAATCTCTATTAAGTGTCTGATATAATTACTTTTCATTTTAAGGCAAAACAAAATGTCAAAAAGTGTTTTGGGAATATGGGATGGGATTCGTGTTGTATTTATTCTTAATTTTCTTGTTTAAGAATTCAGTTACTTTGCTGAATAGATTTAATGTGCATGTTCAGGCTTCTGCTGCAGGACATGATTACGGTAGGGTAAAACATGGCTCTGTTTGACTTTGTAAAGAAAGATGTTTTGCTGTATCTGCTGAGGTAGACAGAAGTAAGCAGTGGGACAGGAAGCTTCAGGTGACACAAAGGCCCAGTACTGCCCCCTGTAGTAAACTACCATCACGTTGCTCATCATACACACCATCCGCCTTCAGTTAATAACTGAAAGGCAGTGTTATGTAACAGGGATCAACCAGTTTGTAAGTCAATCAGTTTCTGAATTATGCTTCAGCTGTATTTGATACAAAAATGATCTTTAGTGCTTCAAATTCATTTAAGTGGATTTATAGATCTCCTTCTCTTGTAACTGCTTCTTTAGTGCTCTCTGCCAGGGTGAGTGCAGATTATTACTATGGCAGGTTATTCTGTAATAAGAGGTAGGATGATGTATTGTTTCTCAGATCATTATTATTATTATTATGACAGGTTATTTTGTAATAAGATGCAGGAGGATTTTTTTTCCTGTTTATTGCTTTATATGGGATTTCGGTCTCTTCTTGTCTCTTCTGTATGGGATTTCCGACTGCCTTTGTTGAAGCCACAACAATCTGCTGTTAGTTGTTTCTACTCTCCACTTATTTTTTATTCATACGCCCTATTTGAGTAGTTGAGTAATAATTTGGAGTAACATGCAGACATTTTAGGCATTAAAATCTAATTAAAAGTCAGTTAACTTCATACTAGTCATAGTAAAAAGAAAGTATACCCTCTTTCATTTCTTTAAGTTCTTTTAAAGGTTTTACATACGAAGATATCATGAAAAAAATAAATTTTTACCAGGTCTTAAAATGAGGTAAATGAAGCCTGAGATGATCAACAACATATGACGTATTGTGCTATGTCATGATTTATAACTGACCCGAAATACAGAAGCAGTGTGTGGAAAAAAAACCCCATGATTCAGTTGCTTGTGGAACCACTTTTAGCAGCAGTAAGTTGAAGTAATTGTTTTCTGTATGACTTTATCAGCGTCTCACATGATTTGGAGGAATTTCAGCCTTCACTTCTTTAGGGCATCGCTTCAGTTTGTTGAGGTTTGTGGGCATTCATTTTTGCACAGCTCTCTTAAGATCTCACCACAGCATTTTAATCAGGTTGAGCTCTTGACTTTGACATTCTGACATTCTGTTATAATTTGCTGGTTATCTTGGGGTCATCATCCTGTTGCCCCAGTTTGGGTGTACATTTAGTTGTTGAGCAGATGGCCTCACATTTGACTCAAGCATGCTTCGGTATTCATAGGTTTTCATGTCATCTCAGTGACTGCAAGTTGTGAAGGTCCTGTGACTCGAAAACAAGACCAAGTGACCATGCCTCCACTACTGTGCTGACAGCTGGTATGAGGTGTTTGATTTTTTCTAAATGTGGCACTTATGTGCATTATGACCAGACATGTCCAACCTTTGTTTTGTCTGTCCAAAGGACACTGTTGCAGAGGCTTGTGGTTTTATCGACTGCAACTGCTCACTGAGGCTTGTAGAGTGTGGAGCTTTTGAGTTTTTCTCTGAGCATTGTACGATCTGACCTTGGGGACAATTTGCTGGGACGTTCACCAAGATTGTAGCATTGTTTTAACACTCACCAGATTGCCCCAGACCTTCTTGCTGATGACCACTTAATCAAGTGTGTTTGATTAGCAACTGGTAAATGGCCTGTATTTGTATAGCACTTTACTTAGTCCCTAAGGACCCCAAAGCGCTTTACACTACATTCAGTCATTCACCCATTCACACACACATTCACACACTGGTGATGGCAAGCTACATTGTAGCCACATCTGCCCTGGGGCGCACTGACTGGCCGTGTCCTATCTGCAACTTATCCTCTTAATTCCTATGAAAACGGGAAGGGTGTGCACACTACTTCTGCATTTTAGCTTAGCTTTTGTTAAAAAAATAATCCCACTCTAATATGTCAGGTTTTGTAGTACATCTGAAGTTGTATTTAGAAAACTTTAGAAGTTTTTTTCTCCTGATATGTAAAACCTGAGAATTTACCATTTTACTATGACTGTATGGAAGAGCAAATCTGTGACAGAAATAAATGAATGTTAGATGGTAAAGACTAAACAGTGCTTGTATGAATGGGTGATTGAGGCAAGTTGTATAACGTACTTTGAGTGCTCAGAGTAGAAAAGTGCTGCATAGGAATTTGTCCATTTACACACATGTATTTTTTCTTCCATTTTATTTTCCATTTGATTAATTTATTTAACTCGTGCTTTTATTCATTTGCATTTTAAAATTTTGCATATTAATCTTTAAATTCATTAGCAGATTTTGGCAGTTTCTGTCTTACATAAAGCATCCTGTGCGATATGATCATCCTGCCAGAAAACTCAACTCCTGTACACAGTGTGTTTTGGTCTGAGGCAGAGTTCCTCAAGTTCCTTCAAAATGCAATATTTACCCCTTTCTGAGTAACTTTTACATTTAAATCTCACATTTTTCCTTCTTATACACTTTTGACTTTGGCTCTCTTTCTCTACTTCCTTCCCTCTTATTTTTCCTCCTTTCCCTTGTTATTATTTATGCGTAAAAGGTTCCAACAGAGTCTTATCTCTCCCAGCTGTCCTGGCAGGACTCTCCACTTTATACTGAAAAGCAGACAGAGAAGCGTCAGTCACAGCCAGAGCCACCTAGCCCCGCTCCAGGTGAGCAGCCTCTTCAGATCTTGGGCCTATGGGAGCAGTACTCTGACGCAACCACAGGCAGATGGTACTATGTCAACAGCATTACCAAAGAAAGGTCCTGGAAACCTCCTCGCCGGGCCCGTGGTCAATTTACCAACCAGGTAAAATATCCATCTCAACAGGAAATCCTTCAGTGTTCACTCTTCCTCCCTTAATCCAAGTTTTTCCTTTTTTGTCACTTGCTTTATTGTGTAACAGTTTCCAGAGTTTAATGAAAGTGTCTTCTCATAAGAGAGACCACAGAAGAGGGTCAGGGTGTACAAATGAAAGAGAATGCTCATTTATATGCTCAAATGGTTTGACTGCATCAGCACTAAAGGGGACCTTTTCATTAATAAAAAAGCTTGGTTGTCATTTTTTCTTTTTACTAGTGATAGATACTATGCATGTTCTCACATTGGCAAAGGGTCACATTGAACTTAAATTATCTGGTGTTTTCTTGTGATCCAAAAACTTTGCAGAATTTCTTTTCCCTGTACACATGCAGTGGTATGGTCCAGGGTATTTTGAGGGTTTTTTGTTTCTTTTTTTTTAATTATAATTTTACATTTTTGTGTGGTTCATAGGTTTATTGTTACATTTGATTTTCTTGCTTAGTATCTTCTGTGAGTTTCATCGATTGTTTGCTAGTGTTTCCCTGTGGCATGGCCCCAGCATGCCCACCACGTTGGTTGTTTCCCTGCTGGTAACACATCACTCATCTACATTCATTTATGTTACGCACGTTACGTGTGTATACAGTCCAAAGCCCTTAGTGTCTCAACTAAGTGTTCAGCTACTTCCTGTTTTATTTCAGGAGTATATGTCACCAAAATAAAACTTACCTCTTGGAAAGCACAACTCATCTCTTGTGATTTGCTTTTCGTTTTACTTCCCGTCTCATTATCCTCGATTAGACTCTACTGTTTCTTTTGCTTCTCCTCGTTAATTCTCGGATTCCTGAATTACCGTGATTTTGTAACTTTGCATTTTGGGGTCTTCTTGCCTCTGTTTCAGATTTTAGTTTTTGGACTTTAATCAACCAAATAAGCATCTGGCTTTGTGCTGTTGAACTCTGTCTTTAACTTCTTTAACTTCAACACGACAAGCTCTGCAGAAAGTTTTGCTTACAGTTATGTTTACTTGTCTCTTCTTGTTGAAATACTATAAGTGAAAAACTGTTTAGTACATGCAGAGTCCCCACAGGTAAACACGTGTTTCATACTGAAACTGTACCAGAGACACTTTTCAGAACTCCACAGTTTTTTCTGAAAGTGAAATGAGGAATTGCACAATTAATATTAAGCTGCAGCGACTAACTGGTTAGCTTGGCATAATGTACACGAGAAAACAAGAAGAAACCAAATGACACTGTGAACCTGACTCTGTCTAAATGTAACAAAGTCCACACAAATTTTTGTTTACTTTGTGCAATAAATTAGAAAGAATGTTCATGAGGATTATTTGCTGAGCTGTTTATTGGCCTGACTATTTCCTGGAAATGTCCTTTGTTGTTTCCCTTTAACCAGTCAAGCATTTAACTTTGCATAAAACAGCACTTGCTGTCAATTTAATTTTTATATTATTTCTATGTCAGAATAGTTTCAGTTGTGAAATCTTATCCTCATTAAGCAAGTTTATTTTTCAAAATATAGCAAAAGATAAATAAATAAATAAAAAATAGAAAATACCATTTGCTACTTGGAGTAGAGAGCAGTCTGACAAAAGGTCCCAACTTTATTACATTTTATTATCATTATTCAAAACTGTGAATGGGTAGTTACAATAACACTGGAGGGCAATCTTCTAATATTCATAATAGGTAGTGTAAGTAAGACCCTTCCTCTTTCATATAATATACTTTTTTGTCCCTTTGGTAGGCCGGTCCAGGACAACCTCAGACGTTACCCAGGGACACCAGCCATCTGTCACTATCGCTTACTGCAGCAGGAAATGGAACAACGCACAGGGTAAGTATACTGTCCTTCTGAGGAGGCGTAACATCCAAGTATATTGAAGCCATTTCATTTAAAAACTATTAGCTTAATTTATAGTGGACACAACTTTGATGCTTGTAATCCTAGAGTAGGTTTGTGAGTTGAGATGGTGAGAAATGAAGAAAATAAATAAACCATTGGACGTGGTCAACAACAATAAACGGTGCTCAGTTGGTACCTCAGGGTTAAAGGTGTGCTAGGAAAATATTCCCCACCCCGTTACACCACCACCGACACCAGTCTGAATCATTGATCCATGGCTGGATGAGTCACTGCTGATATTTATACTATATTCTGACCTTACTGTCTGAATATCACAACAGAAATTAAGACTCATCACACCAGGCAATTTTTTCCAATCCTCTGCTGTCCAGATTTGGTGAGCTCATGTAAATTGTTGAGTTTACACAAACTCAGTTTTAGCAGGAGTACAGCCTGTTATGGTCTTCTGCTGCTGTAGCAGAAGTGGTTGATTTAAGCCAATTTTGCCTTCATGTTTTTCACATCTCTGGCCTGTTCCCGGCTGCTCGGCTCCTGCTATTTTTAGAAAGCTTCCTGGAAGTCAATTTCTCATCAGTTGCACATGTACATTTTGGATTTGACCATGGACCTCAACTTTGGAATTTGCATGCCCTTATTTAAACATGCATGTGTCTAGGTGCAGTCGACCAGCGGCCTGTCCAGCATGTAGCCTGCCTCTCGGCCTGTGTCGGCAGGGACAGGCTCCAGCCACCCTGCAAATCTGAATTGTTTGAGTGGATGAAAATGGATGGAAACACGGTCTGCCCTACTGACCAGATAGTGGGTCTCAAACTTCAAAAAGGAAATCCAACTTAAAGCTTTGCTGTTTTAATACTGTGGACGTGATCCACTGAGCATCGCAAATGAACAAATGACTTCCAGGAAGAAATCCAAAAATAGAGGGAGAGCTGGAAGGTGAGGTGCACAGTGAGACATCTATCCAGGGACAGTCAGCCAAATTTAAATATTATTTCAATTTCTATTTAAATATTATTATTTTTTTAATCTTAGTTTTTTAAAAGCAGAATCACAGAGAACGTGGATTGTATATCATACACACCCCTCTCACCTCTCTCACATGGACATATTATATGTCAACCAGAATGCACCCACACAGAAACTAGCTCAGCATCGTGCTCCAGATTAAAGCAGACAGACATGCAGCCATATTAAAAAGGAGATTATATCTTTCTTGTTGTTTCATTGTTACTGACCAAATCTGTCTGTCTATCTAGCTAGCTGTCTAACTATTTACTACATTTTAAATGTAAGCAAATGTAAATTGTATTTAAATGTAAATACATTTTACACTTTCTCTCAAATGATGTGTTTCATTGGGCTCATCCCTGAAGGCAATAACAAGGTAACGCCTCTTGATGTGGCGCAGGTGAGCACACGCTATTAGGGCCGCATGGAGACAGACAGAAAAGCGTTTTCAACCCAAAACATTACAAAACAGGACTAAATTTAAACCACTCAGTGAAACTTACCATCTGCCTTAAACCACCTCCTCAACTCACAGATGCCATCACAGTAAAAACTTTCAGCGCATCATTCATTTCATCTTCATTGTACACACAAGGAGGATTTATAGTGTTCAAATGAGGAAGTAAATTTGTTGTCTACAACAAGGTTTTTTTTCGGTTTAGGCAACAGATGTCAGTGACTGAAACTGACATGTTCCCTGGATCAGTGACGACATCTACGTGGTGAAGCAATGCAAGCAGCCTGATGCAGTTTATTAGAGATAAGCATTTTGCATCTAAAGGTTGCTTTGCCTCAGTGTTGCGTCAGTGTTTCAAATTTAATGTTGCTCATCAAAAAATACCCACATGATCAAAGCAGTGATTCCCCCCCATCAAGTCGGTTTCAGACGCATTCTGTTGACCTATATATGTCACTTTTTATTCTGGGGTACATATACAACCCAACAGGAACTTGAACCCGTGACATGTGTCAATGCATACTGCATGCCGCACAGGTTTATGCCCCAGGTGTTAAAACCCAAGTGGCCCATATTATTTGTTGGCCCAGATAATTCTAAAAGTCTAGTCTTTTAATTTTTAAAAGCCTTTTTAACACAGCTCATCTGTTAAAGACAGAAGGATTCGCCGTATTTTTCCTTTTTTTCCCTAGTACTTTCTAACTACCTTGACAAAAATCTGTAAATGATTAAGATAATTGCTTGTAGGGATTTGCTTCTGCGTTGTTTCATGTGAATTCTCTGAGTCAGATGAAACACTTCATTTGATGACATCACCCTGGGATTTTGAAAATTCCAGGGTGATGTTTCAGGGTGATGAAGGTCGTTTCACTGTTTAATTTTGCAGATACACTCTTTTGCTGTGTCTTTGCAGGTTGCATTTTATGAAATATGATGAATTACTATTGATAAAAACTAGCAGTTACCAAAGTTTCCAGAAGGCAGACCTCAAACATGCCCTCAACAGCACTATCTGTCATGTTGCAGATGTCTGTTTTTTGTAATTATAGTGCTGCATGCTTTGACTTCAGTGTTTGCTTGTTCGTTACTTTCAACATAACCTTAACATGTGGTTTCACACCTGTGTCTGTTTGGATTGAGGCACATCACGTATCAGTTGGGTTATCATGGCAGGCAGTTTATTTGGTTATTGTGGGAATAAATATACTAAGATCAGACTTACAACAGTTCCACTTTCTGTTTTTAATTTCTTCAGTATTACTTATTACTTTGTAAAATGTTTAAACTACTGGCAGACTCATACTATAATGCTATAAGTCCAAATATGCAGAACTAACAAGAAACTACAGAACTGTGAACTTTTTTACTCTTTGTACTGTTTCAAACATAATGGAGAGTTGTTACACATGGTTTTTGCTTCTTGCTGAAAAAGCCACACTGTGATCTTGCAAACAAAAACTGTTGGGCAGCTGTAATTGTGTCAAAGTTAGCAAAGTCCTGGTATGAATATTGAGCTGAGAACACACCTTCCTGCCTGAGCTGTTATAAACGGGGCTGGCTGTATCGCCTGATAAAGCTAGCTTCCCTCTAGAATGGGGAAGTAGTCATGAGCTGAGACACAAGGGACAGATGAATGGTTTTCACATTTTTGCACTCAGGCGAAAGAGCGTCATGGTATGAAATGACAGAACGCTGAGAGCTTTAACTCGACAGATAAGACACAGAAACACGAGCTGACCCGGACGGTACAGCTGGATACAGTCATCCAGTCAGAATGAGCACCTATGCTGTGAGTTAACTTTACTTTTCTGTATGTTCTACATTCTACCGTTGGAGCTTTGGCAGCTCATGTGAAGTTACCCAATTGTCGATTGCGGTGATATCACTTACTCATATTATCCTAATGAGAGGTGATGTTTCTGATTTTGTTATACTCACAAAAAGCTGATTTGACTGTGTTTTTGTGGATCGGTGTGAACCCCGTTCAGTATCTAGGAGCCTACGTGTCTGAGTCAAACGAGTGCTACACGATTAACGTGTAACTCTTACTGAGTAATAGCTGCCTCTTATTAACGTGAAATGAACAGGGACACGTGTGTTTGTGTACCTGTAAATACGTCTGAGCTGCGATAGTAAAAAAGCATTTATGTGTTTTATCTGGCAGGATGTGAGCAGGGCAGGGAAAATAGTTTGAGTGTGGTTAGATGAGTGTTGCCCTGGGTTCATTTGTACATTAAACTGAACGATCGTATCGGCATCCTGTTTTTTAACATGGGTGTGATATTTGCCCAAACTGCCGGTTGCTTCTCTTCAGTAGTGACAAGTACAGTTTTCTCAGTTTTTACATTTTTGTTATTAATTCTCAATTTGATCATTCTCTGCAGAAAATAAAATGGGTTGTTATTTTATTTGAAATTAAATATATATGTATACATATAGTAACTATAATAATCCGCCTTTGTGTTCTTGCCTCCCTCTATCTCGCTCCTTTCTCTCCTTGTGTTTCTCGTTAGCTGTCACCTGATTTCCTCTTTGGGAGCCACCAGAGGAATCCTGACAATGGCTGGCAGATGAAAAAGGTAAAACTCCTCTCTACCTGCTGCACTCGCCAGAGGGTATCTAATGCATTTCACCTTGACTTTCACCTTATAAAACAAGTCAAAGACTAAAGCGCCCTTTACTTGCTTTACATACTCTCCCTGCACAACAGGATGCATTTGGTTAACAAAATGGGACATCATAGAACTTTTGGTGACTTTGTCTCCCATCTCGACTTTGTCACTTTGTGAGATAAAATCCTGCTTCATGGTATGCGTGCATACAGCATCTGCTTGGCCTGACTCCTCGTCTTTAGAACAAACCTTTAGATGACAGCCCTTCCTTGCCTTGTACTTTTCCTTTGCAGGCCCGACTGTTAACATATTCCTGAGCATTTTGTCAGCGCTTTAAGGGCTTTTGGTGGAGGGTGTTTTCCTCATGAAAATCAATGAACTCAAGTCATTAGATTTGCAAAAAGTGCATCTGAGCTGTATTACTGTAGAATATATTAAAGTTATTGCCAGCTATGCTCTTTAGATTCTCAGAGATCAGCATTTATGCATATTAAGGTGGCGAAATAGCAATTCATGGTGTAAAAAGAAAAGCTGTTACCCAAGCAGGTCTTACTGCAACATGTTGCATCACAGTGGGGTGTGGGTGCACTTGGTTTAAAGCCCTTTTAAAGGCCTACTCTCAGCAAAGGAGCAGATTTGGCTCTTAGTGCTAATCCTCCACATGAGGAGATGGCAAACATTAGGAAGGATATTTAGTCTGATTGTTGGAACTAGGTTACATGGATTAGGAAGTAAACTCAATTGTGGCTTTTGCTGCATGAAAAGTTGAAGTAGTGTGAATTTGTGCATCCGTTGTGTTTGTACACACAAGTGATTATAAGCCTCAGCAGTTTGTCTGTTAAGTACAGAGGCACGCATTGTGCCTCGTTGTGTCTCTGGCAAACTCGTTTGTCCCCATCTGTGTAAAAAGTTCAGTGTGGATGCTCATTGTGTTGGAGTGCTGTGTAAATATGGAAATGTGTATGTGACACTGTTGTGCAAATAGAACTGCTGCTACGTTGTTCTTCCTCAGTTGATTAAACTATATACAACTTAATTCTGACCTCAACCTGACACAACAGAGAGAACTGAGAGTCAATGGCTAAACCTGTTAGAGAGCTGATGCAGAGATACAGCCGTGTAATTTGCTGCTGCAGAGTGAGGTGAAGGATATGCAAATGGACAAATGATAGCAATAAAGTATCTATTTTAGATATTTTATGGACTTTTCTGCATGTCTGTCACAGAAAAGATCAGAATTGCTATCTTGACAAAATATATTTGTCAACAAGGCCACTGTGTGTGCCGGCTCAGCTCACAGGTTGAATGGGTTAAATGCAGCGGCCAGGGTGTGACTCTAACCTGACACCTGTTGCTGCGTGTCTTTCCAAACTCTTTATTTCTCTCACCGCTTTTCTGTCTGTTCTTCACTGTGCTTCAAATAAAAGTCCTCTGCAGCAAAACTACAAGAATTTACTTGAACGACTACTTTCAGTGTCTGTATGGTTGACCTTTAAAGGTGAAGACCCAGTAAAGAGATATTTTTATCATAGCACCTATGAAATGTAAAAATCAGAAGTGTGATGAGGCGGGCTGACTGCTTGTGGCTGATGTTTTTCTGTTTTATTTAAACTACTAAGCATTAATAAAGAGTCATAGTTGACCATTGAAAAGCCCTTTATGGCCTTTGTACTATTGTACTGTGGTTGCACATTCAGTTATTCATAACTAAGCAAGTATATCAGCTCAGAGGCTTTAAACACACCATTTACAGATGTGAAAAAAATAAAATAATAGCTCAGCAAATTGCTCTTTCCTTTGGTTGTATGGTCCACCCTTTCACAACTCTCCTGAACATTTGACCTTGAAGAGCATGCAGCGTGCCGCCTCCTCTGACACCCTGAGCACGATGGCATTTAGTGACACCCGTACCCAGTGCCATGATTCTGCACCCCAGCATGATGTCAAGCAGCAACTCAACCACTCCCAGTCCATGATCCTGCCTGACAACGGCAAGGTATTCGCCTCCCGAGCACACGCTCCACACAAGCTCATAAAGTGTTTTGACAGAGAGAAAGAGGAAACGGAGATACCCGTCAACAAATAGTTATCGCACAAAACATGTGCACATACACAAACGGACAGCTGAGCAGATGACCACTGCTTCCTGTTTTTCAGCTGGTCCAGCAGTGCAGAGATTACTCCTGCAATGTGACCAACATCGTTGTGGAGCCTCCGTCTCCTGCGAGCTCGCCGGACAGTGATGGCTGCACACCAGTGAGAAAACTCCACCCTTTAATTTCAAGCTGAAGTGAAACCATATTTCCAAATACATATATTTATATTTTTTTAAAGGACTTGGAGAACGTGCTACTAGTTGCTTCTCAGGGTGAATGTGCCCTTATTTGCAGGTGTTTTGCGGTTTACTAACATTTTTCTGATAAAACAGAGCAGTTCAAATTTTCGAGTATTATTATTTTTTTCTACCACAGTTCATTTGCAGAAGAAGTTTAGGTTTGTAGGTCATCACTGCTTTTTTTCGCATACCATATTCAACACTTATGAGCTGTAAGTTCATCAATACCAGTAAATTTGTTCTTTTACCTTAAACGGGGCCATACCGCAGTGGGAGATTTTAAAGCATTTCCCCTCCTCCTATTTCTTGAATGATGCAACAGCCAAGTTTAATGCGTTTGCAAAGGATGCTGTAATATTACACAGAGGAAAATCCTGCTGTGGTGCTATAATGTTAAAATTCAACTTGCCCTCACACACTTCTTATATGCTCTTTTTTTATTTACTCGACTCCTCCTATTTCCGAGCAATGCTGCCAACGTGAGACTGTAAATATCACTGAATACTGCAGATGTTAATGTGCTTTTAAACCCTTTTAATGTGTTGCTAGGAGCTGGAGAAAGCAGGCCTGCTGAACAAGACAAAAATTGCAGAAGGTGGCCGAAAACTGAGGTGAGGCGGCTCTTAGAGAAGATGAAAAAAGAAATTTTTTTGATTAATTCAGCAAGTATGATTTCGCTAAGTGAATCCCAGCTTATGAGTACATGCATTCTTGTTGGGTTGCAGGAAAAATTGGAGCCCTTCCTGGGTGGTGTTAGTGGGGAACAGTTTGGTTTTCTTCAAGGACCCCAAATCACAGACACCTTCTAGTTGGGTAAGAGCACAGACAGACTCTGTAATTAAGGATTTTAGAAAATTAATACTATTGTTTCAAAAGAACGCATATGCTGCATTCCTGCGAGTTAAAAAGCTTGTATAACTAGATGAAGAAGATATTACAGAGGCCAAATTTTTTGGTGCTTTGGTGTATTTTTTATGTCCCTAGCCCACCAAAAAGAAGGCCTTTTATTGCTTGTCTAAACCTGGCCTGAGTGCCTGGATGTGGATTTGTTCATGGCATGGTTTGGTGATTCATTCGTTCTTTTTACCATTATTCCTTTCTACAAGCATCGGTGGTTTAGGGAACACCAGGAGCACTCCTACTATTGATTTTTCCCACTTATCCAACACTTATGAATAATTTTTTCAGTTTTCTTTAGATGGCAGGATTTTTAAGCCTCCACAGTTGCCATTATGTTTTGGTTTTTCTTATATTCATCCCATTCTTGTAAAAGCCTGCTCTTTTTAAAGTCTTTCTAACGGTTATTTGTAGTTGTAGCCTCCTGTGTTAAAGAGCAGTTTTTAATATTTTTGTTCACTATGCTGTTAAAGTTAAAGAGGTCATGCAGAGCAGTTACAGGTGTTATATGTGAAGCTCGGTCAGAATGTGACAAAGTAGGGCGATAAAGGCTGCACAACAAAATCAAATTTTTAAAAACAAGAAGTGGTCAATTCAGGCAACTGAGTCGTGAGAGTAAACGAAAAATGTGTTTCTTATACGCAGAAACCGGGAAACAGTCGTCCTGAGAGCAGTGTGGATTTAAGAGGAGCAAAACTGCACTGGGCCAACGAGCTGTCCAGCAAGAAGAACGTCTTCAAGGTAAGAAACAAAAACCCCCAAAAAGTGAAGTAAAGATTGCAAAACCAACAAGAAACTTTGACAGACCTGTGGTTTCATCCTCTTAAAATCTTTCTCAAGAATTTTTTTTTTTCCGTGATCCTGGAAACGAAGCACGTCGGTTTCCTTAGCAAAATGTTCCTTTGTGCTGATACACTGGGAATATACACTGGGGCTATTCTGTCAGCAGTGAGGGAAGCGAGAATGGGAAGCTTTCTTTCGCCAGCTCGGTGACCCATTCTGACGAAGAGGAAGCAGTAAAAATATTTTTAAAGAGAAATCTGATAAACTGATGAGCTAATTATAACATTACGGTCAAGCTACTACAATACGTCCAAATAATTAACTTACACGACAACTTTTGTTAAAGTGGATTCACACAGATGGGTGGGGAAGCCAGTGGAGAGTGGGACAGTGCGTCTGGAGTTAACATGGGTCAAATGTTTTATTTTGTTTTGTTTTGTTAGTTGAGGACTGTGACAGGCAACGAGTTTCTTCTGCAGTCAGAGACGGACTCGCTGATCAGAGAGTGGTACAGCACCATCCAGAATGTCATCGACAGGCTGGTGAGAAACACACACTCACTCTCTCACAGACACACACAGCTGGACAATACAACCCTGTGGGTTTAAATATTACTGTCAGTATGTCTGTCGTTTGCCTTTAGCTACAATATGCAGGCTATCCCTCACTTTGCTCATACATTTGGAACATTTTACCTTTAAAACTCTATAAAAGGTTTTAAAGAACCTCCTGTGTTTTTTACTTTTTTAAACAATGGTGTCTTTTTTGTGTTATGCTGTTTAATAAACCCTCTGTCCCCATATGAGGATATCAAGGTTTTTAAAGAAAAAAAACCCTGTTGTTCAAAGATGATGGTTAGATTTTAAACTTTTAAATAGGAGAAACTGAAAATGTATCCCAAAAAAGAAGTCATGTCTGAAGAGGTTAAATACTTATGTTCCATTTCTAAATGTTGGTCTTTTATGACTTACGTAAAGCACTTAAAAATACTCTTTGTCTTGTAGAAAAGCTTTACTGCGGGAAGTTCTGCAAAATCTTTTTTTTTTTTAAATGATTCATGTGTGCTAACATAGTTGTTTCCTTTGAACGATGACTGAATTTCCATCTTGCGTTTAGTAAAATCATCTGTTCTATTTTTGTCGGTGCGTAAATATTTCGCTGTGGACTTTCTAAAACCTACTTAAGTGGGCTAATACACCTATGTGCATCTGTATAATGTCATTAACGCACTGCTCCTTCTGGCTGCCTTTCAGGACCGTGAAAATCCGTTAGACAATGTCCTTCTGTACTCTCTGAGGAGGGCGGGCAGCGTGGAGATGCTGGACCAAAGCGGTGACGAAGACGACAGGCGACCGTCTCGTAAGCCATTCTCACCTGATGCCAAGCTTCTTTCCCTGATGCCACCATCTAAAAGCCCTCCCTGCCCCCCACTCCACTTTAATCACAGCCTCTATCTCCATCATCATCATCACTGTTCTTTCTAAACTTCCACACAGGCTTCTTGCATCCCTCCATCCTGTCTTCCATCCTCTCCTCTATCCAGCCCACTTACATTTTCACCCATCCTCCCTGGCAGATAATCCCCTCGTCCGTCCTCTCCCACCTCCGCCGTCGGCCCGCCCTCCCGCTTTTCATTCTCACCACCATCCCCTCTCATCTGCTTTCCTGCCCCACAGCCGAATGCCCCACACTGACCTCCTCGTCTTCCTTCTCTTTCCCTTCCTCCTCCTCCCGCTTCCCTCCTTCTGCAGTCCCTCGCTCGACGTCCAACTTGGAAAACACAGAGAGGAAAAGAGTGAAGACGCGGCTGAAGAAGCTGATCCTAAAGAGACCTCCTCTACAGGCCCTGCAGGAGAAAGGGCTCATTAAAGGTGAGATTTCTTTTTGAAGTCGCAGACCATTTAAATGCAAGTATCCTTTATTCAGCAGTATACAGGGTGAATCACAAAGTACATGTTCTCTTTGGCTTAGTTATGAATATTACAAGACTGTGCTCTTACAGCAGAAACTGTTGCCTTTTAACTGAATTCCATCAGAGATAGGCAGCCAGGAAGTCTCAGCATTTATCTATAGTCCAACGATAGTATACAAGTATACAGCGCAGGGCATGAGTTGCATTGCATCATCGAGTCTAAGTTAACTTTTCTGGTGGGAACAGAGTCAAACATGAAGGTTTTCTCCCAGAGTGAACAGAAAACTTATCAGTAAATTAACTTGGAGCTCTTACATCATGTCTTGCTTGGAAAAAAAAGTGCATGCAATCATCTGAGAAACACGTCTAAACAGACATAAAAAGCATGTTTGTGTCCACCTGTCATCGGCCCTCAGATCAGGTGTTTGGATGCAGTCTGGAGATGCTCTGTGAGAGGGAGAGAAGCACCGTCCCTCGCTTCGTCAGACTTTGTACTGAAGCTGTGGAAAGGAGAGGTACAGTCGCTGCAAACACACCTCCTGCTAATTTGATTCCCAACTCAAAGTGAACACATGAGAAATCACCCTCAGCCCTGTTTTGAGCGCAGTTTGACAGCAACTCTGAGCTCACTGTCCTCACAGTTCTTTGGCAGAACTCACCAAACACAAAGTTACTGATTGCCCGACAGAAAGCAGACACAAAATGTTCAGATTCACAGAAGAGATCTTGACAGCTTGGCAGCCTGAGAAAGGTCTAAATGAGAGAAAATTGAGTTGTTTAGAGGCTGTTAAGAAACAATGCAGTGATAAATATTTAAGACACAGGAGAAAATGTGTGTTTTCGGGCTTTAAAAACCAGTTTGTGATGAATAAATAAAGATGTCTTGGGAGCAATACTTTCAGATCAAGACATTTAACTATGTTTAAGGGTATGGAACAAACTTTAGGACAAAGTGAGCCAAACTTTACTGATAATTTCTGCACATATCATATATAATAATGAAATTAAGAACATTTGATCTTTTCCCAAGTGTTGGTATACAGGCTGCCATACTGGTAGTTAAAACAGGATGAAAAATACCCACCTCAGTGAGTTTTCTCATGTTTGTTTTTCTCTGTCTTACCAACTTTTCAAAGCCCGAATGAATTCATTTGAATGTCAGAGATGACTAAGATATTATAATGAGCAATTTATTCACATCTGAGAAGCTGGGACCAGTTGCACTTTTGTACTTTTTGGCTTAAAAATGTAGAAACCTGTTGCTGATTGTTTTAAGTGGTTACATAATTAACTGATTCTTCATATTTAAAACAGATTGTAAAGCAATGTGTGGTTTTAGATTATAGTTTAATCTGAATAAATAAGTTGCTGGATAACACAAGTTGGACAAAAATGTTTTTCTAACTTAGAAATGTATCCCATTCACCATGCCAGCTTTAGCCAGTAACCAGCTGCAGATTTAGATTTCAAGTGACTGAGTGAAGTTAGTTCGAGCAACGTGAAACATTAAGTGTTAGTGAGTGACTGTGAAGCGGTGTGCCTTACTTAAAAGTCACACTACAGTTAACCATTTCATGTGATTGAGTATTTTTCTTTCTGTAAAACAATGCCAGTGTCAGCTCAGGATACTTATAATCAATATGTGAGAAAGATTAAAATGTCGGGCTTGTTTTACAGCTTCTAATACTGAAAGCAGTGTGAGGAAAGCTGAAACTGAGAGCATTAGTACTCCTTTGTAACTGCTTCATCAAGCAGCATGGTGTGACACGTGAAGAGGAAGTTTAAATGTATTCATAGGCCTGGTCAAATCCATGATTATGCTTTTGCATGATCACATGATCAGACTTTTTTTAAGGTTTTGAAAACTGCTCTACTTACGTCTCCACTTATGCAACATAACAAACTGCATAACCTCTGCATACTGAATTATTGATTTGCAGAAGATTTGGCTGCCAAGAACAGCAAAACAATGAAGTCAGCTCAGACCAGCTTACAACTAAGACACAATCTCTATCACTCATGAAACTTTAAAAAAATGGTCATGTGATACTTTCATTTTGACTTTGATTATCTAAGACAGCGGTGGAGATCCCCTTGTCTAGCCTGCTTTGTTTGGTGTGTTGCAGGTCTGGAGACCGACGGCATCTACAGAGTATCAGGAAACCTGGCTGTGATACAGAAACTGCGCTTTCTGGTGAACCACGGTAAGGATGCCGGGGAGGGTGGGAAACCACAGACGATAACTGTTCTGTAATAACGGGGGGGAAATGTGAAGAAATTTAGGAGAGCATTAAAGTTGGCCTGTTTTTTTGCTTTTTTTTTTTTTTGCTTTTTTGCAGAAATGATCTGTTTCAGTCACTTAAAATCAAGACAAAATTTATCTCATGATGTTTTGTTTCAGAGTGCGTAACATAATGTTTGAAATCAGTCACTGTCCCACAGTACACGACATCCTTATGAGAACAGACACGGGGGAAAGCTGTCTGAGTAACTGTTGGTTTTTGCAGAGCGAGCGGTGACGACCGATGGCCGTTACATGTTCCCAGCGGAGTTGGTACAAGGTAGATTCGGGCAGACAAGGCAAACCGCCGTTTTCACATCTTACTCAGCCTGCTTGGTTTTTGTGCATTATGTGTTGCATAATGTGAACACCTCAGTCAGAACCTCCCAAAAATACTCACCCACAGACTGAAGCGCAGAGCCGAGCCGACGCGCAGACGGACAGCAAACTTTTCTCTTTTTTGTGTGCGTGTGTGTGTTACCATTTGCTTAATGTATGTGTGTCCCTTAGGCTTTTGTGCTTCAAGTTTTCTGATGTAATAATGTGCAGCAGGTTGTACAGCAGCTTCTCACACAGTCCGTGGCTGCCACCAAGTGGACGAAACAGAGAATCAGCTGCTCGTGAAGCGCTCTACTCCCCCAGCAATATCTCTGATGTTTCACATCATAAGAAAATAGAGATTTGTTGACTGCTTGATATCAATATCAGCCTCAAATTCGTTTCAGTGCCTCTTATAATCCAACATGAGAAGCATTAGTCTGGCCTGTGTTTAAAAAACAAGTGTGCTTTATCCTTTAAAGTGTATGTGTACTTGTGCGCCAGTGTGTTTGTGCTTGTTACTTTTACAGAGCATCTCTATCTCCCTCCTGCAGCTACAAGCCTTCATGTTACGCCTCAGTGCTGAAGTGAATTTACACTTTGCTTATGTCAGCCAATCCTGTGACAATGGTGACTCTAAATTTAAACTCTTTGTCTCTGTATGTCGTATCCCTCTCGCCTTTCCTTCACTTCCCCTGACCCGGTCTGGCTGAATCTCTCCTCATCCTCCTCCTCTCCTCTCTCCCTCTCTGTCTCAGAGGAGAAGTTGAATTTGGACGAGAGCGAGTGGGAGGACATACATGTCATCACGGGAGCTTTGAAACTCTTCTTTCGCGAGCTTCCCGAGCCCCTCGTGCCGTACGGCTTCTTCACCGACATTGTGGAGACAGTCAGTGAGTAACCAGTTTCAGCCCCGGACTGTTTATTTTGTAATCTGTATAAATATTCTAGATTAGGAGTGTGAAGTTAATTTTCCCACACGACCGGAAAACTGGGACTGCCCTCCACCGCAGTCCCAGTTTCCGTTGGGAAAATGAATCGCCCACCCCCATCTTGAAAACAGTTCAAATAGATTCTCATAACCTTTTGCCTCGTGCGCTTGAAGTCAATTTTTAATCTGCTTCATATTTGAGGTGAGATATATTTAGGCTCAGGAAGATATTTGTCATTTCGTGCCTTTTACTTGGTAATAATGCTCCAGGCGATGCAGCTGCACAGTCAGCTTCTTAAACATCTAGACCACCAGGACGCCCACTTTTTAATTTCACATATTATTTTCCTCTGTTGTAGTATTGTGAATACACACAACACGACTGTGGTCTTACTGAGTCAAAACCAGGGTAGGCTTGGTTAGAATCTTAAATCGTTTTTACTTTGTTTTCACACTTCACTCCACTTCCTTTCCATGTTTAGAAAATGTTATACCGTTATACTGATGCAGCATTTACGTAAACACAAACATATGTGTATATGTGTAAATAAATATATACAAATCTTTACATTTGACATCCTCAAACTTTCTCACACAGCTGTGATGAAAGGCATTTTTGTGAAGCTCTGCTTGAGTTGAGCTGGAATCTTGTCACAGACGCCGTAAAACGATCAACAATTTTACAACTTACTTTCACATGCACTCAATTTTTTTCCCATCCGTAAAATGTGAATCTTAAAAAGCCACAAATATTCAATTAAAAAAGGCCCAGTGATGTGTCAGAATGACTCTTAAATAGTTTTTTGCACCAAATCCAGCAAACACTTATTAGTAGTTTCACTTTATTTGTTATCTTTTTATGAGAATTTGCTGACAGTGAGAGTTGCGTTTCCTTTACTTATGTTCAGATTTCCTGCGCTTACGTGATATGGCACTTTATCTCATTATCTTTTATTTATGCTTAAAGACAGGCAGGCAGACAATCTGGCATTTTACAGTAATTCTTCTTAGTAGAACATTAGCATATTAAAGATCATGAAAATGTTTTCAAAATGCATTTTTTAATCGATGCATTGGACACTTTTTGTAGACTGTGGGCACATGGATTGATCTGCAGATAAAGTGTATCCGATTAGATAGTGGATGCTCGTAATATGATATCAGTTGGGGGATGTGTCTGAAAATGCTAATAAAATGCATGAAATAGAATGATGACACTTGGCCTGATCTGATGCATATCTTGCTCTGTGTTGCAGAAATGTCAGACTATATGGACAAAATCGATCGCTTGAAGTGTCTGGTGCTCAACATGCCTCCTCCAAACCACGACACGCTGCAGTTCATGTGCCGCCACCTCAAACGGTGAGAATAACCCACGACTAGTGTTTATTCTACTGATGTGTTCATTTTTGTTTTTAGTCTGTGCCTGTTTTTATTGTCTGTAATGGTTCCAGTGCCCTTAACGGTGTAGAGTTCGTAATGTTGGGTATTTCCTCGAGGCATTTAGGGACAAATGAATGAACCAGATGCCCTGGTAGGAAAGGAAAATATCTTCCTTTTCTTTTAAAATCTGACCACAAGAGGGAGCACTTCCCTCGTTGGTCTGTCAGGGATTCTTTGGCCACAGCTCTCAAAGTATGCCAGCGCTGAACCGGGATCACACTGTTGTTAACTTTGGGTCCCTGTGAAGATGAAAAGGCTGGAGGAAGATGAATGGTGTACAATGTTCTGCGAGCCAGTTCCTTTTACAGTACATAAAATGTGTGTTTTTTACCGCCTATGGTTTTTCCTTCCACTCCAGGGGTGAGTGTTCGTGTTCTGAGGACGATATTTGTGCCAGGGTGTGGTGGGCCCCATGAATTTGTCAACTCTGTGTCTTTCTCTCATTTTCTCTCCGCTGTCATTCCTTTCTCTGTTTCTCATTTATTATCTCACTCCTTAATCAGGTCCCTCGCCTCCTCTTTTCCTGGCACACTACCCACCTTTCCTGACTTCCTCTTTGTCCCTCTTTCCTCTCTTTTCACTCTCCCTTTCCTCTTCCTCCTTATGTCCTCCTCTTTTGATCCCTTTCTCCTTGTTCTCCCTCTTCCTGCTCGCTCCCCCCCCCCCCCCCCCCTCGCTCTCCTACTTGCCTCGAAGGTCCCATGGGAGCCTTGTGGTTCGTCTGCTGGAAGGCATACCAACACCACCGCCGCCACCACTGGAACCTCTCTCTCGTTCTCTCTCTTCTCCCTCTTCCTCACTCGCTTCTTTTTTTCCCTCTTCCCTCTCCTCTCTCCCTTTTTTCCTCCTCTCTTTTTAATGTGGAAGTTTTGAGCAATTGCTGGCTGCTTCTGTGGCTTGGTGGGAATGGCATTTTTAGAAGAATGCCTCATGCTGTGGCTTTAACCATTCCTTAGTTCCCCCCCTAATCACACACACACACACACAGTAACATACACACAGTAACACACACATACGCTAGCATAGGTGGATGCAAGCAGCGGATTTAGAGCACTTTTGTGCACAGATCTATGTTATAAAACCCAGATGCATGTATGTGAAAATAGATGCAAAAACAAGATGTGACAGATGGATATACAAGCCGATTCTTGTAGCTGACTTCCTGAGTTAAGTAAAAATTATAAAGATGTCACATCGTGACCACAAACATGAACCTTTAGGGGAAGGTTAGTTGTGGTCTCTATGCTTGCTCTCTAATGTGACACGAGTCTGCAGTCGTGCTTGCAACTCTGTGAAAGTAAATGCTAATGGGAGTATGCCAACACGAGCACAAGAGCAGTGCTAACGCTGCTATAGCCGCGTCCACTTTCTCAGTTTAGGGATTTAGCAGGATAACACTTGATGATTAGTTCAACTTTAAACTGATCATGACTCCAGCCAAAATTTTTCATGCCCATCCTGAGCCGTGTCATGTGTAGCTACTTCAGTGCCACTCCATCCAACAGCGGTTGAGACCTTTCACTCAAAACCACAAATGTCAACCTCATGCTGGCTTTAAGGAAATGTCAGGGATCACCAAAGTCAGTGAAGTCCATCCACTAGTTGCTGGGATATTTCAGTCTGAGCTAATGTGGTGGGAATGGATGACATCCCTAGAACCACTGAGCACGTGTCTCTAAAAATTCAGAAGCCGAAGCGATTCCAAATCCTTTTTTCGGCGAAATTGAATATTTAAGGAGTTATTAACCTGCGCTGTCCACTCTCTCGTTTCCCGCAGAGTGTTGGAGCATTCTGAAACGAACAGAATGACCACCCAGAACATCGGCATCGTGTTCGGGCCGACGCTGATGCGCCCAGAGCGGGATAACGGCAACATGGCAGTGAACATGGTTTACCAAAATCAGGCAGTGGAGCTCATCCTCACTGAATTTGACCACATCTTCGGAACGAGAGGCCCCTCTTGATCTTTTTGCTCCTTGACATCAGACAAAAGCACAAGTATTGGAGCATTTGTCTTCCCTGCCTGTTGACTCATATGGTGTAAAATGGATTTCACATCAAAAGATAATTACGGGGTAAAAAGAACCAGGACAGAAAGCTGCTAATCATGACATCTGGCCTCCATATAAAGCCATGCTAAAACAATAATAGTAAAACAAGCCAATTTTAGCTCCAGTACTTGTGCCTTTGACTGCAGATGTGGAGCCCAGCCCCGGTGAACTTCACTGCTGGAACAGACGCCTCCTTGTCACTTCTCCTTGATGTTTCAGGCTTGATCCGGATAAATAAAAAGCCGTAAAAGCGATAAATCTTCTCCAGCCTGTCCTGCTAGCATGTTTCAGTCGCTAATAATCGAGGATTGGGAGGAGGAATGTGTCTTAAGCTAGCACTGAAACAAAACTTAGCAAAACCATCTCACTGTGAAAACACATGCACCAGCACCTCTTCAGACAAGGATGGACAGATCCTGCCTGCGTCGCTAGCGTGGCTAGACGTGCACAGGTGCCCACATCTCCACCATTTTTGCTGGGTTTATTTGAAGGAAACAAAAGTAAAAGCATGAATTCAGTGGCAGGATGAATGTGCCAACAAGGCAGAAAATGTTCCTTTTTACCAAATAGTACTTTGTAGTGTCAGAGCAACCCTTATTTTACTAATTTGAATCTGTCTTCTATTTTTAATAGTGCAAATTCCTGATGTTAAGTTAAATATATTGTTGTAAATATGTGAAATACTGTCTTTCTCATCTAGTAGCACTTTGCATACAGTGTTCAACCTAAATATTACAATTAGCCAAATTCAAACTGATACTTTTGCTTTGAAATGAAGAGTGTTGGATCTGACTGTTTACTCTTCCTGCAATAAAAATATGTGAACAAACTGATTTGAGCCGCATTATGATATTTGCTCAGGATGTGTCCTGTCAGGTTGTTTGTTGTTTGAGCGATGGGTTCGCGTGAGAGATAGTAGAAGCGTGTGGAGCTATGCGGGCCTCGGAGACTCGGCGGGCGGAGGCATCCCCTGTGATTGGTGCAAATGCTGCTTTTAATAACAGAACAAAAGAGGAACTGGAAATGCATATGTTTTAAAAATGTGGATTTTCCCCCCAAACCCTCTCACTCGCTCACTCTGTGGCCTGGGTAATTTTATATTGACTGTGGGTTTGGCAAAAGACAAAAAAGAGCAGAAAAGAGGCACTGCTGTGGGGGGTGCTGGTGGTGGTGGTGGAGGGGGCTCTGCTCTGTTTTATTGGATGTATTTATTCATTTTTATGTTTGTATTATTTCACGTCATGTGAGCACATTGGGAGGGGCTAAGATTATGTGCGGATGATTGATCGGGGAGTCTACGGTGCGCTTCCAGTTTGCTGCTTAAATTTGATCAACTTTTCACTGTAGACAAAGCATGTGGCTTGTGTGCATTTACTGCATTTACATTTACAGTATGGCCATCAGTCAGCAGTGCTGGCTTTTCATTTGTTTATTTTAATTTCTTTGTTTTATTTCTTCATCCAAACTTTCAAAATCATACCGAATGTTTCCATTTATGACACCGAGATAATGTAAACACGTGGAAGCACGTGATCCAGCCTATATTTCGTAAAGATATCTCGCTGTGTGTTTTGTGAATTCCCTCCTAATCCTGAAACTGAAGAGAAATTTCTGTCGGTAGAAACCAGATGGCATTAAAGCGCCGTCTGACCAAGACGAAGCTCTGTGATGTGTTTTATTTCGCTTTGGTGCGATGGTGCTAAACAGCCCCTAAAACTCTAATCAGACAGAGACAGAAACAAACAGAACTCCCTCCTAATCAGCAATTTGTTGGCATCAAAAGTCAGACTCTATTACATCATCCTTTAACTTTGTTCTTGCTTTGACTTTGACTTATTTATTGAATGATATATATTTAAAGTAAAGCAAAACACAGCTTGTGCTTTTGTGTCAGGATGCAGACAAGACAGCAGATGTGCTGCAGGCTCGTGGAGAAATTAGTTTACCAATGCATTTTTTAACTGCATTTTTTCGCACATGGACCGACAACTCCAAAAGAGATTTTTGCATCTGTAGTTGACTTTTTTTTTTTTTTGCTGACACATTCTGTGTGGCATTTATTAATTAGATTTTATTTGTACTTCTCTTTAATCCTGGCAATTATCAAAAATCATTTAATTTTCACAATCAACATCTGAATTAGCTGGAATCTTCTGAATCCACCAATCAGTGTGTTTCTAAATGGACTGAAATGAAGTGTGGAGCTAAGGCTCAGGTTTTAATTCTCTTCTTTCAGTTTTATCCTCATGCCCCATTTGCACTCTTGTAAATTTTAGGTTCAGCTTTCTGTTGGAGGAAAAGATGCAAGTTTAGGAAGATAATGGCTTACACAGATGTCTTGACCTTATTGTTAGATCCACCCACCAGTGGAATACATCTGTAGCTCTGTTCGGTGTGTCACTCAGCTGTTACTGGGAATTGAAACTTAAAAATGCTCAGCACTCAATCTGACAACCTGTTACCCGTGACTGGGCCTTCCCGCAAGTGATGCTGCATAACCGAGGTGTTATAGCTCTCTTAAAAACAATAATGTAAAAATTTGTATCAACTTTGCTCTAAGTCAAAGAGCAAGGCCAGCCAGTGCTGCAGTGCAACAGTTTACTGAAGGCCGCTGATGCATGGCACCCAAAAGTATCTAACCCACGTCACTTGGCAGGGTTCGTTATTGTTACGGTTAGCTGACTGTTTACTCAAACTACCGTTAACCTAAAGCTTAGTGTATCAAATATCAGGAGAACTGCTCAACCTCTGTTTGCCCCAGCCACACACACAGGTTCACAAGCGCAAAGCAGGCACCTCTGATGAATCATCATGCAAATAGAGAGCCACAAAAAAGCCAGTGTAACAAAACAGTCTTGAGATCTTGAGTGTTGATGGAAACTGTTTACTGTGATGGGAAACTGAGTGGTCTCCACAACCGAGCTTCAAAACTGTCTTGTGCAGATGTTTGTGCTTATGCAGAAAATTCAAAAAGCTGAGGCGTTTGATCGTTTTTATAGCGATGTTGACCACAAAATCTTTTAAGGTGCCTTCTGATTTCAACACATCGTGGCTGCTAAAAAGAAACCAGCCCAATTTTGGGCCACATCGCGAGGTTATACGTTTAATTTGAAAAATAAAGGAAATGAGAGGATCTGCTGAAAAATGTCTGTACAGTTTTATTACAAATATCCACAAACATGCAAAAAATATATATATATAAAAGATAATACAAATATTGCATGAGTGCTAGGAAAAAATAAAAAACAGTACTTGATATAATGAAAAGTGTGCAGACATTGAGGGAAAGTAAAACTTTTTTTTTTTCGCTCACTTTTTTGGCCCAAAAATATCAGGTAAGGAACTATGCAAGAGCAGGGTGACACTTGGCGTGTCACATATGCATATCTTTGACGATAAATACACACGCACACACACACACACACACACACACGAATGTATTATGACCAAAAAAAGCGTCTTTGGCCCAAGGTATGCATGAATGCTGCAAGCTTAGTCACACCTCATGCACCACCGTCTTATCTCATCGTAGCAAGGCTTTGTCGGATTACTCACAGTGTCAGAGTACATCTGAGGCACTTTTCACGTTGAGTACACTGCAGTCAGAAGAGGAAGTTAAACGCTCATGTATGTGTCCTGAGTCTTGACCCTCTTGCCACACCTCAACAAACAGCCACAAAGTGTGACACATTATTATTATTCAGAAGGTGTGAAAACATGCTGAGGCACATGAAAATTATTACGAGAAATGCCCGACATTTCAGCACTGAAGGAAATCAAGCCACTCCTTGTAATTATTACATGTACAGTGCGACAGTGCAAATTGTATTTGCTTGCTCTTGGGAAAAACCCCAATGGCTGACTTCATCTTTGCCCCTTTTAACCTCTCATGCAGAAATGTAGAAATGACTGTCCTCAAGCAAGGTGTACACTTTTAAAGGTGCAGTCCGCTGCTTTTGGTTTTAAAAAAAATAAATAACTACCTCCCACTTCTTCCTCCCCCTTTTTTCACTTCTTACTCTTGGTGATTAGTTAAAGCCACAGAGCAACATAGTTAACCTGAAACCTTATAATTTCACAGCATAAATGACAAGAGCCCTACAATATAACCTGTACTATACATACTCAAGCAATCACTGGCTTTGGGACAAAGGACTAACTGCATGTGCATCTCAGCTGAAAACATGTTACAGTTATTGCTAATTCTTAAAACAGAGGTAAAGATTTGCATCAAATAAAAGGATAGTAGAAACTGAAAGTTATTTGCACTTGAGAATAAATATACTAACTCGACATCGTGGCAAATCTGCTTGTAGCCTTTAACTTCTGGCCTTGATGCCACATTAAATTAAGACCAGATGTCTTTCCATCCTGCTTCCTTCAAGCTTCTAAGGCCACTCATTGGTGTGAATCTACATGCAAACAAATAAAGTACAAAAAAAAAAGTCAGCTGAATCCTGGATTTAGAAGGACAAAAAAAAGCTTTTTTTGTTGTTTTTGTTGTGCAACAGTCAGCAGCAGCAAGCATGTAAAATAGACAACATCATATCTGGAAATGTGACATGACCTCAGACTAGTCAACCCATTTTTTTAGAGGTTCTGAAAGACAACAGAAAGGAAAAAAGGCAAACATTATAGATACATCAAGTCTATTTTACAGGATAACGCTTTGAAACTCGTATTCTCACATACATTTGATTGATGGCTTTGTCCTCTATAAGGCCATGCATCCTTTGACAGTTCTGTGCATTTTGTAAGATAAGTAAATAACAAAAATCAGTCTTTATTACATATGTAAGAAAAAAACCAAGTCTTAATAGTAAATGAGTTTTAATGGCTGGTTAAAATCACCTTAAGTTTTAATTCTGGGTAACTCTGTTAAATCCAAACTCAGTTCACATTTGTCCAAGTCTCCATTCCTGTCCTCGGTGTCTCTGTCCCAGGTTTGGCTCTCTGTATTGTCAATATGATCTTGCATGTCATATCTATTTCTCTCACTCTGAACTCCATTCTCACCTGCAGGTGATTCTTGTATGGGGTTACCTCCCAGCTCCTCTGCTGGCTCTGGCAAATTCACATCTGCCTCTTCTTCACGGTCATCGCAAACTCTTGCTTCCCCTTCTTCCTCCTCCTCCTCCTCCTCCTCCTCCTCTTTGAGAGCATCTGGCGCTCCATCCAGACTGGAATCACTGAGAAAAGAGTGCGGAGTTTGGGTTTCATCCAGTGAGAGAGGGGCGTCTTCAGAGAGGCGTCCCACAAGACTGTTGCCCGCTCCCGGTGTGAGAGGCATGTCATCTTGGTCTTGGTCTGGATCCTGGTCTTTGCTGCAGTATGCGTAACGGTGGTTCATGTGCTGGGAGTAAGAGCCAGAGTGGGAGAAGCGTTTGCCACACTTGTCACATTGGTAGGGTTTCTCTCCGGAGTGCAGTCGGCTGTGTTCAATCAGATGGTGCTTATGCTTGAAGGCCTTGTTGCAGATCTTACACTCGTGAGGACGTTTGCCTGCAATGAACACACAAAGCGTTTCTATTACTGAGTTTGTGTCTGACATAAGTGTAAAAACCAGTTGACGTTTGTGATGAAGAACTAAGAAAGCTTTGTAAAGCTAGAGAAGCGGTTGTGTACATTTGCATCAAGACTGGAAACAGGAAAACTGTTTGCCTGGCTCTGTGTAAAGGTAACAAATTCTGATTTATCGCTCTACATGCTATGTTTTTTCTTTCCTGTGTGCATCCTGCGAGAAATAGTCTGACACATAACCCCAAAAAAACCCACAATGTTTCTTCCTGAGATTCAACCGTTTCACTTTGTGAAATTTAGAGGTATTAGCATGTTTCTGGACAGTCATGTTAGCTGGGCCACTGCACCATTTCTATCATGTTAACAGCTGTTGGCCTTAGCCCCATATGCACCTTACAGACACGAGAGTTGTGTTAAACGTCAGCAAGAAAGCTAATAAGCATCTTTTGAATAATTTCAGACTATGTTTTGAATTTTTTTAAGCGATAGCACCAATAAGTGGTACATATATATTACAGGAAATATCACATAACAAGAGCAGGCCATGCGTGAGTCACAGACCTGTGTGCTCGTATTTGTGGCGAAGCAATGAGCTGCTCTTCTGGAAAGTTTTTTCACAAATATCACAAGCGTAAAGCCCCTCGTCTGTCTTCTTCAGTCTCTTTCTTCCCGGCCCTCCTTCTCCATCGAACCCTTCGTCGATGAGTGAGAGATAGTCCAGAGCACCACGGTTCAATGCCTCGCCCTGCAGGAAAATGATAGCAGTTATGCATATATGTACTAGTGGGGAAAGTTTATTTGGTAATTTTTTTCATCTCCCCAAGATACAGCGGTAGTAACAACCACAAAGGCATTTTGAGACGGATGTTTGTGTGTCTGTTTTTCTGTGGAAATGCTTCGCGTACACTATAGTGTAACAATTTTACCAGATGGAGTCATAAAACTTTACAGGTGTGTGCTTGTCACAAAAATGAACCCTGAGTTCAAAGATATATGTAGTGTGATTCATGAATGTAGTAGGAGTTTAATATCTGCTCAACTGTTGCTGATGTGACCGCCAATTCAACGTTTTATAACATGAGATCATCTAAGTATTGCTCATGTTTCACTTTTGTTATTTATATAACATCTTCCACAAGTATACATTACACACCCCGCAAAAGCTGTGCTCACCATTAAACCTTGTCTCTCCTGATAAATCTTTTTCAGTGTAGCCTCTGCATCTGCCTCCATCATGTAGGCTAAAGGAGAGAGAAACCCCGGGGTGTTGGCCGTCTGGTTGAATGGAATTGACGTGATGCCTTCATGCCCTGAAAGCCCCACACCAGCCTGGCTGAACATTGGAAACCCATTGTACAAGGAACCTGGAAACACAGGAGCTCCGGCCACACTGAAGACCGGATGCGAATGCAGGGGGAGGTGTGAAGTTGGACTTGGTCTACCAAGCTGCTGGGTCCCAAGCTCCCTCCTCTCTCCTCTGCCTGAGGTGCCATTAACAGTTTTGTTCCTACTGCTCTGGTCAGAGAGCTGCTTGGGCAGGGAGAGGTCCAGAGGTTCGTTCTGTGCAGACCAGGGGTTGCTGGTTTCTTTCTGGGGTGAGGACAGTTCAGGAGAACAACTTGTGAGGTCAAGGCAAGCAGGAGAAGTGAATCCTGAGGACAGAGCTCGTTTCCTGCCTCGAGGTGATGACAGCTCTGGGGAACGGTGTATCAGCTGACTTGGGTTGCCCTTTTCCTGGCTCGTCCAGTGCACTCGCGAAGACAGGATGTTATGGTGAAGCTGTGGGGGCGAGTGCATTGCAACCAAAAGGTGTTGTGGTACAGCGTGCCAGTTGTGCTTCTGCGATGGTGACTTATTTCCAGAAAGGCCATTTGTCACTTCACTTAATTTGCTGTTTTCTGGTTGGAGGACAGATCTTGGAAAGAATATAGAAGGTGATGACGGGGCTTTACTGCGAAAACCGTCGGGTACCTCCGCTGCTTCTCTGTTGAGCTGACAGAGGTGGCGCTCATGATGCAGAAGTGCAGCCACACTGGAGAAATGCTGCGAGCACCAGCGACACGTTATCCCAAGAACACCCCTCTCTGGTTCACCCGATAGCGTGTCTCTTCTCCTGTCAGGTGAAACCTTTCTTTCATGCGATCCTCCGTTCTGATGTGCTCTTCTTTCCTCTTCATCTCCTCCTTCTCTAACAAGATCTTCATCTTTCTTTACATCTCGTTGAAACATCTCCTGCACCATATGCTCAAATTTGGTCCCAGAGTGGAGATAAGGCAGTAGACTGGTCCCTTTTAGCATAGTGGCCCTCAAAGAAAGCTCTGACGGGTCCCATATCCTCGCCAGGTCTGACGCACTGGACAGGCTTGCGGTGCTTTGATTGAGATCCTGCAGTGAAAGCTGAAGTGGATCCACTGGTACTTGACCCAGAGGCCTGGTATTATCTTGGTTCTGCAAAACCAGCACCGAGCCCTTTTCATTACTGCTTCTACCCCCACCAGCAGAGGGAGATGTTGGAAATGAGTGGGAGTAGGAGCTTTGGCTGTGTCCATTAAACACCCCGCTGGCTCCTCCTGGGTTTCCTCCTCCATGCCCGCCACCACTAAGGCACTTTTTACTGCTTAAATGGGAGCTGTAGGAGCCAGAGTGAGAGAAGCGTTTTTTGCAGTTGGAGCACTCGTAAGGTTTCTCTCCTACAAGATGAGACACAAAGTGGAGGCATTAGTGTCAGGATGCCAAAGAGTAAATTGAAAAGAAAAAAAAAAAACCCTTTCTGCGTGGGTGTGATCTTTTCGCATTTTTCACAAGTCTCTTGTCCTGTGATGAATTATACTCGTTTCCTGTCAACACATCAATTTGGGTATAATTTTATACCATATAACTTGCAAAATAAGTAAGGGTTAGCGATAGAGTGGAAACAATAGCAAATTGATGGGTGAGTACAACTGTTTTGATGTTATTTTGTCTCACCGCTGTGGATGCGGAGATGCTCTTTGAGGTGGTGTTTGTACTTGAATGCTTTCCCACACTGCAGACATTTGAACTTCCTGGTCTCCATGCCTTGGTCCAATGTCATGGCACTCTAGGGCGACAGAACATTGTAATCAGTTTTAAACTACAGCACAGATACTCGGCTTCTTTTTAGGATGTGAAGACGTAAGGTTGCCACTTCTGTGGATACACAGTTGCAAATTATCGCCTTATAGCACTACATAAATGTTAATAAAACATTTTTAAATGAGTCGTTGCGGTTATGAAAGAAATTTAGCTTTGAGTTTCTTTTTGTTCTGCTCACCTTGTCCTGCACTGGGTTGTGAAGTGCTAGGTGCCGCTCCATCTCCAGCCTAAGGGTGGCAGTGTATCCACAGAGCGGACAGACCATGTGCCCCCCCTCCCTGTCTGGACAGTACTTGACATGGTCCCTCAAAGAAGCTCCTCGAGGATATACCCTGCTGCAAAATGGGCAGGCCTGCTGGGCCCTGCCTACATCTGCTGACAAGAAAAAGGTGACTTTGTTTCTTTTAATAGATCAGTGACAGTGTTATATAGTTTCATTTAATATACCCATCTATTTTAGAAGCCACAATATAAATACTCTCAAGATTGAACTTTCCTAGGACGCATCTTAAATAGAAAAGCAGCTGACAGTATATCAGCGGGCATATAAGGCACTGCTCGTATTCTACTTAGTACAAGCAAGGTGACCCAAATAAATAAAATAAATAATCATCTGAATAAATTAAGAAAATATAAACACATCTAAAAAACAAACAAACAAAAAAATATGATAAAATACAATTTTTATAAATGCAATTAGACAGTGAGCTTGGATGCGTGCTTTAAAATACTCTACAGCTGCCACTTCTACAGAATAAAATTTTGTGAGATTTAGTGTTATATTTATTTATTATTACATATTCAAAAGCAAGTAAACAGAACTGTGCATGTACAAATTACCTAAGCTGAACTATGTAAATTACACTCTCACTTTGCTAACCTTTAACCTCAAACTAGCGGATATATAAAAAACCAGTACTTTTCTTTTTCGTTTCTGAGAATTACATTAGCATATATGATCTGATATATGTTATCACTGCGATTTACTGTCAGCCTGCAGCTGAGTGGTAACCGCCTGTCTCGAGAGGAAAAAGTTAGCATAAATGAATAATTAATTAGGTTCTTGTTGAGCATCATTGCAGCTGTGGCACTTTGGCCTACCTGGTCCCTCAGGTGAGCAGTGCTGAGCACCTGGCGACCAGATAGCAGGAGGCAGGTCATCGTGGCCTCTGCTCGGGCGGTACACAGCTGCCGTGCCATTATGGTTCAGGTGATCCAAGAAACTAGCTGAGGCAGAGGCCTTCCTCAACTGAGCCAGGATTTCATACTGGGACAGGTCCTCCAAGGCATTCTGGGAGTCTGAACTCTTACCTGCAGGGAAAGTGATATGCATTGGATATAGAAAAATATAGGCAACTATGAATTTATACACATGCATTTGTAACTGAAGGTTAGGACTTGATTAATCTGTTGAGATGTGTTTCTGCTCTATTGGCTATTTTAACAGAAGAACACCAGCATGGGTACAAGGTTTGCTTTTTATTTAGTTGATTACCTAAAGTAGAATTAAGATTTCTTTTTTCAGCAAAAGAGGCAGCCGTTTATTTAAAAAAAAAAAGATGATGTGCAACAAAAAGACCCCCGTGTGATTCCTTTGAAGATGCAGATTGATATATTACCGTTCCTGGGTTACCCAAAAGCCGGTGTCGGTGCTTTCTCTCTGAGTGTGCGTGTGTTGTCGATGAAGCCGCGTGTGCGCGCAGACTGAACATCAGTTGCCAACTTTCACTGTGTAACTGAATCTAAGGGGACTAAACTGTTTATGTGAAGACTGACAGATGAAACAATAAATGTAGGGAACTATTTGGCCAGATATGAAGCTAGATTTAAAAATTCTTTGTGATTCGTGCCCTTGAGCAGAGTGACAGGCAGAGAGAAAAAGCCACAGATGTACGCGAAGAAGAGACGGCGCCTCCTATCACAACTCCAGCCAATCAGCTCGGCTTAAAAGCGACTTTGAGAAAGATTTTTCAAATGTTTGCAGATGTTGGCATATTTTGAGCTGTTTTTTAATGTGGTGAAGGGAAGAGCCTGTGCGGTTGAGCGTTGTAAAAACTCTGCTTCGCCTTCATCAGGCAAGGCCAAATCACACGAGGCGAGGGAGCTAAGTGATTGTTAGTAGGCAAGCCGCGTGAGCCTTTGATCTCTCCTAAATAAAAGGGAAAGCCTCACGTCGCGCAGTTCTGATTTCAGTACCGTAACGTCACCTCTTTGATGCATGGAAATATTGTGACATTGTGTGGGATGAGTTCTTTTGTCATGCTTTCAGAAGGCTGCCTTTTCAAAGAGAAGAGTGAAAAAAAGGAACAGCTTGTAGGGAAGGCATGGTTTCACGAGGAGCTGATATGAAGGTGTATCTACAGGGCTCTGAGAAGCATCATGAGACTGGTGGTGTGTTGCATCAGAAAAACACACAAACTTGTTTACACATACAGTAGTGTTAAACACCCCAGCAGCAGCAGCAGAGGCTTCAGTTGTTTCATACATATAGAGTATATGTACATTTTGCAAGCATAACTGATTTGCTGTGTTAGCCTGGGCTTAATTCTGTGGAAGCAAATGCAGCAATATTTTAAAGCTCAGAAAATATGGAATTAATTTAAAATGGCAAATGAGGCGCAGCTATTATGTAAGCTTATAACTTACAGTACATCCTCAGCGGGTCCTGGTCTCCCTCCCTTTCAGTGGACATGAAGGATGCGTCCTCTGTGGCCTTGGCCTCTGACTCCACCTGGCCCCAGCAGTTCCTGCTGCCGGGGCTGAGGCTGTGCGGCCGGGTGGACTGAGCAGGGCTGCCGGGCTCCTCTGTCCCCTCGCTGGGCGTCAGGCTCGTCTTATCCAGGCTCTCCTGGCAGTCCTGGGGCTCCAAGCTCCACAAACCCACCTCATCCTCCCCCTCAGATCCCAGTGAACTCACTTGGTCAGCATCAACTGCAAAAAGATGAGACAAAAGTCTCAATTTGGACGCAGGACTTCATTTCTCAATTCGGCAAACCATCAGTGTGCGCATTAATTCTGAAATGTTGCGCTGAAATTTCAGTTTAAACAGAAATATTCTGCGCACGTCTGTTTATTGAGACACCACTTACTATTTTTGTGCCGTCCAAATCAATAAACGTAATTTTTTTAACCATCACTCAAAATGCAACGACATGTGTTACTTATCATTTCAGATGGCATTCAGCGGGGTGAGCTACAGATTATTACTAATGAAGACCAGAGACAATGCTCCGCGATTAAATAAAAATATGTGAGGAACTGAAACCAAACAGGGGAGAGAAACACGAGCAAAAATTCAAAAATGTTTTGCAAATTTTAACAGTCCAAAGGGGGGCAAACACAAAATGCTGTTGTTATTTATTGTAGTTTTTCCAGTTGTTTGTTTGTTTGCATTGTTTCTCGGAAAGTAAGATGAATGACACTCTTGTCATTTTTAAGTCGTTCAGTTGTTTCTCATTATGAGACACTTCGCTTGGTTTTTTGTGGTTTGATGTGCGGTTTATGATCAATATAAGTAATTTCTGGTCAGTCTCCAAAAAAGATAGTTTGAGTCTGACGCAACTGAGAACAAAGTGTGGCTTTCATTTTGAAAATAAATGAAAGAAAGACATGTTACCGTACCCTTAGAAAAGACATATAATATACAAATGTATTAAATTAAGGCCACGATCAAACATAGCATTTTGAATGGGTTTATTTAATTATTCCATCTTTCTGTTATTGGGAACTATTTAAATATAAAATTACTTTAGTAAATTTTTTTATGTCTAAATTCATATTTAGATCACTTGATGGTGCGTTGTGTGACAATGCAGCAGGAATGTAGGGGAGCAGTAAGAAGAAAAGACACATAACATATCGTAATTTAAAAATGTGCCCTATGTGCCCAGAATGGAAAGGCGCATTACTTTTTCCCATGGCAAAGACAATAAATGACAATCACAAACACATGCCTTGGATTTCAGCTGTAGGCTCTTATTTCCAAGGCTTTTTTGAGGACGCTCTGTTTTTTCCTCTCTGATTAGCAATATCTAATCACAACCGAGTAACGACCCTGTACGACAAAGCCAAACCGTTGTCGAAGGGTGCGCAAGGGCCGTGCCGGCACACAGAGGGCTCCATCTTCAAAAATAAGGATTCTGATTTGCAGCATTTCAGCCGTGCCCTAACTTTTCTCTTTACTATTATAGGAGTGCCTTTTTTTAATAAGATCAGAAAGAAAATAAGGTTTCGCAGCTCATTAAATTTCATGAAACACCAACAAAGTTTATTCATTAAACTGTCAAAACAACACTCAGTCACTCTTGAAAGATTTTCATTTTTGTTTGAGCCGCTCCAACAACACTCACACTGGCTGATGGACACAATAATTTATGAGTGCTTTGCTTTCAACTCATCTGCACATCAAGCTACAGCCCACAGCTCGCAGTGACACAAGCCAGTGACTAAACAATGACTACGGGAGACATTTTAGAAAAACCTAACTCATCAACTTTACAGCTAGAAGAAACAAACACACACAGATAACACACACACACTCACTCACTGTAATACTGAAAGCGCATGAGGGGGTTCAGTACTATGGAAGGGGGCAGCCCACAGTCACAAACACCTAACGCATACTTTACACATATTCCTTTGATTAATGCTAGCTAATCTCAAAGTGGAACACCTACATGTGTATCTGTTTGTATCAGCAGGTTGTGTGATCTGCCCCAACTTCACTACACCAGGGCACTGAGCGCAGTCAAGCGAAATTCTGGTTCATCCGAGGCGAGTCAACCAATGCATGCTTCAAGCATTGCTGCTCCACAAAGGTGGAAAGGAATGACTTGCTTTTATGGGGGCAACGAAACCGGTCATTAAACGTGCTTTACTGTAGCAGGCACCTATGAAGATATGCGATGCGGTTAAAGGCGGCCCATCGGGGCTGCAGGAGACTCGGGGATGATAGGACGTACCGCTGGGACAAAAATGAGGAAAATCTGGTCTGGATTAGCATCAAATTGGCTCTAATTTTCTCTCTCATAACACTGAGTGACACTCAGTCTACATGTGCTGTCATTAAAGCACACCGAGCTGGATGGTTTTCATTATCTGGCCTGTTGATTTATTTATTTGGATGGCAACCGCATCCTTCAAATATTTTTTTGTTGGAGCAGGACAGTGAGATATTTGAACAGCGTGAGAGTCCCAGCATTGCCTGCTAAGTAGACACTAGGTACAGAGGAGTGTAAGAGTAATGGATGCACGCAATCTGAGCATCATAAGAAAGTGTAACTCGTAAAAAGAGAAAACACACAGCACAGCACAGCAGAAAATAGTACACAGCCATTGTGCAGGAACTTTAGTGTGCGTGGGAAGAATGTGACTCATATCCAGACTGTGCTGCATCATGCTTGACATTGTCGATCATTCTGTCTTCAGGGGACTGATTCTGATCGTTTGACAACAACAGTGTGTTCAGATCACACACTGGAGTGCTATTTTAATCTGTCTGCTGCTTTCCCTGCATGTCAGTGACAGAACGAACATCTGAAAGATTGGTGGCCTGACTGCCAGAAACACGTCTTTTTTTATAAATCCTGGCACGCCAGTCAGAACACACATTGCTGTTCTGGTTGTCCCGTGACGTGCAGTCCATCTTGAAATTCGTCTTAAGCCTAAAAAGTGAAACTTCAATCATTTTGATTGTTCCCAAAGAAAAAGGGAGATAATGCCTGAACCACTTCATAAGCACAAACAAAGATTTTACAAACCATCACATTAAAGTTCCAACAACAACAACAAAATCTGACATAAAGAAAAAAAAATCATGTTAGCTCTGAGAAGTGCACACAGTCTCAGTGCTGGCCTAAATCGGCACTGTTTATATACCCGAGGGCATCTCCTGTACAACACCATGCTAAACTGCAGTTTATTTTACGACGCACACATGTGATCTAGTATTGGCTCAGTAATTATGTGGCTAAATGGTAAACACGCAATAATTACCTTGAAATTACCTTGTTTGTTTCTTCTGGTTTTAAATGGCAACAAACAAGGTCAAGCCCAATTTACCGCCCAATGCAAATGTTCCCATTCTCATGTTGATTTTCACCATTTAAAAATTAATACTTTAAAGAAACAGTAAAATAATTTAATGTTGTTAATGATGTTCAGTAGATTTTTACTGCTCAGTGGGAGCAGAGATTCAATAAAACTTACTTTTAGGGAAATATTTAAGTCATGTTGGTGGTTGTCATCCAACTGAAAATGGTTACTTCTTTTAAAGAGTGTAAAAGCTCTTGTCTGGATTTTATATAAATGCGAGTACGAAAAAAGGTTGTGTTGTCATTGTTGGTATATTCACAAATCAAATATCTTATGACAAGCCTGGTATTAAAATTAGTTTTAAAAATATAAAATAAAAGTCAATATCAGAAATTAATTTTAAAGAGCTCAATTTAGAGCTTGATCTTGAATATACTCCATTTATTTAATTTTTGGCTGCAAACTTTGAATTTATTTTACTTTATTACTTTTGAAAGATTTATACCAAATCACAAATCAAGGAAACATTTTTACAATAATCAGAAAAAAATGATGATTTGACGCAACACATGTAAATGTAATATGAGTCATGACACAGTCACATGGTGCCAATCCCACATTAAAATGACATCTAATGCATTTCAGTACATTACTGTACAACATGTAGGTGGTAAAACTGTCAGAATCAACATTCACACAGCTGAACACACAAAATTAAAAGCGTAGCTCTCCGCCATTTCTGTAACACACACTAACTCTGATTAAATATATATATATACACGCATATCTAAATATACTGTGTGTATTATTATAAAAAATGATATGGTCAGTGTGTGAAATAATGCTTCTCCAATCCTGGTAAATTTGCGATGAGTTCACAGGTGTCAAAAGAAAACACAACACTTGCTATTTTGAACTCAATAAATTACCACATGAGGGTCATGGACGCCCACATGCTAAACGAGAAACTAGAGCAGGAAGATGTCTGTATTGCCATTTTACAGTACCTATGAGAGCAGCTCAAGCGAGGTAGGTCCATGTTCATCTGCACAGCACGCTGGTGTCGATAGCGATTACCTCTGTTTAAGAATACATCGCAGAAATCAAATATGCGCTTAAAAAAAATTTCACTGTGGCAGCTCTCCTATTCATACCTGCTGTCTGACATTCGCACAATGAGTCAGGGGAGGACCGCAACCAAGAACAAACACCTCCCACCTGATCTTCATCTAAGCAGCAATTCACATTCTCTCTTTGACTCTCGGGGCAAGGGCTCCTACTGATTGTGGCACCTTGGCCTGCTTTAGTTACCTTCACAACACTGAGTGGAAAAAAAAAAAATACATGCTGATCCCAATGTGCCAGACATGTCTTATGCCTCTGTTATGATACTAAATTTCATGCCTGGCAAAAAAGAAATCAATGTTTCCATATTGCAGATTATTAAGATGTTGGATAGCAATAATATGTAATGTAATAAGTTTAAAGGCGAGCTTAACTGAATTTTCATCTCAGAAGTTTCCTCATGTTAGTATGCAACTCTTAATTTCAAATCTTCCACATGTTTTACAGATAATATAATGAGGGCTGACAGCAAATTGAAGATTAAATGCTCCAAATTGCATGTTAACCAGTAGGAATGGTGGTAATGTAATGTTTTGCTGCACTTTTACTGCATTTCTGTGGCCAGTGAAAAGGAAGTGCAAACATTCTTGTCTAATGATGGTGAAAATAACCACAAACACATTGATATGAAAGTCTGTGTTTAACAGTCAACTTTTAATTTAACTTGATTGCAGTCGTATCTTTGCTGGTTGGCAGCGAGCCACACAAGCGCAAGCACGCACGCACACACACACACACACACACACACACACACACACACAGAAAAAAAAAGTCTGCAAATGGCTTCTGGCGAGAACAAGACTGAAAGTGTGACACACTGATAGGGATTGTAAAGGTCATATTAGTGTGGAGGAAGAGATGCTTAAATGTGATGTGTGGTGCAGTATGTGATTTTGCATTCTTGCAGTGTGTTTGGTACACAGCGTTGTGGTGCGTGTTAGAGAAATGGGGTGACAACTTGCCTTGCACAGACACCAGTGCAGGAGAAAGATTACTGCGCACAGCGTAAACTACACTAACGGCAAGACAGAGAGAAAGAAGAGGTTGTTCTGAAAGGAAGAGATAAGAGAATAAGAAAAGAAGAGTGAGGAGTTGATAAGAAAATTGAGAGAAAGAGACAGAAAGCAACAGTGTCAAACTGTCCCTGACACAAATCCTCCAACTGATGCTGAACTGTGAAAACACGTTACAGAGGGAAATTCCCTCTGCAGACACACATAAACTAAGTTACAAACATAAGTTGCGGGCAAAACGGGGAACAAGACCAGCTCGCTGTGTCAGAAAACTGCAATACGATCAAACACAGCAATAAACGTGTGTGTGTGTGTGTGTGTGCTTGTGTGTGTATATGCACAAACCTTAAAAGAGTATCTGAACTGCAGTCTGAGATAGAAAAGTGGAAGTCCATGCAATGCCACAGCAGCACAGTCACAGCTCTGTGCTTTAGATGTCCCACTTATTAAGAGACACCACCCTCTCAGAATATCGAAAAAAAAAGGAAACACCACCACAGAATTTGCAGTCGAGGGTCAACATCTGCATTTGAAAGACACAACAATGAGCTTAAGAGCTAATTTCCTTAAAGCCGATTAAGGCGACGAGAAAACAGAACGGCATTGAAATTTTGCACACCAAGCATTGACCTTTAAATTGACAACAAAGATGCTGTATTGAAACTATTTTGCCTTTGTTCAGCGTGGTTTTTAATGATCCGGTTCAATTAGGGCCCTTGTGACACAAAAATAGAATCCCTTTTGGCATTTTTATAGCTTCAAAGGCACTGAGCCATTCAGTGATACTAACAAAGTTGATTTGTCAACAAGTTATGCTTTTAGTGTGACTGCGCTGGTGTTAGTTTCATTATTCACATATGAGCTCTCGGTTCAATTTCAGAGGACGCTCAGCAAATCAAAGTACAGCCCCCAAAAACGCCTACTGTAACACACATTGTCGAGCTGTACGCAGCTCTCGTGGCTGCTTTGAGAAGGCCAAGGCATTTGAAAATCAATTGATATCAGTATTACTGATCTGTTATACTTTATCAACATAACACATCACTGCGCCAAACAGACCACATGTGCTTAATGGAAACCTACTCTGATGCGAGTTCAAACAGCTTAGAGATTAAACCAACAGCAAACAAGCAAAAATAGTGTACGCCAGGGCAACCGAGCAAGATGAACTGTGCTTACTGTAAATTACTGTAGTTTGCCGGTAACTTAATCGGCCTAATGGCCTGCTGTTGTCACTAGCTTTCGTCGTCAATCCAAAACACATGTTTTTTTTCCTCTTTTCTACATCTGATCGGTCTCATCTCCTCCTTCGCGCTTCGTCATGCGTCCCGCATATCTATGCTTAGATTCAGCACGCTCTAAATAATGAGGAGAATGTGTGAATTAATGACTGGTGACTATAGCAGTCTAACTGTGTGTACAGAGGTTAAAACACGTCTGATTTGCTGCTGCAGCACGATGACGCCATGATAGAGAGTCAAACATCAAGAAAGGTGAAAAGAAAGAGGAGTAGTCAGAATGAGCAGTGACAGGAAAGCCGTCCAGATAACTTCTATTCTAATCACACCGCAAAGGTGCACTCGCGCCGGCTAGGCGGTGAGAAAAGTGTGACTCAATTTGGAGGTGCATTACAAGAGACAGTGTGAAGAGGGACCGGCACTCTCAGCCCCACTTGTACAGTCCCACCCAGCTATGTATTCTTAGATTGTGGTGAGTCAACTGTTGACTTCCATGATATATTTTTGTAACCTATAATGATCTTATATGATTTTAAGCACAGAGTTGACAGCTGCTTTAACAAGAACTTAAAAGTTAACAGCTTTACAAGTTTCAGGAAGAAGGGATATAAATCATTGAGTGTCTCAATAGAACAATTTCTATCCTCTAAGATGGATCATGTCGCTTTGTAAAGTATGCTGTTTTAACCTAGTTATAGACAATGCACGCATAACCCGAAACAAATCGCAGAGGCACCTTGCCATTCTGGGTTAGTCACTCTGTGTGTTTTCATGAATGCTGAAGGAACAACAGAGCAGGAGGTAAATTTAAAAAAAGCAGAAGAAGAAGAACAAGAGGAAGAGCAGCACCTCTGCCTCACATTTCAGCCCCTGCGTGCAAATAAAAAGCCAAATAAATGAGCCCTGAAAACAATTAAAACAACTTGAGTTAAAAATGACTTGAGCAAATTTTGCGGTTCATCGAACAGAATCACATTGTTTTTTGCATTATGTATGCGAAAATGTAGCAATCAGTTTTCCTCTTTGCAAAAATGAGGCAAGGTGTGGTATGAAGAGGTGTGCAACAAGGCTTTGTGGTTGTCTGTCGTCTTCCTTTGGAGGTTTCCTGTATGCTGCTGCCTGCATGTTTGCCACCGTGTTTACCTGTCCTCCCGACCACCGCAGTGACATTTATCAAAGAAAACAATGTTACCTTGACTGACACAGACTTTTACCTTCAAAGCAAAAGAGGTTTCTGCATCAGTGACCCTCTTTTTGCAGTGCTGCATGCCACACAATAAAGAGAAAGAGTCAGATGTAGAAAGCTGTATTATATGCTTAATAGAAGTTTTTTTTTAAAAATATCTCTCTCTATATATATTAGGAACTAGAGCAAAAGGTAAAACTGCGCATTTATGTAACATATATATTTAAGTCCACAATATTCACTGTTCACAGGAATTGACCCCAGTTGAGCTTTTGTAGGCCCGTTCTCATTGTTTTCTTTCCAAAATGATAATAAGGCCCAGATGAGACAATCAGAAAGTGACCTACTAAAGTTAGAAAGTGACACACTGCCACCATCATTCTGGACTTCCCAACTTTGTCAGGCTAAATTGCCCTTTTTGACTCACTTGTGTCAGTGACTCACCGCTAGTGGCAAGTTGACTTCACAACTGCATACATGCTGAGTGTGAGAGCGTGTTTGTGTATGCATGAATTAAGCTTTGCTGCCATCGCACTCTGTGTGCATCTGCTGCAACCCAGAACAGAGCTGGTGAGAAAGGTTAGCTCGGTTAGAGGAACACGTTATTTCGAGTTGGCCCTTCGCCTCCTCCTGTGGCGCGGTTTCCGTGTGCCGAGGGATCGGTACTGGAATGCAGAAACGGTCACGGGGGGACCCACGCGCTCACCACATTGTGAATCAAAACCCAAACTGTGCTTCATTAGACTCCTGTCATTGCAAAGACTCTCACACCACTCTATAAATATCCCAGTCTGCCCCCTCCAAATTTGTTTTCCCTCTTTTTTCTGACACATGAAAATGCTCAGGGACTGTTCCAGACTTCAGATGTGGCTCTTTATTTTGTACGTTGGCGCAAGAAACCACACAATAGTGGCTCCTTTTGAATATTAAAACATTCCCTGACGGGGATACAAAGGTTCTGAAGTTTTTTAATAGGGATAAACACTAAATAAAACTTCTCTTTGAGCTTAACAGTTATGCAATGTGGGATTTGGTTAGTTCAACTCAAGCAGCAACTTTGAGTTACTCACTCCATGAGATTTGTTTTGAGGGGGAAACAAGTATGTCTGGTATCCCACTGACTTAAAACATCTGTATATAAGATGTGTTAGAGGTGTTTTGCATGATTTAGTATTAAGAAAAGATCAAAATTCCTTAATCTGAGCACTTAAAGCAGATTTAAAACACAATACACTTCTGAGGAACCCACCCCATTAAGTTCTAAAAGATCAGAACACAGCCCACAGTGGTATTCGACACTGCAGAAACACACTGAGCTGCTTCTACAGCTGACAAAAGGACTGATCAGCTTCACGTTCAAAAGTGAAAAATAGTAGAAAAAGTATAAAATCCAATATCATGGCATCATCAAGCTCTGTAATAATACATTTTCTTCTGTTAAGACACAGCCTGTTGATGAGACATACCTAACATACACATGTGGCGCCATCCTCTGGCCTACGTTGGCATTACAAATTCCCCAAATGAGCGATTATGACACACCAAACTATCAACTATCAAGTGACAAAATGTGACGTCATCACAGCAAAAAGAAAAAAAACGTGCCGCTCTGCCTTTATTTTTTTGCCTTTCTCTAAATTGCACACGCCCGTGAACAAACTCGTCTCCCTCTCTGCCCCTGACCGTCGGCCCCTCTGCTTTCTTTTGTCACTTTTTCTGTCCTTGAAGCACGCACACGTCAATAGATGCAGATAAAAAAGAAAAGCACACGCTATTAAACTGGTCGTTTTGTGGTTACGCAGTTCTCATTAGTAAGATTTATGAATCATATTGCATATTAATTTACACACATGCGAATACTGGTTGCTTTCCACTTGATACGGCACGTATGTGCGAGAGTGTGTGTGTGCTGTTGTGCAGAAGAGGCCTGAAAACCAACTCCTTAAAAAAGAAACTAATTAAAGTCACAGAGAAAAAATGCAAAGGCAGCAGAACCACACAAGAAAGTGTGTGCATGTCATTACTGACCTGGCCCACGTTTTAGAAAAAAGAGGCAAGAAGAGAGAGGAGAGAGAGAGTGTAAAACCTCAACGAGTGAAATAATGTGCATAAAAAAAGACTCAACAAGGAAAACGTTTAAAAAGCAAACTTGGGGAGTTTAAGAGGATCTTTGATGTGTATCAGAAGAGGAAAGCAGCCTTGCGACTGGGACGACAGTAATTTTAAGTCAAAGCAGAAGGCTAGCTGACTGGCTGCCTTACTGGCTGCCTGGCTGACTGCCTGGCTGACTGACTGTGGTCTTTGATGGCGCTGGCTGTTTGAAGTGGTTTTCGGGGGATGGGAGCAGCGTGTGGTGTCAGTGGGACAGGGGAGGTACTCGGGGAGGAGGGGGGGGGACATGATGGCGACCGTACAGGGGGAGCCCGGGTTGGGTGGAGCAGACGACAGAGAGACGGAAAGAGAGGAGGATCAAATGAAGAAAAGTAATGGATAAAAACGGGAAAGTGAGATATGTGGTAACGGCGATACAGAAGAACCGAGGGGATGATAAAGAGCAGGAAGAGAGAACCAACGACAGAGGGGAATGAGGGGCGACAGTAAAAGTTTAAAATCTGTGGAGATTGACAGTTAATGAAGTCACAAACGTAAAGCTTTCAAATCTCAGCCTCGTCCCAGGATGAGGCCTGGACACATTCGCACCTACCGATTACTTGTATCATTTAAGTGATGTTACCTCCCTCTGATAAGCTCCCAGGGTGCCTTATGACTTATTTCCCCTTCCATCCCTCCTGCAGTGCTGCACACATGTACTCTATAATCATAACTACGCTGCTTCCCTGAGGTACCAAAGTTGACTGGGCAACTAAAAAGGAAAAAGAAATTGATTTTGTACAGCTTCAAAATGTTTTTTTTTTTTTTTAACTCTTTGACTTTCCATTTTTCTTTTATGAGTAACCGGCCCTTGTGATTAAAAACCTTCCCCGTTTTGGCAATTTTGCAACCTTTCACATACCACGAGAAATTCTGCAAAAAAAAAGATGAGATAAGACTATCTAGTAGACTGTTACATGATGATAAATGAGAGATTGAACCAATACATGCTGCACTGCTTCCTTTCTAGCCCAAAATACATCCGGTGTATGTATCATGTTCTTTATCATACCTGAGCTTAAGCCTAGTTTGCATGATCTCATACTGTATAATTCTAGCATGCATCTTTGCTCTACGTGAGGCAAGTTTGACCAGAGTGTTTTGGACTGACCAAGTCCGAAAACATGGCGTTTAAAAAACATACGGTTTTGCAAGAAGGGGCATCTCATTACTTTTCTAAGATTTCCAGTCGTGATGTTATCATGTTTACTCCTATGTATGCAAAATCACTTGACTGATAAAATGAATTTTTGCTGTGCAGAGGAAATGCATTCACCATCTCTAAAGTGTCTGATGGAGAGGCTCTGGGTTTCTTCCACTTGCAAAAGAAACCCAAAGAGTGAGCTAAAGGGAGTTTGATTGATATCAGCGTTCCTAATACCTAAAGCCTCGACTGTTACAGGTGGGCATTCATTCCACAGGTGTGGAATGTGTTTACTCCCTACCAAGTGACTGTGTGTGTATGTGTGTGTGTACACCAGAGAGATTGATGTGCAGGGCAGATATAGGTGGTACCAGGTGATCACAGGTACAGGGAGAGAGAGGGAGCTGAACTTTCCCATGCTTTCTTGTTGTCAGTCCTGGCTTGTTAGAAGGCCCTTTTGTAAAGAGGTACTGCGGCGTGGAACAAAGAGTTGTAAATCAGGAGATTTCTCTGTAAACAAAATAACTTTTTTTTATATGTTTTGCATTTTAGATGAAAGCTTTAGCTCTGGTAAAAGATATTCTCACTAATAACTGAATTTAATTGGATAAAAAAATTGAGTTATCAGAAGAAAAACCACTCACAGATTACCTGATGATAAAAGTATTCCTTAGTTACAGGACTAGTCTGGGTATTTCAAATGTGCAGTACTGTGCAAAACTCTTTAGCCACCCCTCATTTCTTAAATTTTGCATCCAGGGAGCCACACAAAGCCAAACTCTGGGCTTTCTGAAGGTCTATCAGTGTTGTTTTACTCAGTTTCAGTCCTTGCACCTGACCATTTTTTAGAGGAATGCTTTTTTTTAGGCCGCTAATGAATCATTCAAGCAAAACAAAGGTCACTAACTGAAGTGTTATGTTTACACATAACAGACAACTTAGCAAAGACACAATTATAAATTGTATTTTTAGACACTTTGTTTCTAGTAACAAAAGCACATAATTTGTTCTGATTTATTTAGCTGAATTGGCAAAAGAGGGCCAAAAGTAGCACATTCTGAAAGAATAATATTTTTTCCACTAATGAGGTGATTCCCAGAGAGCCATTAGCTGAAAACTTTGCATATCTTGGCGTGGTGTGCAGTGTGTCCTGAAAAAACATTTTTCAGAAACTGGACAAGAAGAAAAGAAGAAGTGACAGCCCGGAAAAGAACAAAACAAGCAAAAAAACCAAAACGTATGCATTAACTGTTCACTGAAGCCTGATCAGAAGTGGACTAAGAGCGTTCTTAAGAAAGGGAAACAGGGAGACGAGGCTGAGGTAGGCAAGAACTGGATTGATAGTCTGTGACAATAGGACAGAGGTACAACAACGATTGTCTACGGTGGAGGCTCTGTCATGGTTCAGGTCTGGATTTCAGTCAACGGTGTAGGGGATAGGGGTTATATTATAAATTATAAATGCAGAAATATTTAGTCAGATTTTGCTCCACCGTGCAATACCATGTGGAAAGCACTTGGTTGGCAAAAACATTTTTCAGCATGACAACAAACCCAAACACACTGACAATGCAGTAAAAGCATACCTGGATAGAAAACACACAATGCAACACTATCAGTTATGGACTGGCCTCCTCTGAGCCCGGAAACAGTTTGGGATCATCCTGACAGAGATCAGAACAAAAGGAAGAAACCTCCAAAGAAGAGCTTTTGCATGTACTCCAAGAAGCCCGGAGACCTTTTCCTGAAGACTACTTAAAGATTTACAAGCCTACCTAAAAGATTTCAGGCTGTATTGAGAAATAAAGGTGGTTATAAAAAATACTGACCTTCAAGCTTGTTAGAATTTTTCAAACTATCTTTCTAAGCTATATATATATATATGTATATATATATATATATATATCTATATATAAACACCCAGCACGCCCCTGCGGGCGGTTTTATCCTTCAAGCTCGGGTCCTCTACCAGAGGCCTGGGAGCTTGAGGGTCCTGCGCAGTATCTTAGCTGTTCCCAGGACTGCGCTCTTCTGGACATATATATATATATATATATATATATATATATATATATATATATATATATATATATATATATATATATAGTATTTCGTTTATGTTTGCTAATGTTTCAATAAATTGCTGCACTTATTTTGCATTTTTCTAGCAAAAGATAAAGAAATGTGTGGTGGTGCAAGACTTGTGCACAGTACTGTAGCATTTACACCACATAATAATGGCACATTTTAAAGCTACATACACAATTAAAAAAAAAATTAATTAAGCTGGATTTATGGTTTTTATTCAGAGAGAAGAATTTTGGGAATTTAACCAACACAGAGTTTATGCAGACAGAGTGACATTTTTTTTAAAAGGATAAAATAAAATGCTAAATATAAAAAAAGCACAGATGAGAGGCAAAGACAAGCTGCAGAGGAAAGTTTTCCTTGTTATTGATTTTGTTGTTTTGAACTTGGTTTTCCGTTGGCAGGAGCCAGGCTAAAAGATCAACAATGGCATGAACAAGCTCATCATATTTTTGACACTGCCCCCAGGTCATGGTAAACACAACAACAAAGTTTTGAGTAACACATAAGCAATACCAAAACAGCACTAGGGTAAACCACGGCTCCTTTAATTGCTTTTACCAATCTTTATGTACTGTAGACTCGCTGCTTGCAGTTCAAATGCACCACGTGTTTAACCTATCTATTGCAGTACTGTGGTAATGAAACAACATTTGTAGTCACCAGAAATATTCATATATTCATATATTATATTCATCGATATATAATATAGATGAATATATAATATTCATCTTAAAAACATTAACAACCCCCCCCCCCCCCCCCTGAAAAGCAAGTAAAAACCACCGAGTGTTAAACTGATGAATCCACAGACGGTGTTTTTTGGCCGGTGTGATGTGGCCTCGCCTTAGCGGTGATCAAGGCAGAGCCCACAAATGCTGTCCATCTCTCGACCTCATATCAAACTATTCCTCATTCAATCTCCTGCCCTGCTTCCTTTAAATACTGGCATGCTCTCAGCCAGCTGAGGGGGCCTTCCTGCCTGCCAGGCTGCTCTCATTTCTCTCCCTGTCTCTTTTTCTGACTCTCTTCTCTCTTTCTCTGCCACCCATCTGGCCCTTGTAATACATGACAGCTGAAGCAGGGTTTCCAAATTTAATTTGAGGTGTGATAAAAACAGCACATATCTATAAAGTGTGTGCAGAGAGCCTGCCTATCTGGATAGTTTTAACCTCTTTTTTCTCTCAAACATGTGCAGCATATCAAACACACAAACGCAGGCTGCCTGCAGTAAAAGAAGATCCACAAATAGACTTGATGTTGAAGAGCAGTGCCAAAGCAATGTCAACCAACATAATAATAAGACTGCAAATGTACTGAAGGTAATCGATTTGCAACATCAGGGTATACAGTGTGTTAAACTATTTTATCTCGAATGTGAAAATACAGTTGTTGTTAAATATGTGATAAGTACATGCCCAGTCACCTATATATACACACACACGCACAAACACATACACATGCATACACACCTCATATGCTTTGCGGCCAGCAGTGTTATCTTACAGTTGAAACATGTGTGATCCACAGACATACACTCACTTCTCGAGTTTCCGTCTACCGAGGCCTCTTCATAACTACAATGGAGTTGCAATTTTTCTACAAAGGAATCAGAGTGGTGCAGTTTGAATGAAACCCTCATTACTGCAAGCATCTCCCAGCGATTGGAAATTAATTGCATGCTTTCTGTTGCCATACCCTGAAAGGGACGCTTTTGTAACAGCTGAAAAAAATTGGAAGAAACCATGGCACTGCATTAATTAATCATTGCAGTGGCAACATTTTCCAAGTAATCGCTGCTGGAGAGGATCCCTGCTATGGCAGTCATGCGGCATGAACGTACAGTAAGACATGAGACTGTTTTGGCTTGGTAGGAAACATCAGAATGAGCAATAATTGAATGAGCATGTTTAAAAATTCCAGAGGGACTCAATCAAGGGATTCCCCATTTCTGCCGTGTAGATCGGGTATCAAACACGCAGAGCGAGGACGGGAGAAATCTGTGACACTTGGAGCTGTGGGAACGTTTGAGAAACAAACAAGGAAACGCTTAGATCGTCCTTGATCCGTCGCCCATCGTGACTCTTCTGTTTCTACCCTACACACCCCTCAAACCCTACATCTCATCTTTTAAAACCGAAAAGCTGTTTTCACTGTCTCTGTCAACCCCATCATTTCCCCACCTCTGTCATCTTCCTCTCTTCTCGTCTTCTTCTGTCCCTCCCACCCGCTGGTTCTGACGCCTGAGCTGAGCCCCTTGAAGAGTCCTGGTAATAAAGTGTGGTGCCTGAGCTCTTCATTGCTGTCTCGCTCTCCCCACCCCTCATCCCAGAGCGCCGATACATCTGCCATTAAAGTAGGCTCGGTCCAAAAGGCCCAGCCCCTCCGCTCTGTACAGTACAAGCACGTCAGCCTTTAACGTTCCAACGCTTCCCCCCACCCCCCCATTCTCTCCTTTTTCTTTCTTTTTTTTTTTTTGTTGCTCGAATCCTTTGTGTACAGTGTGCTATGCTCACTGTGGCAGCGGTGTGCCAGAAAAACCCACACAAACACACGTATGCGCACACATACACAGTCAAAGACACACAGCTGGGCCCCAGCTGCATACAAAGACTGGGGTTTGGAAATCAATGAAGGAGAAAGAAGAAAGGGGGGAAAGGAGTTTAAATATATTGGCACTTGAAAAAAAGGAGAAAAATGAGAAAGGGAGAGAGAGAGAAAGCTTTCTCTTAAACAGGCACATCCACTCAACGACAGAGTGAGGTTTTTAATGAACCAACAAAACATAAAGTGCAAGGCAGCAGAACTAGATATGTTTCTGAGGGTGTGCACGGTCCTGAAAGCAAAGATTCAGTCTGATCACACGTGACAATGTTGTTCTGGTAAAAAATGGCTTAGGGGAAAGCCCAGATACAGTTAGAATAAATTATGCCAAACAAATGCAATAAGAGAAAACAAGATATGAGGAGTTGTTTCATTACGTCTGTTTTACAGAAACTGAAATAAATTCTCACAAATCTCTCTCGATCCCTTTCACTACTCTTCTTCTTCTACAATTTCAGTATCTGTGTCACTGGCTGTGTACAGAGGCCTAATGTTGAGCTAAAGGCTGTGTTCTCGGCTAATTAATTCTCGCACTCTCTCTGGTAGGTAGAGTCAGTAAATACAGGTTGACATTTTAACTGTATAGGTTTCCAGTCTTGATCGCAGGACTGTTTCCAATCTGCCAGGAATGAAAAGTTGTAATTTCCTCACATTGCTCGATATTGCTGAACATTGACGGTTTTATTGGGGTAGACAGAGACATAATCAATAGGCGCCTTGGAGAGGGAAGAAAAGTTAGTGCTTTTTCTCTTTCTTCTGGTTTGGAAGAGATCCCCAAATCTCTGTCTTATGAGTCGGGTCTGCCAAATTCATTTGGTTTTATCAAGGACCTTTAACTCCCTCCTCGCACAGCCGCCTCCAGCCCAGCACATTCCAAATCCTGCTTTAATACACATGTCTGCGCTCTAACATGAGGATGCACATGCAGCAAGCATGTTGGACGCACTCGAAAAAACTCTTTGCATGCACTGATGTGTTTGTGGCTTATACTTTGTGTAAGTACTCTGGCTGGTGCACTAACGATTCACTAAGCACTGATAATAATTACAAAAGAGAGCCTAAAAATAGATGTTTCACGGAAAACATCCATCAACATGAGTTAACGTGACTAAGCTTAATATCAATTCATAATCAGTTTCCTTTTAGTTCCTGTTCGTTTTTAACATGCCTTCAGTTCTTCAGATCCTATTACTTAATAAATTTTACTGGAAACTGACAGCAGGTGATGCTTATCTCTTCTCTACGATCACTGCAAGAATTTAAAAAAAAAAGAAAAAGCTGGACAGTTTTTTTCTGGTGGCCTGATAAGTGACAGGTCCTTGTCAGTAAGTGTGCTTTTTAGCTGATAGCTTTCACGGTAGCGTGATGCTGTTGATCTGTGAAACACAGTGAAGTCGGTCGACAAACTGCAACGTGACAGTCAAAGGTGAGAGCATGCGTGTGTGTGCACATGCACACACGAGTACCCGTTAAAGCTGAGCGGCCAGAGAGGATCTCACCCTGGTGACGCTCTGCTAGAATTCACACCTTTATGAATAAAATGAGGAAGCACTTAAAACAAACTAATAAACGAGCAAACCAACTCCTTACACCAGCTAGCTTTCTTGCGCTTGCATGCCAGATCTGAGGCAAACAACAGCAGTGTATGGTTTGCGATGGCTCTTAAAAGAAACTCCATCCATGTGTTTGTGTGCGCTCTTGCCCTGGTCACTTTTTGATGACAAAATATGCTCTAAGATGACAAAAAAAAAGAGCCCAAACTAACCCAACTTAATTCTTTCTATCCTGGGGATTCATTTACATTTAGAGTAATGGCTTTCTCTGCAGTGAAGTGCCAGCAGCATATACTCCATTATTATTAGCATAATTCAGAGGTTTTAGTCTAAGGTTTCCATTTGATATATTTAGAAAGGGGTTTCAAGTTAAATTTAGGGTTCGAGAAACATTCAGTGTTCAATGTTGTGGATAATTTTAGAGTCCGGGGTTAGGGAAGTAGGATTTGATTCCAACATATATTTTCAGTCCTTATTAGAAGGCTGGAAGAACAACTGTTATTTTAAATGTGTGCCTATCAGAACTCACAAACAGAAGCAAGGATACACACACCTGAAGAGCGACACACAAACATGTGCTGCCTGTTGCATGCAGAGCAGCGTCTTAACAAACTGTCTAAATACAGCATGCAGTCTTGAAGTTCCTCTTAGAACAGTTTTGGGAAGTGCATGCAGAGAGACTGACAAGATCTGAAGCCTCAAGGTCAACTGACACTTTCAGCTAATTCTTGATAATCGAGATGGATAATCACAAAAGAATTAGAGAAAGATAAAAAATGTTAACTGTGCACCCTAGCAGAGCTGAAGAGTTGTGCACAAGGAATTTCTGCTTTGAATCACATTTAGAAAAATTATTTTTTTATTGTACATATTTTTTAATGTGTACTTTTCTTTTCTTTTTAAAAAAAATAGAGACTTTTTTAGTTGCAGGACACTAATTCAAAGCTTTTCCTTTTTCTCCAGATGCTGCACAGTCTATTTTTGACGACCAGCAGACAAAAGAATATCGAACTGCACAAAAGTTGCTGCAAACTAAAAAATCCAACAGTAAAAAATAAGGGAACTGAAACCTAGAAAGCTGCAGTGTCAGAGCAGGTTAACTTTCCGCGTGAAAAGCAACTAAACTGCGTGTCAGAGGGTGCGTACGAGCCAAGCGCACTGCACTACATAACAGGGGGACTGTAAGATGTAGTTTGACAACAAGGATTTCTAAGTAAGGAAAATAAATTAAATAGTCTATCCGACTTCATTACAGTTTGTTGGGCTGTATTCTTATAGTTCTTTGCGCTTTTTCTTTTTCTTTAGAAATGTTTTTTCTTTTTAAATCAGTAAAGAAAAGTCCAAAAGTTTTCCTTAAAAGCGAGCAGCCACAAGTTTTGGATTCCCAGGTAGAATAATCCCTGTGGTCCAGACCGAAACTGACGGTTCATCCCTGCAGATTACTCTGCAAGGCTTTCACAAGACATGTAAGGAAAAAAAGCGTCTGAAGCATGAAATTATAGTATACAGAACAGAACTACACGGGGGCAAAAAGAAAGTGTAGTTTTCATCTGGAAATCACACAAGAAACGAGCGCAGTTCTCAGTGCGGGCTCCTGCCCGCTGCAGCAACACGCCAACATCATTACCAACTTTTTCAAAAAGTTTTCGTCTTCACGCCTCTTACCTCGGTTTCTCCTGGGGTTGGCTTGTTTCCTACGCTTTCCCCGACTTTCTTCTGTCATCTTTGGGCTTTGTTTATTTTCAGGAAAAAATAAAAAGTTGTCTGGGGAGCGGTGCGACTGTGTGTCCTGAGTGGCTGCCTCGAGAATGAATGGTGTAGAAGCATCGCCTTCGGTCACAGCGGGAGCCTCAGACCTTGATGGGACTCCCACGCGAGCGAAGGCGACGAGCCGTAAGGAGTGATGTCAGCGGCAGAGGCTGGCCCTGAGGTCAGTCTTGGCATCGTAAACATACACCTTCCCCAGTCCGAGTGCTCATACAGCCTGACAGTTTAAAAAAAAAGAGACCCTCTGTTACACTTTGACAGCATATCTCGAATTTGCTCCCTTGCACCTCCTCTCTACGCCGAAAGCGACAAGGTCCTCGTTGCCTCCATCTAATGGGGAAAAATTAAACCCATACTGGCCATACTGAAATTTTTCCTCCATGCATTATCTAAAGACAGCTGCTGAGATGAATGAAAAGGTTATAAATTATTAATGCAGTTAAAGGTGGATTAGGCTGGGCTGTTTATGGGGCCAGTTATTAATAAGAATTTTTTTAAACAGTGGTGAGATTTGGTTATGGGATTAAGAGTGTTCTCTTCGTCGCAGGTGTAGTTTTTATAATGTAGCTGATCAGGAAAGGCTCTCCCTGTCTCTGCAGGGTAAGCTCCTTTCTCATGGAGCATCCACCGTAGGCGCAACGTCTTAACTTGAATCTGTAGGCTCTCTGCCTGGGACTAAATTATAGGCTCATTCTGCAACATTTTTACCAAGAAGACATTACACTAACTGCAGGTTAATGACAACAGGTATATATAACCCCTCTCCACCGCCCATCCCCCCTCCCCTTCCCCCTCCCCTCCGTGTTTTACGGCTTGGCTATTATTCAAGTCGCAGTCGCACCTGCGCCCGAGTATCCCGGAGTGGACCCCGTCCTGCGCCCTATTCAGTTTGGGATGGCTGTAGGAAGTGATGCATTGACAGTCTTTTGTGTTGCAACCTGCACCGTAATCTGTTTTGCAACTGAAAAAAACATCCGAAATAAAACTCTAACGCAGCGTTCAGGACCCCTACCTTGGCTCTGTTTTTTTTGTTTTTTTTTGCCCCCTCCACCTTTGAGTAGCTTTGCCGCATAATAAGAGCGAGCAGGTAGCTTTTCACTGCGCATAATGTGTCCCGCTACAGGGAGTCCACGTGGGGTAAACAAACAGGGACCTGACAGAGTGACCCAGATTAAGTTAGGCTAAAGATGGAGAAGTAAAGGGAGATTATACACACTGACTTTTTTTTCTTTTTTTTTTAACGAGAAGGCAACCCAACAGAAAACGGAGTAGCCAACCAGAATTAGCAGACTTCAAGAATCAGAATAAGCCTTAAGGGATATATTTGAAATATATAGGCATTTTTAATTACTTCCATCTTGTTACTTTTTCCAACACTACATGAGCTCAAATTTACATTTAAAACAAGACCTATACCTCGTTTCTTAAGATCATGGCAAAAGCCCAAAATACATGCCCCTTCATTCCTTCGCCATCATGACATGAGGAGGTTTTTTTTTTTCTTTAATGGATTCTGGAAGAGAAGGCATCCTGAAGGTGGGGAGGGAGCACAGGGCAGAAGAAAGAGAAGGACACAAGGGTCATCAGGGCTCTTTGTGGTAGGATGGATGGAGGAGAGGGTGGAGAGGAGGTGGATGAGGAGGGGCAATAAACTTTGGCACAGATGAGGGTCACAGGGGTGCAGAGGTGCCTCAGAGGTCCTGGGAGCTGCTTTCTTTCTTTTTTAAAATTTTAAATACCTCCACATCCACGTCGATGCGATGGATAGGTGGATTTTTCCAAGCAAAACGTGAAGTGATTTCACTCAGATTATAAATTTTGGTTGATGGTTACGTGCTGCCTGGAGTTTGAGCTAAAGCATCTATTCAACAAACAAAAAAAGATGCGCTATATTACACTTATTTTCATAAACTTACTACACCCAGGTGCAGCAGCGCTGTGGTGGTATAGTTTGAGTTTTGTACTGTCATGCTTAAACAACACCGCTCTCTCTCTCTCTCTCTCTCTCTCTCTCTCACACACACACACACACACACACACACACACACACACACACACACACACACACACACACACACGAAGGAAGCAGTCCTACTGGGGTTTTGTCCCAATCTGTGGTCTGTGGGTTCAAAGCTTCTTGCATGGGGAGGAGAGCCCTTACACAGCATATTAAGCAGGAGTTAATTATATGCCAGTCTAAGTGACAAAGGGAAAGAAAAGCCTTCTTCTGAATGGCAAGACAAGAAAAGAGAAAAGTCATTATGCTGCCCACTTCTTTGCATTTGAAAAACTCTGTTCTTATTTTGGTATTTCCATTCGCCACAGAAAAATGGTGACCACATTACAGAAGAGCAACAACACTATCTTGATATTACTGCCATCTGACTTATTACATTAGATTAAAAAAAAAAAATCTTTTTGACACGCACTCGCTCTAGTTTGGTGAAAGGAGCCGTGTTTTGCCTCGCAAAGCCTTTGGCCTGAAAGAAGAAAGAGGATAATGGCCATTTTGAGCATATCAGAGCAGGTCAGTGCGCTTCAGATTTGGTCATTTTGTCAAGCAAGATTACAGTGTAACTATTAAAGCTTTGGAGTAAATCCTTTAAAATGAGCACCATTCAAGTCTTTTAGAAGGCATTATCTTTAAAAGGGTGAAATTTTACTACTTTTTATAGAGCCAACCTCTGTCAGTTGCGTCTATAGGTAGCCTCTTAAGTGTGCATGGGCGAGGTAAAATTAGTTTGTTTTTGCACTAACATGTATGTGCATTTATTTATAAGTGTAATTCTTCTTTTTGTCCTCTCTCAGCATAGATGCTTCTGCAAACACCTTATGTGACCCCTCTGTGGAAACCAAGCTATTGTTTCAAATCACAAATCTGGATATGCCAGAGTGCAAATCAGTAGTCCCTCAGTAAAACTTCCCCTTGCCTTGGAGCAAATGAGTCAGCTTCAGTATCACTGCCAGGCTGTAGTGGCTGCCCGTGAGTCTGCTGTGCCATGCCACAACACCGCAACGCCAATATAGTCTAAGCACACTGGGGCCCCTGGATCAAAATTAGCCACTGGAGAAAGTAAAGGTAGTGACAACATCTTAGAAAGCCAGCTCTGTAATGTAAATCAGCTTTTCGGGCTTATCTAGAAAAAAAAAGACGATTAAATGACAAATTATTTTGGTCAAATGAGGAGAAATCTGTGTAACCAGTAGTTATTAGGACGCGACACTGGTATTCTAATATTTAAGTTTTAAAAGTTTGCCTGTAGTGACTTTATTACACGTTTGAGTCAGTTATAAATCAGTTAGCTGGTTTGGCTCGTTCGCGCGGTGCTTTTATTTAATGACGTTATGGTTACTACAGCTCACGCGCCTGTAAGGAAAACCAAATGCCTTAGTTTTGACCTTTTGACTGGGACTATGCTTGGACTCATTGTTTTCACGATTTCACGACAAAACATGAACAATAGTGTAAACTGCGACTTATGGTCAACTTACCAACATTCATAACGTTTCTTTTAATCAGTCGCTCAGTGTTTAGAGGTGAAGTTTGAACAGGTGTACATCTCTGGTTCTTCTCGCCCCGGCGGAGGGATACCTCGTGGAGTCCCAGGATACAGCAATGATCGCAAGTTTATTACAGGGAGGAAATATACTTTTCTTTTCCGTTTTCTCTAATTTTACTCCAGTCTGAGGGGAAAAAGACTCTCTGCTTAAACTATTCTTGACTCATGTTCACACCACCATCTACCACTGCGTTTCCACAGTGCCCACTGACCACAGAGAGCCAGTCCAGCCAGTTTAGCTGTTCATCGATTTAGCAGACCGCTGTAACCCATAACACATAACTGCTATGAGGTTTTAATAATAATAAAAACAATTAGATGGAAACAGTCTGTGGGATTAAAAACACTGATGATTTAGGACCAGAGCCTTCTGCTTGGTCGTTTGGACAGACTTTGAATAATTTGGGAGAGTAATTCGATTTAAGCCCTCGCGGGAGTGATAGATTAAGTAAAGCAAGCAACGCTATCAGGTCTCCGTTTGCAGAGAATTAAATTTAAAGAGCCTACAGCGTCTCCCACGCTCCTCATGTTCTACTGCACTCTACTGGAGAAACGGAGTCACTGCATTAACTCACCAGGCAAAAAGACTGCTTGTAGCAAGGACAAATATTAAATCCTCTTTATATACAATGTTGTTTGTTAACCTAGATCCATGTTTATCGCATAATTCACTCTTCAACACATGAGCACTAAAAAAAAGACAACAACTCCATATGGCTCATTTAAACATATGTGGAACAAAACTGCATCACACAACAAGAAACATGCAACAGAAAAGTTGGACCACAAACATTCTGCATCCATCCCAAACTGAACATGTTTATTCATAAAATGGTAAAATATAGCACATGTGTATAAAAATGTAGAAAATTGTACACAAAATATAACACTTGGCTTTCGTCTAATATAGTTATTGCTGCTATTTTAACTTTCGGTTGCTACAGGTGATATTCTTTTGCCAGCAAAAAAGTCAGAATGAAAGGTGACAGTTACATAAAAAATGCACACATAGAAGGCAACATTCATGAAGTTCATTAATATAAAAAGACAATATTTTTTTTTACAAAACATTTCATACATTCTAAAGCATAGCACTATCAGTCAATGTTCATGCCCTTATTTCTAGTGTTAGTGTTGTGTTAAAAATAGACTATTTGTGCATGTTTTTCTCATTTGTAGATGTCTTTGGTAGATTCTCTCCCCCTCATTCCTGCTAATGCTTAGCAAACTTTACAGTGGCATCATTATTATTATAAGCTGAAAAGTCATGTGAAATGCTTCAACAATACTTTAATGTGGCTTTGCTGAGTGTAGGCACGGTCAGGTGTGTTCTTGAATGACTATTTAAAAAAATACTGCAAATATTCTTTATTGTCAAAAAAATAAGAGGTTCATGTTATTAGTAATAAGAGACGGAGACACACAGTGCTGCAGTCAGTGCAAAGCCACAGTATAAAATTAGTTCTCATATAAAGCGCTGCAGCTTACTTCTGCATCATACAGCTCAAAAGTTGCACAAAAGTACCTCAGTGTACCAAGAAAACGAACATTTTACAACAGTGGTAGCAATTATTTACTTAAAAAAACCCTCACTCATCCCGATGCCCTGTTGTGGACTATTAACGCAACATTTTTCATGCAACTCCTCTTTGGGATTAGAGCCAAAGTGCAGCAGCACCGTACTCTGAATGTACCTCAGATTCTCAACAGTTAGGCAACTATTAATAATCTGTACAGACCAGCTGAGTCGATTTGTATCCAGTAGCTTGAATACCCACCATACTCAGCTGAGTCACGTATGAGCTGTAGGTGAGGTTAACTTTGAGTAAAGGCATGTTTGAGTATATTACACATATTGTCATGTAGTGGGGATTGTGGATACTTGTTATGTTCGAGCTTTGCTCATTGTATGAACCTCAGTTATAAACACAAATGGAAAAAAAATACATACACAGCTGCTTTAAGAATAATTACAGTAAACATGTGGAGTGCAAACTCTCTGTCTGGAAAGGCAATTACAACATACATGTAATGTGAACACCAAAGATTCAAACACATCCTGAGTGTCTCTGTGCGGTCACGTGCAGGGGGAAAGTGTGTTTGTGTGGGAATACTGACATTGCTCTGGTAGCATACTGTGTTGCTCCTGATAAGGAAGAAATCCTCAGCGATAAGGAAAAATGATTTCACGATCACTAAAAGCATTTTTTTCTCTTAACTTGTCAAACATTTTCTTATGACATCCCTCAGCATTAGCCTTCAGAAACCAAGCAGTCTATTAAGACGGGATATTATCTAATGTCACATACATGACACGCTGTATAAACTTATTTACATGTTTCCTTCTGTGCTCCATACGTGACTGGAATGCCCGTTCAGAAAAGAGTTCAGCGTCATTCAGGCAAACAGCTCCGTGTGTAACAGTAAGGCACAGAAAAACACAGAGTACCGAGGCAGCAGGAGAACTCTGAGAGACGCTGATCAGGCACCTTTGGTTTTAAGGTTTTTGGGTGAGGATTTGTAAAGTTTCGATCTGTGTGGAGGGATCACAATAGTAGCTGGTTGGTCTCAACTAAAATTTTCCAGAGAAGTATTAAAAGATGCTCGCCAGCTCGGGATCCTGGTTTTAAAAATATGGAAGATGTTCAGTTTACATATAAAAGCATACAGGTATACAACAGCACAGATTTTTATTCTGTTTTAAAACTTTTTCTGTTTTTACACAACTCAGTTTTCTTATAATGTATGAGAAAAAAATCATGTTAAGGAACAGAATTTGTTTTCTTTTCTGAAACTTTAGGGTGGTTGCATTTAACCTGGTAAAGGCCAGTTTGTGATTGTTAGCCTTATTTCTGTTTAGCTGCCAAGGAGTTGTCTTCTAAGACAGTGTATTCAGGTACTTATTCTCCCCAGCTAGTGAGGATAGCATGGATGTCATGTCGCCCACAGCCATGTTAGACAGGCCAGACCCAGCAGCCAAGCTGACAGAAGTCTGGGGTGTGGTGAGGCGGGATGAGGCCTGGGAGGAAGATCCCGGTTGACCTTGGATGGGATTGTTGACGTCGCTGAACGACGAAGAGTCAGCATCGTCGATAATGGAAGTGAAGTCTATGCGAGCATTGTCCAAGTCCAAGTTTTCTAGGGCGTTTGAAATGGGGCCAGACTCAGGATAGTTAGCCAAAGGGGTGGACTTTGTGCCACCTACTGGGTCCAGACTGGACCCCATACTATGCTGCTGGTTAAGGCAAGGCCCGTTTTGAGCGTCCATGTTTTTCTCCATACCGATGTTTATCTGACCCGAGTAGTATACGTTGTTGTTGTTGTTGGAAGGAGAGAACATTTCATTCTGGGGATGCTGCGGATGCTGGACAGGAGGAAGTCGAACGCCTCGCCTGGGACTGGAAGTGGAGTGAACAGGGCTCAGATGTGGTGGGCTGCCAAGGTAGCCTCCTCCCACCTGTGACAGACTACTCTGGCGGCTGAGAGGTTTTCGCCCCTGAGGAGGTCTGGGGACCACCATTTCCTGGTTATAACATGAACCTTGGAGACCTGCCATCTGCTGGTCTTTAGGTGTTACTGAGCTTGGCACACGGCTGTGGGCCTGAGGACTCATGACCAGGTTCTGGTTGGGGTAAGGATAGGTCTGGTTGGAATAAAGGTTCTGGTTTTGGTGCTGTGGACTGTGTTGCATCATCGCTGCCTGACTGCTCAGATCCATATTGTCAGAGAGAGGAGAAGGTTTTAATCCACTCTGCTGCTGCTCTTGCTGCTGTTCCCACATGAGTGCTTGCTGGGACTGCACATAATTCCTCACCATCATCTCCTTTACCTGCATCATTGGGGTTTCTGACCTCTGACCGTCAGCCAGTGCAGAGCCAGCACAGCCCAGACTTAATCCCTCTCCACTAGGAAAAGGGTTTTGGTTTGGCCCTTGAAAGTCACACCTGGGGTTGTTAGAGTTCCTCATCATTACCTGCCCTGTTTGTTGTGGGTAACCCTGTGTTTGCTGCAGAAGCATGCGTTGCTGATGGAGCTTAGCGCTCTGACAGGCATCTCCAGCTCCCATCCCAGGGTGGAACTGCTGCTCAGGCTTGATTATGAGTTTGTGGGTTCCATCTGAACTGTTGTAGAGGCCTGTTTGATTGTTGAAGTGAGCCTGGGTTTGTTGTGGGTGCAAGCTAGTTTCTGAATACTGCATAGCTTGCTGGTTCTGAAGAGGATGGCTGGATGTTTGGACCTGGCTATGGTTGTCGTTCCAAGGACCTCCAGTGTCACCACCTTGGCCTACACTAGGGTAATGGGGACCAGAGGGACTGAGCTGGCAGTTGCTCATACTGTACTCAGCTTGTTGCAGAAGTGCATTTGACATGCCCTCTGAATGAACAGGTCTTGCCTGTGCCATTGGATTTACACCAGCGCTGGCAGTGATGTCCCCTCCCTGGCTCGGGTACTGCCGCTGCATGTAACCCCTCTCAGGGCAGCTCAAGGCATCATGGCTCGGGGACAGCTGAGTTGAAATGGGACCTCCATCTACTCCTCCAAGGGTGTGATTGTGTTGCTGATATCCCATGAAGTTTCTCTCTCCAGGTGGCAACATCATGGAGCGATCCCTGTTGTCAGCGTGGTGGGGCTCCATACCTATAGCTTCCATCATTACATTCTCCGTAATGCTCGGAGGCCGGGGGGAATACATATGGCGGGCAAGGCTGGTGTCAGAGCCACGGTGTTGCAGTGCATTCCTTCGGCCCATCATGGCTACATTATTAAGGCTATTGAAGCGCTTGGGAAGAGCTTGAGGGTCAGCAGCGGCACGAACTGGGTCACTGGCTCGCCTGTTGTTATTACCTGGAGCTTGGTGAGGGTAGATAACACCGGTGCTATACTCTGTGTTGGCGCTATGCCTACGAGGACCACCTTGCTGAAGGAAAGGAGGCAAAGGCTGACCATGGTACTCGCTCAAAACACCTCCTCTTCTGCCAGGAGTACCTGGCTGCTCCATATTAGGTAAAGGAGTAGGTGGTGGTCCACCAGTGGCTGCAGCGTATTTGGCTTTTAGGCTGTACTGCTGAGCTGGGGTTAAATTAGGAAGGCCAGGCAACCCTCCTCCAGGACACGGAGCTCCTCTGCGATTGGTCTCAGGAGAGAGAGGGTCTCCCCCAGCCTGTTCTGCACCCAGAAGGTGACATCCTCCCCCAACCGGTGCTCCCATTTGCGAGCCATCACTGGAGCGTCGGCTGGACAGGTAAGGAGACACCATGGAGGAACGACGGCTCACGGTGTAGGCTGAGCTTAGACTGCTGGTGCCACTTCCTCTCCTGTCATTAGTAGAGCAGGCAACTGTTCCCCCTCCAAGCTCGTGATTGGACAGCTCCATAACACGTCGATTTGAGAGAAGTGGAGAAGGTGCACACATTCCCATACTCTCCCCTGGACCTGAAAACAAACATCCAGGAGGAAACAGCTTAGAAGTGTTAAATCATTACAAATTAACAATATTTTATTTAGTTTTTAAAAAATTCAGTTCCAGTGAAAACATTACTGAACTGCTAATGTAACAATCTAAGGTATATTTAAGCTCAGCAGTTGTAGTTCTATGTTTATGCATCGATTTTATGTCTTAACTTGTTTTATGACACCATGTACCAGGTATTGCAGGAAGCTTGTTGCTGCCTCCGCGCCCAGGAGGGGTTGGCCTGCGGATTTGCTTCAGCTTGTCAATCTTTAGGTTCTCCAGCCTCTTCAGAGCCTGCGCTGACATTCCCATTGTTCCCGGCTCCCCTCCACCTCCTCCTCCACCTGCAACTCCATCTTCCAATGCTGTGAGGTCCTCCAGACTACCGGCTGCATTGGGGTTCATTTCTACGCCGCTGTCGTTGTTGTTGGTGCTCCCCAGTGGAGAACGTTCGCTACTGCAGGAAGACTGACCACCAGGGCTTGGTTGGGATTTCTGAAAGATGTAAGAGACAAAGTTAACTTTAAAATGGGATAAAGTTCAATAAGAAAATATGGAGGGGGTCCCTATTTTTTCCACTACATTGGAGTTTTGTTATGTTATTCATATGAATGATATAGAACAAACTGTAACCCTCACCAGAGAAGTCTCAGGAGCCAATAGTTTGCAGTCTTCTCTGCGTGTCTCTTCTTTCTCCAGCAGCAGTTCAGAGTTGGGACCTCCAGGGTTCATAACTGAACCGGGGGGACGAGGGCCAGTGTCTCCACGATGTTTCTTGGTGATGTGGGCCTCAGGGCCGTGCACGGTCTTTACATGTTTACGCAGAGAGCTTGGATCTGTGTATCGCTTGGTACAACCAGGGATTTTACACACATAAGGTTTCTGTAAAAGAGAAAAGCACCTTATGTGAACTCCTTGCATTCCACAGTTTACTTTACTGCTGTTTCCCTGTTATGTAAAATCTTATGATTCAAATACAAATTATTTCCAAATTATGTTGTGTATCTTGACATGTGAATCTCTACAATACATTTATATTAATTTATACAATAATTTTACATGAAAGCGTGTAATGAAACAGCACAAAACAGTTACATGTTACCCTTTAGGAAGAAAACACGGTTTAATCAAATAACACTGTTAATAATACAGAGCTTGCACAGCAACATGCATGTGACATTCAATAGCTAAGCACTTTTCGGAGGTGAATATTACAGTACCTCATTGGAATGAGTTCGGTTCTGGTGTTTAGCTCGGTCTGAAGCATTGGAGAAGGCTTTGTTGCAGCCTTCATGTTCACACACATATGGTTTCTCCCCAGTGTGAGAGCGCAAGTGGGTCTTCAAATTCTCCAGGCGAGAGTAGGCCTTATTACAGCCTTCAAACTAGAACAGCAAATATACATAATTGTTTAATTAACACTGTTACAACAGTTAAGCTGCAAGAGAGGGCATGATTAGGGGCTGTAAAAGCTTTGACAACAAGCCTGCGGTCCTATAACAACATTAGATTTGAGCTACAATACAGTGAAGCGAGTTTTAAAATAAAAAGAAAGATTGTTAATCCACACTGATAATAATATATGGTATGCATGTCAAGGTGGAACACAGAAGCATGTTGGATTTGTAGATATCTAGACAAGGAAAGAGAAACGAGAACTAAGAGGCAAAACAAAGACTTAACACATGCACTCACAGTGCACTTGTGTGGCTTCTCTCCTGTGTGTCTGCGCATGTGAACCACCAGCATGTACTGGGCTTTGAAAGGCCTCTGTTCTCGAGAGCACTCCTGCCAGTGACACACAAACTCCTTCTTCTCGCCGTGGATGTGCTCGTTGTTGATGTGCTGCAAACACGTAAACAAAAAGATTCATTGTTAGTGACAGATAGTGGATGGCATGTTTTGGGATGGAAGCATTCTATAGTCTATGCTACACATGAACACAAACCAAAGTCCCTCTGCACAACACGCGGTCCATAAAACACAGAAAATGCAAAAGACAATCAGTGTGCCTATTTAATTTCATATATGTTGACGTTTACCTTATTTTAACATCTATTACTGATCTGTAAATACTCAAATAAATATCACCTTTTGACAAAACTTTCATGGGGCGTGAAGGTTTCTGTATGGAGGTGGGAGAGTTGGAGATGCTAAGACTTTCATTGGGAGTGACAAGAGACTAAGATGGTTTGGACATGTGCAGAGGAGAGATCGTGGATACAATGAACAAAGGATGCTGACGATGGAGCTGCCAGGCAGGAGGAAAAGAAGAAGATCGCAGAGAAGGTTCATGGATGTGTGATGCAGGACATGCAGAGGGTTGGTGTGACAGGCGAGGATGCTAGGCTGAGATGGAGCCATATGAGCTGCTTCCTCTGAATTTATTAAACATCTGCAACAGCTGGGTATCTCTGTGTAAGGCATGATAAGTGAGGATCCTACAGGTCAGTTAAACTTTGTACTTTTCTCCTTCTCAGACAGATTAGCGGTCACATATAGAAACTGTATCTAATCCGTTATCCACGGCATCTCTTCAGTTTGGCTAGTTAAAGGGTTAGTTCACCCATTTTACTGTTAACTGTTATAATATATAATATAAAGCTATAAAAATGCAATTTGGTTTGTATTGTATTATATAACCTCCTTTCTGTTCCTCTCTCTACTTTATATCTGAAGGCTGGCAGCTCTGTTCTTAGTCTTACATGAACTAGCTGGTCTTGTGTGTCAAATTCCTTGTTGCAGCTCTCCCAGCGACAGTTGGTCTCATAGATGGCCTCTGGTTCAGGCTTCCCGTCCTCTTTGTCCAAATCATCTCGGCCATCCAGAAGGCCCAGAAGAGGGTCCTGCAGACACGTGTAGAAATGAAGAATAGCTCCAGTTTATTTTGTGCAATTATCTAAACAACATATTTTGAGCCATTAAATATATGATTTCGCGCACTGCTAATATAATGGAAGTAATTTAGTATCCATTTCACTGTTTTTGAATCTCTTTCACTTTGACATATGATCATCATTACTGTACCTGAGTGCCAGTGGAAGAAGGGCTAGCTACATCTCCCTCTGACCTCTCCTCCAGGCTCTTCACATTCATGCCATCAATCGCACCTCCAAGACCTGGCTCTGTCTTCAGCTGCAAAACAATACTCTCATAATATAGTCTTTGTCTTTCTCCTCATTCAGAACTTTAATGCATATATAAAATTTGCATTCATTCTCTCTCTCATCTATCTGCTGCTTTCTCTTCGCACTTCCTACCTATGCTCTCCCAGCTATCAGAAGCAGAGGGTGTAATGAGTGAAAGAATGAGCTTACGTGTCCGTGTTTGGGCGGAGCATGGAGCCGAGGATTGTGGGGAGGTAAACGTGAAGCTTGGCAGGGGCCTGGTGTGTGTCCTCCCAGAGGTGTTCCTCCTCCATACACGGACCCTTGTTGTCTGGACTGGCAATTTATATTGCTGGAATAACCGAGCGATGGACTGTGGAGCGGGAGATAAAAACAAATAAAGGGAACTGATAAGAAACTAAAGAGAATCAGCAGCTAGCTTGCTAAAGATGGTGCGGTTAGAAATACACTCTTAATGTATTTTTTGTCAATTCTTTTAAACAAGAAATACATTTTGTTCAACTTCACATAATCTGCTTTTATTATTTAAAACCATTCGGCTGAAACATGTGTCACCATCTGGCGTGGCTTAAGGGATGTCATCACATCACACTTGATAATAAATATTGAAGAGGGCTAAATGAGAGGAGAGGGATTATCAACACAATTCAAACATAAAAGAAAAATGTAAGCGAACGTGCAGCACATTACTTTCAAATACTTTAAAGTGGACTTATTATGATTTGTTTACCGTTTATTCACCTGTTCATCCATGTTTTTCAGAGGGATATCTATCTATCTATCTATCTATCTATCTATCTATCTACCTATCTATCTATCTATCTACAAAAAAATCCCTGAAACCTTCAGCTCAGGCTTCAGACTGCTCTAAATGATGGAGCTGGAAATGAGCATAATAGGTCCACTTTAAATATTTAACCTGAGGTCTGTTTTTATTGACAAAGGGTGTAACCGAGGAGGATAACAGTGACTTTCAAATCATATAAAATCAAGTGATATCAGACCTCATAGCGCTCACAGAGAGATGACCATAGGAGCTAGTGCCGTTGGGGTTGCAGCGAGAGTTGACAAAGGCCACTAAGGAATTCGGTGAGGTCCGGATTACTGTCTGCAGGTCCACGCTGGCATCAGACAGAGGAGAGATGGACAGAGCTCTCTTTTTGCTTAGCTTAAGCATGGAACGAGGTGTGGAGAACCTCGAGCCTACAGAGGAGAGATGACAATGAAAGCAGAAGGGTTAAATTTCAGGATGGTTTTTAAAAAAAAATCTAAATTAAGGTTTTACTTACCATCACCTGATCCAATCTGATCAGAGCCATGTTGAACTTGGCAGAAATTGTGATGAGACATCATGTTGTTCTGGTTACAGTAGGGGGCACTGTTACCACCTGCAAAGCATTACAGGCACACAGACACTGAAATGCACTGCTGCAAAAAGCTACATTATTTTTAAGGAGGGGAACAAAGAGGATTAATGGGTCGCTGCAGCTCAGAGAGTCAAAAAGAAGCACGCGCATGCCTAAAATTCCAGCAGCAATTTAGGCTGACCTGCAGAGCTGTGCATCTAAAACCTTTTCAAAACTTTTCAACTTTTCTGTCATGACACATGTTCTTGGTGGTTTCTAGTTTGGACCCTTTCTTTTTAGACTTTTAGGAGTAATAGAAAAAAATTATAAATAAAACAAATAGCAAATAAGTAACATGAGGTACAAACGGAAGAAACGCATTTTAGTCCTTTGCATCAGCAGCCACATGAGAGGTTCATTTGACTGTTTTGATAACATTCCACACATGACTGGTGATGTAACATACATATGCATACAAATTTAACCAGTTACTCATTAACAAGTAAGTGTTCAGTCATATCTGTATCTATATATGGATATATTTGTACGCACATAACTCTTTTAGCTCTAGTTCATCTTATTTAACTGACTAATTTAGAGTAATCCACTCGCCTGCTGTTTTACTGCAACCTCACACTGCAGATTTATATCTCCACAGTAAAGCCAGCCAACTATTAACTTGTGTTCACTCCTTTTGTGCATTGTTTTTTGGTTTTAGTCTCTCAGGTATCCTTAAATCCAAATCAATAGCAGCTGTGAGGTTAATGGAGATGTAAAAGATACTCTGACTCACCTTCTGCGGGCGGCATGCCCCTGTGGCCCATCATACCGTGGGGTGGTGGGGCTTGAGGGTGCCTCATATATTGATCCAAGCAGGGGCCAATTCCCTGCCCTGGTCCTGATCCATGAGTCATGGGATTATACATAGCGTGGCAGTCCTGGGGCGGGCCGTCGAGGAGCGGAGCACGAAGCGAAGACACATCACTGTAGGGAGACTGATCTGATGGGAGTATGCTGCGAACATCAGAGAAAAACAGCAAAAAAATTTATGAATAAATGTGTAAACTGCAAAGGGAACTGTGACAAGGAATGATAATGATTTCTGATACACTGTTGTGTGCTCTTTTGTAGCATTTTTTATCATTTTATTTACAGTCATGCTGATTAAACAGTCATCTAAACCAAAATTATAATAAATAAATGAAAGCCTGATAAATGGGATAAGATTATACTCACTGGAAAGCTATATTTCCAGCCTGTAAGCTAGAATTACATATAGAAGTTTTTTATTCCATGCCTGGAAAAACTAGCACTGCCTAAAGACTAGAACTACTATTGTGCTGTGTCCTTCCCACCACTAGATGGTACACAGCCCTTATTTCGGCCTAAACTTTGGAAACTTACTCATCTGGGTTTTCCCCTAAGCTAGAGACATGAATCTTCATTGGAACTTTCCAGTCTTCATGAATTTCAGTGGATTCTCAGACATTTCTTTACTCTCACTGGTTAGCTCAAAATTGGTCTCTCCTGTTCTTTTCCTGCTTTTCTCCGTCCCTCTGGCTCTTCTTCTAAAAGGGAAAGACTGCATCTCTCCACCTTCTCCTAAGTCGCCCTTTCAGTTCTTTAATTCTTTTACCACAACGTGTATTCCACACAGGAGCTTAATCTGTCCTCTCTAATCCACTCTGCTGGTTCCCCCCGAATTTACCTCCCTCCCATTCCTACTTTTCTCTTCTCCCATTCATCCTTTCTGTGATACTTTTCTGTTTCTCTCGCTCTCCTTCCTCTGCAACTCTCTGTCTCTTTCTATCTTCCTTTCTCCCCCCACCTCCTGCTCCTCTGTTCTTCCTCTGTCCTGCCCAGCCACCTTTCTCTCCAACTCTCTCTGCTTCTCCCTCACTCTGGGTAACCTGAGTGGGGCGCGAGGCAGTCATGCAGAGCACAGCGGGGCCTGGTCAGCCTGTAATTAGCAGCTGTCAGAGAGAGGCCGAGTCCACCCGCAACCTGGGTGGCATGAGAGAAGGGAGGGAGGGAGACGGAGCTAGGGTGGATAGAGGAGGCGTGAGGGGCTGAGTTAGCACTGTGTCCACAACAATTGCAGACATATCTGAGCTTCTGTACCCTGAGAATATCTGTGTGATTGATTTCTGAGCCTAAGATATCAGTCATCTCTGCTTTCTAGGAGAGCTGCTGTGATTTATAGTTAATAAAATACAAAAAAAAGTCAGATCTCTCAGATGTTTCTGATCTGCAGCAAGATTACAAAAAAGAAACAGCTCTGGTTATTAAAGATGACAGCATTGTGCCATCTTTAGCATAAAATCTGGCAACAAACGTGAAGGTCTAGTACAAAAGTACATGAGGAACGCCTACAAACTTTATTTATTGAGGTTTTTGCAGGGAGTTAAATCGTGGAGTCACTGTACTCTTTGCAGAAGTTTAATACCTTCTTGTCTGTAAGACGAGAAAATCATTTGCTCGACACCCACACCTGACAAGCCTGTGTCGTCGTAGGAGATCAGCGCCGAGCAGATAATTTAGCTCAGTTTGACCAGACAGTTTGAAATCGTAGATAAAACTAGTATCAGAATGTAAATTCTGTAAATTACAGAACAGAAATATTGCAGCTGTTTTTGAAGAAAGCCAGTAACTGGTTTATCTTCCAGGCAGCACTGAAAAATCTCGACTGTAGCTCATTCTGTGTGTGTGTGTGTGTGTGTAATAATGATGGTGATTATATTGTTATCAGATTTGCTGAAAATGTTGAGCTACTCTCTTAAGTTGCTCTCACGTAAAAGAGCTGCGGCTGTTTAAAAGCAACAGGAGGCCTCGCTGCATGCTCGCTGCCGTCTTACCCTCTGGAGGGCTGGCTGGGTGAGGTCTCGTAGTAATACAGCCCCTGGTGTGGCTGCATGTCCACTGGCATTGGAGCTCTGAGACCTAATGCTCCCCTTACACCCTGGACCTGACACAGAGAGAAAGAGAGAAAAAATAAAGAGACGAGAACACGGTTAGGATGAAGAGAAGGAAATCCAAACAAACCCAACTCGACCAAACAAAACTGAACTCCACCAGAAAGAAAATCCAAATACAGAGAACAATTGTGGTTGAGGGGAAAAAAAGAATACGTAGGATGTTAATAACAGACCAAACCAAACTAAGAAAAACAGTTTGTGGACAAAATAAGCTCTCTGAAAGCTTGAGTCATACTTATTTTAAACAGTCCAGGTTTAAAATGCCAAATCCACTGCTCAAGTAAAAGCAGCACATAGAAGTGAAATGTAAAAGAATTCACGTTCATCTTAATTTCATAGCTACAGCTACACGAGTACAAGGTTCGACCTCAACATTTAACAAAAGAGATTACCTGATTAAAAATATATTCTGTACTCTTAGAGAGCTTTTAAAAATCTTTCTATCGTGTTAAACAACTGACAAGGCAGCCACGCGTGCTCAGTGAAGAAAATCAGGGCTTTGCTTTAAAAAACTTAAAGGACACAGGTTTAGTGATGCCAGCAAGACAAACAGAGAAAAATGAAAGTGGAACAAAGCAGCCTTCTGTGCGAGCCTCATATGGAGACGGTATCTTTCAGCAAGAGTATATGTGTAAGGTAATTCTAGCTGAGAGAGCTCAGGAAATAAGCACCTGCTCATTACATCCAGCCACATCAGTGCAGGTACTAATAGCTGGGACTGTGGGTTCTTACATGTTTCGAAAGGTAATTAGTGCACTAATGTCTGAGCTACAACAAATGGAAAAAGGCCAAAAACATTAGACAATTTCATGTATTTGTCAACGCATGTGTGTTTTTATATTATTTCTTTTATTTGGACGTGTGCTGCAACAATAAAATGAAGCAAAAATACAAAAGCATCACAAATCTGACTCTGGATGCTGTGTCCAAATACCACATTAGTTGGGTTTAAGTGACAAATGTTCAAACCCAAGCTAGAGGCGCTCCTGTGCTCTGCAGATCAAAGCTCTATGGTTTCAGTGTAACAGGTTGCGAGGCCTGTTATGCAGTAGCACAAGTGTTAAAGGGGCAGTAGGGACCTATTTAAGCCCACATGCCACCGGGGGGTGGGGGGGATTTGGTTCGCAAACTTAGTAAGTGGGCACTCCAGGAGTAATTGCATATATTCAGCGCAGGCTTTGGATGTGTGTATGATAATTAGCCGGAAGTGCTAAATAGAGATCTCACCAAACACCTCAGCTGTCCAGAACTCATAAATACCAAGAAGGGGTTCCCCAGACAACCTCATACACACACACACACACACACACACACACACACACACACACACACACACACACACACACACACACACACACCTGTCATTCTCACGGTGGGGATGCAGAATCATCCAGTGGCCACCAAGTCTTTCGAGAATGTGTGCCACAGTGACGGTGGGTATACTGAAGCAGTTAGTGCTGTAACCCACTAGCAAAGGGTCGGCAGCAGACCACATGACCATTAACTGGATGAGCAACCTTTGCTATACACCCCAAAAAGTGTTTGCACTCATACACGTTACAGATAATTACAACCATGCATGCACAGTGCACTCACAGAGAAACACAGGCACAGTTACAAAAGTCCAATCATATCTGTGTTTGATGGCAGAGGCAATTTCTTCAGGTGCAGAAGTTGATCAACAAACTCACCAAACACTAGGATCACTAACTCTGAGCACACAATATCCTCAGCACATTTCTATTTTTTGTTTCAAAGACGTTTGAGGGTTACGTTCCAAAGTCTGACCTGCCTCGTGTCCTCCTCAGTCATGCTGTTACCACGATTTCTGCAGAAGCACTAAAACTGTTACCTGAATAATTAAAGTTGAGTTTGCACTATAAGAACTTACGGGCGATATTGGTGTTTAAGTACGTTTTTCATTAACAAATTGTATGAATTAGTGTAATTTATATTATATCAGTAGAAGCCTGAGGTTTGTCCATAACGCTGATGCTGTAGCAGCAGGTGTGTATTTGCACTAGAGTGTGTGTGTGTGGTGATCCTAGCATAAGAGTGAATAATGTATCAACCTGCATGTGTGCAACCTGGAATTTGTAGAAAAATGTGTTTGGCAACGTTTCTCCAGGGAGTAAAACAGCGAGTTCAGTGTTCACCCACAGAAATGTGTCTTGTGTAATTAATTTGCATGGCGCATAGCTCGCGCTCACGTCCAGAAAAAGTCTGAGCAACCTTGTCTCATAAGCTACGTTTACCTCCAACATACGCAAACAGTAAACGTTACAAACACCAGGCGTCAGAAACTGCAGACGGTGCAGTTCAATCAAAACCTCTACAACTGTTGAGTGTGATGTAACAGACGTTATTAGAGAGACGTTGAATTAGACTATAAAAACTTTAGTATTTTTCTCTAATTGGTGACGAATTTCAGGTGGGAAAGTCTTTCGAACCTTTACACAGTAATTACAGAATGAAATACATACTCACATGGATTTACACATCCAGGATGATTTCATATGTGCGGTGCTGACACAGGTGTTGCGCTATTTCAGGTCAGTATTTTGTGAGAAACTCTGAAGGAGTTTTCTGCCCAGTGTAATTTTGTGGTGCTGGGTTTGAGAGGGATGGGGCAGCAGCATATTAAAAACCCCAAGGCCATAAATCAAACGGCTAACTAAACAAATCTGCTCTAGTGCGGCACAGTGAGCTGGGCAGGAACCAAGGAGCTGGGGATGAGGACAGGATGTCCAGCCACTTTGTACACCCAAAACCTCCACATTCAAACACTCAAGGTTCACTAACTCTTGATGTTACAATTACTGACCGAGTTAGACGCTCGTAACCGCTCACTGAAATGAAAAGATTAAATTTTTCTGTGTAAATGATTCGATCCTTTCTTTCTCCTCAGTTCAATCATAATGTTCTTTTATGAGAGCATTTGTGAGTTGCAAGTAAAGCAGGACGTGATTGGTCAACAGAATCCTGACAACAATTGGACTACACGCAGAAACCAGAAAGCTACCAAAGATCTTGGCCCTTGCTTACAGATTCCGCATATTCATGAGCAGATATCTGTTTACAGAGATTATTTCCTGCCTGACTAAGCCAGATCGAGGATAGTCAGATATCCAGTTCACTGAGTTGATGACCATGATGGGCAGCTGGGAGTTGCTTGTTGACTGACTGGAAACTGCGACGGAGCCAGCTGGACTTCTCCGACTGAACTGTAGCTGAGCGAAAGGAGGTGAGATTAATGAAGACAGGACAGAGTTGAAAGAGGGCCTAAAAGCCCTGCCAGACGTTTGCTGTTGGTGAACAAATTTAAGAATAAAGAGACTGAAACAAAGAGAAAAAGCTCTGCGAGTTAGTTCTGTTCCCATTAGTGTGACCCAAGTCTTTACAAATAAGAGAAAATCTTACATTTAAATATAGCTAATGACTACTGTATGTGAACATACTGTAACATGAGGGAAAACAGCAGTATTTACTGTAAATAATACCCCAAAAAACCCAACCCTATCATAAAGACATAAAGATCACAAACCTCAGGATGTCTAACTGATGAACTGAATCAGCTGAACAATAATAATCCATTTGAATCATTTTCTTGTTTTTAGTGTATAGTTTTCTAGTTTTGTTGTACAGAATCATCCTGTTCTGAAAAAAGGAAAGCTTTCCAACTTTACTTCTGCTCTAATAGCACTACACTATTTTTCCAAGGTGAGGCAAACCCATGAATGGGCTTGCTGTTGGATGCCACACTTAACGGTGATATTAGATGAGCTCACCTCCATTAATGAATATTTTAAAAACATCCCTAAGTAGTCTTGAATGTAGCGTAGCCTAATAAATTTCTACTCCAACCTACCTACTAACAGAGCCTACCACCAATAAATAAAATATGGGTTTGTATCCTTTATTGGGCTATTACTCACTCACTGTCAGAAACCAAACCACTGCACTATAAAGACTCACAATTCAGCAAAAACTGATACTAAGTATAACAGCAGATGTGGCCTGCAGGCCTTCTGTGAAGGGAATAAAACATTTCCACAGGACTCTATGCAGTGCCCCCTTACTGCACCACACAAATAAGGAGTATAAGTAGCAGTCAGGTGCTGTGAATGGGATGCATATGATTGATTGATCATCAAAAAGTAAGATCACTTCTATAAAAGCCGAGGTTCTGGCAGTTTTCCATTCTCAAGCTTTCAGGTATGTGTTATGACAATGCCACAATCTTCCCAGGAGTGAAAATCCCAGCAAACTTCACCTCAGAGGCCGATCATGTAATGCTCAAAGAAAGGCAAAAAACCCAAGAAATAATCTCAGACTTTACAGGCCTCAGTTGGCATGTTAAATGTTAAAAATCATGACTTTGGGTGCCGGTTTGAGCAGGCGAACATATGCCTCAGAGTCAAACGCAGCAGCCTGGTTTTGTTTTTGACTCGAGACCCTTTGGTTGTGCACTGAACACGTATGCTTTTTTTTTTTGCCAGGAGCCTCTTCTCTCTAAAAAACGAACATGGCAGCATGGATTATAGTTCACAAAACTGTAGCTGAACCAGCCACAAGACTTGTTGAACAATGTCCTTTGAATGGATGAGACCAGGATGCAAATGTTTGGTGACAAGTCCAACACCATGTTTGGCAAAAACCAAACAGAGCATATCAGCACAAACTCTGTATACCAACTGTGAAGCACGGTGTTGGAGGCGTGATGATTTGGGCCTGCTTGCAGACACAAGACCTTGTGGCCATTGGACTCTGTATTCTAGAATCAAACACGACACCATGTGTCTGACAGCTAAAGCTTGGATGAAACTCAGTTGCGCAACAGGATAATGATCCCAAGCACTCCTGCAAATCTACAACAGAGGCTGAAAAAGAAAAGAATGAAGGTTCTGCAAAGTCCAGACCTTACTGGCTGAAATGATGTGGAGGGAGCTGTGTAAAAATGAATGCCCACGAATCTCAATGGACCAAAGCAATGTTGAAAAGAGTGGGCCAAAATTGACAGTTACACGGAAAATGATTACTTCAAGTTAATGCTGTGAAAGATGGTTCTACGCCTACCCAGTCATGTGGTGCACTTTAGTATTTTATTGCCTATGACTTTAACTTTTCATTGGAAAATATATTGGTTGTTTATTTAAGTTAAATAGTGTCACTTTAAGAAGCTGAAGCCGTTTCCACACATGCACTCGAGCCCTGAACTTTAGTCAGACAGTGAGCAGTGAAATTGCAACTGCCCAGCACGTTCAGACGTTCAGTCTTTAACCGGCAAGCTCTTTGGTACAAAGTCCGTGTTAGGGCAGCTAATATTCTAGAGGATTCACCAGTAGCAAGTGGGCAGTAGTGAAAATACATCGGAAGTAAATTTCCTGCTGTATTTTACATTTGAAAAAGGACGACTAAGGAAAATATCCCAAAGTTATCCTCCACAAGTGTCCGAAGTACCACATGAGAAAACAGCTCAAGGGACAAAATACAACAGAGTTCAGGAAGACAGACTTGCTGCAGGGATCTGATTGGACTGGGCTGAAGGCGTTTTAGAGCTTTTAGTGCTTATTTGTCCCATTAGATTCAGTTTTCAGGTGACAGTTTGTGTTTGTGGGATACAAAGAGAAACATTGTTTAGTCTCTCACAGTTTGGCCATTTGTGACATTCCCATAAAGTGCTGATCCTCCTCCCTCCGAGGAAGTCTCCAGAGAGGACAGACATTTCCACAGGTCACTGGCTGTGTCACACAAAAGGTCTGATCCGCTCTACTTCTACGCTCCTTTTCTCTTGGGTGAAACACTAAACTGGGGCTCACACATGTGCCCCCCCCCTCCTCAGCCAATATAAAAAGCGGCATTTAATGACATCCCCGTTCCTCTCAGTCCTGCTTCTCTTCTAATCTCACATGGGAATGTGAGTATTCAGTCTGTGTTGCTTGTTTGTGTGTTTGCTAAATAATCTACACAACATTTACACACACTCAGCAGCCTAAATAAAACTCAACACACATCTTCAGAGGTTGTTGCATCGAGTGTAAACACCCATCTGAAAGCATTTTATCCCCGTCTTTCTCCCCCACCCTCTCCTCTGCTCCCTGCTGTCCTCTTATAATTCTGCCTGTTCCATAGCTCTGTATCTCTGACTATCTCTCGCTTTCCCTCTTCTCCCCCGCTGCCTCCACCCTCTCACTCATTCCCTCACTCCCTCCTTCCCTATGCTCATTCCTGCTCTTGCGACCTCTCCCTCGCCCCTCCCCCTCCTGGCGGAGCTGCAGTCGAGGTGGGTGTTCTCTGGCTGTTATGACTTGAGAGACGATAATGGCAGCTATAATGTAGCCAGCCGTTCCTGATGTGGCTGGGCTTGTGGGGGATTCTGTTGTGTTAGGGCTGGAGACGGACCGCGGGAGGGAGGAGGGAACGAAGGCGGGGCTCGGGCCTGCAGCCAACCACAGCCCAGATTCTACCTCGTTTTCTTCCATTTTTCCTCCCTTCCTTCTTTCTTTTTTTCCTCTTACACCAACTTTTTCTAACCCCGTTGTTTTCCTTCGGTGGTAAACTTTGTTTTTAATTTCTGCCTTTGTTTTTGTAACCTCCCCTCCAACCCCAACACAGACTCTCCCCCTTTCCTGCTTTTCTCCCCCACCCTACCCCCCCTTGTGTTTTTTACCTCTTTTACCCAGAATCTGTGAATTCCTCGCAGCTGCTGTAATGTGATGGGGGCCAACAGTGTGACCAGTGAAAGGCCACAGGGCTGGAGACATCACTGTAATGTACAGTAAGCTCTACTTACTAAACTGCTGCAGGGAAGATTAATGTCATATCTACTTAGTAACAGCAATTCTGACTTTGATTTAAACTGCTTTAATGCCCATTTGGTCTTTAAAAAGATACCGAACAGACATAAGCCTCATTGTGTCAGACGAGTAAGACAATCATTCAGTATTTTAGTTAACTGACTTTCATTGCCATCATAATGATGTTCATCCGTTCATTTTCTTAACCACTTATCCAGTCCAGGGTCACGGGGGGATCCGGAGCCTTTCGCAGCTATCGTGGGGGGAAAAGTGGGGTACACCCTGAACAGGCCACGAGATCCTTACTGGAGAAACACACACAGACAGACATTCACACCCGTGGCCAATTAAAATCACCAGTTATTCTAACATTCATGTCTTTGGACTGCGAAACGAAGCTGGAGGAAACCGTGCAGGCTAAAGGAGAGCGTATACCTGTTTGAACCCAGGCTCTTTCTGCTCTGAGGTGACAATACTAACAACAGCATCACTATGAGACACTGTGCTCCCACATTTCAAATGTATCTCCTAACAGCTCAAAATCTGCTCTATGAGAAGTAGCACCACACATGAGTTTGAGCACCATTTTGACTGAATGACTATTTAAGGGTCAAAACAAGTATTTGACCCTCAACTTAAAAAAAAGTCATAATCCCTTTTAAGCAGCCAAAGAGTTTAACTTAAAAACAATACTTAAAGCACCTGAAGTAAAAGTACTCATTATACACCAGTTCTCCTCATAATCTCCCTACAAGTATTATTGAATCAAAATTATATGGATGGACGGATCATTTTAATATTCCAGCTGGAGATGACTTAAATTGTATTTTGTTTAGTACTTTTAGTAATACAGCACAATATATAAGAATATAAGTATTTTAATCTACAAAACAATAAGTAAATGGTAAAGTACAAAATACAGTGGGATAGAAGTAGAAATATTTAAGTAAAGTACAAGTACATTATACTAGGTTAGATTCTATCACTGGTCCCACCCAGGCTCTAACCCATTGGATGCTGCACACACTGCAATTATATTTCAGGGGGGCACTTGCCACCCTATTCCCTCCTTCTTTACACCACTGTTTAAACTATAAAATCATACGGCCATTTTTAATCACCTGTTGCTTTGCTTTGTAAACTTGGGAATTCAAAGAGTTCTCACTCTAAATATTTTGTTTTCTGTAAAGCTCCAAGGGCTTGATTATAATCCGTTGTGGACCCGGACACAAACAGCTGAAGACCCGATGGTCGAGCAGTCCGCCACCTGGGGCGGATGCGTAGTTGGTGCACTGTAACGTAAATGCTCCATGGATGAGTCCACGCAGGCGGGCACACAGACCCTCGTGCTCACTGTCGGACCCGAGCAGAAAAGTATAATCCCGGCTTAATGACCGAGCTATAATGCAGATATAACGCACATGTACAGAGTATATATAAACTCACGCACATTATCCATAAAAAAGACAGAAATTCATCAACCAAATTACTGTATTACTGTAAAAAATCCATACTAAGAATGTAAAAATCCATGCTAAGGAAGATATATTTGAATATAACAGAAGCAAACAAAGTCTGAAGGTGAGACACACAACAACATTTCTTTGGTTTAAAAGTTGGTTAAATACTTTACTTAGTCAGTGTAGCCATGCCATGAGACAAGAATCCTTTACTATCCTTTTAGACACAGTCGACACCACAACCCCAGTCTCAACCCCAACGGTTCACACTTCCCGTGTTCCTGTACTGTAAACTTTGTGCTGGTGAAGCCGCGGTGCTGATGTCTCAGTGCTGGGGCTCTCACCTTGTCAGAATGGCGGGATGAAACGTTGATCCCTTGTTGTTACACAGTCAGAGTGACTGATGAAAGATATTAGGGCACTGGAGGGCTCAAGTACAGCTACTCAGCACAGCTAAGGTAGATAAATCACAGCAAGAAAGATGACGAGAAAACTCAGAGTTTTGAGCCGTCGGTGGGTTTTTGTAATGCTAAACATCATTTTTTATCACCAACATGATGAACACCTGGTGCTAGGAGTAAAAGGTGCAGAACAAAAGTGAACTGTAAACATAATCTTAACAATCTTAACAAACTGACAATGAAAATATTTTGGCCTCAAAAGTCCTATCATTAACTTCCTTTACTGTCACGTGAACAGCCAACCTTAGCTGCACAGTCATGATTACTGTTTTATCACCTTTGTAACCATTGGCTTCATCAGTCGGTGACTTGATCGTGTTTGTTTGAGGATTAGGAGCGGTTCACCTCTCCTTGTATTCATTTGCCTGTACAAGCACTGTTTTGCACTGCTGGCAAATGAGCTTCACTTTCTCAGGAAAGCAGTTAGACTTCTGTTCAGGGGTCTCGACCAAAAAAAACTCTGTCGAGCTGACAGGTGTGATGCTGACAACACATGTGAGGGTATTTCCTTCAGCTTAATCCCCACATGACTTGCGATTCCTTCACTCTTTTGCTTCTCCTCTGTCCTCTCTCTCTCTCTCTAGGCCACCCACCCACCATCCTGCACATACCTGTGGTTTCCTGTACCCCGCTCCTCTCCTCCCTCTCCTCTCTTTACCTCCAGCTTCTTTTTCTCCCTCCCCCCATACACACACACACACACATACACACCTTCCTCTTTTCTCTGTCTACCACTGAAGTCTTGCCTTTTCTTCTTCTACTACTACTTCTCCTTAACTTCCACATGCCTGTATAGCAGATAGGTATTGCCCCAAACCACAAGGATTTCTTTGAACTCCTTTTAAGGAGGAGAAGCAAAGGAAGCGGGGGGAGAAGGAGGGAGAGAAGGATGGATGGATAAAGCAGATGAGGAAAGGTTGATTCACGCAGCTGGCTCCCAGCTGTAGACCGAAGCAGCACACAGGACTGCTCCATCTGTAAACAAGTAGGAGCCCAACCCCCATTTTTAAGAAAACATGAACAGAGCTTTGTCATTGTAAATTCAGCATTCCTCTTCATCTTCGACAGCACTCCTGACCATCACCCAGCTTCTTCTGGCTCTTTTCCTCCCTCCCTCTCTGTGGCTCTACGTCACTTTTACTCCAGGATTTTTATTTTTAGTGTATTTTTTGTCCACTCATCTCATCCGACGCTACGTTGTTGCTGTGTCAGTTCAAATACAATTTAACCTCCAGCTAATTCTTTGACAAATGTTCCACAAAGAAAAATTCAGTGGAGAGGGCAGCTATCTTGTGCAGTAGGGACCTGCACAGGGGAACAAAAACCAGATAATAATCTGTTCAGTTTATAGAAAGACCACAGTGATTATAAGAAAAATAATAATCCTAACAGTCTTGGGTGGGCAGGGAATATTTATAGCCGGCCTGCTGCTACTTATATTCTTTAGCTGTATAACACAGCTGGAAGCGAGGGAGGAGACAGAGGAGGTGGAAAACTGACGAGGAAAAAGAGACCGAGGAAAGAGAGACAGATGGGCTCCAGGGTATCGAGGTGGAGAGGATGTGGAGGGGCGGATACCCGATGCATGTGTGCGGTTGAGCACAAGACAGACAAAAACAGGCAGAAAGGGAGAAAGACGGAGACAAGACACGTGCGTGTATTTGTGTGTTTATGTGTGCGTCTGTATGTTTGTATTTGGTGTGTAGGAGAAACCGCAACACAGTCTCTACAAAACACGACAGCGGCAGACGAGGCCTGCAGGCCACCAGAGGAACACAGTGACCACAGCTCTGAGAGCCTCTCACAGAGAGGAAACAAGGAGATATATGGCACAGACAACGCCGCCATAAAAACTGTGCAGACACGGTTAATCGAGACAAAGCCGTGTGGAATTTCTTGTGAACTCATTTCTCTACCCTGAGCTCTTGTTTTAGGGTCTGAAAGTCCTTTCCTGTGTAGAAGAAAGTAATATTATAGGTGGATATAAATGGGGATTCTGAACAGGTGTACTTTTGGGTCTATCAGTGTCAAAGTGATAGACGAAATGTAGACGTTAAATCCTGTGACTGGCAGGTAAATGGTTTCCTTCCACTTTCAAATGCATGTTAGGAAACTGATGACTCCACAGTGTACATTGCCTCTCCCAGACTGAAGGGCTGTAGTTTCTCTGCTACCCTCTGGAAGTCGAATAAGCAGTTAAGAAAATGGATGGTTGGAAACTTTGCAGTCAGACAATCAAACTTTAAATACCCTTTGGGAAAATTAAAAACACCTTTTGTGGTTTATATTTAAAGGAGTTACGAATTGTCTTGTCTTCTTCCCCTCATGTCCAAGCAGTTGCGAGCCTGGTTCTACCAGAGGGTTCTTCCTGTTAAAAGAGGGTTTTTCCTTCCGATAGCTTGCTCATAGGAGGGTTGTCTCATTGTTGGGGTTTCTCTGTATTATCTTTATCTTACAATATAAAGTGCCTTGAGGTAAAACAAAAAAATCCCAGAAGACCTTATATTACTCACATTTCAGCCTAACAGCCAATAATTCAGCAAACTCCACTTGTTTAAATACTTTTATATACACTTAAAGCCGCCTTGCTAGTACTGGATTTGATTGTCTTTGTCTTTCAGAACTGTCTTTGTTCTCTGTGGCATGGATTAAACAAGGTGCCGCTAACCTTTGGTCCATAACAACATGATTGCTGCAGATATCCATGATGTCAGTCTTCTGTTCCACCAGATCCCAAAGGTCTTCTACTGGATTGAGATCTGGTGACGGTGGAGGCCATCTGAATACAGTGAGCTCAGGAAACCAGTTGACATGCTAAGCAACAGTACTCAGTTAGCCTGTGGTGTTTTAACTATGTTCAGCTGGTACTAAGGAGCCCAAAGTGTGCCAAAAAATATCCCCCACACCATTACACCACAAACACAAGACTGAACAGCTGATATGAGGTAGGATGGCTCCATGCTTTCATGTTGTTTGCATCAAAATTCTGACTGCATTATCCAAATGTCACCACTCCAGCAGAAATCTGGACTCATCAGATCAAACATACTTTATGTAGTAAAATATAACAAACTTCTATATCTTAAAATCAGCTGACCTGTGATTTAGTGAAACATGCAGTAGTTTATGTTTTCAGTTAGTCCAAAGAAGCAGAAAACTGTACAAAGGTTGCAGAGGGTCGTGAGCGGCACTTTGTGAACACTGGCTTTCACGAACTAGCTAACAACTTAATGCAAACACACCAAATGACTCCACACCACTGTCTGCTCAGCTGGGCCGTCTGCTGTATGTGCTGCAGACAGTGCTGAGAGCACTGTGAACAAAAGAGATGAAACCACTCTGCCTCCAAAACTGTCATGACACCATATCTCAGCTACCTTAAACATTGTTCTTCTGGAAAAACTTCCTAAAAAAGCGCATGTTTTCAGAAACGTAGAAGAAGGTACAGCATGCATCGTAAGGAAACCCATCAACCTGCCAGCACTGAAGCTGCTCTGATTGGAGGAAGGGTTTAAACTGAAATTCCTCCGAGCAAACAAGCAGAAGCGATTGACAGCGACACAAGAGGGGTTCTCATTTTGTTAACATGATGATGTGAAGGAGCTCACAAACCTTTAAGCACCGCTGTGGTATCACTGTCAACCTGGATCTTTAATTTGAAATTAAGGTAAATTAAATACACAATCCAGTGAACTTATATAATCACAACTATAAGCACATCATGATGTTCCACAATGCAAAACACCCCCTCACTGTCGCTCCCGTTCTCCATGTTCTTATCTCTCTTGCCCACCTCAGTATGTAAACTGTAGATAAATTTGTCCCAGCAGATGAACACACATGTGGAGACTTGTCTTCATCAGTTCAGAGATGTTCGACTAAATGTGCACAAATACAGTGTTATATCCTCACTTTTACACCGTTGCGTCCTCCGTAGCTCTGCCCTTGGAGTGCAAATTGTGAAAATTTCTCACATTTTTAGTTCCCGCTCATCTTTTATGCATTTTTGCAAAAAGATTTTGAAAAAATATAGAACAAAAGTTAAGTTTGTGGGTTTTGTATAAAACCTTTCTTTGTCTACAACTCCTGTTCCTTGTGTCTCTGCAAGGCTATTTCAGCAAACTCATACATACAGAAGTTGATGACTGGTGAAATATGATGACAGGTTTAGTTGATATGAATCAGTGAGAAAGAAAACAATGTTCTCCTTTTTCTTTTGTTTGCCCTTTAGTTAGACAAACCTCATCGTTTTACACAGTGAACAAGTTACAGAGCGAGACTGTGTGCTAAAATGTGCCCCTTCTCCTGTGTGGTCCTCCTCATAGCTGCTGACTTCATAACTAATATATCGCAGGCGTTTAGCTTAATACCCAGATGTTGGTAGGAGAAAGGCATCTGGGCCTGCGTTAGCTTTTAATTGGCTGGGATCCCTGAGCTGATGTTTGGGGCTTAGCATGTGACTCAAGGAAACAGACACACCGACTCACACATGCAAAAAAAAAAATGGTCACACACTCATATTCATACACACACTTTCCCTGAATAAGAATGAAAGCAGTCTCGTATGCTGTCAGGAAGAGACAAGTCATGACTGTCCAGAGTCTACAAACTGAACAAATGCAGACAACACGCAACCACATACACAAATACACCCAGTTGAATCTTTAAAGTGGTGCGACTGTCTGACACCATGCTGCTGACAGCTGTGGCAAGCAGCAGGCATGATATCTGCTGAGTAACTGACAGCACGAGATAAAAAGATTCACATAAGAGAAAGACACACACACACACACACACACACACACACACACACACAGAAAGAGAGAGAGAGCCTTGAGTACTCATCAGGGCTGTAATTAGCTGGCATTAGCATAACTAAAAGGCAACAAATCAGCTAATCAGATGGCTGTAAATTGGAGGGGTGAGAAGCTTAACACACCCACACAATCACACTCATGCACACACACACATGAAAACATTTAAACACATAACGGAAAATACACTGATTCCAGTCACACTTCAGTTTTGCTCTCAAATAAACACGCTCACAAACTTGTCAGATCAAAAACATGTGAGGAATTTCAGTGAACTGAACTGCAGCTCATTTAGACTGATTGTGAAATCGATCCTTAAATTGAGAACACGTTTTACAAGATTTTTTTTTTCCATTTTCAGTTGTGGTAGACCCCACACATACACAACGTTTTCTCAGTTTTGCTTACAATGTTTAGCTTTATGCTTAATGCTAGACACAGACGAGTAATAATTGTCCTTGAGAATAGCACACACGCCAAGAGTGACATCACATCGGCTAACACAAGCCCTGCTTTGGTCTCATTTAAGCCAGTGAACCTCAGTTTCTGTAATTGGACTGAAAGCGTGAATGCACAATCTTGTTGGTTTTTACCGCCATTATAATTATACAGAAGTAGATGATGCGATAGCTTGAAAAGATCAGACCTTCTGGAGAAATGCACCCATCTCCTACAGCAGGAAGTCTTTTCCACCTCAGAGCTTGAACCCGTACCTGTATATATATGTATATATGTATGTATGTACCTGTGCTCTTTTCTTTCCCTTTTTGCTGCCTACGTTTTGCAGTAAATTTCATTTTTGTAACCCTTTAGAAACTGGTGCTAAATCCGGCGCTTGAACCACTGATTGGTTAGGCTGTCACATAGCTGCTAACTATTAGCGAGCTCTGCATGTCTGTATAAAACATTTTGTATAAGAGGAGGGGACACAGGACCGGTCAGATGTGTCACATTTCTAAACTTTTGTTCCTCAATGCTACAGATTCTGAGCTGATCACCTTTTGCTGATATGAAAGCATATGTCAAAGACCTGTGCTAACAATGTGACGTTAACTTGTCTGACTTTTTGTGCGTTTCACAACTATGATGTAGGATCAAGTTGAAAAAAGGCCCTAATCAGACAGGCTTAGAGACTGGTCAGTGACCATCTGGCAACCACTCGTCATGAAGGACAAACCAAGTATTCCCTGTGCAACTGGCAAAAATCTCCTTGCAATGGCTTTTGACAGGTCCAGTCATCGTTTGCACAGAGCTGATGGGCTTTTCCTTCAAAGTAAATGTTTCACCAAACATGTATCCAAAGGTGCAACTTTTACTTTGAAGGCAAACCTTCTCCTTTTTCAGTTTGCTTCTTTTTCAAGTGTTATTACCAGTTGGTTAGTGTTTAGCAAGTATTTGTTGACAAACATGAAAAACTACAGGCAACCATGGCGATCTCCTACCAATAAAAGGAACCACTGGGAGCTTTTTGGTTCAGCACCTTCTTTTAAACCAATTTCACCCATCAATAACGAGGGACCTGTCACGGTTCTGAGTCGGTTCGACCCAGCATTCTGAGTTTATTATGTTTTGGGTTTATTTTTGCATTATGGAGTGTTTTTGGGGTTCTCTGGTGTTTTGATTATTTACGATAGATTATATTACTGTGGTTCTGGTTTGGGGGTTTGTTCACAGGGTTTGTGTTCTCATGTTTTGTGTGGGTTTAGTTCTGTGTCTGGTCTGCGTCCTTGTGTAGTGTTCTTGTTTCCTGTTTTATTGTGAAGGTCTGCGTCTCATGTGAGTGTGTTCAGTTTTACCTCTGTCTCATCTTGTTGATTACTCCCAGCTGTGTCCCCCACCTGTGTGTAATCTCCCTGTGTTTCTCTGTGTGTATTTAAGTCGCGTCTTCTGTCATTGTAGTTGCTGGTCCGTCTGTGTATCCACCGTGCTTCATCTGTGTGTTCTCCCTGCTGTCACCTTCATGTACCATCGTCTAACTTCCTTCATGTTCATGTCCTGGTTTGTGTTCAGTAGCTTAGTTATTTCCAGTATAGTTTAGTTTATCTTCGTTAGCCATTTCCTCCCTGTGCTTGGTATTCAATAAATCACCTTTACACCTTCACGACTGCCTGCTATTGGATCCTCCTTTATCCTCTCCACACGGCTCATCTCACTCGTCGTGACAGGACCAGTGTCAGACAGTGTGGGAAGATGCATTTTTCCCGTAGCAGCCAGTAGCTGTATCACTTCCAATATGGCGGGCAATTCTTGAGCAATAATGTCACATGAGAAACGTCAATGCATGTAAATAATGAACACAGTGTAAAAGGATGAACCGAAGCCTGAGAACTTTCCTCCACTGCTTCTCTGATTGTTCTTCATTCACATACACTACATGGACAATCTCTCAGTTCAGGCGTTGGGACAGGTGTATAAAATCAAGCACCAGTCCATGCAGTCGTCCTTTATAAACACTTGTGGTCATTCAAAAGATCTCACTGATTTTGGGTGTGGTACTAACAGGATGTTGTCACTACAACAAGTCAGTTTGAGAGATTTCTTCTCTCCAGCTAAGTGGTATTGTTGCAAAGTGGAAGCGTTTAGCAGCCACAGTAACTCAGATTTCCAAATCTCCTCTGCCATTAACATCAGCACAGAAACTGTGCACTGGAAGCTTCATGGCAGCTTCTGTAAGCTTAATGTGTAGGTGGATCAGGACTTTTGTCCATATAGTACATGCTGTATAAAGGTGAAATAGGAAAACTGTGCTTTCTTGTTATCTGCACAGACATACGGAGAACGATGCTTTCTAAAAGGCAAAGTCAGCAGTAAATAATGGCTTGCTAAGTTTTGTAGGCACTAATGATATCTGCAGTTTGTTTGGCTATGAAATGTGAAAGTACAAAATTTTTACTCAGTTAATCAACTTTAGTACTGACTGCACTGATCTACCACTGGTCCCAAATCTAAAACTGACTCTATTTTTACCAAATAACAAAAACATAAGAAGAAGAAAACATTGGTACATAGCACCAAAAAATAGCTGCACTCAAAGTTGGAACCACTGAAATCAGTGAACATTGGAGAGGATACCGCAACAAATGTCTCAGTGATTGGCGGATGTAGTCTAAAGATTCTAACCACCATAATTTTCGTCCCATGGAAATGACCAAATTTTGCTACTAAAGCTAGACAACGATAGAAATAGATAGAAATGGCTGTAGGATGGCAAGAGGAGCAGCACAAAAAGGTGAAAAAGAAGGAAGAGATGGCTTCTGATTTGGAGCCACAAGCAGTTTAAACTGTTAAGCACTTGAATCCACGGCTGCAGATGCAGGGGAACTAAGATTCAGCAAGGATTTGCATTGAGACACTTTCCACTCAAAGGAGACCAACGACAGGTTGGAAAGCTTTCCACAGACCTCTAGACCAAGCTAATTCTTTCTATATTGAAAGAATTGGAAACTAGACTTCAGAACACAAGACAACAACTATTTCCCCCATTCTTTCCTATATACATGATGCTTGAGGGATTCAGTGTGTTGCTCCAATGAACTACTAACACTGCTTGCTTGTTTGGTTGCCCCCAAAAAAGAAAAAACACTTTTTTTTTCTGATTTTCCAGCTTGTCAGCCTTCACATTCTGAGCCTTATAGAACATACTATTTAAATAAAAAGACACCCCATTTGATCTATTTATTGCAATCAATGAACAGATAAACTACAAACCATCAAGCATCGCTGTGCCCAAAACATTAGCGATCAGTGTTAATGGCTTCCCTTTTTTTGGTCAAAGCATGGCCAAATGAAGAATATTCACTGCACTTTACATGAGAAAATGGTTGGAGATGTTTTGCAATCACAGAAGCTATCTGCTATTTGTGCATGTAAACACTGATCCTATCTCATGCATGAGGAAGGGGCTCCCTTTCACTGTGTCTCAGCCCTAAATTCCAGGCGGTATCTCCATGCAGTGCTCAGTGATGCGCAGGGAGCACATGCACATAAAGCACAGACACAAACTTTCACTCACTCAGGCGAACAAACACAGTGTACACACTGCAAAAATATTTACACATAACCTGTCATATATAACTAAACAGATGCAAATGTGCACAAAGGTACGGAGCAGCAAGTATACAGACACACGCTGAGAGAAGCTGGCGGTTGGCTCAGATGACCCACAGACCTGGTGTGACGAACACAATGAGAAGGGCACCGTTTACGTCAGCAGCAGCAGTGAATGGCTCGCTAAAGACATGAACACACAAAGATAACGCGCGCGCGCACACACACACACACACACACACACACACACACACACACACAGTTGATCCTTCTCCATTACTGGGAGGTTTTTCAGGCCAGAGTTTTCACTGCTTGTTGGCTCGTGCCACGCTACATCTGGACAACGTTGAGGGAATCGGGTGAGGACATTGTCCAAAGTTCTCACATGTAGCAGATAGCAGAAGACAGTCAGCTTGGGATATTTTCTCACTCAGGCGCAGGAAAAAAAGCATGAGGAGGCAGGACACGAGGCCTACATGCACTCAGATATTACACTGATGAATAGGTGGCAGTTAATGTTTGTTTAGACTTTACATTTTTTGGATATTCTCACATGCACCTTTGCCGATTAAGGTTCAGAACTGCAGTAAAGTAAAATAAAGTGAAGTAAGATGCATAAACTCAAAAAGTAGAGTACACTTCTACTATTGTTTCCTACAGAGAAAAAAAGGGGGCACAGTGATTCAGTTGAGATGGAAAAAATCTGGTGGCAGTGATGCTGCTATGCAGCGTATGACTCAAAGTCTGTGTGTGGTATTTGTGTCCTCCTTTCTCCTTTATAGACGAAGGATTGGGGGAAATTAGATGCAATACAAAAGACAGAACGACAGAAAGACAAGCGGCAGGGAGGTAAAGAAAATGAGAGTGACAAACAGAGACAAAAGAAGAAAATCAAGTTGATGGAAGAAGAAGAGATGGAAAAAAGAGAGGGAGCAGAGCTGAGGCACATGCTTGAGCAGTCCTTTTGACTGACAAGAGAAGGGCCGCAGGCCTATTGTTGAACCCCCATTCCTCACTGTATTGTCTGACCTTATAAATGCACGGTCGCCGGGAAAAATGGCAAACACCGCAAGTTCTCTCTCCTGTTTTTTTCTAGCGCAGCAGAATTATCTTGCTTTTGTGTACTTTCAAACAGGTCAAGAAAATGTTTTCTGATATCCTTCAGCTCTATAATATAAATACTCCTTGTTTATAACTCGTTCTCATTTTCAGCTGTAAATTACGTATAAAGTTATGCTACTTAATTTATGTTTCCTTTGGCGTTTATCACAAATGTATCAGCACTTCTAAAGACCTTCCTCTTATTTAAGAACTTCTTGATCCGTGTCCACTGACTAGTTGCTTAGGTGGCAGAGTATTTCCTGGCAGGAAACAGGAACTTCCTTCACTAGTTAAACCACGGCAACCAGCTAATGCTTGGTTTATGCACAAGTAGCGGTAGTGTGAAGGCAGTCCGCAGGCAGACGGGCACGTGCATGTTAAGTGGAAGGTGTCCTGACAAATGCAGCTTTAGCCGATGGGCATCTGCTCACTGTGTTTGTGCCTTTTGGAGCCCTTTAATGGACTATCTGACTAACATTAGGTTTGTACTTTAGTTGTGGTGACTGAAATTTTTGTATTTTATTAGCCTGTTTCTTAGCACTAATCTGCCAACATGTGCATTTTTGTTTTGCAGCCGTACAGTTTATAAATGCAACTTGCTAACCAAGCTAGCAAGAGGCAAAAGACACATTGGCACTCCATTCTTTCATCAGGTAACTTCAGGATGGAAAAATCAACATGAAAACATTGAGTCCACACGCAACAGGCTGCATCACACTTGCTTCATATATCGTGCATACATGTTAAAGCACTGCTATACCCACAATTTATTTTAAATTGCTTTAAATAAATGAAACAAAAAAGACGGAACATATGAATAAGTGAATTTTAGAGCTGATTTTCTGCCTTTATACAGACCCTGCGGGCTAAACCACTGAGTTTACTGGACAGACATAACCGTAACCAAGCATTCACGTGTATGTAAATACAGTAATCAGCAATACCCAAATTCTAACGGTGAAACCAAACAGGAACTAACAGGGAGTAAAATCAATACAAATCTATAGTATGGACAACTAAATATCTAAGTTACAGTATAGAGGTAATAGCTACAGATGTAATACAAAAATCCTTTCTTTTTATCCATATTACACAATGCTGTGTACAAGGAAAAGAAAAATTCCACCTGTGCAATGGAGAAAAGAAAAAAAAAGCCTCCTCTTGGGTCACCAGACGTTTCTTATTCATTACGAGCTACAAAGCCTAACAAAGAGAAGGCTTCTAGCCCTTCATCTGCCTCTTCATTCCATCGCTCCCTCTTTTCCTCCAGCTCTTCATGGAGAACAGAGAGGGGAATCATTCAGTGGCTGAAAAGGTTAAAGTCTAGCTGTAGGCTGGAGTTCCTGCGTCTGCCAGGGGCACCTGAAGAGGGGCAAACATTTACCAGCTAAGAAAAGGGGGGGGGGAGAAAAAAATTAACAGCCTGCCCGAGAGCTGCAGGGTCCGCGGTGAGTGGTGGTGTAGGGCCCTTGGAGAGTTTGTCTTGTAATTGAGTCAATTGTTGACCCCCTGTTCACGCTGCCTCTGCAAATCTTGTGAGGAAAAGCCTGCCGAATAACTAATGTTCTCTCTCTTTCTCTCCCTCCTGCTCTTCATCTATCCATCTCCCGCTCCTCTTCACTTTCCCCCTTTCCTCCCGTTGCTTTCCGTTGTCTCAGAGGATAATTGTGCTGCAAGTACAAGGCAGTCATTTAGGGAGGGGAGGACTGTTCAGGGATCTGCTGAGGCTTACAATCTTCTTTTCACCCCAAATCTTTCTTACCCAGAGCTCTCACTCTCTCGTCTCTCCTGCATTCTCTCCCTTTTTCATTCCTCCTTTTGTTTGCACCGTGGGATGAATTTTAATCACTCCACTCTCCACCTCCAATCTCAGCTGCCCCCCCCGCTCCTCATTTTTTCCCTCTTTCCTGAGCCTGGCCACTCAGTCCCGGTTTCCAAGTTGCATATCCAGCACCACAGCACCTTCTCTGCTTGCCACTCCTCCACTGATCATCTCATTGCAACCAGAACACAGACGAAGCCCTTTGATGATCAGAAAAAGAAAAAAGCACGTTATTTGTGACTCCAGGTTTAACTGCGGGCCAACTGTCTTTCACAGGGACAGATGTGATTTGAGAGTGAAAGAGAAACAAGGTGAGAATGACAAAGAGAGGGGGGAGGTGTGGTGGCACAGAAAGAGGAGCATCGCATTCTGTTTGTGAAGAGCGATCATTTTTAAATGCCTCCTTCATTCGAGAACACTTTGTTTGCACAAGGGCTCTGCTGTTGTGCTCCCATTGAGGCAGCTTATCCCGAGGGACAGTGCAGGCCAGGCAAACTGTTGTTATTCACATTTCACACATGTACTAATTAGCAGGTCCTCTTAAAAAGAAAAGTGCTTTATTACAGCTTTAAAAAGTGAGAGTAAAAGTGTGTTAGCATAAGAAATAAGTAAAAGATAAAAGTCCGACATGGCGAACACATGTCACGCTTCCTGACAATCTAAATATCCTTCATTTCCTTTCTTTGGCCTTCACTTTTGTCTCACTCTCTTATTGGCCTGCACCAGATAAAGACAATAATAAATTGATTATTATATGATTATTTGTCTTATAACTTACAGTTTCATTACAAAGCAGACAACATGAACTCTTCTTGAGCCTTAGTAGTGTTATTGCTGAAAAGCAAGTTTACAAACTTAAAGTACTCTTACTTAAATACTTGTAGTTAAGTACTTGAATCGATCTCTATAAAGGTACTCCATCAACATCTCGCTCTCTCTTCTTCTAGCTTATATTTCTTCCATTTTTTCTGATTCATTCATTCTGATACATTTACAAAGATGAAGCTTATAAAACATGTGAGAAACTTAAATGGACTTTTAGGGTCACAGTTACGGAATAAAGTGACTGAGAATCAGAATCAGAATACTTTCATAATCCCTAAAGAAATTATGTACATGATTGAAAAGAAGTACAAAGTAAAGGACAAAGAAATAAGTAAAAAAAGTTAAGCTAAAGAGAAAAACCAGGAGCAACAGTGTCAACAGGCTGCATGCTGGTTGATGCATGCGCACAAATGAATGAGTTTGTTCTTGTTATTTCATCACATCCTGAATGAATTTATTTACTTTTTTATATAGTTAATTGAAGAAAGATTGTTTAAGATGCCATCCAGTGAAATCGTGCCTATATGAAGCACAGTCTCATTGGTGAACCTTTTTCGAATGATGCTAACAGGACTTTATAAAGAAAGAGCATCATTTCAGTAAAGTCAAAAGACTGCAATGTTAAGGGTTTAACCACAGAAACATTTAATTTAAGGTTTTTAATTTTCAGGATTGCATATAAAAAAGTTCAAGCGGGCTTTGCCGATCTGCAAATAAACCCAGTTACACAAGAGCTTTCAAGACTAAACCACTCAACAGTCTAACGTGAAATAAAAATGCTTCTTACAAGTAATCAAATTAAGACATTAACACTGTAAAAGCATTCATTTAGCTTAATATATGCTTGTACACACAATTAACCACTTGTTGCGATTAAATAGTTTCATTCAAAATTCTAACAGATTTCTTTATGAATATATACCTTCAAATGGTGCTAGCATATTATGGCTTTTTAAGTCAAGAATCTCAATACCACCAGATGCTCGTGTGTTTACCTTTAGTTTTAGGATATCAGCATCCAGTCACCATAACTGTTTACCGCTCTTTCATCTGTTGTTCCTCAGGGAGAGTCAACTCCTAACTGCCTCTCTGTCTCTCCTTCCTCCTCTCTCCACTAACCACGGCCCTCCTTTTGGAGTGTTTGTTAGGAAATCCTGAACAAACCGTGGCTGTTTGTTCTCTCTTTGTCAAAGACAGGTTTTTATAGACTTCTACTATTGACAATCGTGTGACTCCTGTTGGCCTCACACAAGCTGGATAACACTGTGCAAATAGGTATATGTACACACACATTCACAATCTGCCCAAAACACACTCAAAACTGTGTCCGAATCACCCAGAGGTCTTTGCTGGTGGCAAGAGGAGATCAATTAGAAAGGGAAGGATTTATATCGATATGCATATACTGCTGAGTTGGAATCATCCTCAAGCAAGAAAATCAAACAGCTTAATGCTGCAGTTTAAGTTTAAGGGACCTCTTACATTTTATTTGAACAATATCTGCTGACCGGTATCAACAGCCAGTACTGGCCTGTCACAGACATATATCAGTATGTATATCTGACATGTTCCAACTTGAAAACTCTTTACTGACAGAACTTGAAGCAGTAATCGTGTTATCGCGTTGTGTCAAGTAGAGCAGCTCCGGGGAGCTAACTTGTGAAATACAAGGCTAGAGAGTTAATAAACAATACATTTATCATTTTTCCTTTTCAATAGGGCTTTGGAGTTGACGTCACGCCGCGGAGCGCGGCGCCATTTTCGGGGTCTACGAATCAAAAGAGACACAGTGTTGGAACGACGTCGACGACAAGAATCATGCTTAAAAGCAGCTCCAAAGAAAACGGACGGTATAGAGACCGATTGCGTCCAGAGGCGAAGCAGCGGTACTTGCAGAAAATTGCGTGCATTGGAAATGTGGACCCGTATGAAACACTGCCGTGGAGTAGAAACCCTGAAGAGCAACCGCTATAGCCTGACATATTTTCGTACCTTATCTGTGGAGTCAGCGCGTACAAGTTGTCATTCAAACAAAGGTAAGTCAGCTCAAGTACTGCGTGTGAAATGCGTTTGATTTCCCTGCAAACATTCAGATTAGTGCAGCATAAATTCATTCATGAGGGGAAATTACAGTGAGAACATGTGGAGGCTGTTAGGTGGATAACATAGTGAGTTCAGTGCATTGATGTGACATTGTCCTGAAGGACTTAGTTATTCTTTATGGTTAAAGAAATTGCACTGATTTATTCATATTTATTATAAATAATTCTAATTATAGATCTTGCTTCAATATTTGTATCTTGTGTCACTAAAAATACATTTTATTTTAGTTTTATACATTGATTAATAACCTGCAGAATCTCCTTATCATATTAAGTGATTCATAACTGTCACTTTATGCTTTCTCCATCTCTAAAGTGATTACATCCTTGCATTACATACTTTAGGTTCATTTTCTGCAGGCAGGTTTCTGACAGAGAACAGGCAGATTTACCCTATAACATGCAGCGTTCTATAGATGGACACATAAAGAAATGAAAAATTACATGTATGTGCTAACTTTCTAAACACTTTGTTACATTTATGATAAAGTAGATAAAACACATTTATGTCGGCCTTGGCTCATAGTTCTTGTCTTTAATTGAACTTTGTCTGTGTGTGTTTCAGGTCCTGCACTCTCAAAGACTGAATGAACAGCATTGCAGCCATGGGTCACTGTGAGCATCACAGGGAAGGTTGAAGCCGCCCACTGCACCTGCACGGCCGGAGTCGTGGAGACCTGCACCCATGTCGCTGCTCTTCTGTTTAATCTAGAAGCAACAGTGTTGATCCGTGGCACAAGGCCTGTTACAGATGAACCTGCATACTGGGTTTTGCTGGGTTATGTGACCAAGATACAGTCAGAGGTTGGCCATAAGATAGACTTCTCCTCTTCAGCTGCCCAAAAAAAGGCTCTTGATCAAAACATAAACAGACCATCCGTAGTGAAAGGTAAAAGGAGCCGTCCTCAAAAAAGAAAAATCCCACCTGCTACTGTGGAGGAGTTGTCACCGCTATAATGCCATAATGTTTTGTCTAGGGGTCTAGATTTATGCCTGAAGTGCACTGCCATGTAAATAATTTGCATTTACTGAATATGTACTGACTGAGTACCACTGTTCAAAAATTGAATAAAGAAACAAACTAATTTTTGCCTCTTTTTTATTATTAAAACCACTTTATAGAACATCACATCAGTTACAGTGTAGAATCCATGTCATTTATAGTTTATAAAAGACAAAATGTTTACATAAAATCATGACAGTGTTTACATGATATCACCCACTACTAACATTATTTACTGTATCTTTTGAAAAAAAACAACCCACTATTTATACAGCAAAAGACTTAAGAATATTTAACAGGAGCAAGTTTCATTTTCCCTGGTTTTACTACAACACTGTTCAACAAACGCAGCAAACCTTCACCATCTTATCCAGAAGGGTCACCTCTTCACCCTCACATGGAAGAAGTAATCTGATTGGCATGGTGGTATGTTTGAAGCAGGTCCGTTATGTAGCGCTGGAACCCAGTCACGATGTGTTTCATCCATTTCATAGGCTGGTTTGTTGCAATAATGCCAAATAATTAGCAACTCTATAAATAGAAGGTAGTTCTGCAAAATCACTCAGTAGGATGTTTGTACTAATTTGCTATGACCTCAAAGCGCATCTAAAATAAAACTAATAGGCTATAAAGAGTGATATGAACATATTTAGAACTTACCGGAATGAAAATGTCTGGAGCACCAACAGATATTTGGAGATGGAAGAGAGCTGGATATCAGCTCGTCTCACAGCTGCTATCCAGGCTAGACGCCTTTGTTTGGTAACATCGATACACGAGCTGCTTCATGTTGCTTCCAGGTTGGGAAAGAATGAAAAGATAAACCCTTTTCAAGCTTATTCTCTTGCCGGTCGTGCGATCGAACATTGCAGCCGACCACACAGCAAATACGAACCATGGCTGTTGTGTGTGCCTTCGCTCCCTTTTCACTTGCTAGACCCCGAAAATGGCGGATCGGGCCAAAATCCTTTCCACGCCCACCCCTGTGACATCACGCTCCAAAGCCCTATAACACAAACATGCTGTTTGCAGTGGACTTGTGCTTCTGCGGTAAATCGACACCGCAAGTATGTCAAACCATGACCAACGCCACCAGCAAAAGGTGGCCCATTCAGTATTGTCATTTCCTCCTATACATTTCTTCGTCTTCTGGATGAACTGAGGAGAGAAACTCTACAAACAACTACTGGTTTCGTGACACAGCTGCAGAGCAAAGGAGGCAAACGACACACACGTTTAAATGCTCGCAACAGTGTTGGAAACTTGCATAGAGGCTCTGCATAGATTCAACGCAGAAGTCTAAAATAAGCTTAAAAGTATGTACTGGTATCAGCCCTGAAACTGCAGTATGGGTCTGGCCTAACGTGGATACGTGATATATGGGGCTCGTGCAATAATGCAAATACTTGGGGTAATTTAGGTGTAAAGCTTTTACTACGGACAAGGCTGCCCATATACGAGAAGACGTAAAGCACATTTTAGTTATGCTCTATTACAAAATTCTTCGTTGATTCCAATAAATTACATAGTTACATTTAATTTTGACATTTTATTTGGAAATACCAACGGCAGTCAACGGGGGGAATGATGCAGATACCTGACGTCCACCTCCCTGGAAATGTAACTACATGTCAGGTCAACGCAGACCGCGACTATTATGATACTTCCTGTGCATTACCAAGTGCTTTTCCGCCACAGTTTGTTCATTTTAACTGTGAGAGAATAACAATCATCGCCTCGATATAAGGAGTAATAATCAAAGTCTCAATATAATAACTCACAAATTACAGAGTTGCTGAAACTATTGGAATGGACATGAGGGAATGTACAAAGATGGTGAAAAATAGAGAGAGAAAATATGTTTACCCCTGAAAAAGACTGACGACAACAAAGAGTGGGGAACCAGGAGGGAAAAAAGTCCCCGTACTTTGTTTCTATCTGCTGGCACTACATAAAACACCGGGACACAACCACACGGTAATTAACACATAATGCAGCAGCACAAGCATCAATGCCAGCAGCTCACTTACATAGGTTACATCAGCTATGTCTAAATCAGCTATGTTAGACAGGCTAAAATCTTTGCAATGACTAACATTAGGCTTAAGCCAAAATAATGTAACTAACATGATACCTTGCGGTTGCATTGGTAGGCTTTAAATTCCAGCCTGTGTCCTGTCAACAAAATAAAATGTTACCATTTTAAATAAATGGCCTGCCACTGAGTACCTCTACTGGTATTGGTACTGATCACTAAATTTCTGGTATCGTGACATCTCTAATTGACCTTAATGAAACACAGCGACAGTGACCTGTCACCACTGCCATCAACAACAAGACGTCAAGTATGAATCCAGTTAAATCAAACGGCAGCGAGAAGGACTCTCCAGATTCTTTTACTGTGACTCAGAGCAAAAAGAAAGCTGAAAAAAGGGATCACGCAAGCGACTGAGAGAAAGAGAGAGAGTGAGAAAGAGGCTGACAAAAACACACTGGGAGTAAAGCAGAGCTTCTGTGTCAATGGGGGAGATCATGGATGCCAGCAGGGGTCTCAGTCTTCAGCACAATAGACCCCCAACTGAGCCAAGACCCTTAATACCCATACTCCCATTTCACACATCTTTGCAAAGCACCCATATAACCCGCATCCATCCCCCCCCCCCGGCCTACATGCTCTGGCAGCTTGGAGACAATGGCGTGAAACTCCAAGTGGTGCAGCAAGGGGGCCGTCAGGGGGACTCATACATGAGCCATCAGGACACCTTGTCTTTGTGTATTGTAAGATAATAGCAACATCTCAGGAAAACCAGTAGAAGCTTCCTCTGTCCTGGAGTGAGCTGTTAAGAATGACCGGGGCATCAAGTGTCAGTGATAAATGGATCATTATCATCTGATCTAAGGTGAAGTGTGGACCTCATAATGAGTCTGTGTTAAGATCACAGCTGCCATTGAGAGCCTGTTGTGCTGCCACTTAAATGACTGCTGCGACTGCTTGGTGACAATCAGCATTGGGAGATTCTTCTGGGATACAGTTGGTTTTGTACTGAAAGTCAATCTGGAATAAAAATGTCCTCACTGTCCACCTGCCAGAGCATAATTTGTTTGTTTTTTTTCCTGTCCAAAAAACATGTAAAAAATCTCACATTGACTGCAGACAAACATCTTAAAATCTTTTGGGTGTGATCGGGTCAGCGTAACGAAAGAAACATGCAAATATTTCTCTTATGCAAAAAGAAAACATGTTGAAAAAACTAATCGTTGGGAGTGGGGAGGAAAAATATACCTCAACATCCTGGGCAGTTCCAAGGGAATTCTGGCTCAGACCCAAACGCTGGAAACAGGGTGAAGAAGGCCAGGCTTTGTGGAGTAATGTAGCAGGGAGCACACTGAGGGGCCTTAACTAACTAAGAAATGATTTACTTTGGCAAAAATTTGAGTTTTTGCAAAAAAAAAAAAAAAAAAGTGGGATTTTTTCTTTGCATCAAGCTTTTAGCACATCTTCGGAAAATAAAAATGTCTGTGTGCACATTTCATTTTCCCACCTAATTCCCAAAAACGAATCCCTTGGCAAGTCATTATTTGCTTTTTGCTGTTAAGAAAGCTCCCTGCATCTGGACCACTTGGGCATTATCCGGGTGACAAACTTTAGTCACGACCTAGCTTAGCTCCACTAGCCTCTCAACTCGGCTACTGCCCTCCACTCAAGTAGACCCCCTCCTCCATTTACAAGGCCCTTCAGTAGTCGGCCGGTTGCTAGACAATGTGCTTGGTTATGTGGGTTATGTAAAGACCCTCCTGCACACAAAAGCCAATGTGGGCGCCTGTTATGTGCAGCTCTTCAGAGCCCCGGGTCAGTTAGCAGAAGAGTTCTGGCACTAACACTCCAAGTTAAAAACGTTTGCTCTTCAGTGTGTTTATGGAGAGGAGACGAGAGGAGGATCAGTCAAATATCTTCTTCTTAGTAGTTTCACTTCCTGTTAACTTCCAAACCCCCATGGGCTGAGGTTAAAACAACCCCCTTCTTGACTTCTGGGTGTATTAGTTTGTGTTAGTAAAGGTGAACGTGTGAAAGTATGTGCGCATATATGCATGCATCTTTATATATACATTGGGATTATGCAGCTCTGCTTCTTGCTTATCTCACAGAAACACAATATTTTTGCATCATTTCCTCTAAATTAGCCATTATCAAATATCCAATTCCTTACACACTCAAGATGCTACCAAGTAGAACTAGTAGAAAAAAATGTCTTCACAGTGTTAAAACTAAACTTTAGTTACTTTTATAGAAATATCGCAGAGCACTTTCCCTTGATCAGACATATTGACAGTTTCTTAAGATTTCCATCATAGCACAAGTCTGTAACAGCATATAGTAAAACGCAACCAGAGCTCCATGGCATTAACTGTGAATATCTGAAGCCATTTTCACAAGTTAACCTCAGACCATTTTTTCAGAGTTCTAAAATTTTGCACCAAACAGCATTTTCACTCCCTAAACCACCGTTCAGGCCGGCATAGAGAGTGCATATCGGAGCTGTGTGTACTAAGGAGGTGGTCAGTAAAAGATGCTTTACTGTCCGATCTTACTGGGGCAGACATTTGCCTTCACATGCAGCTCTGTCAGGAGACATCCAGATAATTTTGAGGCTGCAGCGCACGCATTAAAACAGCTTTGGCCCAGTCACAGAGACCCGGGGACCCACTGCCAACTACCACTTGCTAAGGAAAAATGTGTATCGCCCGACCATTTGGTGGGTGCTTGCTGACTATGGCCGGCAGTCACTGGGTACAAAGAAAGTGCTGCACTAAAAAACTTGTTGCAACTAGCCACTAGCAGATTGCCACGGTAACCAACAGTTTGGCTGGACGGTGATTCATCAACCACTTGACAAGTGGTAGTGAAACTCAAGAGTGTGACACAAATGTTTGTGTTGCACTTTTTCTAGGTTTCGCTACAAATCAGGCAGCTGTTTGCAAGAGTTTGCAGACAAGTCGTTATCTTCCATGAAAACTACGTGCAATCGTGGAAATCTGCTAGCAATCAAAGCGATCACAAGTAGCTTTTTGGTGCAGCACCATCATTGCAACCCATTTCCAGCCAACATAAAGAATTCTCAGCAACCACTCGCCACTACAGACAGCACATGTATGAAGGAAAAAGTGTAACAAAGGGGGAAAAAATCAGTGCAATATTGGACCATATAAAACTATCAGCAAAAAGCTTTTACATTTAAATAAAAGCATAAGGAAAGAGAAAATCCACTTCCAGTTAGATGAAACCACAGATTTTACATCAACAAGGCCTCAACTTTCAGCTGCCTGTGGTTCTCTTATGTTCCCATTTAGCTATAACATATTACATTAAAATGTTTAATTCCATACTAGTAAATATAAATTACTTACAGTGTTGGTTTTTCACTTGGAGTGTTTATGATAATGCGCTCGTGTCAGCGACTTTATTCTGGATTAGTCTGTGAAAGGAAGCACAGCATCTGTCGGTGCACAAAGGTGACAACAGACAGCGAGAGCCCTCCAGGCAGTGACACGGTGGTAAGCCACACACCTCAGACACACCACAAGTCTTCTCTGATGGCCAACCAGCAGGGGCAGAAGTACTGAGGCAAAGTGCAACGCTATGTATGTGTTCAGCACAGAGACACACGGTTTTGCTTACACAGTTATACACATATATCGAATTGATGTTTGCACACCACAGTGTCTCCTAACATACTGCCAGTAAGTGATCAGACATGAAGTGGAACCACATAAAGATGCCAAAAGCCTGACTGTGTGAAATTACAGAACTGAACACTTTGGTTTGAGGGAAAACCACAGAATTCGTTTACAGAATAAAAAAATAAAAAAGAGCGAATAAAATATGACCGAGGACATTTGTTAATGTGACAACTTGTTTTTCAGTAGAATATCGTGTTAGTCACACTCCCAAAAACAAAAAAGAAATATTAAAGCTTAAATAAATATTCTTATGATTGACTCTTGGTTTGCATCATGTAAAAGTAACAACGGTGGCTCAAGAATCTTCAGTGTGCATGTTTACTGTGTTTCTGTCTTGTAAACAGTAAATCAATATTTTGTGGGAGTCAGCAGACAAACAGGCATAACTGAAGATGCCAGCTTGGGCTTTAGGAAGTTTAAAAATATTAACTCATTACTTGGAGTTTGTGAGCATAAAATCTTTATCTTATTCCGAGGGATTACCAGTTACACGCTAATAAAGAGGCCTGTGTGTAAGTTGTGTATACATACCGTTTATTTTCCATTGCAACAAGAGACAGTAAATGTTTTACAGTCTTTTAAATTTCAGACACTTTTTTCCGCTGCTCTCCCACAAATAAAACTTACAAAGACAAAGTGTGTTTAGGCAACCTGAGATGAACCTGGACTGCAGTGAACTCCTTCTAATTGAAATTTCCATCATGTCCTAGACAGTCACCTCCACCCACAGAGAAAGCGCCCGTATCTCTGAAACATCTAAACACACACTTGCACAAGGAGACGACCAGAGACACACACACGTATAGGCGCTTACATGCGCGCGCTCTCACTCTGACACCCCATTGCCCTCACACAAACTCAGTCTGACAAGCTGGAGCATGTGTGACCGAGCACGCTGGCTGGAAACAGACATCTCTGTGCCCCGAGGCTCGGCTCTATCCCACAGGAAGCTGGAGTGTGAGCTGGGACACACAAGACGAGGGAAGGAGGAAGACGGGGAGCAGCCGCAAGGATTCGGCTCACCATTTACTGGAACATGTCGGTTCTTTTGTAATTATAACACTGATTTGTTGGGGTGAGTTGTTAAGTAACTTGATTGTGATTGCAAGGAACTGAGGTACAAGATGAAAACAAGAAGTGCTGCATTACTTTGAAGCAAATCTTTGAGGGATGAAAAAAATCTGATCTGAAATGAGGGTAGAAAAGTGGACCCATCCAGGATTTCAAGAAATTTTTGAGAAAAGGTTAAGCTGAATTACTCTGACACAGTGAAGAGGTCATAGTTTTACTTTAGCTGTTTTCTGTATTTGTTCTCTTTCCAGTGTTAAAACCACAGATTCCTAACTGTAACCCCGTTTCCAAGTAAACAAAGTCTCTTTTGCGTTTCGATTTATTTTTTTCAGTCAGAGAAGGTTGCCCCACACTTACAAATAAAGATCTGTGATTTGAGATATTAGTGACTGAGCATATAAGAGAGCATTTAAAGTCACAACCTGTGACTTTGTTGACCACAAAATAATAAATATCCCTAAAAGATGGCAGCTGCAAAGAGTGTTGTCCCATCATCACCAGCTCAATTCCCATTTCTCCGGTTTTCTAGAATTGTTTTGACCTGTTGATTTCAGTACAATTCAGCCATTGTTAAATGTTTATTCTGGTTATTAGGCAACAATTTGGTATTTTGAAAGGGGAAGGAGCATATTCTCGCGCCTAAAAATAAAAAGTCAAGCTTACAAGCAACACAATGCACCTTTGCTGGATTATACAAATGTCAAATCTTAAGGGATAAATCTCAATGGATAAATCTCAGATTTATCCCTTGTCCTCTCAGCAGCTGCTATACAGAGTACTTTCACGAAGGCTCACTTGTTGTTGAATGAAATGTTTCACACAAAGCTCAGGAGTTCAAAGTCTGCACTGATCGACTCTTAGCATCTGATAAAAGCCCAACAGTGCACCCAAAAGTTCACCTAATCACCAACAACTTCCTTCCTTGCACAACATCCACATCTGGGACCCTTCGCCCACTCTGTAAGCCCAGTAAGCCCAGGCATGTGCACACGGCACCTAACATTCGCACATAGACAAACCGAACGCACAAGTGCTCGCCACATTTCTGCTGCACAGCTGCGTGAGAAGACAAGAGTCGATAAATAATGCCTTTGAATGGGATCCTGTGGGTTTTTGCTGTTTGAAACTTTGAACATCCACCGACTGTTCCCTACAGCATAACAAATTTCCCTTCGTATCCCAAATGAAATGCTGCCCTTACGACACCGAGAACACACAGACGAGCGTGCATCTGTCGGTCTGTCAGCTGGCCCGTGCTTTAAACGGAGTACAGGTGCCAGCAAATAAGGGCCAATAAACGGGCTCCAGCAGAACAACTGCCTGACCTGTCCTGAATAGAAATGACAAAGCAAAAGGTTTAACTGCAGCAGACGGGAAAGTCCAACAAAGTCACAGCCTGCTGCTGCTTAGTCATCAGATTAGGACTGCAGTGAGAGTGCACGGTAATATGTTAATTCAGAGATGTTCTTTATCAGATTATAAAGAAAAGGGATTAGAGGATCAGCACAGACTGTAAACTACGTGGAACTATGCTTTATACACAACTTATCTAAACCTTAATCAAAATAACAGAAGAGGAAACGTTCATGTTCTGAATCTTATAGAAGCTAATCTTATATATGATAATCTTATAAGCCCAGTAAAGCAAAATGCATCCAAATGATTACGCTCAAATGTCAGGTGTGCGCTCCACTTTCATCTTACTACAAGAGCATTTACTTTAATGAGGACTATTAAAGAAACATCTTTAATAAAACTGTCAGTGTTAAAACTCTACAAGGGTGTTATCTTCAGAGTAACCCAGCCTTTATTTAAAAATTGATTTTACTAGTAACGTCATAAGAAGAAAAAAGCATGTCTGTGTAAGCAAATTTATCTAGAAAAGAGGATTTAAAATGCGCGCACACACAGACACATTGTGATGTGCACAAAGATATCTGGAAAAAAAGATCTAAACACCTTGGCAGTATTTTTCATTCATTCTGTATGGAAGGGGGCTGCAGTGTTTCACAGCATGCACTGGGTGAAAAGCTGGGAACCACAGGTTGCCAGACTATCACAGTGAGAATCCACAGCGTTGTACGTGGGGTGAGAACAGAAAAGTGAGCGTGGATCCCTGTTGACCCTCTGTGTATTCATCTGAGCCCGGTCCCATAAGCCCGGCATAAATGCCCAGCATGGTACTGCGATTCCCCCCGCAGCCCAAAGACCAAGAAGCGCAGTCTCACAGCCTCTTCCTTTCACTGTACCCTGCCCTCTCTCTGCCTCTGCCCAACAATGACAGAAAGACAGTGTCTCACCCCCACCAGCTACTCTTCCGTTGTCTCACGCTCTCCTCAAACTTCTGCTAGCAGGTGCAATACTGTGGCAGCTCCGTCCCACAGGCTAACCCCACTGCACCACCCCTCTGGCATAAAGACAGTGAAAGGACATTGATGAGGACAAGAAGGGGAGGATGAGAGGACAACAGCTACAGACCTGAAAAAACAACAGCTGCGACAGTCACATTGTCATTCCAACATTTGTTTCACGCTGAGTGCAGCGGCAGGTCAGTTCACGGCATGGGAAGCCCGGGACTGCACAATTTGCATCCTGAGCTCCAGAAATATCAAATATAGTATATCAAATGAGAACAGCAGACAAAAAGTAGTCGTAGCGTTTAATGGTTTGTTTTTATTGTTTTTAAGTTGTGGTTTACCTTTTCTGTAATTACACTCAAATTTACATTCCACCTTAACAGCAGCTCTCCTCAGGAGATGATGTGAAACCACAGGCATCACACCTGCATCCATCCAGTCACAACATGTAGGTGTGCCATCTACTCCAGGTCCTCTCCAAGAAAAATGGCCTGCAGGGAGCTTTGTGTGTGGCCAACAACAGTGGCTACTGATGCTCAAGAAACAACAAACTCCACCACAAGATGTAACTTCAGAGCACAGTTTTACTGACAGCTGTGTTGCACCATCACTCGTCTCAAGCTTTACTTTGAAATTTCACAACAACCAGTATGTGAGAAAGTGTTTTCAAAGCACCTTAGAGGGATGAGCTGATGTTTTCTTTCAGACGCGACATTTTTAGTTGGCTTCTTCCATTATTTCATTTGCTCTTTGGGTCAGAGTTTCACTCAGACACGCACACACAGAAAGTGTGCCATATGAAATGGAGATGAAATGCTACTTCAGTCTAATACCTGGTTCTTTTCCCTCCTAATGACTGTATAATCACACCCAGAAGGTTCTGAATAATTAGTCCTAATGGTGTTGATTTTAAACCCACACTCCAGAGCTACAGTGTGAGAACATTTCAAAGAACCCCGAACAGAAAACTAGTGGAGACTTTTGTAATGCCAAAGTTAATGGCTGCCTCACCACTCCTGCCAAGAGCCAATCATCTGCTTCCTAACAAAATATGAGCCAATCGTGTTGCTACAATGACACTTGACACCAGCTGACGTGCGGTGACGGGCAAATCTACTTATTGTGGTAAAGATGTGGGTAAATGTTTCTTGGTCTACTGCAGCCGTTATAGCTGTACTGTTGTGAAACTTGCAACGTAGTGTTGAACTAAAGAGGATAAACGGTTTTTAAACCTTATTTTATGGTAAATTCACCAAACTTTTTGAGCGTTTTCTTTTTTTATGTCTGGCTGGACATGTAAATTAAAGCTATAGCCCCCCTCCCCGTCCACGTTGATAGGTGCGTGATCTTGTTGACTCGGCTGCCTTGAGGTGACGCCAAGATGGCTGCCAAGTAGCAAAACATTCTTCTACAGAGACTTTGGGTTAAGTCATATAAAAGAGGAAATCCCATTAGAGCAAACAATCAAATGACTCTGTAAACAGGGAGTCTGAGAGTCCTTTTTATTATTGTTTTGGTTTTGCGGTTCTCTCTTATTTAGAATCCATTTACTGAGGATATTTATCCATATTTAACTCCAATGTCAGGTATTTATTAAGAGGAAGAACTACAAGTCCTGTAGGCCATTAAATGTTTGTGGAAATGGCACAAAGAGAAATTCCTGCCATTATTTCTGGGACAGCTTACGGTCCAAGCTAAAGTGATTATTGTGACAGGCCTGCTCCACACATTGCTGCAGCACAGCTAACCTTGGGAGGCCTTGTTTCATGTTTCACCACATCCCCTAAAATCATATATGTCTTAAGAGTTCTTCTTTACTGGCTCTCTTTCTATTAGTTATTGGCTACAAGGAAATGAAGGCCGTTCCCGCGTAATTAATGGGCTCAATTACGTAAGTGAGGAGTGGTCTGCAGTTTGCTGTGAGCAGGACCAGATGTCCCACGGGTCCGCTAGTTGAGAAACGCAGTTGTTCTGATCACTTATGGTGGGGTCAGTGCCTGTACCAAGACCTAGCTCGCCCCCACGCACTAACCCAGACCCTCTTTTCTTTCTCTTGTAAATAAAGACTTAATGGTTTACAAGCCCTCAAATAACCGTAATACCTTCAGAGTGAATTAGCTCGCAAAGCAGCCAGACACACAGGCAGAAGAGGTGCCCACATAAGCCTCTCTTTTTTTCAAATGTAGCTTTTTAAAAATGTTTTAACTCAAGTTTAATTCTCTTTCTTAATTTAAAACATTTTAGTTTAGACAACATTTCAAATGTGAAGAGGAAATACTTTTTGATACCACAGCAACATTTTGTTTCTGGCCTTGTATGGTGGCAGTGTGTATATATATGCATCATTAAGCTTGTGAGTGTCAGCACATTATCGTGTTGAAAAAAACCACCAATTTCTATATCTAAAGTTTAGACGTTAGCTGTGCTGCGAGCTGATTTACATGCTCCTGACGTAATCCCCTTGCTGTGCATTCAGTCCTGTGCCGGTGCTGAGGCAGGAAAACCTTTCAAACATTTGTGAAACTGAGCTGGTTTTTCAGCGTAAAAGTAGGACATGACATGAGGAAAAACTCAGTTAGACTGTTTTCCAATTTCACTTTTATTTTAGATTTTTTTTAAAAATATATTAAAAGGTTGAAATGATGCTGGGGGCAGCTTACATCGAGCCCTGGATCACTACAGTGAAAAACACTGCTCGATAGCTGGTTGTTAAGTGAGCCACTCTCGCTCATCTTAAACATCAGGGAATCTATTTGTAGGCTAGATGTGGGCCCGGATCTTTCCCATGCTGAGCAAAACAAACAGTCATTGCTGGCACGAAATACAGAGGAGCCAGAATTATGCCTTATCTGATCCAAGTTCTTAAGCCGAGATGTGAATTGTTTCTGTCATTGCTTTTGTACAAAATACTTGTTGGAGGAAATTGTTTGAAGTGAGGAATTTTTTTAAAGCTTGATTTTTGAAAATAAATCTAGAAAAGCACAAGAGCAGCAAAAATACTGTAATCATTTCTCACTTCTGAAGACTTCGGGGGAAGACTGAAAACAAGAAAGACGTCACTTAAAGCTAGAAATGCCGTCGAACACACTGAAAAACTGCGGTTGCTCAATAAGCTTCAGAAAAATCAGTCCCTGTAGTTCAGTCAGTTAGGGCAGGGCCAGGCACTCAGTCAGCCAGTCAGGACGGTTGAGTTGTAAATGTGTTCCAGCAGGAAAAGCTTCAGAGCAAGGCGAACAGTCTGGAGCCGGCAACTTTCCCCTGCTCCATCTAGCGCACCGCCCTCCCTGCAGCCCACCCAAGAAGCAGCCCATGGGCATAAATTTGAGAGCCTGACTCGCTGCGGATTTAAAACAATCTGCATCTCTCTCCCTCTCTCTCACTCCAACTCCTCCACAGCCACTATGAAATATTTTACTCCTTCACCCTTTACTCTCTTTCTCCCTTCTTTCACTTCCCCCCCAAAAAAGAAAATTCCACTGTTAATGAAAATGGAAAGTTCTTTCTCAGTGTCTGCCAATAATATTGTTTTTCTAAAGGCTTAATTAAGTTTGCAAATATGTAGAAAATCACGGGAAGTGTTTTTTTCTTCTTTGTCTCTACTGTAAAGGAGACAATAACAATGCTTTTTGCTGAAATGAAGTTAATTATGTCTCACAAAACACAATCTTTCAATAGTTTGTTGTTTCCTGATGGGGATTGTTTTCTCAATAGCAACAAAGTAGACTGGTTTCCAGTTATGTTTTATGTCAGCGGACCACAGGGAACATAACTGTAAACAATACTTGATGCTGCAGAAGAAGAAACCCTTCGGTCGCTTCAGTTTAAGGCGTCAGAAACCCGACAAAACAAGCACACGCATCACTTTTGTTAATCATGCGCTGCCGTGCTTTCCAGCTCGAATGGGTTCGGTTTGGTTGCAGATGCTTCTTTTTGTAGGCAGATTTATCATCCTGTTCCTGCTAAGAAAGCAATCAACAGATGTGACTTGTAAATTAAAATGAAGGTGGAGATTTCTGTTTGAATCATCTGTGAGAGTCCAACTTTCCATACGAAGCATGAAGTCTGATCAAAGCGCTCTGCGGACTGAACATCATGTCAGATGTGTTGTAGTAAAAATGAGGCCGTATGACCGCGGGTGAAGTAACCTCTGACCCGCAGCAGATTCGTGTCAGTGTATCACTGGCAGTGTTCCTCGCATTTGGCTCGCAGTGGTAGCTGTGCGTGCGTCACTATACTACGTCCGTGAATGTGGACAGACTTCCTGTTATGGCATCCAATCTGGTTAACGTGGCATTGGCTAGCCACTGTAGCTTCTCACAAATCACACTTGCTGTAGTTAAAGAGCAGCGAGGCAGGAATAGAAATAGACGTAAGAGGCTGAGAAAGAATGAGAAAGTAAGAAAAGACAAGGCAAGGAGACAAGGAGTAAGATTTATTTAGAAAGAAATTGAATATTTGGAAGGGAAGTAACAAAAGAAGACCCACACACACACACAAAGAGAAAGAATCTGCATCTTTCTCTTTGTGGGTCCGACTGACCACACCACTCCTCTCATAAACATGCAGTATAAAGCCACAATGATATGTGGTTTAGGCCATTCATTGTTTTAAATTTGTTTTGTACCCCTATAAACCTGGAACACACTGACACTGAGGTCATTCAGAAAAAAAATGTATACAAATGGGTAAGTAGATCTGTACAATCTGTTTAGCTTCATTTCGAAATGGCAAAGTTGGCACACAAAGTTCTTATCTCTGAGAAATGTGAATAAAACACACAGATGGTCCTCTCACCGTGGCTGGGTATCGGGGGGAACTAACAGAAGTGTTGCAGTAACTGCGAGTATTTTAAAGTAAATACTAGGCCAAAATCTTATCTTGTTATCTTCATAACATTTTCTTAAATCATGCACTTCAATATAAAAAAAAATTTCACTTAAAAAGGTGAAAAATTTCCCATTAACTCTGAAGCACTGACTGTGATGAATGGGAAGCATGTTTATATTGTGCACACTACCGTGTACTGTGATGTGTAATCAAAAAAGGAATGCTGCACTCACCAGTGACGTGTCAAAAAACAAACAAACAAACAACAACAAGAAAACAAAAAACACACTGCTATGGACATCCATGTGCATCTGCATCTCACTGCATGAAAAATGCTGCACACCACGGCACGATTAATCGCATATTTTGTGCTACATATGTGTTTTATACATACAGCAGAGTATATGGTTCAACTGCAGGCTTCCCGAGAACATATGCCAAGCCAGGAATCCTAAGACGTTATCTCATCTTAGATAACAGAGCTGTTCTCCAGAAGACCCATCACAACACACGCAACACGAGTACGCCTCTGCACTTCTTAACTTATCGTCTCACTCTGTCTGCTTCTGTCTCCAAACAAATGGGATTGGAAATGATCGTTCCAGCACATGGAACTGTTGGAAATGTTGCTGCTTCCACATAAAGCGCTAACGAGGAGCGATCTGTCTTCTTGTTGGAGAGGAAGAGAAGAAAGAAGAAAGAAAATTCTAAAGCATGCATCCTGTTGGGGAAGTCAGAGGTCTTTAACAACTCATCGTATCAGGCGTGATATCTCAGGGCAACCCTACACTGCTGAAATCGTAAGGGTAACACCGATGTTTTTCCGTTTTCTATTGGTGGACGTCAGCGAGACGCAGGCAGCGAGGAGGGTGACTATAAGACAACTGTGTTGTAATTACACTGATGATGGCAGCACCCGAATGCATCGTGTCTATGGCAACCTGGTGAAATAATAAACACCGCCTCCTCTTCGCTTTCTGCCATGAGTCACCAGCGGCTGAGAACACACACATTGAAACACACGCGGAAATCGACGCTCACACATACGGGTACATAATCTTGCGAGAGCACAAAAACTCTGTGAATGAACCTGCATGCACACACACACACACATCTGTAAACAACAAGCTCATTACATAGTCACTACTCGCACACAGGAGCTTGATTCGCTTTTACCAATCTGATCGGACGACTGAATATAATCGTTACAAAATTACAACATCAGATTTGGTTTTCTCTTCCTTTCTTTTGTCATCCACAGTCGACCACCATCCCTCAAAGAAACCCCAACCACACGCCCATTGTTGCAAACCGAGTGGGAAATGAGTGTGTATCCATGTGGGTTGTTAGTGCATATAAAGGCTATTCACAGTCTCACCTGGATCCTATTAGCACCAGTTTGATTTCTAATATCGACCACATGAGATGATAGTTAACAGTCGGCCTGCTTTGCTGCTCTTAAACGCACACATGTGCACAAACACATGAATGTATAAAAAACCGCCACCCTAATTCAAAGAAGAAGAAAGGACGCTGGAGAAGGAATCGACCCCACCTTTTACTGCGTGCAGCATGCTTAATATCGCATGCATGCACATATTCCCTCAGGCTCAGTTTTAGGATTTAATGTAAAAAAGAACCAACATTACTCTTAAAGCTGCCTGCTGCGCTCCACTAAAGCAGCAATGTTTCCACACTGGAGCCACTCCTGATTTTTTTTTTAATAAGGAAACAGCTGGACTGCACCTATAAAATTCGATTACGGCTGCCATTAGCAGTTATTCTCATCCCTGATTAATCTGTCAACTGTTTTGGTTGATTACTAGATAAATGTTTCATCTACAAAATGAAAATCAGTTGTGGGATCAGTCTTAACTCACCACTGCGGCTTCAATTTTTCATCATCTCTCCACCAAAGCAATTATATCAATTCCAGCCGACCTCTGTCTCGTTTTTCTACTGCTTTGAACTGATTATCTCTGCAGATTATTATTTTTTTTAATCACCACTAACGCAGTTTGTCTGGTACATCCTCTAGTGGCTGGGAAAGCTCCAAGTGACCACGAACAATGATTTTCTGAATATTTCCCATGACTGCAACATTTCCCCTTTCTATTATGGCTGCCCTTTGGCTAATGTGATTCAAGATTTCTAAGTGTCTAATGCCTTTGCCCTCTGGTGTCAGCCCACTACTTAGTAACAACCACCCTCCCCGCCCCCTCATTCCTCTGCTTCATTTAAGCATCATTTGATGGATTCTAGGAAGAGGGGATCTCACAAAATCCTTTGTGTGAACTGACTGTAGACTTCAGTTTTTTGATGGTGAAAACAGACTTTTGGCATACATGTTTGAGGCTTCTTGTAGTAATATTCAGATTTTTGGGGGCTTAAAGATAACCAAAACTGTCATCACAACCAAAATGTATCCATTCTCAATGAACAAATGCAGATAAATGGTGACACACAAACTCAACTGAAGTTTTCTTGTAGTCTAAACACACAAAGAATCACAACCTGAAGAACCAGCATAAGCCTCAAATACCAGACCCCGTTATCAGAGATCTAATCAAACAGACCACCTCTTCATGAGTCAAAGGAGCACAGTTGGAGTTGAGAAAAGAATAGCAGGGGATAGAGACAGAAAGGACTATCTGTGAGTCTGTGTGTGTCTTTGCTTATGTGTCCTTTGGAGCATCCCATGCCTGTCTACTCTGTTCTCTCTGCAGCCGAAGCCGATCGGCCATGCACTGTGAGCCTACGCGGTTTAGGCCAGGGCCGGCACAGACAGACAGCTGCTATTAAACCCTGATTGTTTCAGGTTCACAGGGTGTGAAAGGGTCTGATTGAGGGGCTGTGATCCCAGTGAGGGTGGTCTTTCTCCCCCCTCTTTCCCTCCACCTCACGTCCCCCCTCTCTGCAAGGTGGGAGGAGGGTATTGGGGAGGAGGAGGATTGTGTGTGTGTGTGTGTGTGTGTGTGTGTGTGTGTGTGTAATGGGGGGGTGTTGTAGGCATCACGTGACACATGTTTCTTGCTGAGCGGACTAAAATGGAATCTGGACAAAAACACAGCACTTGTTGCTGCCTGCTTTTGGTTACATGTGTGTCACATGACCAGTGGCCTTATAATGGCAACATTTAAGGTTGTCCACACCATAAATGCCACAGACAGCTATTTAAAAATTCAAGGTTAGCTATTTCAGTGTCCAAAGTTTTCTTCAAATGTAAAGCAGATGCAACGAATGTCTTTCATTTAAACTGACAAACATTTGTTCCTTTGTTTTTACCAAGATGGAAGCGGTTCGTGCCACCACATCCAATTGTATTCAGCTCGGGAGAGACTTATCACTGCTCTGATATGGCTCTGATAATCCAGCTCAGTCCTCACCTGTGGCTGGCTCTAGGAGGACAGTCGCTTCCTGGATGGTATATTTGTTTAAGAGCATTCCCATTAAGAAGCCTTTTGGTCTTAACACACGTGATAAAGACCAGGGAGGGCGAGGAAGCTCCCCTGCAGAGCTTTTCACATGTGGCCAAAGGACAAGTGCACTTTCTCAGTTTCTCCCCCAGCTCAACCTTGAGTAGAGTGCGAATACTTGTAAAAAGTTGAATCTATGCTGCACAGAATTTCACTGAAATGGAATTGAATAAAATATATCAACGTCGCCTGAGTGCGTGACACAAGAAAAACTGACTTCTGAGCTAAACGCTTCTATCACACTCAGCAGGTATCACACAATGCCTCCAGACCTGCCTATAAACCTTTAAATGTCATTTTATTTCATTGTAATTTTTTTTAATTATTTTTTTTATAATTCTATAATTGTCTTCCACTCACATGTTATTGGAGTGTATATATTGTGTTTGCATCTGTGCTAATACTGTTAAGGGAGGTTGTGAGTTTGTATGCCTAGCACTTCTCACTGTCACTTTGGAATAAATACGTGTTTGGCTCTCCCATTGAGTCCAGTGTTGACGCTCTTCAGTCCAGGGTCACTACATGAAGTCCAGCAGCCTAATCTTCCCACATTAGCAGCTACAGTGGCCTCTCGCAGAGATAATTAGATTAGAATCCATAATCTATCTCAGATTAACAACAGATTATGGTTATTCAATTCAAATCCCTTTTTTCCCCAGAAGAAAGACAGAAGTGAAAGTCAGTTAATAAGAGACCTACAGGAGCTTTTTGTCCTCACACAGTGACGGTGTTGTTTTGTGGGTGCCCTTGCAGGACCTCACATTTGGAGCAGACACTGGCACCTCAACTATTTCAGGTTACAAGAAACAGCTGTTCTCGGGTGGCCTTGCCGCCCTCCTCAGTGCCGGATGAGTGTATACCGTGCAGGCGGTCAGACCTCTCATGGAAGAACTTCTCCAGGAGATGAACGCACAACTTTAAAATGTCACGTCCAAACTCTGAGCCACTCCGTGCATCTCCACAAATGGGCAGAAAAAGGCAGAAGAAACTATTTGCAAGTGAAGATGGGCCAATGCTGAACTCGGTTTTGGTTGATATACAGAGATATTAAACAGGTCCAATACTGAAATTTGGAGTGGACAAACTGTAAACTTTAAAAGTATAGAACCGCAATTAGGTAAAAGTAACGCAGCATCTGCTAAATAACCATTAGTGACACAACTGAAATTTCTTTTCTCACTTTAAAAAAAGTTTCAAGTACTTAAACTCAACTTTCGGAGGATGAACAATCTTCAGCCTGGTAACATTGACCAGTAATCGGCTGTGATTTGAGGAGCGAGCATGAATGAGCGGCACTGCTTACCTCAGGTTAATGCAGGGACATTCAGCATGAAACTTTCTGACTCGGTTCCCAGAGTCCTTGGAAGAGCGCTGAGGATCCAAGGACCGTGAAAGTAAGTCTGAGTTTCCAGTAAAGCCTCGCGTCTCTCCTTTTTTCTCTCTACTTTCTGCCAAGCGCGCTCGGATGGAGATAAGTGAATTGTTCACAGAAACCGACACATTGTCCTCCTTCAGGAGCGCTTTTCCATAGTTTGGTTCTTCAGAGCCGCTTTACGTAAACGGTGACAAAATTAAACCCCATGTTCGGCTATGGAGTCCCGCAAAGCACCCTGGAGTCGGCTGCACAGCCAATGCGGGAATGTGCACCCCCTTCCCCCCTCGCTCCCTCCCTCCCTTTCTCCCTCCCTTTCTCCACAGTCTGTGGACCACCCCGAAACAGGAAGTTCACTTTTTGTTTTTCTTAAAAAAAAAGGACCACGCTGTTTCAGCCTTCCCTTCAAAGTTAACATGCGCACCAGAATACCCAACGAAACCGAGAGATGGTCCATTTCTCACCCCATTCCTTCTGAAAAAGGCAGATTTCGTTTACAGCAATAAAGGTGGTTATGTAAAGACATTACAGCATGCGCATGTTTATTAAATACATGTATGGACATGGCTGTGTCTATATAAAGTGCGCTCCTATCTAGTAATTGGGATAATCTTTCTATAAATGTTTGTGTTTACTTTACTGGTGTAACTTCATAGCAGCTTCTCGGACAGCGTGTGTGGCTGGCTTCGTGTGGGGATGCTGCAGATTGCTGCGCCTTGCCAGTAAAGGCCAAAACCTGGACTGGAGTCCAGTCTACTGGGAGCAGGAACAGGTCCACGTCCTTTCATTACTGTTCACTAAGAAAATCTGGAGGACATTAGAAACACAAATAAGCAAAGATTATTATGTCGGGGATATGCAAAAAGAGGCACACATGCGTTAAAATACGGAGTTTTTTTTTGCGCATATTCTTTTTTATCCATGCAAGTTATGGGCACAAAAATTGGCACAACTTTGGCAGGTCCTGGAGTCATTTAGTGTCAGCTGGTTCCTGGTCAGAGGTACAATAACATTACTCATCTCTGAGCGGGTCTTTTTATTTAGTCATTCTCGCCACAAACACACACACAGTTCTGTGATCTCATTCAGCAGCAGCAGTAGCATTTTGGTAACATACATATGCAGGCAGATGTTGGGATATTTTTTCTCTTAAAATGTTGCTACTTTGCTCATTTACACATTGTGTTGTTTCGTCTTGTTGTTTTCAGTCTGGATTAATGGATGAGAGAAACATGATTCCTAAATGTCTCCTCCAAAAAAGATGAGGGATTAGTGCATTCATGACATAAAAGGTTAGAAAAAAGAAAACCTACAATGCGGTTTTAAAAAGTCCAGGAGCTGATCGGTTAACTTCTTACCAGGTGACCAGGTGAGACGTGCACATGTATGTAGGTTACTTTCACAAGCAAAAGGCAGAGAAGTAGCCCTGTATGAGAAAGAATAACTATTTAAGAGCTTCACTGCATTAGGATACTCTTGCATATGTTGAATTGTCAGCTGGTGCCTGATTTTTGTATTTTCCTGTCAGTAAATGAAACAATTTCCACCATGAGCTCATATACAAAAATTAATCATAATGCGCAAAATTTAGTGTGTCCCCCATCGATGTTCAACTGAAACCCCACCAATTCTTCTGGTAATCTAATTCCTTTATTTATTTTAACTTTATGTGCCTTTATTACACAAAGTAATTTAAAAGGTTAAACAGGAAAGTAATGAGAATCAGGGAATGACATGCAGGAAATGTTCGGGGGGTAAACTCAAACCGTGCAATAGTCACTGACATACGGGGGTCACCTGCTCAACCAGGTGAGCTCTAGCAGCACCTGACAATATGATGTTTTTGTTAACGTATTTTCAGGTAGAAGAATTTTAGCAAAACAGGTCCTCCTTCACCCCACCTTGTGATGATGTCTTGTAGAGACATGCCAAGTCTCAAATGATTTTAATCTATAATGAGCTTATCGGTGGATAGAAAAAGGTTTGTTTAAGGAAACAGTTTGACACACAGAAAACCTGGAACCAGTTAGTATTATTTCAGCTGTGAGCGCGAACTGCTTTCACAGTTTCTGTGCGTATAAACGACACTGCCATGCGTCTGTCTGCACGCTGTACAAAATGAGAACTTTGATGTTGAGCCAGAAGACGCTGTGCTGGGGGATGGTTGGCATTTTGGCCACAAACTACAGCATGTTTGTCCTGCCACAGTCAATCCATGTATTCATTCATAAAGTTTTGTCATACATGCATATATATTGCACTAACAGCATTTATGTAATAAATCAATTATGATATATCTAAGTAATATTTAATAAAGCCAATATTTACCATTTTCCTGTAAGACAGGAAAACACAATAATGATTGAAGTCTGCATCGAGCTGAAAGGGAGAGTTTGGTGATAAATATCTGTGAGATTATCGTGTCGTTGTATGCAGAAATGCCTCCACTTTAAAACCAATAAAAACAACAAAGCTGTAAATTTTAAAGTAAAAATTGTTGCAGTTTACAATTTTTTTTACTTCCCTGAAAGTGGTGACATTCCAGCACCTTCAGTCATGTAATTATCAGGTTAAAAGTTTTATTGAATATTTCTGGACATTACATGCTTACAGTGAGGTAGAAAGTCCGGCTTTACTTTCATGCTTGTTGGTAGACCTCAAGATGCTGTTTTAATAATCTGGCTATCAGAAAAGGTCAGTAATGGTCAGTCACTGAGAAACCTTTCCTTTACGCTGTGTGTTGTCATATCAAAGTCCAAATGATCCACAGACACTTGTACTGGACTCTTACTCTGCTAGAGCATCTCTATGATTAATGCTACTTCAAAGAGTGCTTACTCCCTGAATCATAAAGTATCTGTAGCTGAGCAACATGACATTTAAGGTCGTCCTAAGGTTGGATAAAGGCTTGTGTTTCTTGTGGTTTGTATTGTTATCTCTCTCCAGGTTGACACTGACTTGTGGTGTTGATAATTCATCTGTAACAACTGTCATACATTATACATTATGTCTATGCTTCTCTGTGTTTGATTTCCTAAAACCTTAACCACCAACACATGGAAGCTAAGAAACATGCTTACCATTACATGGTTACAGCATTCGACTAGACTAGTTTCACAGGATAACCCACATCGGCTTTCATATTTATAACTTGTCTTTTTTACGTGCTGAAGAAAAATGATTAAACTGTAAAATCAGGACTAAAAGGTAGAGAGTATCTTTAATAGCTAAAACCGCTTGGATCATAGACCAGACCAACAACTTGCACAGTGTTCCAACTTGCGTACATTTTGCAGCTGATGATGTGAGATACACGATTTACAATATACTGGTAGAAAATGATCTAGAAGTAGTAATTATAAGAGAAAAATTAAGGTTAAAATGTTTATTCAACTGATTATAAATTGCCTTTCAGGGTGGTGCAGCTCTTTTTGCCTGTCTGAGGAAATAACTGCATTTTTATTGTGAGGAAACAATGAAAGCTGAGTCAAAGTCTGAACAGTTGGTGACCCGTACCAGCCCGGCATCCATTGACAGCATACGGCCAGTGGTTAAATCAGATTTTGTCAATGAGAGTTGTCGGCTTAAGTCCTAACATATCTGCTGCTGTAGCAGCCAAGCAGGGAACTCTTGGCTGTAAATTAGCTCACAGATGCTGCAGCCATATGCTTCATCTGATTGTAGGGAGAATCCAACACTGGCTTCACTTGAGATTATCAATGGATGGGATTAAAGGTGAAGAAGTAAATCTTGTCAAACTGAATCACTCACTGTGAGTCACTGAAAAACAAAACAAAATCACACACACACACAAAAGTATTTTTGAGATGTCTTAATAATGTGTTTGTGTATCTGCATTGTGTTAATCTGACAAACGAGTCGAAATAAGTGAGTAGTACTGCATAGAAAACCTAATACAAAGCTATTGTCTGACAACTGGATGACCCCTGAAAATATACATTAGTATGACATTGGTAGACTTCAGAAGACCCGTATGAAAAGAACATCGAGGGAACAGTTTACCCTGCCCGGGATAGGGTTACCGGGGCCCCGCCCTGGAGCCAGGCCCGGGGAGGGTGCCCGAGGGCGAGCGTCTGGTGGCCGGGCCTTAGTCCATGGGGCCCGGCCGGGCACAGCCCGAAGAGGAGACATGGGCCCATCCTCCCGCAGGCCCACCACCCGCAGGAGGCGCCATAGGGGTCGGGTGCAATGTGTGTCGGGCGGCGGCCAGGAGCGGAGGCCCTGGCGGACCGATCCCCGGCTGCCAAGACTGGCAATAGGGACATGGAATGTCACCTCTCTGGTGGGGAAGGAGCCTGAGTTAGTGCGTGAGGTTGAGAAGTACCGGCTAGATATAGTCGGGCTCACCTCTACGCATGGCTTGGGCTCTGGAACTAGTCTCCTGGAGAGGGGCTGGACTCTGTCTCAGTCTGGAGTTGCCCCTGGTGAGAGGCGGCGGGCTGGGGTGGGTATTCTAATATCCCCCGGCTTGCTGCCGGTACGTTGGGGTTTTTCCCAGTGGATGAGAGGGTTTGTTCCCTGCGCCTCAGGGTCGGGGAACGGGTCCTGACTGTCATCTGCGCTTATGCGCCGAGTGGCAGTTCAGAGTACCCAGCCTTCTTAGAGTCCCTGGGGGGGTGCTGGAAGGTGCCCCACCTGGAGACTCTGTTGTCCTACTGGGAGACTTCAATGCTCACGTGGGTAACGACAGCGAGACCTGGAGGGGCGTGATTGGGAGGAACGGCCTCCCTGATCTGAACCCGAGTGGTGTTTTGTTATTGGACTTCTGTGCAAATCACAGTTTGGCCATAACGAACACCTTGTTCGAACATAAGAGTGTCCATAAGTGCACGTGGCACCAGGATGCTCTAGGCCGCAGGTCGATGATCGATTTTGTAATCGTATCACCAGACTTGCGACCATATGTTCTGGACACTCGGGTAAAGAGAGGGGCTGAGCTGTCAACTGATCACCACCTGGTGGTGAGTTGGATCAGGTGGCGGGGGAGGACGCTGGACAGACCCGGTGCACCTAAACGCGTAGTGAGGGTGTGCTGGGAACGTCTAGCAGAGGCCCCAGTCCGCGAGATCTTCAACGCACACCTCCGGCAGAGCTTCAACAACATTCCGAGGGAGACGGGGGACATTGAGTCCGAATGGACCATGTTCAGCGTCTCCATTGCCGAAGCTGCTGCATTGAGCTGCGGCCGCAAGGTGGTTGGTGCCTGCCGTGGTGGTAATCCCCGAACCAAATGGTGGACACCAGAGGTGAAGGGAGCCACCAGGCTGAAGAAGGAGTCCTATCGGGCTTGGTTAGCCTGTGGGACTCCAGAGGCAGCTGACAGGTATCGACAGGCCAAGCGGAATGCGGCTCGGGCAGTGGCTGAAGCAAAAACTCGGGTGTGGGAGGAGTTCGGAGAGGCCATGGAAAAAGACTTTCGGACTGCCTCGAAGAGATTCTGGCAAACCGTCAGGCGTCTCAGGAGGGGAAAGCGGTGCTCTACCTGCACTGTGTATAGTGCTGGCGGTGCGCTGCTGACGTCGACTGAGAAAATTGTCAGGCGGTGGAAGGAATACTTCGAGGACCTCCTTAATCCCACTGACACGTCTTCCGAGGAGGAAGCAGAGTCTGGGGATGAGGGGAATGACCCGCCAATTTCTGGGGTCGAGGTCACTGAGGCAGTTAAACAACTCCTCGGTGGCAGAGCCCCTGGTGTTGATGAGGTCCGCCCCGAGTTCCTGAAGGCTCTGGACGTTGTAGGGCTGTCCTGGTTGACACGCCTCTACAATGTTGCGTGGAGATCAGGGGCAGTACCCCTGGACTGGCAGACCGGGGTGGTGGTCCCCATCTTTAAGAGGGGAGACCGGAGGGTGTGTTCCAACTACAGGGGGATCACACTCCTCAGCCTCCCTGGGAAAGTCTATGCCAGGGTGCTGGAAAGGAGAGTTCGTCCGTTAGTCGAACCTCGGATACAGGAGGAACAATGCGGTTTTCGTCCTGGTCGCGGAACACTGGACCAGCTCTTTATCCTCTCGAGGATACTTGAGGGTGCATGGGAGTTTGCCCAACCAGTCTACATGTGTTTTGTGGACTTGGAGAAGGCATTCGACCGTGTCCCTCGGGGTGTCCTGTGGGAGGTGTTGCGGGAGTATGGGGTGTCTGGCCCACTGCTACGGGCCATTCGATCCCTATACAACCGTTGTAAGAGTTTGGTTCGCATTGCCGGCAATAAGTCGGACTTGTTTCCGGTGGGTGATGGGCTCCGCCAGGGCTGCCCTTTATCACCGATTCTGTTCATAATTTTTATGGACAGGATTTCTAGGTGCAGCCAAGTGGCGGAGGGCTTCCACTTCGGTGGCCTCAGAATCTCATCTCTGCTTTTTGCGGATGATGTGGTTCTGATGGCTTCATCGGGTGGGGGCCTCCAGCTCGCACTGGAACGGTTCGCAGCCGAGTGTGAAGCAGCAGGAATGAGGATCAGCACCTCCAAATCTGAGGCCATGGTTCTCAGCCGGAAAAGGGTGGAGTGCCCACTCCGGGTCGGGGATGAGTTCCTGCCCCAAGTGGAGGAGTTCAAGTATCTCGGGGTCTTGTTCGCGAGTGATGGGAGAAGGGAGCCGGAGATCGACAGACGGATTGGTGCTGCGGCTGCAGTGATGCGGACGCTGCGCCGGTCCGTCGTGGTGAAGAGGGAGCTGAGTGTAAAAGCGAAGCTCTCAATTTACCGGTCGATCTACGTCCCGACCCTCACCTATGGCCACGAGCTGTGGGTAGTGACCGAAAGAACGAGATCGCGGATACAAGCGGCAGAAATGAGCTTCCTCCGAAGGGTGGCTGGCCTCTCCCTTAGAGATAGGGTGAGAAGTTCGGCCATCCGGGAGGGGCTCAGAGTAGAGCCGCTGCTCCTCCACATCGAAAGGAGCCAGTTGAGGTGGTTCGGGCATCTGACAAGGATGCCCCCTGGGCGCCTCCTGGGTGAGGTGTTCCGGGCATGTCCCACCGGGAGGAGGCCCCGGGGCAGACCCAGGACGCGCTGGAGAGATTATATCTCTCGGCTGGCCTGGGAACGCCTTGGTGTTCCCCCGGATGAGCTGGAGGAGGTGGCTGGGGAGAGGGAGGTCTGGGCTTCTCTGCTTAGGCTGCTGCCCCCGCGACCCGACTTCGGATAAAGCGGATGAGGATGGATGGATGGATGGATGGTAGACTTTACAACCTTAAGGACATCGTCTGTTGACCCTTTGACCTTTTGCATGTAACATTATGGAAATGGGTGTAATATAGCATGATAACATGTCTTCAGAGAGGCAGTCTAGCTGAGATTTGTAATAGAACCGACCCCGACAAGTTCCCAAATTTGGCTGAAAAAGAAATGTGTATGGGACAGGGATTAAAATTACAGATGCCTGGCCTTAAAGCTCATATAGAACTTACATCAACAGATGATTAGAAACGATGTTGGTACTGTTGTGTAGGTACAGAAGAAGCTTTCCCCTATGGCATTTCAGTTCAGGGGACTACTGAGAGCTGTAAATAAGATGCTGCTTCACTGATCAGGTTGTTTTCTTAAAACATGACGTTAGTCTGTTAAAGTCTTTCACTGTCCTTAATCAATAGATACAGTTTGGTGGATCATAATTACTTGCGTGACTGAGATATATAAGTTTACTTGATCAGCTATTGTATTCTAATATACATATACTGTATATATATATATTCATATATATATATGTGTGTGTGTATATACTTATATATATGAATGAGAATATGCACATAGCATGAAGCATGAAGTGCAAACACTACTAAATTAATTACATCATAAAGTACATCTTTATTGTAATGTCTGTTGAAGGTTAAAGAAAGTGCTGTATGTGTGCAGGGTTAAGAAGCATCTTGAATGAAGCCGTTTAAGCATTTAAGGTCACTGGGGGAAACAGAGAAGCATGCATGTTAGCCAAGTGAGAGGGAGAGAAAGCATCTGTCACTAAGACCCAAGGCAGCTGGACGCCATTCCCTCGTGCTGCAAAATCCACCAAATCTTTTACAGGATTTCTTTTTCCATTGCAGATGGTCCTTTGCACATGTTTGATTCCCATTGGCCCGGGGTCCCGGGCTGACAGTACTGCAGCTATGCAGGTAGTGCATATAAGGGTGCACTGTGCCTGCACCAGGCCCTTGCACACCGGAGAGGGGGAAACTGGAGAAGAAGGACTGCAGGGGATAAGCAACATGAGAGGAGGAACAGTATGCCTTCAGTCACTGCAGTGGAAGAGGTAAGTGCTGCACAGAGATCTTGCAGTGTTTATTAAGAGATCTAATGCCTGGTGTGTTTAGTGTAGTGGTTTTTGCAATGCATATTAACAACAGGGACCACGTTTGCCATCAAATCTGCAGCATTTGTTTTGTACTGCATAGATTAAATAGCAACTGTAGTTCCACTGGAGTGCAGAAAAATGCCATTATTCTCTCTTTTATAGCATTTCTTAATGCATTTATTCAGCTGATTTGTCAATTCCAAAAATGCATATGATCAGTTTTTATTAAACAGAGATCAATCAATCAGTCAGTCTATCCGAAACATCAGTGCAAATATTTTACATGCCTGAATACTAATAAAACCATGTTTAAATGGGTGTATTTAAGTACAGTGAGTACAGTTAGAGTTTTGCATTGATTAAATATCATCTTGTTGTCTAGGAGGGGATGAATCTTAAATCAAGTGTTTCGACATGCATATAATATTATTATTATTATTGTTAGACTAGTATACCTGTTAAACCCCTCTGTAGCTCCTTCTAGACAGTTCATCACAAATGATCACAGAAAAATATGAAGTCAACATGGGATATTAATGTAAATCCAATAAAATTATAAAATGATTAAAAGTATAATAAACTGTAAAGAAGTATAAACTATGTAGAAGTCAGCATTATCAGGAATTTGTTGTAAAGATGCAAACATAAAAGAAGACCATGTCAGGTGGCTAGAAGAGAAAAGAAAGACTAAACACATGCTTGAACACATGAACACAAGCTTTTAGCCAACAAGGCTCAGGTTAGACACGCTGGCTGACAAACCTCCTTAGTCAGCCAGTTACTCCCAGAGTAAGGCTGGGATCACCTCTAGGACAGTGGGAGGACAAGTTTATGTTACAGTCCAGCTTGTGCACAGTGCGAGCTGGAGATCGGCATCAGAGTTTGGAATCAGATTTTTATTTCAGTGATAAATTATCTAAAGTTAATAATCTGGAAAAGCCTCCCCAGGCATACTTTTACAAAGAAGCCAGTGCAACAGCCAAAGTCTCTTCGACTGCAGCTGCAAGGCCAGTGTGTGTGTGTGTGTGTGTGGGTGTGTGTCATAAAAGATATAGCAAAGTATTTGATATGTATTAGTTATTTAAACTAAATGATGAATTTGTTTTCTGCAATTTAGCCAAATCTTCCCAATTTGTATCACCTATATTATTTAGGTTTTGTTGTTTTTTGTTAGAATTGCATAAAAATATAATATGCTGAAGATTTCTAATTTAATTTTGGAAATAATCTCCATTTGGAAATAATCTGTTTTCTTTTATCTGAGGTCCAAAGTGTTTTGCAACTGCCTTTCCTATATCTCCATCTATCTAACCTATCTAACAGTAGATTTTAATATACTACAAAGGGAGCTCTGCTTACAGAGTAATGAATACATAATATAGCTGATCAACTAAGAACATGAAGTCATGGAGGTGTGGATGATAAACATTTTACAGCACTGGCTGATAGTCATTAGCTAACTAGTCATGTGACACTAATGCAAAGTACCTTTTTAAATGCATTTTCAACAGACTGAAAACCAATTTAAACAACAAATTCATTGATGACATTTTATTATTTGTATTATTTGATTTATTTGTGGTATTTTTGTGTTTAACTACTGAAAACTTCAGAAGTTTAATAACTTTATTTTTACTTTACTCTGGTTTTGATAAGGGTTGCAAATGAAAAACTGTGATATTTAAATAGATAAAACAAGGACAGCACATCATTATATGAATATGCAGTTTATATAAATTATGATGAACAGTTTTTTTCTTTCTTGCTATGTGACGTATATTTCTTCATATAAATGGTATGTTACTTTGAACTGTATTTGTCAGTTTTACTAAATAATAGTAAATGAAAACTATTTAAATTTAAATTATTTAACTCTTCAAATGTAGATTAATTAAATGAAACTAAATCATTTTGTAAACAATAATAAGGATGAAGTGTGAAATGTGTTCATTTTTTCCCTTTATGAGACATTTCATTTTGAAAAGGAAGACTTTTTCTCTTATTTGAGTGACGGTCACCAGAGGGCAGCATTATAAAAGATGAAAACAGGGCAAACCATAAACACCGGGAAACACTGACAATGTCCTATACACACCATTTACACTTACAAGTCTATAAAAATATGGAGGGTGATATAATTTAGTAGGATAAGGTATAACTTGTGTACATATTCTGCCTATATTCCTAATATTTTTAATTTGTGCATAAGACACACTATATGCTTTTATCACTTATCTTAAGTGACACAATGGATGATTACATTCCTCCCTCACCTTAATGAATGCGATGACAAAGAGAACTTCAGATATGCTGCTTAACCCACAATTTTATGGAATTACTAAAAATATTTACAGCCATTATGTCGCATGTTCAGTCAAATGTTGAACTGTTATGTTTCAATGTTGCAGATCTACAAGTTCCACCAGTTATGAATCAGGAGAGGAAATCTGATGACACTTTATGTTGTGGCTTGGGTATGTATGCATTCAAATGTCACATAAAAAACTTCAGTCTATTGATTTTTTTCTGCAAATCCAGTTCAGTCCCACACAGACCTGGAGAGACCGCCATGCAGAGAAACTCCAGCCAGATACTGGTTTGGACTCCAAGACCTTCTTGCTGTGAGGTAACAGTACTAACACCACTGCGCTGCCCCACATAAAGATTGGTAATGAACTTTTCATTTTTCCAAGGTCTATCAACTCAACCACCCTGTGACAGACTTCTCTACCCCGTCTTTCACCATATGAGCGCTGTTATAAGCTCCAATGACCCTGATTTTGGATAGGCAGAAGAAAATGGGTGGATGGATATAAGCATGGGTCAATGGATGGATGTAGCAGCTAAGTGAAAGGATAATATCCACACTTAGAATGCCAAGCATGAGTATCTGCATCTGTGTTTTCAATGTAATCAGTTAAAGAAGATCAGAGAAAGGAGCCTGCTTTGCTCTTGAATTACATTTTGTGTCTGCATTTCAGTTTAAAACATACTGACCTCATTTACCCAAGTAAATGGCTTTGTTCTTAATATTTCACTAACAAACTGAGCCATTTACTTATTTAATCATCTTTAAGCTGTGACAATACACATCTGAGAAGCTTGCGTACAAGAACTTGATTGGATGGATTCTGTTTAGTTGTGTCTGACAGAATTAGGTCTCCACAGGAAACTGAGTGTGGTAAGACCTGAGTGTGGGTTAAGGTGAAACAGCGAGGACTGTGACATTAATTCCCTGAGCTGTGCTAATGCAAGTTCCTGCTGGATCACAGACTACTTAAATACAGCACCCCCTGTCCTCATTGAAACACTTTCTCACAACCTACCTGCTTTACAGAATCGTAGAAGATTCTTAATCTGAAGATGTATTTGAAAAGTTTCATTCAGAATCTGAAATAATGTGGGATTTTTTCCCCCACAATTACATTTTCCCACATATTTGTCATCCGTTGTGTTTAGAATAAAACAGTGATGAGTTTGGCTCCCTCTGATGGCTGTATCAAAAACTCATTGTGGAAGACCACCACACACAGCTCATGCGCTGAGACAATCAGCTAAACAGGCCGAAAACAACACAAAGTCAATCATTTCTCTGACTTTGCTGTTTTCCCAGTTTCTGAAGTTTAGTTTTTATACAGTTGTCTTTGCCCATGAAAAATGTTCTTAATAAAGTAAAAGCATTTATGTATTTTCCAACAGCAACACTCTTTGGGTGATCCAAAGTCACAGTTTGACCTCTTACTGATGTTCTTTTCTTGTTATTATAAACTAAACAGTAGTGGTTGTACATGGAATAAACACTAGGATACTTAAAACATGATCAATCAGTATGTTTACACTAACAATGGATCACGAACACAATGGATCAGGAACACTGTAGGGGTAGTGTCTCAAGACACCCACAGTGAATAATCATTCAACTCTACAGTTCTCCTCAGGTCTGTGGAAATTAATGGTGCCTTTCTCACAGTGTTTTTGCTTTCTGTCACACAACTTTTACTTTCATTCACTTGTATAGCTCTCATTTCAGCCATGGTAGGCAGATTTCCTCAAAAACTAAGTACCATAAACCTAATCATGACTAAATACCAGTAAAACTCAGTGACCATTAAGCAGCTCAGGAGCCAAATCTGGAGAGCAAGAGAGAGTTAAATGGCTGAAGCTAGACAGGACGACTTGGACTCCTGGAGCCTGGAAGACCTCACTGCTGTGAATGGTTATTACATCATCTGAGTTAATAGTCAACCAATCATCCAGGTGAGACAGGACAGGACTAGGCAAAGAGGTGTGCTCATAAAGTACACGTTATATATATATGTCCATATAGACTTTTACACTCCCCCCGGCCACATACAGTATATACACTGAAATTCTTTACTCTTTCACAATTTTCATTGCTATTAGGTTTGCAGTTTTCCTAATCAGAACTTTGAATATGAAGAGAATTCAGCAGACTCTTTTGTCTGCATTTACTTCACTGTAGTATGCTACATTTTTAATATTCTACACATACGTCCCTACCACATTTCAAAGACACTGGCAATTTTTATGATGAAATACAAACCATTTCCTTTAGGTGGTTATGTGCCTCAGCCTAGTCCACAGCTGATCCATTTAGCTGCAGCGGAGCTGATCCAATCTAGAATCACCAAAGTGAAATGTAAAGTGAAAGCTTGACTTACACTTTAAAGACAGACTGAGACATGATTCTAAATGACGGCTAAAGCTGATCATTGCCTTGATTCACTTTAAAATGAGCTGTTTTCGTCATTTCAACTGAAGGTGTTACATACAATTTATCAACAATGTTTTAATTGCTGTTTTCTGCTGTCCCCAGAGGCCAAACTAGGAGCTGCAGGTTAAACGATCCGTTTGTAGTGGAATCAAAAGTTTAAAACAGGGGTCTCAACCGGGGGCCACTTGCGGCCCACGTCACCCCTAATTGTGGCCTGTATATTGACGTGAAGAAATATAATGCAATTTGGCCCTTGAAGTTACCTTTTTAGTTAGGGAGGATTTGTTTGTTGTTGAATGCAATGTTAAAATAAGTTCTTTAAACAGCAAAAAATTATTTAATATGAAGGAAATATGAGCAGAGAGTACAAACATGTTAAGGGATTGGCTGTGTTAGTTCAGTGAGAGAGTGAAAAACTAATGTTTACACTGATGTCTGCATTTTTATTTTGTTAAATACGAACAAAATTATAGCAGAGGTGCTGCCACGTGTCCGGCCAGAAAGAAAGCACCAATTTGTTTAATTTGGTAGTTCAATGAAAGGCTTCAGTTAGTCAAGAGTGAGAAAAAGAATTGCTTTCACGTTTGCAGTTTTGTCTTGTTATACAATATTTGAAATGTGAAAAAACAAACAAAACACTACATTTTTGGAAATATTTGTGGGTGTTTTCTTGTTTGTTTGTTGTTGTTGTTGTTGTTGTTTGTACCACTTGAACACCAAAGTGGACCCACAGCTCATTTTAGTTTGAGACCCCTGGTTTAAAAAAAATGAAATGCACCAATAATTTGTAGAGGTTCCACAACAATACAGGAAACTGGGCATGTTACTAGGACTTGATACACTGCAGTACGATGTGGTAAAGTTATCTGTATATTTGGTAGATGTTTGAAATCTGGGATTAATCTAAATATCATTATATTCATGGTGTGTTTTGACATAAAGCAGTTAATTCAATCTATTCTGGAGAAGGCACATTATGGTCCAGGTTTTATGTTCAAACATGTTATTGTTCTCTTGTCACCTTTCTTGTCAAAAATGTTAAAATTAGTTGCAGAAATATTGTTTATTCTTGTGCCAATGAGTTGTCAGCAACTGAATGTACCTGCCGAGAAAGAGATGTTCTATTTGGTGAGGAGCCAAAATAAATGTTTGTTCATTGATCCAATGTAAGCCAGAAGGCCACATTAGTTTCACTAGGTATTAACACTGTCACCTAACTTTGTAGAATGTGCAAAAAATGGTTGCTGACCGAATTTATTCTCTGAGAAGGATCTGCTTTTCCGTTATATTCATTTCCAGGAGATCAATCTTCTGTTCTAAACCAAAGTCTTATAGTCCTGGTGTTGAATGCCCAAAGGTAGACCAGCAGCACTTACACAAACCATGAGGAACAGCTGACAAGTTTCATATTTTGGCTTTGTCAGTAAACATGCTAATATTTCGGACATTTGGTCTTCACCAGAACACTGTTGTTGTGCTGTATTTAGTTACTCCCAAAGGGGTTGCTGGGTGTTACCAACTGGCTTGCTCATTAGGGCTTATTCCAGGTACACTTACCTGAGATCTGCTGTGCCCACATTCAAATGACTCAGACACACGATAGAGAAAATATTGGCATAAGATTCCGAAGAAGTGATGGAAGCCGTATGGTTTGTAACAATTTGTGATGTAGATAAGTTCTCCTGGCAGTATTCAGACCACATTTGTGGTGGTCCATGGCAGAAATGGGCAAAGATTTTTGAGTTGCATCAGGAGTGTCATTCCTCAGCTGCTGTATCTCAAACTCTTCTTTCTGTCTGTGTTGAGGGGCAAGTCAGTAATGCATGTTTACGACTTTCTCTTTTTGGTTGTTGCAGCGTCTCGAACTAGTCTGGGAAACTGTTGATGGCTGTCTCAGGAGCCATTTTCCAAGGTTCTACCTGTACCCCCACATCCCGTGTACATGTTGACAAGAAAGGTACTTCCAAGAGTCTCAAGCAAGAAATGTTCAAGCAAGGTATGTGAAAGAATGTATTTATGTTGAAGGTAGTATGTCAGTCATATCATTTGAAGTGTTAGTTACTATGTTACAAAAAGTCTGCATACACTGCAAAATGCGTCAGTGGTCAGCATGGCCAAAATTCATAGCTATTTCAGCTGAAGAGACAACAGACACAAACAAGGGCACCCACCATCCATAACCTTTTTTCTTGTTGACGATGACATTCTTTCTTACTAAACTGTAAACAGCCCATATGTCAGGACCACTTTCAGCACTTGGTATGTTTTTCACATTCGTGTTTGAGGTAGTATTTGAGCCTAGGTTTTTATGCATCATCATAAAATTGTCTCTAAGTGGCTTTCCTGTGTTGCTTAGGAAACAGATGAGTATATCCTTTACTTTTTATCCACATATCTGTACAGTGTTTGTTTGTATCAATGCTTCTCATGTTATTTCAACTTTAGATGATGCCAAAGATGGTCGACAACGTGGTGCTGTCTTGATGTTGGGTGGTCTTTGTGGTCAAAAATGTAAGCTGTCAGGTTAGTGTCATTAGGAAGTATAGACATGTTTCTGGTTGGTAGGTACAAAGAATAGCACTGATATCACTGATAGACATTTATAATGTGCCCATTAAGATATGTTTAGACAAGAAATTTTGGCACACACACTGATTTGCTTCAGGCTTAGCGCCTATTATCCTTCTATTGTAGCTGGAGAGAAGTCTTTTTGAGACCTTTCTGGCAAGGAAAAAAAAGCAGTGTTCTGGTGAACTGCTGCATCTTTTGTCTTAGGCCTAGGTTTTCAGTGCCCCCAAAATAACATCAGCCTCTATGTCACACTGACATCTTGCTGCATCCTGCTCTAAAAAGCCATTTGCACCATGCAAACTGGACAGTAAGCATCCCAAGTGTTTGCAAGGCATCAGAGCTTCTGATTGACCTCTTTGATTAAGGAAATGTTACTTCTCCGATAGCGCATTTGTTTTTACCAACAAGCAAAGGCTTGTATTGCAGACACTGCTGCCTAATCGCTCATAAAACTAAAGTCAACTAGAAAAATCCTACTTTGGCATGCCCAGACACATTACAGTGATATGCTCATTACATTGTCAGAAGTCAGACATCTAGAAGTAACCTTGTGTGTGTTTTCCACCCTATAATTAACAAAAATAAACGCTAACATTTGAAACGGGGACTGAAATAGGTGTGTCCTTTGGGTAGTTGTGCAATTCCGTGGAATATGGTTCTGGGTGTCTTTCCTTAATAGTGTACTGGATTCCCTTTACAGCAGAGACTTGGCAACATTTTTCTAAAGAAGATGCATAAAATGTTTCCCATCCAGTGTTTTTCTGTGGTCCCAGCTGTATTTGGGATCAGTGTAGATCTTAATCACAATGTTACAGGGAGCGTTTTTAAGGAATGCCTTGAATAGCTGTAGATTTAGCTCCCATCTTCATTGCCAGTACTGCTTACTGATGCATACAAACAAACAATAAGTCTAGTGCCCTCTCCTGACCAAAATTTAAATAACACTTATAGCAGACTATTCCCTCCAGTCATATCTATTCTTCTAATTGGTGCCAATTTTAGAACATTGCAAAGCGAGAGCTTGCACTTATTTCTGATTCCAGGTATAATATTTTCATTACTCTGCTCCCTCAAAGATTTGAAAGAGAATACCTCATAAATATTAATTCGTAATAATTAATTAATTGAATTTGTGTAAAATTTAGCTATAAATAAAGGCTTTGTTGTGTGTAATAAGTCAGACCTCTTCTCCTGTTATTGTTTTGTTTGTGCAGATTTCAGTACGTTGGACTTTTGGATTCTTGGAGGTAAACGTGACAGAGGGAAGAGCACGATCACAGTAAAGTAGGGGTTGACTTAATTGGATTTCTGCAGTATATCTGAATGAATGACCCTCAGACTCATCACTTAAACAGCGCCACCAAGAGGTGAAAGTCTGTGTCTGATGTTAACTTTTGTAAACAGTGGAACAATGCCAGCGAAAAAAACTTCCTGTTAATTTGTTGGACCTTTCAAACGATCACACATTTTATATGAAATTTTAAAAATGTTTTGGAATAATTTGATATTTAAGAAATCAATTTAAGATTTGTTCATCTTAAATTAGTAGTTTTCTTAACAAAATTAAGATTGTGCCATTTCTGCAACCCATTTTAATACAAAAACAAGGCATTTTGCATTTTTTTATTTTGAAGTTCTGTGACCCTTTTTTGGGTCTCTAGGGAGGCCTATGGAGTCTATGACGTTATCACATGCCTAACCATCTGACAGATTTTCTACTTTTTGTTAGAACATACTTGGACGAAATGCACTCAAAAAATGGTTCTTGGCCTTCATAAGCATAAAGCAATAATTGGGAGTAAAATATATCTGAAATATATCAAAGGTTTCTTTATTTAAATAAGTAATCATTAAGTAGAATATGCTTGATGTAAACTGAATGTATATCAATCAACTACATTTCTTTTATACAGTTCTATTAAATTTAACATTTTACGTTGTACTTATGAAACAAAATTATGTTTAAATTTACATGTAATCAAAATACTTAAGTTAGCATTTTTAGGTATAAATATTTTGAGTCCCTTCATCCCAGCTCTTGCCCTGTAACAGCTAGGGTAGGCTCCAGCTCACCAGTACCCATCTGAAAGCAACCCTGATAGGCAGTTAAGAAAATGAAATGTAGTGAGTCTGTATTGCTGCATTGTTATGTGTCATATGGAGTGGTGCAAATAAGACAGCGGAGGTATGATGTAGGCTAACTTAAATGTTTATATAAAATTTCAGGTGGATCTCTTCTGCACTCTAACCTCTAATGAGTTTTACAAAAGATAATCCAGTGTGTGACCCATTACTTTCTCTAAGTTAGTATGACCCCCTCAAAAAGAAGAAGAAAAACAAAAAACCATGCCGTTCAAAACACACCAAAATACTAAATAGGTCCAAGCCTTTTGAACAGCTACAGTCTTTTTATGTGACCTATTAATGTGACAGCATTTCTGCTTCTTTTTATCTATTATAAATGGGATGGCATGATCAGTTAAATGATCTTTAATTTTTTTTTTAAATTTAATTTATTCAGAGAAAACCTTTGTCAAATGACCTCTTTGACTGTGACCACCAAGTCAAAGTAATGTAACACACTGATGTAACACATAGAGATAAAAGAGGTAACTAGGCCTGATGTAATGGGATCATCCTGTGGATTTAGGAGTTATTTGAGTGCTCTGTACATTGTACTTGTACATTGAAGTACACAGGCAACACAGAAGATACAGGCCCATCTGAAATGACTTTCAAGATATAACTTCAGTTGAACTGGATGTCCAAAAACGTAAAAGTTTAAATGGCAACAAAACAGATTTACAAAACAGATTTAACAAGTAATAAGATGTTTTTGTATTCTGTCCTTTTACAGCTTGTATACCCATTGGACATGTTAATGCTCACTTTTATGTTTAAGTCAAGTTTTGATATTGCTGTTTAATCAGTATCAGCAATTACCAAGACGCATACATGTACAAAAGAATGAAATACCTGAAATAATAAATTGCACTATTAGTCAGCCGGCCAGTGTCATATTGCAAAATTGAATCTGATCTCTTTAAAGATTTGATTTGACGAGTCAGGTCAAATAAATCAGACACTTTCTTTCAAGAATCTTAGAATGAACAGTAATACAGTGTGTCAAAGCATAGTTAGTATATGGTGCAATCATTAATGTGAGTAGATGTTTGTGCAATCGTCAGAACACTCAATTCTGAGTGCTGTTGTTTACTGTTTGCCTGAAAGTCTGCTGGGAGAAAGGACAGAGTGTGGGAGAGTTTCTTACCGTCTTGTCCTGTCATGACACTGCGGGGGGTGGGGGGAACAAGTCTGACGGACACCTTAACCCTCCCTAGAGGATTTGTGGGATTGTGAGTGGAGTAAAGGATTAGGGACTTAGTGGCAAACAGCAAACAGTGGGTCTGTGGGTCAGCGTGTCAGTGTATCAGTGAGTCAGTAGGCTTTTGCTTTTCCCAGAGTAGGTCAAATCTTTGTTTTCCATGAGCAGTGCTAATGCAGCCACTTCCTGGTGTCAGAGTGTACTCACCCGCTCACCTCACATGTTAACATCAAACTGTCCTCATGGTTATGCTCTAAAACCATCACACGTGCAGCCACACACTAAGGCTTTACCTGTGTTCTTCTTCGAACACAGGCAAGAGGCCTCTTTTCTTGTTACAGGAAAGAAGAGCTCTCTGCTTGCAAAGTGCATTTTTTACCATCTATCCATCCATTCTCTTCCACTTATCCTTTACAGGGTCGCGTGGGGGCTGGAGCCTATCCCAGCTACCATAGGGCGAGGGGTGGGGTACACCCTGGACTGGTGTTCTGACAAAACACATAGAGACAGACAACCATCAGATTCACACCCACATTCACACCTATGGGCAATTTAGAATGACCCATTAACCTAACCCCACTAACAGCATGTCTTTGCAAGTGTCATCGTTAGTCCTTTAATTTTAAACTTCAAGACTGCGAAAAAAAACAAAACAAAAAGGTTTCTGCAATTCAAACCAGGCTCATAAAATTCAGAGAACACCTGCAGAAACCAGCAACTAATTCTCAACATCTCATTAAAGTGTTATGCTAGGGTTGGTCGTAATGTTGATATTTTCTTTGAAATGTAGCATGCAACTAAACATTGTGCAGACCAAGCACACCCTCTCATTGCAACGCCTTGCTTTGACGCCTTTCCCACCAAGACAATACATCTCGCCTCTCTCTAAACACTGCTCTTAAATGCTTAAAGAAGACATTACAGAGGTGAGGGCATTAATCCAACTTCTAAATACCTCAGATTCCAGACTAATCAAGCATTGATGGGGTGGGCCGAAACAAGCCCAATCTATGTAGGCCCCACACTTAAGCCACGGGACTTCAGCTCTCTTGGAGTGCCAGACATCACATGACAACCCCTAGAGGTCCTGGGGGTGTTATATAGTGTCTGCATGAAGGGGACTTCCAGTCTTAGCCAGGTGGTTGTACTACTGTGAAAATCTATGGTGTGCAGGTCAGTTTACTGGTGCCCATCCATATTACAGTTTTTCTTGATTGCTTTGACCGGCCTAAAGGAACTGGGATCCACTCAGGTTTTATCATCACTATCTCAGCAGAGCAGAAGACACCTTTTGGAAATGTGTTAACCTTTTCTCAATGGATTGACACAGATGTCATTCAAGCAGTCCAAACCCCACTGTTTTAGCTATGGTAACCAAAGAGAAAGCACCCATTTATTTATTTCAGTCCAACTCATTGCAAGAAGGCAAATTTGACACATGTGGAAAGATAACATGAAGACTATGTAATAGGCTACATTGACAAGCAATGGTACACTGATTTGCACTGAGTGCTGTGTTTTGTATTTTGCTGTCCATTGTGTAATGACTGATTGAAAGAGCTTGTGCACTTGTTTGCAAGCTATTTTATTTGAAGGCAACATTTGCTTTTGTTTCATATTTCAAATGTTTTGGCACAGTTAGAGCCTTTTGCAAACAAAATGTGCCACTTTGACAATGGGAGCCTCTGTTTACGTCTGTGTGTTAACTGTTTGGAAAATGTGGAGTTTGCTGTCATGCAGCAGTGAAGTCAATCAAGAAAAACTGTACATAATACGTCTTACTTCTAAAAAATGTTTTAGTGGCTAATGCCGATTGGATTTTATTGCAAAATTTAGCAGGTGACACAATAGTTGCTTACATCATTGAGAGCTGTACGATTTTTCTTCAGTTCATTAGCCATCAGATATTTAAATGTGCACCTTGAAGGTGGTGGCACGTGACTAGTGTGCATAGTATCAGGTAGTCTGCTCTGCAGCTCACATTGACTATGAGCAATTAGCTTCTGTTGTGCTACTTACTTTTGCTTTGATGACGGTCAGGATTTTAAGTACCATGTAGCACTAACATTAATTTCACAGAGTATTTATCAGTTTGTTTTAGTTCACTGTCCATCGCTGACTCGAGGCAGTAATAGTTAATAGAATCTCATCCAATCTCATTTAAATTTGCATCTATTCACAAATTTAAATGTTTACTCTAATGTGATACAAAACCTGTTCGGGACAAATACACCCCACACCCTACACTATACTTCTAATCTGTGTTCCTTAATGTTCTCATCCACCTGCAAAGATATTATCAAAATCTCACACACATTGTAGTTCAAACTCCTGAACTGTCAAAATGTGCATACTTTATACACCAAGGATTAAAAAAAACTATAACAGAGTCTGTGCAGAAAAATAAGCAGGTCTAATAAAGGTCTTATGCAGGAGATAGATGAGACTGCATCAAAAGCATTGCGACACCAACATGGTATACCTAGCATTAAATATAGATGGAACAGCATCACATGAGGGTAACACGGACTTGGGCTTTGTGATACAAAACACAATAATTAATCTGTTTGGTTTTCCCCTCGTTTTTTCATCATGTTTCTTTCACAAAGACCAACAACTCAGTTTAGCCAGAAATTCTTCGATCTTCTGGTATTACAGATGAAAGCAACCCTTTAGTCCAGTAACAGAAATTTAAATAAACAACATGATCTAACACGATTTTAGTGCCAGGTTACACTCAGACACTGATTATAGTCCATTTTGGATGGTGTAACATCAGCACCACTGTTGCTTGTACAGGGGGAGTTGGCAGATTTTGGCAGGAGAGCATATCATGGTACAAGTCATGCAGTCTGATAATTGATCTTTTGGACATTTGCTCCGTGGTGGTTACAAAACATGAAAAACGTTTATTATTTATAATCTTTTAATGTTCTTGATATAAAAACTATGCTTATAAATTGTCACAGCCCAGCTGTACTGGGCTGTGACTGTGGTTTTATTCCACTGGATCAATAATTTAAAAATCAGAATGCAGATTCTCTCCATTATTGCACTTTTTGAACTTACAAAAAATAAAATATTGATCATTTAATCTTTTTAAATATTATTTCTATTGAGATGTGTAAGGTTTAGATTCAAAACTATCCCAGTTGCTAATGCATGATGTGAAAATGACAGCATGCCAGGAGAAAAAGACAACTGTTTACACAACAAACACAGACAGTCCATAAAGCCACTTTTACTGTTTGTATGAGCAAACACACCCTTTGCCTCTTAGACAGTACAAATGTGGTTACATTGCAGGGGACTTGTTTCTCAACTGGGAATTTTATAACCTTGTTTTTACATACAAAACATGATGAATTTCTTAATCAAAACATATTTCCACTTGAATCTGAAAAGCAATACTTACCAATACATTACATTTGTCCAATGAGAAAAAAACGAAGGTTACTATTTACAGTGACGTGCAAAAGTCTTGAGCCACACCTCTTTTCTTCATATTTTACTACACTGTTAAAAAAAAAATCCTAGAAAAAAGGTAATATTCCAGCAGCTGGGGCGCCAAAATAATACCAGAAAATAACAGAAAATAACTTTCTCATAAAAATACGGTTATTTTCAGTAATGACAATACAGTTTGTTGCCCTAATTTTAGATGGGATTTTGCCTTTTTCAAGTGCTTTTAAGCATTAAATTAGGAACATGTTAATGTGATTAAACAATGAAATTACCTATAAACAAGGTCAATGAATGTGGCAATATGAATAATCATACTTCAATGTACAGAAATATACAGTTAACAGCTGGTTTAAATAATAATGGATTGCATACCCTGGGACAGAGGCGAGGCTGCCATATCGCACCATCGGCCACTCTGGCCATCACCAGTAGGCGGTAGGTGAAGAGTCTTGACCAAGGACACAACGACCGAGAGTGTCCGAGCCGGGGCTCGAACCAGCAACCTTCTGATTACAAGGCGAACTGCCAACTCTTGAGCCACGATCGCCCGAAATAGCAATAATAATAATAATTATTTGATGTTAAAAAAGTTTATAAGAATCATTTCATATATTTTTCCATAGCATTACATTTGAATTTAACAGTTCAATCTTTCAAATAACAGACACATATTTGTGAAATCATGATACATTTGTGAATGTATTTTAACAATCTAAATATGCATATGTACAGACAAATACATTTAAAAAACAAGAAAATTATGTTTTATTACATTACAGTGATTTTACGTTAATTTACATTTGAAATGTGAAATCACAGACTATTTATGTAAATTTAATGATATTCTAGAAGAACAGAACAAAACTGTAAAATACACAGTAAAATACTTTTATATTAGGATTTTTTTTTACAGTGTAGGAAAATGGGAAATATGTTCAGAGATTATTGAAACACACGCAAACATACATGGAAATACAGTATATAAGGAAATCTTCTAACATGCTTGAAAGTCAATATTTGTCATGATCACCTTTGTTCTTCAATACAGCCTGAAGTCTCTTAGGGAGCTTTCTTGCAATTTCTTTAAGTAGTCTTCAGGAAAAGTTCTCCAGGTTTCTTGAAGGAAGCTCTTCTTCTTCTTCTTCTTCTGCCTTTTGTTCTGTTTCCACACTGCTTCAGTAATTTTGAGGTCTTGGCTCTGGAGAAGCCAATCCCCGACTTTTTATTTAGGTATGCTTTTACTATGTTAGCAGCATGTTTATGGGCACTGTCAAGCTGAACAACAAAGCCACTGCCAATCAGACACTTTCCAGATGGAATTGCATTGCAGATCAAAATCTGACTATAATCTTCTGAGTTAAATAATTCTGTTCAGTTTTATTTATATAGTGCCAAATCACGGCAACAGTTGCCTCATGGTGCGTTGTAGTGTAAGGTAAAGGCCCTACAATAATACGGAGAAAAGTGAGAAAAGCCCAACAATCATATGCCCTCCCCCAACCACCCACCCTCTATGAGCAAGCACTTTGGGGATAGTGGGAGGGAAGAACTCCTTTTTAACAGGAAGGTCTGCTAGTCGACCACTAGCAGAACCAGGCTCAGGCAGAAGCACTAATCTACAGTGACTAGTTGGGGGTAAGGGGAGGAAGACAGGACTAAAGAAATATTGTGGTAGAGAGAGATTAATAATAGTTAATGATTAAATGCAGAGTGAGGGAAAAAGGTGAGTGAAGATGAAACACTCAGTGCATCATGGGAAGCTCCCAGCAGCCTAGGCCTATTGCAGCAGAGCCAAGGGAGGAATTCCATCAGTGTCAACATAACTGTCTGAAATGCAGCCGCAAACCACGAAAGCACCTCCACCACATCTTACAGATGGGTATAGACTCTGTTGTATCTCTCTCTTGACCTGAACCAAAAAGTTAAAATTACATTCATAATGGACTGAGTCATATATAGCGCTTGTCTAGTCTCCTGGAGCACTTTTACACATCATGCCACCAATGTTCCCTCTAAGCTGCGCACGTGCGCAATTGCGCACTGCTGGCACGGTCTCTGCGCACAGAAAATCTGCGTTGCGCACAAAAAAAATCTAACCTGAATTGAAATTAAAATTAAAACTTTAACAATTCTGTTTTGCAGTGTTAGTCAGTAAGTGAGTGGCTGCTCCTGTATGGGATTAGAACGATGCCACCTTATCCTATAGTCCAGCCAATAATGCGATTCACATTCGTATATACGCAGCCAATCAACGTCGCTGACAGGCTATGACAGCGTCCTTATGTGCCGACACCGGTGTTTTAGCTCGCAAAGCGGCGTGGCTGATGTGGAATGAAGCCACCTTAATGAGAACGTGTACAACCATTGGAGATGTGAGCAGGACGGACGGAAGAATTAACGGAAAACGTGTGGACTTTATACCGGCGTTTTATAAGGAAAACGCTCGAAAGCACTCTCCGCCTGTGAGCAAAAACAAAACCAAAAAACCCCCCACCCTTTCCTATTGGTCGAAAAAAGTACCGTGTCGACCAATCAAAAAATGATATGGCAACGTGGCATCTAGTTGTTAAGAAACGGGGGGAAGTTTTAGGAGTGACGGCGGTGTTCTGAAATGTGAGAGATTTGAGACGTTTAGCGCAAATCTTGTGTAGTTAGTGTGTAGTGTAGTCCAAGGGCGTCGATTTGGCATGGACGGAGGGGACACGTCCCCACCAATATCCAGCGATTATTGAATTGTCCCCACCAATAATTTGATCGCTTCTTGTAAAAAAAAAAAAACAAAAAACAAAAAAAAAAAACGATAGAAAGAAAAAAAATCGATCTGTCAGCATCTCAGTCACCCAGCGGTGCAGAAAGAGTTAAATTACGTTCTCTACTGGAGTCCGACCTCATGTGACAAATATGGCCAATGTGATTGGCTGAGCTTTTCAGGGAGCTCTGTTTAGTTTCAGCAGCGGCAAACCTGCGCTGCGAGGAGGAGAGGAGGATGGCAGCAACGAGGAAGAACGTGCATATAAGAAAGTATTTTTCAAAGAAACCTGTAAGTCACTTAAAGCCAAGTTCACTCATGAAATGTGTCCGTCATAATAACGTTACAGGCTATGCTAGGCTTTGGCCCACATCAGTCTAAAATTGTATGCAACCATGAATTACGTGTTTTGGACACTAACTGCACAACAAGCAGCTCTATTAGTTCTCCCAGTCTCAGAGCAACATGTCTAATTTTGATTGAAACTGTAAGAAAAAACGGCAGCCTCGAGCAAGCCAGGATATTAGTTTAAAGAGGCTGTTAAAATTATACGTTAAAATGTTGGTGACACAATAATTTCATCCTAGTAGCACTGACATATTCATAGGGTTAATTTTTGAGACAAAATATCATGAGGTAGTCATGATTTTGCAAATATTCCATACCACTTATTGTAGTGCAGTTTGCACTACAATTGTTTGGCTGCTGATGTAAATTGATTGATTAGTGTAGATTTGACAAAGAATCTGAATTGTCTCACTTTTTATATGGCACGAATCAATGTGTTATTTTATCAATATGTCCTAGTGCAGTCAGAGGGGAAAAGCCAGGGCCAAAGGTGAGGCACATCAAGCACAGAATAATAATTTTGTGGTCATCTTAGATGAGTTTTATGGACAAAAACCACCAGTTCATTTAGTGTTCTCTTAGTGCTAATGTATAAGAGAAGTTGGTGTACTATAACTGAAGTAATCGTGTTAAGATAAGATTACCTTTCATTTTGTCACAGCAGAAAGTGGACAGTGCAAAGTTATATAGCAAAAATTAGAATACAATAAGAATAATATACTGTACACAACTGTAAAGAATAGAATAAAATAGAATAAAATATACGTTAGGATAAAAATAGAATACAAATGTTATATACACCTGAGTAAAAATACAACTTACAACGTCTTATGTGTGTTTGATCAGCTGCAAAAGTCTTTGTTGTGGAGTCTGACAGCAGTGGGGAGGAAAGACCTGTGAAATCGCTCCATCCCACATTTAAGTCCTTAAAGTCATATTCTTTTATTGTCTTGACTGTATTTGAAGCTATTTTTATTTTTGTATGATACCTGATTTATGTGGAATATGGCTGAAGTAAACTAAAGTCTAAAATACTTAGTCAGTCATTTGTTTAATAGTAATTTAACATTATATAATTCACATATAAAACTATGAATTGTAATTTTACATGTTTTAATAGCATGTAGAATAGCATATGTAGGCAAGTATATTTGTCCTTTTTTATCAAGAAGCAAAGACGAAAAGGAAAAAAAAGAAAGAAAAAGGGCGGGGTTCGGTGGTTGAAACACCCGTCCCCACCAATGCCAAAACCAAATCTACGCCCTTGGTGTAGTCAATAGTTTTGTTGGTGTGTCAGAACAATGAGGCGGCTGCTGAATGTTACAGGAGTGATACATCTCCTGTTGTCAGGCCTGCAGGTATCAGGCTGTTGTTCTCCTTTATCTCATAGTGGACAGAAATTATTTTTTGGAGTGGCACAAATAATTTGTGTGGCATCAGATTTGATGCAGAACAGCTGATTGTTCTGTAAAAAGTTTGAAATGTTTATTTTAAAAAACGCCTTGGCTGCATTAAAAAAAATAAATAGCTGCAAAAAACTTTGTTTGCCAAACTGAGTTACTTTTTTGAAGTAGTAACTGTATAATTAATTGCCCAACATTGGTCATTAAATACTGTATTTGGCAGACAGAGAGTTACAGGACTCTCCCAGACCACAGACTCAGACTCATAATACAAGTCAGAGCTTTATGAAAAAAAAAGAAAAGAAAGAAAGTTGAGTTTTCAAAATTGGAGTTCAAGTTATTTTTACTTCCAATAGTGTTAACATACTACACAGATCATGAACAAGATTTTTTTAAATTTTCATTGTAAGTGGGCTAAAGCAGTTAATTAAAAGTAGTCTAACATAAATGTAAATGCTGTAATTTGATTATTTTAATAAACCATGTAACTTGGATGGATTCAACGCTGGTGTGACCACAGTGCACACGTCTGATGTCGCTCACAGTGGTCCAAGGGATCGCTCAGGGAGTTTGTGTGTTCGCTCAGACACATGAAAAATTAGAGGGAACATTGCATGCCACATTCACCCAAGTGCTTTCTTCTAAGCTTTTCAGTGCTTCCTAGCTAACATTCACACACATTCAGTTTCTGATGGCTGCGTCAGAGATCTTGCCCAAGGATACTTGGCATGGAGACTGGGGGAGCCAGGGATCAAGCCACTAACCTTCCAGTCAGTAGATGACCTGCTCTACCTCCTGAGCTACAGCCACCCATAAGACCTGTCACCACTGATTTTCAGCCAAGTTCTTGTGTAATCTGATATACCTCAGCATTTTCTCCAGACCATTTCTGATGAGGCTTTGGTGAAGGGTCAGATGCATCTCTCAGGTTCTGTTTCAGGTCTTTGCTGGATTTTTCCCCTCTTTGTTAACATGACATTCAGAAACTGATCATCTGCTGTGGATGCCTTTTTTTTATTATTTTTTTTTAAGTTTGCCACTTATTGTTTTGTCTTTGATTTGTTCAGTTTCATCAGATTTATTTTAAGAACACACTACATACCATGCTGAGACATACCAAGGTTTCATCTAACAGGTCTTTGGGAATCATCTTGTTGGTGCAACAATGCTCTTTTTAAGTCTGTTTTATCTTTGTCATTTTTGTAGATTCAACTAAAGCAATGGGAGGAAAGATGGGCTCAAGGCTGTTGCACAGCACTGAACTATTTTGCTGCTATGGTTGGCTTAATTTACCTAATAACCAGTACTGCTTTTGCTGTACACTACAGTGTGTTGTGGCTTAAGAATAAGACACTATACTACTAATAAAATGCCATTTATACAATAAAATACAATGAAGCAATTTAGTCTGTTTAAAATATATATTTATTTATTAATTAAAAATAAAATCATGACATTTTATCACACACTGACATTTCTGAATTGTATTTGCTCTTACAAATTTTTCATTTACATAAAATAAAATGATACAAAAATAACAACAATGATTACAAATTTCAATTGAAACAGAATTCAAATTCTTGCATTCTGTGAATCCTCCGAAAGTACACACGCACACACACTTTTAAAAACAACTAGAACTTTGAAAATTGACATTTTCTTTCTGTAGGCCCGCTTTTAGGTATTTCAGGTAATGCCAACCTGACGCATTAAGTACAGTAATAGACCTGTCAGCACACTCTAAAATACAGTAGGGTGATAAAGTGCTTAATAAAATATGTTGCAATGGCACTTCAATGTCACATTGAGTCTTGGACAAGAAGTGCCTACAATATAAATCATAATATTAAAATACAACAGTTTTATAATTATTTCACACAGGTGTAAATTGCTTTAATACAAGAGCAGCTCATAGAGGCAAGAGAGAGAGAGAGGTGAAAATAGTTTATCAAATATCAGCACAAAAATAAAATAAAAGGTTTTTATGGTCTTTGGTAAAAAAATTCCCCCATGCACTGTTTCAATTGTTTCCTTTGCATTATGGCAGTGAAATCCAAGTCCGTAAGACATACAGTATATCAATACAGTCAAGAGGAACACAGTGTTAATACAGGTAGAAGTGGAGAAACCCTGGGTCTCATCTCTAAAAATAAAAATGTGATGTATTGATAGATATTAATTTATTAACACTCTTCCAGATTCAAAGTTGGGGAAACTTAAAAAAAGAATCTATTGCTGAGCTCCTTTGCTTTCTCGTTGTTGTACTGCTGTTTTCATTTTTCCCTTCCTTGAGTAGATCTCAGTTTGCACCGTTTCCCACCAAATTTAAACTGTGAAGTGATTTTACTATGGAAATAGGTATACATTTGCTTTACTTGGTAATGTTTCGATAGACATCCTGCTATACAGTTAAAACTATACAGCTGCGCAAACATTATCAAGACAAAATTGAATTCTAGATTGTGAAATTATGAAGCGTAAATTATGCTACTGGGACATGTGTACGATATTTCCAGCATATGAAAGAAACTAGACTGCCTCCACCTGGAAAGCACGAAATTTTGCATCACCCCTGAAAACTTTAGACTTTGAGAGCTAAAAATGCCAGCGTGCAGCAGCACATGCTCACTGACCCACCTACCCTCCAGACCTTCACATTACCTGACACTGAAGCAATAGCTAAATGTTTGCTCACATTGCTGAGAATAACCTTGGGTGCATATGCTGTTAGAGCCACAGTTACCCAAATGATAAGCCAGCTTGTGTAAATAATACAGTGGAGATGCTGATTAAACATATTCCAGCTGCATGCAGGATGGGGTACCCTTTGACAGAAATCAGTCCAGATTTCTTGCATTGTAACAAAAACTTGTTCTCCTTGCTGCCTCACAATGTGATCAAAGTATTTGTGGAATGTAAATGTATTTGTTTTAATGTCATCAGAAGTTAAAGAAAAAGGCACGCTTTAAACATTTTTCATTGTTTAGAAAGCATTTCTGTAAAACAGCAGCATTTAGGTGGATGAAGATTTGCAATGAAAAAAATAGTTATGTAAAAATGAAAGTATATAGAATATATATATATTTTTACATGTGGACACTGATTATAACACAAAACAGACTATAAAACATACAATGAATTAGGAAAGAAATTTAGTGCATCTTTGAACTTCATCCCAGCAGCATGTGAAAAGTAAAAGTTGTAAGGTACAAATGACGAAAGTGAAAATTAATTCATGCAAGACTTTATGGGTTTATATAAGTTTGAAAAATGGAACCTGATATCATTACTGTACTTTTGTACTTACTGTACTTTTTGCATTGAAATCTAAACTTTATTATTATTTATTTTTACTGAGTCTTTCATATTTTAGTGCTGCTCTTTGATTTTTGTCTCTGACGTATAAAAGAATAAATGTATCAGCACCCAGACTTAATGTATTTGCTCACCTCTAGGCACTGAAATGCATTTGAGATTCTTTAAATACTGGCTACAAGAGTTTACAAATAAATTATAAAGTTACTACAAGCAGTAAACTGTATCAATACTATACTTATCTTTTTTAGAACATAATACTAATATACTCATAATAGTCTTTTTTGTGCCTTTAATTTTCTTAATGTAAACCTAGTGTCTTAATTTTATACGTTTATGTAAAAATACACACAACACATCTATTTAGTAACTGCTATAAAACAAACTTGTTTGTATTTGTAAAGATAGTCTAGTAACATCCTCTGTCGATAATTCAAAAGTCTTTTGGGTGGGCATTTCTCATTTTAAAGTACTCTGTGTAAAAGTTGGTTGTCCAAAGTTGGTCAAATTTGTGTTTCTTTAAGTCAACTTGTCTACAACACACTCAAGAAAATAATTAATTATACCGCTAATAGTAATACTCAATTTTTTATGTGCATCCACAGGTCTCCACTATCATGTCAGGGACATCTGTTTTGACAATGCTGTGCTGAGAGTTGAAGTAAACCATGGAGAGTGGTCGACGCTCTGTGGGAACGCAGCATGAGGCTGTAGCTGTGTTAATACCATTGACTTTGAGTTGGCTGAAGACAGCAGCATGGAATGAGGATGCTATACCCGGGGAACCAGACAGATGTTGGGGGCAATGTCCCATGCAGTAGTTCATATGATAGCCTTCAGGCGCAATGATCCACTCATCCCACTGGATGTCTTTAAACTTAACGTAGAAGTCTCTCTTGCAGCAGACTGTTACATCGTCACCGCAACGCACTGAGCGCTTCCTGAGCAAATGCTTGGAGTGGTCATCACGGAGACGCACCTGAGCCACCAGGAAGGGCTGGTAGGGGGTTTCAGCAGAGCCATCTAGGAAGCAAAGGTTCTGTCCGTCTTCTTCACAGGTGACCTCCAGCTGCAGCCGATGTTGGCCCCCATCCAAGAAGGCTTGCAGGGTGTGGGTGACGGAGAAAGTGTGCCAGTTACTCTCCTTGACGTGCAACATCTTTTCCATCACCAAGGTCCGATTAGAGCCTGAGATGTCACCATCTGCGGAGAGAAAAACCTGGGCAAGGAGACGAGAGTTCCGTTGTGGGTCCTCAGAGGCACGGGCATAGATCCACAAAGAGGACTGGAGGACCTGGATACTTTGGCCACGTTCCTGCAGAAACTGAAAGGTAAGGCTAAGGCTTGCCTTGTCACGGCTCTTTGCATCATCTATGAAACAATGACAATTAAGAAAAACACACAATGTTAATATTTGGAAAAACTTCATAGCTCATCACCTTTCTTACCCTTATAAAATTAATGGAAGTGTCAATCCTCTTTCACTGTTTTAAGCATTTTACCTTATGGTTAACTTTTCCTACAATACAGCACAAGGGATATTGTATTTAAAAGTTTAGGCAGATTACATATGTATTTGATTTTAAATATAAAGACCCAAATGCAAGTCCTGTAGCAAGCAGCCATCTTCAGACTTCTTCTAATTTAAATGCACTGTTGCATTTTATGTTGTGAATATGTATAACAGATTTTGGAGACCCCAGCAACAGGAGCCTTTTGACAGAGGGCTTGTAGTCATTTGCACTCCTCTTTGCAGAAGCTGTCTATGCACTTCATAAAGTGCCATCTTCTATGGTGTGGTCTGCTGGGGAGGCAGCATCTCTGCTGGGGACAGGAAGAGACTGAACAGGCTGATCCGAAGGGCCAGCTCTGTTCTGGGATGCCCTCTGGACCCAGTGGAGGTGGTGAGTGACAGGAGAATAGTGGCTAAGCTGTCATCCCTGTTGGACAACATCTCCCACCCCATGCATGAGACTGTGACAGCACTGAGCAGCTCCTTCAGTGGGAGACTGCGGCACCCACAGTGTGGGACGGAGAGATTTCGCAGGTCTTTCCTCCCCACTGCTGTCAGACTCCACAATAAAGACTTTTGCAGCGGATCAAACACACAAACCCACACATGTGCAATAAGACTGCTATATGTGCAATTCTTCTTCTGACGAAGTTGTATTTTTGTATTTTCCTACTCAGCTGTATATAGTATTTGTATTTCTATTTTATTCTATTATATATTTTATTCTATTCTATTTTATTCTATTGTATATAGTATTTTATTTTATTTTATTTTATTTTATTTTATTTTATTGCATTCCAGTGTTTTCTCATTTCTGCTACATAACTTTGCACTTTTGCTGTAACAAAACAAATTTCCCACCTGTGGGACTAATAAAGGCCATCTTATCTTATCTTATAAAGATTTTGATTTACATATTCATTCTTGTCTTTGTCTCCCACCCAACTCCAAATCAGAATCTTATCACCACAACCTGCACGAAATTACGTAAATTCCCTTTTTATTACTCTCTCATGTAAATCTTGTTAAAAGTGCAACAATGTAACACTGAAAGATAGATTCGTTTTAATGCTTGCTTACCACCAGTTCACGTATTTCCACTTTAAAAGGCAATAAAATATGTAGTTTGCCCAAGGGGAGCAAACCTTTTTGCATGTAAGTAACGATAGATACTTGGATCCTTAATATTACAATATACTTCTTTGTACTACACCATATAGAATAGTTCAGGGAAACCCTAGCCTTATGTTAATATCTTACGCAGGAAAAGAGAGCTCATTAATCACAACGCGCTCTCCTGTAGTGTTATTGTGCCATGCGAAAACAGCTTTATAGCACAGAAAGTGGATACAAGACTTACTTATATCTGCAAAGCTCACTATTTCATAGCCTTGATCTCTGGTTGGTATATTGTTTTCTAGTTCAAGGGTACCATCCTGTCTGACGCGCCCCGAGTGAAGTTTGCGCAGCGCCGTGAGGAGCGCGACCCGGGGCACTGTATGAGTGATGTTTGGTTTCTCTTTCAGGTGCAGTTTGTCCAAAAGTTGCTGCTTGGCGAATTCTATCATCATCCTTTCCTCTGCGTCCTTATCCATCGCTGACAACCTGCAAGACGCGCAGCCCGGGGAGCCACTGACCCAGAGACCCTTAAACAGCAACGGTGCCAACAGGAGGAACGCTGAGAGTGACAAAGACATGGCCATCTTCGATCTTGAAGTAAATAACTGCGTATTTGTACTCGGGCTGAGGTTACTAATAAACGTCTAGACTTCTAAAGTGGACAACCAATAAAAAAATCTTTAAGTCCTTCCACTTCTGAGTTGTTCTTTGCGAAAAAAAAGTCTCCCAAATGTCAGAAGTCCTTGTTGATAGCTCGTGAAGAGAGGAGCTGAGTGATGTTTCACCCTCCTGATGGTAAAGATATCTGGGGTAATCCACCAAAACTGGTGACACGTTGGAAGGATGCACCAATGAGCGCATCGGGAAGCTTGGAAATTACTGGCAAAACATCTCTGTCCTCTCTCACAACACACGCACGGGCACACGCAACACACACGCACGCAACACGCGTTCACATGTAGGTTACTGTCTCACAGTCACTGCATACACGTGCTACATGATATCACACGCTGCTTTAGATTAATTACTACGCAAGTCCATGGCTGGTTTGGACACATATCGGGAAAGCCCGATAAGGTCTTGAGTTTATCACAACAGGTATTTTCTGTGCCACGTTGCCCCACTTCAGTGCCACTGATACGTAACCTGCCAGCGCTCTTGTCGATCAAAGTTGAAATTCTCTGCCCTTTAACCTACATACAGAATACTCGTGTCCCATAGTCACCAAGTAATTGAATCCGTGGGCTTTAGCTTAACCTGAGCGAAAACACTCGAGGATATGAGGCGGAGAGTTTTACGCGGTATTTGAAACACGTTCCGTCATGTTTCCTGCAAGGTGTCATAATGTCGTGCAGTAAAACGATGCCTCGTGTGTGTGTGTTTGCGGGAGAGAAAGAGAAAGCTGGGAAAAGGCGAACCCTGCCTTCATGTCGGTACATGATTTGTCTGTCTGGGTTCTCACAAAAGTGCTGAGCCAGCTTGACATAGCCTACTAAAGATAACGCTGCCAATAACCTGGACACTGTATGCACTTAAATAGGCAAAACTACGTTAAGGTGACCCTCTTTTCATCATGTCGGGGTCCAGGTCCAGTGTAAGCAGGAAAAACAATGACTTCCACAATCATTTAACATATAAACTACATACATATCATGCAAATAATAATTGTGAAACATTATTCTAAAGCGGTCACGTGTTGATTGTGTGCACATCTCCACAGACATAAACTGTATGGATCACAAGACGGGTTGCATGCGTTTTTCATTTCTTTTATTTTCTTTGTGTTCAGGTTTAGTGTTAAATGTGAGACAAGGCCTTATCATGTTAAAGGAGTACTTGCCTGCCCACGTGTGGGGCATTTTGAGAATTACAACTGACCTCACCAAGTGGTGTCAAAGAATGTGCCCAATACATGTGAATAAATTAAACGTAAAGCTAAATTTTTCCAAGGGGGGGGGGGGGGGGGGGGGTGTTTGAAAAATAAGGTTAAAATCAGCGTATTTTTAATTACTGCCGTGAGTACAAACAATATATATATATCTATTGATATTAAATGTTTATTACATAGACTAGATGTTATAGGCTATAAGGAGAAAAATATTATCTTAAGAAAAGTGAAATCGTTACATTTTATAGTATTTAAACAACTTTGAATGACAAATCTTCGACAGAAGTGGCCAGCTGTCAAATTACATCCCAGTGATAGATTTCCAAACATATATCACTGAGATGTAACGAAACTGCAGTTTACATTTTAACGCTTGATGCACAAAACAAAGTTCTCATGCATCCTGTAGGCTACGTATCTGTACGACTAGGAGGTACGCCGCTGACGTAAACTGTCGGTGAGGGGGAAAAAAGTGACGCTGACACACACAAGCCGGAGCCCTGACGGGGGAATAGCGTTTTGTTTCTTTTTTCTTTAGTTTTGTGTCATTTATTCTTTAGCGTTTTGTTGTTATTTAGCAGTATTCCTGCCTCGGACTCGACCGCCGTGTTCTTCAGCGCTTGCTATTTCGCATTAACGTCCATGCTGCTCTCCCCTCACGCGGCGCTATTTTGACAGTCGGGGTCGCGGTGAGCCAACTCAAGCTAGCAGCACCATTATATTACCATCGGTAAGTCATTTGGAAAGCTTGCTAACCGTACTAGCTAGCACCTTCTATTTTGAGACCTGACAGTGCTCGTACATGTTTACAGCAAGTTTCACCATTCTGTGATCCACGGCACACTCTTATTGAACAGCAAGTTGTAATATTAACGCTGTGTTTCATGGACGCTGAGTAGCTAGCGTCCACTGAAAAGAAAAGGCTAGCTAGCGGGCTAGTATTAGCTGGGTAGCTAATTATACACGCCGGACGAGGCAGGCTAATGCTGTGAGCTAGCTATTGTTAGCATAGAGCCAAGCTAATATTTTCAGTCAGCTGCACAGCTACGACTCTGACCAAACTGCCATCTGTTTTCTTCAGACCCAAGTTGAAGGATTCTCCACGCAACTCAAGACATACTGCCAACAACACGGTAAGCCGAACCGCGAAGATGACTCAAGAGCCACTATCTTTAATATGTAACGCAATGTTAAGCACCATCTTTAAAGTCCGCCTTCTCTATGCCAGGCACGAGATGGCCATGTTAACATTTTATCCTACCAATCGTGACCGAGAAGGTTCACTAAAACCCTGCGAATATTTGCTTTTTCCGAAGCGATTAACTATCTGGATGAATCAGAATTAAGTAATTGTTAATTGCTTGTGGCTCTTCATTGAAGTCATACTCAAAACATACACTCGGTACAACAAAGTCTTATTTATTGACGTGTGTGACTTTCATATAACAACTCAAGACTAGAAACTTCAGCTAACAAGGTTGAGACATTAATACAAACCAACGGAAAGTTACAGAGCTGTAGTGTTTGTATAGGACTGAGTGCCGGTGGGTTGTATGGCGGAATGCAGGTTGTACTACAGTACTAAGCAGTCTTCACTGCTCCAAGCAATTAAGGTTGTATTGTGTTAAGTGTTTTCATTAGCTTGCTTTTTGGCATTCAAGACTAAGTAAATATGAGTGATTTTAAGCCTTGGCTCTTCCAGTCTCAATTCCTTATTCATTATTAGTGACTCAGAGCTGGCTACAGATTTGTGCCCCAGTAAATTGTATATAAAACACACTGTTGTAAGTGATCGAGAAAAAAATTGGGTTTTCTCAAGACATGCTTCACACGTGGTCATCACTCTCCGAGTCTTGGCTTTAGCTTTACTTTTTTGAAACTCAAGCCTAAAATAGGCAGCAACAGTGCTGTGAAAAACAAGGTGGGATCACAGCACAGAATAAGTGATTCAAACATCTGCTCTGGGAAAATGACATGTGTGCCTGGGAAAACAACAAAAAAAATAACCCCAAACATATCAATTGGTGTTGGCTAGTCATGTGACAAGGAGAATTGATAAGCGGCAAGCAGGGACTTTCATTTTAGTTCCATTTGATGTTGAGATTGTCATGAAAATGCTTCCCAGTTGGATTAATAGTAGTCCAAGGTGATAACCCTAATAAAACAATGTTAGCTTTTCTGGTTTAAAGCACTGTTACTACTTTATCATCAAATTTTCCCCCAATACAGCTTTATTTTCTTAAATATTTTGTAAGCAGCACAGAGTATGATTGTTGGTGTCAGGGCAGTATCATTGAAAAGTATGGTCCATTGTAAGATCTGTAGGAGGTGAGTCATTGAATCAACAGTCTACTGTTGCTAAGGCCACCAATGAGAAAGATGGAGTAACCTGCCTCTCTGTCAACATATTTCCCTCCCTTATACCCTGCAGCTTATGGATCTTTTTGCATCTACATAAATTTATGAAACTGTGAAGCGTCGATTGTTTATGGAGTTTTATGAAAATCAGAAAATTTGTGGATTACTGCCTGTTAAGTATATGTAATTTCATGTTCGTGTTTATCGTGGTTTGCAGGGTGCTTTCGCTTATTCTAGTAAATAATGTGGTTTTTATGCTAACTTGCTCACTTAAATGTATTTGCTTCCTGCATTCATGTATTCATACAAGCCAAGATGGCCACTGTAAGCATATTTTAAACCCAGAGTAATCAAAAAAAGAAACTCTTATCCAATAAGATTATATCTGTGTATTTATCGCTCAGGTATCCATATCTGCTTCTGCCTCTGAATCTCTGTTTGCAGCAGCATAAGCAGAAGAGTGGCTTTTTCTAGAGAGATTTGAAGAGCTATTTATAGATCTCTGCCAAAGCACCAAGCGTGGTGCTGTTGCTGCTGCTCCTATCTGTCTCTGCTCTTAACTGCTCCTGCTTCTGTTTCTCTCTCTCCATCTTCATTTGTTCCCCCTTCACCTGTTCTTAGTTTTCTGAACTCATTTTCTCATGATGTCTTCTACTCTAAGTGTTTCTCAGTCTTCTTTTTTCCATTACTGTCCTCCATTGCTTGCTTTGATGTAAATTATCGATCAAAGCAGAAGGGAGGTGACATGGTTATAAGTCAGGCCTCAGATTGGTACATCAGCTTGACTGACTTTAGTATACTTTGTTGCAAAGCTGGATGTTTTTTTGCATAATGGCTTAAGGCAAAGAGCAGAAAGTTTATCACATGCTGAAACTAAATATTTAATTTTTAGTAGCCTTAATTTAGTAAAAGATATGGCTCATAGTCCTCAGACCATGCAGAATCACAGTAGATAAGGTGGGTTTGCCCAAATAAAGGTGTTTTAGTAAAAACCTGTTATGACTGCTTTGAATATTTGCAGTGTAAATAACAACAGTTTTCCAAGTGTTTCATAATAGCTTTAGCTTAGCTATGCTGCATGCAGAAATGGCAGCATCTTGTAAGGTGGTTGTGTTCCCACTCAGTCTATCTGTGGTATCTTTGGCTACTGATCCTCACTCAGCTCCTCCCCTTTCTTCTTCCTTCTTTTTAAGCCCTTCTCTTACTGATCTGTGAAAGAAGCTACCTGGCTGAAGAAGTGACAGGACAGGTTATGAGGCATTAGTCCATGCAGTGCATTTTATCCCAGTCGTGTTGTCAGCCTGAGACAAACTTTTATTCAAGGCCATGCTAGGATTGTAAAATCATTGGTTGGGTAAGTCTGTTGTCTTAAATTAAGCAAGGCTAGAAAAGAAGTTGTATGCTAAACAGCTGTTTATTAAATTTCTCTGGCTGCTTATGTTTTGCAGGGCCCTCTCAAATGTTAGGTGATGCTACTAACCACTGAGCCACAGTACTGATCTTCTGCTCAGTGTTTAGACTTTAAAGGGAAATTTACTGTACAGTTAAGTGCATAAGTGTATGGGCTATGGCACAATGTTTGTAATTTTTCCTCTTTACGCCACCACAGTGGGTTTTAAAACAGATAGTCAAGATGTAAGTGCAGTGCAGACTTTTAGTGTCACTACAAGGGGTTTAACAAAGGCATTGCATTAATTGTTTTGGAATCACACCATTTTTCATAATAACCCTTTTTCAGAAACTCAAAAGTGACTGGACTAACACAATTTGAAATATAAAAATGATTATTTTAAATACCTGGGCAAAGACAACGTGATTTTAGTGACTGCCTGAAGTCAAAAACCCCTGGACACCACTAAATGCTGTTTCCTCCCTTGAGATGCTCTGCCAGCCTGTTCTGCAGCCACCTTCAGTTGCTGTTTGTGAGGTTTTCTGCCTTCAGGTTTATCTTCAGTAGGTGAAAAGCATGCTTTGTTAAGTTGAGATCAGGTGGCTGGCTTGGCCATTGAAGAAACTCTTAGGCTGCATTTGTAGTCTGTTGTAGTTCATTATCCATTCACTCTGTGGAGTGCTGTTCAGTTTTGTAGGATTTGAATCTGAGCAGAGACTATAGTCTTGTACACTTAGTTCATCCTACTACTACTACTTTTATCATCATCAATAAACACTAGAGAACCGGTTCCACTGGCAACCATACATGCTCATGCTGTATTTGACAGATAATATGGTATGGTAAGGATCATGAGTCATTCATTACCTTTTCAGTTTGTCTTCCCATCATTATAGTGCAAGCTGTGCTTGATTTTTTTTTTTTTTTTTTTTTCCCCCCCATCTGTCCAAATATTTTTTTCCAGATCTGGGCAGGTTCTAGGTTCGGGTTTTAGATGTTTTCTGGCAAAATGTAGTCTAGCTTTCTTGTTGTTGTGTGTAACCCATGTATTGCACAACTGTTGTAAACCCTCTGTATTTAAATACCCTGTGTTTCTCTTTTAGACTCGGATGGTGATAACTCTTTGAATGTGCTTGAGTTAAGTAAATGTTGTGAAAGATATTTCTTAACCATGGAAAGAATTCTGCGATTATTTACTTCAATTGGTTTCCACCTTTTTAGGGTGTTTCTGGTGTTGCTGAGCTGGTCAGTGATTTCTGCTGATTTTGCCACTTCTCAGTTTTTTCGTCTCTCATGGACAAGTTTATTTATTTATTGTACCGTAATGAGCTCGAATTAAGAGTGAACAGTGAATAGTTATCATATGCACTTGAAAATAATCAAGATCAATCAGATTTTTGATGTTGAATTTGTCATTGCAAAATGAGGGAACAGACTTCACCTGGACATGAATCTGCATGTCAGTCAGATATCCAATTACCTTTGTGTCTTTTCAGAGGTGGCACTATGTATATCGTCAGCCTTAAAGCTGAACTCTGCACTGAAATCACATTTTGATAGTTTGATTTAAATTGTGAAATAATAAATGAAATAAATATTGAGGATTGATGTGAGTCTAGATAGATATTGAACATAAACTGCCCTCTCCCAAAACAGGAAAAATATTACAGAACAACCTAATAATTACTACATGTAATATAAAAGCAACAAAGCTCTGAGTACCCAAGTTGCTGTTGGAGGGTTGTTTCTCTGTTCCTGCGTGAACTTGTAGTACTGTAAGTCTTTACCTGAAAGGCTACTAGAAGTAATCTTTGAAGCTGTTTTCTGAACTGGGTGCTTTCTGTCATATTTCATGCCTGATTATAGAACAAAACAACTGACTTTGCATCAGAAGTCAGTAAGGGTGGTCTCTGCCTACGCAGCTATGCCTGGAAAAAACCTAGAAATTATTCTAATGGTCATCAAACCACATCTTATGGATATAAGATGTGGTTTGCTATTCTTATTTCTGTTAATGATAAGAGACAATAATGATTTGGGGCATCAAAAACACCCTGGCAGCCTCTCAGCCTCTGAGTTAGTTGGTTACCATTCATGTTTCAGTGAAAGCTGAGTCAGTGCAAGCAGATAATGTTAACAAATGTGCGCAGCTAAATGAGCTAGGGGGTTGGGAAGGGCACCTGTAACCGGAAGGTCGCCGGTTCGATCCCCGGCCTTTCTGTCCTGGTCGTTGTGTCCTTGGGCAAGGCACTTTACCCTACCGCCTACTGGTGTTGGCCAGAGGGGCCGATGGCGCGATATGGCAGCCTCGCTTCTGTCAGTCTGCCCCAGGGCAGCTGTGGCTACAACTGTAGCTTGCCTCCACCAGTGTGTGAATGTGAGCGTGAATGAATAATGTCATTGTAAAGTGCTTTGGGTGCCTTGAAAAGCGCTATATAAATCCAATGCATTATTATTATTATTATTATTATATATGCTGATGTGTCAGTGATATCAAGGGTCCAGAAGAGGTTGCATTTATAAGAGGAAAGGGTTAAAACAGTTTTGTTCTATTTGAATAAAGATTGGACACACAAAACAGTGTTTTGAGAAAACAAGATTTTACTGAGACTTTTAGCTGACTAGAAATGTAACACTGATCTGTGAACCTGGTGAAAATGATATTCTGATATGCATTTAAACAGACCTATATGTTAATTGCATGTAAGAATGATGGACGGGGTAGAACCACAAAACAATGTGCACCGTATTTCTTCTTCTTCTTCAACTTATTGAAGTCCAATCCTATCGTGTGCATCTTTTAGTAAAGTCTGTTTTAAAAAAAATTTTTATTTGCCATTATGAAATCTTCTCTTAATTGTAGACTTAATATTAATGATCGACTTATCTCCTGGATTTCATGCAAGTGATAACACGGGGAAACTGTTGGTATTTGTCATGCCAAGAACCCTGCGGTCATCTAAAAACTGAAATCTTGTGTGGACATCGAGGCCTTTTTATGCTGCACTATGTTCTTTTTTTTTTTCCTTAGGCGGTACCAAAGTTTTGACCAGTGGTACATTAAATTTTTAATTTTTTGCGAACTAGGGATCTGCAGTCTAACTTGCATCGCAAGCTCCTTCGTCTGCAAGTTGTGAGTTGATATTCAAATGACTTTTGACTATTGATTGAACAATCAAAGACTTGTCTTTTTTTTTCACAGCTGCATGAATACAATTTCTAGAGGGACCACAGTCTGACCTTCTTCAAATTTTGCTCTATAAAGCCTGGTCACATACTGTCAAGCCAGAAACCATGAGACAGACAATCCTCCTGATGTTTTCCTTGATGCTGAACTTTTGACTGCATATTTTCCCTCCACTGCATCTTTCAGCTGTCATTTGCAGTGGGGGCTGCAGGGAAAACATGCAAATGTGTTGTCTTGAGGGATTAATGCTTTTCCTAGCTAATGAGGTGGTTTCATTATTTCTCTCCATCTTCCCTTCCTCCTCTTTATTTTTTTAAATTGTTTATATATTGGAGCAGTTGTCTGGTTCACCAGCATCTGTCAGTACTTTTAAACTCATTTAGTTTGTCCAGACAAAGGCCAAAGACAACGACTTCAGACTTTCCATATAATGATGAGTGATGAATGGGGACTGTGGCTTCTGCCCATCTCCAGGTGTTTGGTTATTGCAAAAAAAGTTCCAAACCTTAACCTGTACCTGTAAAAGAGTCTATTTATCTATATTCATTCATTTACTATAAGCTTTCAGTGGTGCTACTGTTGTATCAAGTGACATTATAGCGGATCCAAGCAACTCTTTAAACAGCTTGGCTTCTTGCGCGCCATGGTTTGCCTGTCATTGCAATTATATTGTTTCACAAAGGCAGAGAGCAAACAAGATCTGTAAGGGAGAGAGAGACAGAATCCACACGAAAGGGAGGGTTGGAGGAGAAGGGAGGGGTGCACGCTGTGCGCATGATGGCATAAGTGTGGTAGCGGGAGCCAGCTTACAAGCAAGATTTTCTTTCTCACTGCTGTGCTTGTGCTTCATTCAGAAAAAGAAAGGGGGCAGTCGAAATAGAGTTTTTTTTGACCGTTTTCATGAAAGCCATTAAGAAAACTGAGCTGGTAGTATGTACAGACAGGAAGACAACACGGCAAGCTTGAAGACGACAAAAGTTAAATGAGCTGAAGAGACAGAAGAAAGACCTTAGACACCCTACACCTCAAGCAGGAAATGGGATACATTCATTTGTAGTAATAGGGGAGAGAAAACTAATGACAGCGTTGCCCAGATCTGCTTCTGCAGCTCATTCTCCTGCGATGATTTGGTTTTGTCTGTGAGACACCTGATCTGATTTGGCTCGAGATCCATAGAGCAGAACTCTAAATACAGGAAGGATGTGCACTGTAAGTGAATGTGTCTGTGTGTCTTTGTCATTGGGTGTTAATAATTTGTAGGTGAGATGTAGCTTCTGTAGCTGTAGGTGTGATTTTTAGCATGAAGCCATTGCTGCTGCTATAATTAACTCTTGTTATGACACATTGCATTATCACTTTTGTGAAGTTCCTAAAGCATTTTTAAGCAATGTCTCATCAACAGTGCAAATATGATGTATTAACTGAAAGGTAGTTTCCTGTAGTGTGCATACAGTTTATTTTGTCACATGTGATTGCATTTACACAGAAAAATTGTATACATGACAGCATCTAAGATACTATAATGTGTGGCGTATTTACCAGTGTCATGTGTGTAGAGGGTCATGAAACATGTTTGAGGCAAATGCTGAGGTAATAAGGAATTCCCTTCCACTGTCCCTGTGTGGGAGGAGGGACAGAGGAGGGTGGAGGTGGGCTGGTGGCGTGGAGAGTCACTGAAGTAGGCGTTGCTCTGCAACACTGTCATACTGATTGTGAGGGAGGGAGGTGTGCAGAGGAAAAGGACAACGTATGGGCTTACATAAGGCATGTGGATGGCACTGTATTTTAAGCACCTGGAATCCATCCTCACTCGCTTGAATTGAAGTAGGTGCAATAGTGGTTGTGACTGTTTATGAATGCACCTGGAATTTAAGACTTCTCCTCCTTTATTTGTGGAACATAGTGTGCGGGAATGAACAGACTAGAGAGGAGGTGCGAGAGAGGCAGCACAAGCGTGAGAGATGCACAACAGCAGAACCCTCTTGAATAAAAAATCTGTCACTATAAATAGCAAGCCATCCTCATGGCTTGAGCACTGCTTCAGGTTTAGAAGACCTGGCTTTCCCTCTCCATCACTGTTCTGGTGGTTATAACCCTGAAAAATCAGCCCACAATCCTCATCATTTCCTGCTTTTATTCTATTTTTTGATAACTTGACCCAGATCTCCCTTGTTCTGAACATGGCCTGCTTATATAATTCATTTTTTATGTACACGCTTCATCTCTTTTAGTCTCCTAAGTAATGCATCTTATTGAATTAGCTTGATGTACATAATATGGCAACGAGCCCATCATTGTACCCTGTTCTCAGTTAGAAATTGAAAAGACAGACAACTACCACAGCTCCAGATTAAATATAAAATGCTCCTTTGGTGTTATGTTGCTAGAGCTATTGCTGTTCTTCTTCTACTGTTTATTAACATGTGAGTCTCTTCTCTTGTAACACAACAAGGACCGCTGAAGTGAGGTGATTAGTGTTGACTGAGCTAATAAAGTCCATTCCCTCACTTGATAAAAATATGTGTGCATCCTTGCATGACCATTACTTCTGCTGTTTGTTTATGATATTGGGGTGGTTCTCCTTACGTAGTTGGTGCACCTATAGCCTCACTGCTGCATACTAATTGTTAATGCGTGGGAAAAAGCTTGTGTATCAAACGGAGGAAGCACGAGAGGGCGAGGAAGAGAGGAGAAAAAAAAATCAATAGCAAACCCCTGAGAAACTGCTGCTGTAATTGCTTTATACGTCAGAAGGTTCACACCTACTCCTTTGAGACTTTAAGAAAAATCTAACTCCAAAACTTTTATTTTGAATTGATAAATACAGTCTTTGTTACAGGAAAAAAAGAAAACCAAATCATCAAAAACAAAAAATAAGAAAGGACTGATTAAATTCTATTTATCTGATTTCATACTTTCCCTACTCATCTGAACTTTTACATTTTTTTTTTTAAAATTTTTGCTGTGTCCTCGTGTGAGCTAATTATAGTATTAATACATGCTAATTTATGTGTAACCTTTTATAAATACATCAGTTCTTTTCTGATGAATTGACATCTGCATTACAAATGAATGTACCTGACACAAAGCATAACTTTAATGAAGGTAGATGGCTAACAGGAGCTAGAAGGAACAACAAGGGTCAGTAAAATCCCAAAATCCCGCAATTATTTGAGCTGTAAACTATGGAGACAACTTGTGCTTTACTGTGGGGCTTATATGTTTAAGTAAAATGACTATGTGGCTCAAGGTAGGTCAGCTCAACCTTGTATCTACTTTATCCTCAGATGAGACTGGGAAAGATGTGTGCCCACTTGGTGAATTTTAATGAAGAGACAACTAAAAGAAAGTGAAATGTGACAGCAGGAGTCCTCTAAAGACAAGAGTTGTTGTATTTAAACAAGACAAGTTTAGGAGTGCTTCTAAACTTAGTGTATTAAATAACCTCAAAAATAACTTGCATAATTAGGCGATGATGAACACAGGAGCAGAGAGGCAAGCAAAACTGTAAGAAGAATGGAACAGAAATTGGTATCCTTATGCTGGCAGACCTATTGGGAGAGTTGGCTTTTACAGGTAAACAGATGGCATGGCACAGCACAGCACACGGATGACCTGCCACTGCTGTCAGGTCAGCTACGTGATCTAGTGAGCCGCTGCAGTGTGCAGTTTCTCTAATTAACTGTACTTTCTGATCTGTGCTGGGGCTGGTGCGTTGCCAGTGTCATGCTAACATTCTCACAGCTGAGGAGAAATTGTCCACCATATCAACACATTTCATATCATGAAATGTCCAGAATTTATCAACTGGAATTTGGTGACTAATTGGTATCAGTGATTAACTTATGGCTTGTTAATTATTGATGGACATTAAAAAAACAAACAAAAAAAACAACATTCAGATGTGTTGCGGTCCCTCCTTAAAGCACAGTGTCATTTGAGACGCTTAATTTATCAATACTGAGAGAACTAGTATTATATTTCTTTTGTAAATAGGTTTATATTTTGTCCTTGTTAGCATGGTTGTGAAGTCGTTGTTTTTCCAATGGTGGCTTTAGACAAGTCTGTTGACTAGTCAGATACTGTGTTACTGACTTCTGACCATTAGAAGCTGCTTTAGCGTGCAGTCATGGGTGTGTTTGCTGATTGCCCCTTGGTATTGCTTAAATTGTATTACATCAGATCCTCTTTTCCATCTAAGACATAGGTCATCAGTTAACTTGTACGTTGTCTCATAAAATGTTACCTGGTTAATACCAAACTCAGATTTTCAAATACTAACAGAGTCTGGGAGCTGAGCGTCAGACAGCAGAGAGCAGCTGTAGCTTTTAACACCGCAAATGTTCAGTAGCAGCAGGACTCTTATTACACATGCTTCCAAAAACATTAAAAATAAAGTGAAGTGTATCGTGGCGCTCTCTACTCGGTGTATAAATATGCTTGTGGTTAGTAAGCACTGACAGACAAAGCTTTTGAACATCTATTCCACCTGACCAGCTGTTTCCAGTAGTAGCTGGACCAACTACAGTCAGAAAGTACATATTTTACATAAGTATTACCAATATATCAGTACTGAACTGTTGTCCCTTCTAAAGATAATAGTAAATTAATGTGAAACACTGCAGCTTGTTTGCTCTGTTAAGTATTTTGGGTTTTGTTGGAACAATCATAGAATAGCAGTTTTTAATGAAATTTTTGGCTTTTTGAGTTAAAGTAAACATGGCAGTGTTGAATTATATCTGACTTTCAGATTCTTAATGTACCACGCTCTGAATTTTGCTGTAAATAACACAGTAAACCTGTGGAAAAGTTGTGTTTGTCAATTTAATGATTTGATCATTACCATGTCTAATTGAGAAAATGGTGTAAATTAGCATCCTTAGGATAAATTACTAAACTAAATTCACAGTAGTCTATACAATTTGTTTCATTTTGCATCTACAGCTCAAGTAGCCAACAGCAGGCCTGTCTTCCTCCCCTTATTTTTCTATTTTAACGCAGTGTCGTCATTGTTGAGACATTGCAGTTGTAATGTTAACTCATAATGGACAGAGGCCGTGACATTTGTGCTTTTAGTGAATTCTGTGATGATGGATACTCGTCTAGAGTTGAGTGATTTGGCCAGTAGATAAGAAGATTTGGGGAACAATTGTCATTCAGAATCTGAATTACAATTCTCCCCACAGACTTAGTTGAACTCATGATCACATAATTGTCATGTGATCATGTTGTCTGCATATATATCTATGTAAACTTTTTGCCCTGATTTTGTTCTGAAAGTTTTGGAAGTTACTGTATTTTTGTTTGTCATGCATGAACATCGGTTACTGTTATTTGGAAATATTTTCTGTAAGTAAAGTTCTGTAGACATCAATGTACCCCTGCACCATGTTGACAGGAGGGTCATGCTGTGGACAGCAGCAAAAATTATAGCCACCTAAAAGACATCACTATCTGTTTACATGTATGATGTATTAAGAAGCTTTTAACCCCTTAATCTGCTGGTTGGCGGTTAAGTCAAAGCTGGTACATTTCAGAAGTTTGCGACTATAATATTTTAATAGGCTACTTCAGACCTGAACAAAGTTGCCATCCAAACTAAATCAACAAATCACAGAAAACAGGGCAGCATTAGGGCAGGGCAATATGGCCAAAAATATTTATCACGATATATATTTGAAAATTTGCGATAACGATATAATTGACACGAGACAAAATACTCCACAACTTTATTAGTACAAAAAACCCCCCATCAATCCATGTAACTTAAACAAGCAGCTGTTTTGTGTGCATTAAAGTTATATAAAAATTTAACAGTGCAAATGCAAATTCCTTGCTGACAGTTTAGCCAAAAGGCATTTCCAGTGGAAATTGGCCGACATATCCTGAGCATAACCATGTAAAATATCCACAAAACTTAAAAAGATAAACACACAATGCGGTAATATTATGTTGAAGCACAGTACGTATCACTCCACGAGGCTCCTGACTACGGTAGCTGTAATGCTCCGACAATCCATCAAGCAGTGCGGCTTCGTAGCTTAGCAAAGTCGTACTAAAACATTTTTGACAGATTTTTGAGCGCCGTGTACCACCTAAAATCAATTCGGTAATAACGATGGCCCGCCTGCATGCTCTGCCAAAAAATGTGCTTCGGTGTGTATCTGACGGACGAAAGCCAAACCAGTTCCACACCACTGAAGTTGGTGATTTATCTGTTTCATTCAACGATCCGCTTTCGCCCTTCTCATTCTCCGTCGCTGCCATACTTTTTCCGCCATGTGCGTATGAAAACAACGGCGCTGCGCATGCGTGTTTTACCCATATTCTATTGCGATATTTCATTTTCTTATCATTGACCAACATTATACCAGTATTACCGTGAACGGTATTATATGGCCCAGCCCTAGGCAGCATGTCCTTTTTTTTTTTTTTTGTCTTTTGTCAAGAGACTCGAATATGTTTAAAACGGTTCACTCTTTCACTGTTGCCCACATACAGTTTATCATTAACTTAACCATCACTTTATTTATTATTGATCCAGTTCTGTCTCCTTTCTTGAAGCAGGAAAGCAATGACAGTGAGGGGGCTGTTTGAATCAGAGGGTTAAGGAATCTTTTATGTAATGCAATATCAGACAGTAGATCAGTATGAAAAACCCTGTCTCAATCTAAATTTAATAAAAAAAATCAATATATTTTTAGGGGAACGGATATATTGCCATCCCTAGTTTTAGCATCATTACAGGTTTAACAATGCTTACTCGATATATCTGTATTAGAGTATAATTAGTGATGTTGTTGAATCATTCTAGTAAATATTAGAAACTAAGTAATAAATATATTTGCTACACACTATTCTTCATCTTGCAGTGAATGACCTCACTCACTCTGCAAGCTACAATCAGCCTGATGTAATTTATTTCACGATTGATTCTATATGGCTCCTCTGATGAGCAGGTCATATGCCAAATGAAGATCATCGTATCACCAACCACTAACCTCATCTGGTATGCGTACAGAGATCTTGTTTGGGGTGTGTTTGTCTTGTTTTCAGGCCATGGACTGTGGTATATGGTATTTGATATTCCTTTGGCAAGACTAGCCCTTGGGACTAAAGGAGGGATTAGAAACACTGCAGAGGATGATGTCTGGTGATCTAGGGAAATGAGTATTAGCTAGCTGGATGGCTGAATGAATAGCAGTGTTGCCTTCCTGCTGGTTATTCTTGAGTGCACAAGCCACATTGTAAGAGACCACCACTTTGCACTGGCCTAAGACAGACAGCCTGGCAAGTTGACTGGCTGGATGCCTGACTTCTGGGTTTGGCTGGCTGGCACTACTCAAGAAGCCAACAGTGTTGTGGTGTTGGCAGCCCAGAAATACAGCTGTTATTAAGTCTGGCTCAGGCAAATAGAGCCATTTGTGTAGATCACAGAGGACATCGGTCACCATCTGGACACATCCAGTAGTTGGTTAGCAGTAGTCAGACTTTATAATATATACTAGACCATCATGTTCTAATATCCCAAAGTAGCAATGTAAAATCTAATAGCTTGTGCAAGCAAACCCTTACTTATAACCAGCCCAGCTCTCGAAAGCTGTTTCTAATGTTGCTCATCAGTTGTCATGTAATTTTCTTTTTGTTTTTAGTTTCCCCTCTTGCCCCATCTATCACAATTAGCTATTCCACAGCCTGTGCCTCAATCATGGGAACTGCTTGAGCCTGTATTGGTCTACAGTCTACACTTTTGAAGAGTGGGCAGTTTGTGTCCTAGGTGGCTAATCATTTCGTCAACAAAGCTTTGAAATGTACATGTCTAATACAACAAAATGCTTATGGGTTTTAACTTCACAGTTTTGAGTAGTGCTCTGTTTTGATCAAAGCAGTAATTAGTAGGATTGTTGCAACAATCCCAATATATGTTATTATTAAAAGATGCAGTGTTTCTAATCCCTCCTTTAGTTTGACTTCATTCTTTTGTTTTTTGGATGTCAGTGTAATTAACATTAAATGAATAACTGATTAAGTGGTGTGTGTGCTTTTAAAAGACAAGTTATATAGAACACACTTAAGTAAATGTCATAACACAAGACACTAACTTTGGAGCACAGTGCAAGCACATTGGGGGAAAAATGTGTTTGTAATACTGCTCAATTTACCAAAGAATCTGTGTTTAGATTTTTTTTTTTTTTATTGGAAATGTATCTGTTTTGCTGTCAAATAGAAGCACACTCTGACAAAGGATTCCTTGAATAACTTGCGTAACAGTGACATACTTATTCATGAGTCCTCCCTAAGCTTTTTAAAGACTAGACACTGCATTTTAAATGATGTTTAATTATGTGGTTTTTCACTTGGTGTGAAAATAAGCAGCCCGAAAAAGATTTGGTTTTGTCCACACAACATCGTGATATTAGATAGTACTGCAAATCCACTCCCACCACACCATTCCATCCATACAGTTTATTTCCCTGAATGTTGCCAAGATTACATAAGAACTGGCAAAGTGAAACTGAAGAAACTGATCTGGATCTCTTTCTTTAATGTTGTGAGACAGAACATTATCAGAGAACACGCTCTTCAAGTGACCCTGTAGTTTTTTTTGTGTCCCTCAGTTGTTTGCGGCACATTCACACAACCCAGTGCAGCACTGTCAATATCTCCCTGGGGAGAATGCATTAAATATTACATCTCCTCTTCCTCCACCTGTCTATAATTGTCAGCTTGTCACTTCCACTTAGACTGTGGCAAATTTGAATTTCATCCCATAATCACACAACAAGTCTTAGGAATAACTTCTGAGGAAGCATAACTCAGTTTTTAGACTGAAGTGATTATGAAGTGGTTTAAGGGGCAATAGAAATTGTTGCTGCTCCACTCTGCTCTCATATTGTACAGAACAGAAAATAATAGAAAGTGGGCAAAAGCCATGAAGACTGTAACAGTTTGTAAGACATAAAAAAGTTCAGAGGTTTGAGGAAGTGAATTATGATGTCTTTAGCATACCTGGAGTCACATCAGTGGTCTACAAATTTTTGACCTGGTGAGAGTAGCCTAAGATGGCGATTAAAATGTGCATCTTAAGCTGGAGACACAGTCCATTAACTAAGGACCACCAGTTAAATAGAGAGAGACCTGCACTGAGTGGTATAGAGTTTTACAGAAAATATTGAAATGCTGGTGATAATATTGATAGATGGATTACTGAAACTTCCTTATTTAGATTGCAACATGAAAAGTACTGTAAATGTTATTGGTCTGTTGTGGGTACTCTGCTGGCCATACAGATGTAGTTTTACTTTGTGCACCGTCTCTCCACTTAAAGTGTGCAAAAATTGTAATTGCCTCTTTGTACAGTGAATTGAAACTGAGTGCTAGCAAAATGCAATGAGCTCTAAGTAGTAACCATTCCCATTAGATTTTGGAGTGCACCCACAAGTCTTGAACACAGACATGCCAACTTGTATAAATACAGAGCAGTCACAGCAGATTAGCTACTGCATGGAAATGGATCGAAACACTGGACCTAATGTTTTGCTTTTCTTTGTAGCTATGTGTTGTTTGTGACATGCTGTAACTAAATTTCATGCACGGGAGCTCAAGTATGTGTTTTTATTTAAAACAGGTTTTTATAGCATTTCTAAAATGCTAAACCATGAAAACTAGCTGGATAAAACTTTTTGCAAATGTCTTACTGTTTTCAGTTGCTATCTCTGTGGAAAGGTGAAGATGCAAGGAGTTGAGGTAGTGAAAGTGGATGAGTTTAAATACCTGGGGTCAACCAGCCAAAGCAAAGGACAGTGCAGTGTAAGGAGTGCATGAAGGGAGTGCAGGCAGGGTGGAGCGGGTGGAGACAAGTGGCATAATTACTTTGTTACTAAAGGATGGCATCAAGAGTGAAAGGAAGGATTTACAAGGTGGTAATGAGACCCGCTCTGATATATTGTTTGGAAATGGTGGCACTCACAAAAGGCAGGAGGGGGAGCTGTAGGTGGCACAGTTGAAGATGCTAAGATTGGGAGTGACCAGGAGAGACGGGATTAGAAATGAGTACATCCGAGGGACAGCTGAGGTTGAGTGGTTTGGAAACAAATGTAGAGAGGCGAGGCTGAGATGGTTTGGACATATCCAGAGGAGGGATGGCGGATATATTGAAAGCATGTTGAAGATGGAGCTTTTGGGCAGGAAGAAAAGAGGAAGACCACAGAAGATTCATGGATGCAATGAGGAGCAGAGGGTTGGTGTAACAGAAGAAGATGTCAGGGATAGGGTGAGATGTTGGCAGATGATCCAGTCTCACAACCCCCAAAGGGAGAAGCCGAAAGATGGAGCCATTTCCTTTTATCACACTCAACTGTGACTTACTATGGGGAACAAAATATAATTGGAGCGTACCTGAAGATGATCTAATGTCTCTGGAAGGCTTGAGTGTGAGCTATAGCATTTTGAATGGATTCACTTCAGAGACCTATGTCCTGTAAATTTACTGTGAGCTAGTTTGAGCCATTTCAGCAATATTTAAAATAACATTGATGCACAAAGCTTTGAGTGTTTAATTTTTCGGCTGATGGGTGTACAATGACCTTTTACTGTGCATAATGTGCATCTGACAGAAAAGGGTAGTTACTATCTGCTGGGGCCTACTTACTTATTCTGGAAATCTGTTCTTGTGTCTGTGAGCTCAGTCTGTTTAGGTCAAGGTTCAGCTCCAACAGACCTAGTAGTTAGTCACTGCTTTCATGTGAATGGAGACAGTCGGGGACGTCATACCCAAAGTGCACATTTAAACAAACTGTGTGAATGAATCACATTCTAATAATTTTGTGTTAAGCTGGTGTCCCCCTGTGTGTTTGCTGCGTCTGCAATCGAGCTGTGTTGTTTAGGCTATATGTAACCCACGATACTGCTCTTTGTGTGTCTGTGTGTGTCGTTTTTGTCTTTACAGGAATACCCAATGATAAATACATTGAGCTTTGTAATTGGGGATAGGACGAGGGTCGTGAGAGAGAAAAGAAGCGAAAAAAAATATGGGGGTGTTGAGGGATATGGCTGCTTTTCTCTTGGTGACAGAGCTTGTTGCCATGGAGCTGGTCCTCCCATTGGTGGAAGTCTGGTCCAATCACTTAACAGTGCAGATTGTTTCATCATTGAGAAGTTTTTCCTCTCTTCCTGTCTCGCTAGCCACCCCTTGCTCCTCCATCCTTCATTCTTTTCCCCCCCTCTCCCATCTCTTACATCCTCTTGCACTGCTTCTCACACTAAAAGAAGCCGATATGTTACATAAGGTTTATAATGAGTGCAGTAGCTGCCACCCAGTTTCATTTTGACACAGTTATTCATTTAACATCAGCTGCTCAAGTGTGGGAGGCAGAATCTTTCATAAATCTCTTCACGGTGCTTGAGGAGACAAGATAACTCCAAAATCCAATATACATCTTCTTGAGGGCAGCTAAGAAATGTGATTATTTCAAATCACGTTTCTGATTGCCCAGAAGGTTTAAACACCGTGAAGTGCCTAGCTGTTGAACAGTTTTTTTTTTCTTGTTTTTTTTTTATTAGTTGCTGATGCTTCAGTAATGCTGTGTCTAAAATATTAGATTTAGCAGAATTTGAGTTTGTTCACATTTTGCATAAAGTTTCAGGAATATTTCAGTTGTAAAACATGATGAATGCTCATGACATTTTCTCATCTTAGTAGTGTTGTCTTCGGCAGACAGACAGACAGACAGATATTTGTCTGTTAAACAAAAGAACGCCCCATATTTATAACTGTAAAGTAGCTTTAGGGTCTACAATGTGTAAACACGGTTCAACACTGGTGTTGATATACCTTTTGATTGATATTTAAATATGCATATCAGCTGTACAAGGTCTCTGTTTTTCTGCTTCATTGCTAGCACAGACCCCAAGCAGTTATCCCTTTTGCCACAGAATAAAGAAATAAAATGCATTATTTTGAATGAGACAGTATTGTTACGATTATTTTGGTCAGTGTTGTAATTTCATATATTTTACATGATTATTTGTTAAGTTAACAAACATCATGCAGTCATTGAAACATGCCTCTTTATACATTTGATCTTTATACATAAATCAAATGAAAACAAGTCTTGAAGCGTAAATGGTGGGGCAAACAGGATTTTTCTACTAGGGAGTTGGCCCATAGAAGACGATGATTATGAATTCAACCCCAGCTCACTGCTGGTTCCTGCCAGCCTGCAACTTTAACTGTGGGATATTTGAAGATACAGACAGGGGCAAGTAGGGGCCTAGGCAGCAGCGGACTTGTGTACCTTGGTTGACTTGCGTGGCAGCCTCAGGGGTAGTGATAGAGGCTTAATCTGACAGTTAGTTGGCACCAGCTGAGAGATCCTGAGAAATCTGGAGAGAGCTGTTAATAATCCTTCTGGAGTCTTAGTTGTGGAACCTTGACAGGTTTACTTTCTCTAGGTTGATGATATTGACTGAAAGTTTTCTTTTACTATTGTTGACTGAAGCTGCACTAAACAGTGAGTTTGAGCTTTGTGGCCACTGTTAGAAATGCAATTTTTGGCACTTCCATTAACTTAATTAAAGCCTTGAAGGTTGCCACTGTTTTCTTTTTAATAACTTTTATAGAAAAATACTAAATTACTACCACACACCTTGACAGTGACCTCAAAAGCCTTTTACTAATATATTCTGATAAGGATAGCAGAACTATGTTATTTTTAAATGGATATTTTAAATTTCATTTTTTTCTTATATTGATTATTTTTTAAATAAAAGTGATTATTTCACAACTCTTATTTACTTGTTTAGTTTTGGCCCACATGGAATTCAATATTTCTCTTCATCACCCACATTCCTGCACTCTTGCCTTCATCAATAATGCATCCAGGATTAGGTTGCCCCCTCTCTCTCCACTGGCGTTTGTTCATTATGCAGAAAAGATAATCGTTTATGTAGCTAACACATCTTTTATGCCATCACCCACTTTGTCCTTGTGTGTTTATTCTGTTAATTTTGTTTCTCTTTATATACGTTCTTTATGTTTTTCCACATGCAACAGAGGACTATACATAGGGTATAAGTAGTGAGCAACAGAGAGATGGTTACGGAAAGGTATGTAGGTAGGTAGGTAACTAGGGAGGGAGAAGAGGGAAGGAGGGAGAGAATGAGTCATAGCTCGTCCCACAGGACTGAGTGGGCTGGCTGAGTGGAGGAGGATGGCGTCAGCACCAGGCTTGACAATTTAAGAAGACACATTAAAAGAGGAAGAAAAAGAGAGGCAGAGAGAACTAACATTTATTAGTGGGTGGAAGGAGAGAGAGGTATTGATAGGAGGGGTTGATGTGGAGGGGGTGGAAGGCAGGAAGGGGTATCCTCATAACATAGAGAGAAACAAGAGAGGGGGTGGCAAGGAGAAGAACGGAGAGAAACATAAATGGAAGAAGAGAAATCCTTTCTTCCGCTACATTTGACCATTTATGTTCCCCTCATTTGTGTTTGAGTGCTGACAGAATGCTTTTTTCCCCCTCTCTGTGTCCTTATCTTTAACCCATATAATGTTCTTATTCCCTTTCATGGAGCTTGTGGCTGAAAACTATATAGACAAATGACTTATCTATAGATATTTAAGTGAAGCAAATGTGCATGGACCGCTATTCTACAGTCCCGAGTGCTCTGCCAGCGCCCTCGTCCCCTCCCTGTGTGAAATTGTGCAGCCAACGCAAAGGGGAATCCTCTCTGACACAGACAAGCACTGCTACGCACACACTGCGAGGGCTGCTGATATATGATATGTGCAGGCACTGAGCTTGCACAAACTCTGCTTTTACTACACACACATCAGCCTCCACTCTGCGAAGACATAACCTTGCTGCCTTTTGTGAAATGGGTTCTCTCTGACGTCAAATGGGCGAGGCGTGCAGCTGAATACAGAGGAGATGAACTGGGTCGAAGCTGCCTGTGTACGTCTCCCACTGCTCTCTGTGGGTTTGTGTGTGCATGCTCACTCCTGTTTGCAGCGATCTGCAATTTCATTCACCTTCATCTTTCATTCAGCCTCTGCAGAGAAAATGGAGAGGCATTCTTGCTACGCATGCTTTCCCATTATGAAATTTGAAATGATGCAGTGAATGAACTAAAAACCAGTCATAGGTAGCAGCTATTAAGTTGCCCAGAGAAAATTATAGGAATATACTGTGATTGTTCTGTTTATTTACCCTCTGAAGATTCCAGTGTATTTCTTATTGTTATGGTTTTTTCCTGAGGTGTTTCATGTTTTTAAGAGTTTACAAACCCCCTCCCCTAATATTATCATACTCGGCTGGAAATGTCCACACTGGACTGCTAGTACTCTACATAATAGTTAGATATATTAGAAATATCTATTATTAACTACCATTCCACTTGTAAAACTGTGTGTTTTTCGTTGGGTTGACTGATTTATTTTTGTTGAGGACAAAGAATTTTAAACTGGCTCCCAGTCTCATTCTGTTCGGCATTTGTTGTGTCAGTCAGTCCGTAGCATTTGATATCAATAATCTTACTGCATTTATAACCGCCATGCAATTCCTTTCATTTCTCTGGCTTACTGGACTGCTAACTATTGCAGAGACCCTGACCCAGCTTGACCAGATGGAAGCTAAATTTGACAGTGAGCTCATACCTGCAGACAATATTTAGTCTGGCTAGCCTACTGTCTGCAGTGGTTATATGCATACTGTCTGTTTGTAATGGTGTGTGTTAGTTTTAAGGCAGTGTTTACCAGGCAGATGGCTGCCTTTCTCTCTCACACACACATAAATGCGCACACCCGCCCCTCATTTCTGATTCAGGGATCCTTTACATTCGCAGCTTTTGATGTGGTGACGTGACCCAGTGGGTTGGGTAGTTTATGACCTGTGTGTCTCAGCATGGACCCCGTCATCAGGGTCCATGCTACTCTGCAAGACCAGTAATGTGCATGATGTGGGTCAAAGTGTCCTGCACTGGATCATGACAGCTAATGAGGATTGACTGTATTTGTTACGTTGTCAGTTGGTGTGATTTGTGGACCTCGGTTAATGTCAGACATACACAAAATCTTACCTCTGCAATCAAACACAAGTAGTATGTGAGAGTGAATTGTGCAAGAGCAACAAAGCTTGACAATGACAAATAAGTGGCATAGGTTAGTAACTGTTAGCTTTTGGTAAAAATAAATAATCTGCTGCACTGCCTGTGTTTTTTGTTGTAAGGCATGGCATAGAAGATGGCACCTGGGACTGTAAAGTCTAGCATTGCATTGTGCAGTGAACTTTGCAGTTTGGCAGAGATGGTAAAAACGATTTGTGGTCTTACCTGGCTTTGTGGAAACATGCTTTCGACATAATTTGCGGTGTATGCTTTTCTAACCACATTATTAGTTTGCACAGTGTGATTCTCATGGCTTTTCATGTTGCCTGTCAAAACATTGATGGACTGAGTTCTCTTGGCTTTATATTGACCATGCCTCATATTTATATTGAAGAAAAGTTATTTCGTGATTATTATCTTTACAGTTTTATTGGCTGCCCTAGCAGATAGCCGAAGTGAGATGTCAGCATCAGGCCCTCCAACAAATTGACTGAACTGGGGCACAGGAAGGAGAGAGCAGTGCTGCTGCTGATAATGTAGTTGTTGAGTCTGCCATGTACAGCCCTTAATATATCATATTGTAATCGTGGTGTATACATTTTGATAAAATTGCCTAAAACAAATAAGGCTCAATCTTTACAAAACCTGCTGTTGCCATGTTGCTCATAGGAAGTTTATTTGATTGTTAGGGCTTTCTATAAGGGAGGGGTGTCCTACTCCAGGCCTCAAGGGCCGGTGTCCTGCAGGTTTTAGATGCGTCCTTGATCCAACACAGCTGATGTAAATGGCTAAATCACCTCCTCAACATGTCTTGAAGTTCTCCAGAGGCCTGGTAATGAACTAATCAGAACAACTGGATGATGAATGTTGCTAGTGAATGTTTTGACATCATGTCCCAAGATGTTTTATCAAAATCAAAAGGAATATCGGTGTCATAATGCACATCGATGTGAAAAGAAAAATAACAAGAAAGAAAGATTCTGATAAATAAGCAGCAGTCTGAAAGGTGTAGTTATGTTTATCATCATTCAGAGCAAGGAAAAGCACGGAGCAGGTTAAAGGCAACTGAAAAAGCCTCACTACACACTTATCAGTTCAGTAGCATTAATTTGATGTTTTACTACTTGATATCCTGTGACCTAGAAAAAAGAGAAACCACTTTGTTGTCAGTGTAAGATTGCCTGAACTTGACAAGGCGAAAATGGAACACTCGTAATGGCGTATCCCGGGCTCTTGCTGTTTCTTTTTTTTCTTGCTGCATTTTTTTCTGCTACTGTCCTTCCATTTCTCTCTGTACGCTGAAATCCTTTTATTTATTTTTAATATCATTGTTTTCTCTTCCTGTTTCACTGGTACTCTCTCAGCACAAATGGCACTAGTTCAGAATGACGTTATCATCTCCTTGGCAACCCCTTGGGCTGGTGCGCGTGTGTGTGTGTGTGTGCGTGCGTGTGTGTGTGTGTGTGCGTGCGTGTGTGTGTGTGTGTGTGTGAGAAACTGGGAGGAGTGTTGATAGAGCAGAGATCATAAGAGACGGATGGGCAGAGGAGGAGGGAATAGGTAAAGCCGGTTTATTCATAAGCACCCCACTGCTGGCTCTGATTCACAATTTCTCCTGCAGCCCCTCCCTTACATTAAGCTTGCACAGTTTGCTCAGCCAGGAGATTTGAGACTGACATTTGAAATGAATGAATATATTTGCTTTCCCATCAAAAACCTTTCACTCTCTTTGTGCAAAACTGCCCTGCAGAGTGCGGTCAAGCAGGAGCACGATATTATTCTTATATGATCATGTTGGCGTAGCTGAAGTTTTGTGTAAGCAAAATATGGCTGGGGCTTGTGGGTGCCCTGGTCAGTGATGTAGTGTAATGCTGCTGGTGCTGCTGATGACGACTTTGCTGTTACATTGCCTGGGTCTTTCCCACACTGGGAATCCCTGCCTCATTTTGAACACTGTATCTATTCTATTCTACAGCATGGCACAGTGGTACAGGCAGGGATGTACATGAATGGCAATCTTCGACAATGCACGCAGTGCAGTTAATGCAACAAGCGTACTTATTTTATTTATACAATTATATTAACAAAGCTGCACAACGTGCTGTTTTTAATCCTGTGTGCTGGAGGAATATAGGACTATATGACCGTTTATTTGCTAGTGAGGCTGTGTTGCTGTTCTTGCACAACACCAGAATTTTAAAAAAGTACTGTTGGCACTGTTCAGGACCTTTTATTTAAACAGGCAGAAATTTTCAGTGTGCTAGACTTTGCCAGATGGTGTGTGTCTGCTACCTTTCTGCTGGGATGAATTGCAGAGGAGGAACACATTTTTTAGAGCTTTCTCAGAAAGCACATCGTGAAACATGGAGCCCACACTGTAGAAACTAATTATAAGCAGCGACAAAGTTAACAATTTAGCAGTTTAGGAAGATTAATCCTGCTTTAGCTGCTACTTTTTAAAACCTGCCTGCTGCTAGGTTTTGAGCTTTCAGCTGCTTTGTCCCCCTCCCTCCTAGAAATAGCAACAGCAGCAGCGATGAGTCACTCAGTGTGTGAAACATGACGTCATCCGTGTCTTCCTCTTCTGCTCTTGGTATACAGGACTGACTGTAGGACAGACCATGCTGCTGCACTAAGCCGGAGAGCGAGAGAGGGAGAGAGAGGCCCCAGAGGACCCCTGAAGTGGTGGCTGGTCGTTTGGTGCCCCTCCCACTTGTCTGGCTGGCTAGCTGCTGCCTCTTCAATTCACCTGATTGCTGTAAATATATCTTTTTTTTTCTTCCCATGTGCATGTTGTGTTTCTAAGGTTATCCTAAAGGTGTGTCACTGAGAGCAGGTTTTGCACCTATGTTGGGAAATGTAGGGCTCAAAATTAGTTACTAAAATTAGGTACTTCTGCATTTCTAGTTTTTTTCATTTATAAACTGATTTATTTTTGTCAGATGGTTTTAAAAAAACAAGAACCAAATAACCAAAAATAGCCTCCCTAATATAAACCTAAAAAGGTTTTAGATGCTACTTTTTAAAGTTGCTGCTGTCAGGTTTTGAGCTTTCAGCTGCTGTGTTCCCCCACTCAACTCCACTTGAGTGTCACAAGGGCCAGTAAAATGTTACGTGTGTGTGTGTGTGTGTGTGTGTGTGTGTGTGTGTGTGTGTGTGTGTGTGTGTGTGTGTGTATATGTATGTATGTATATGTGTGTGTGTGTATATATATGTATATATATATGTGTGTATATGTTTTTTTTCTCTCCTCAAAAAGAGGTGAACATGTAGTAAAACAAAACTTCTACCAAGCAGTATTTTTTTTTTCTTAGAGCCGGTGTTTAACTTTGTGAGCATTTTTTGTTAAAGTTATTTTTCATAATTTGGGCATTTTTTTCTCTCTTGTCCTTAAAGCCCTTCCCCAGACGCTAAGGCTTGCTATGGACTGCACTTCGCCCCCTGCTGCAGCCCAGTCTAGTACACTACGTTAGTGGGTCCCCACTTTCCGTGTGGTTCCTGTCCAGATTAAGTGAACAGAGTCCAGCTCCGATCTGGTACCACCTACAGGTAAATGGTGTTAAAGTACATTCTCTCTGTCTTTTTGGCTTTCCTTGTACAGTTTTTGCCAAGTGGGTAGCCATTCTGTGTAGAGAGTGGAGAACTTCCCCTTCTTATATCTGTCTTCTTTTTTTTTTCTCAGCCACTGCTGGGTCCTCCACCCAACCCCTCCCCACTCCCACCCTCCCCCTTTCCCCTAAAAAGATGTCAGTGAGCCTGACAACGGACATCCAGCAGGAGGGAGAGAGTGGGCCACTTATTGAGCCCTGCAGTCGAGGCAAGACCTCCCCTCAACCACAGGGCACCAAAGAAGGAACTGGAGAGAGCCTGGAGCCGGACGATAGCTCTCCACAGGATGCACAGGTAGGAGAAGTTGATCATACTGGTGATAGTAAGTTTGCATTTAGATGTTAAAAAAAGGAAAGAAAGGAAGTTGTATTCCACATAGTTCTAACGCATTTCCTCTCTTGAGAAGGACCATTGTTGAATTTCAGGGCTGGTAACAATACCCAGTAATCAGCTGTTTGTTTTGTTTTGTGACTAGTAAGCTAACCAATTATTGTTGGTGTTACAGATGAGGTGGGCTCAAGTCAGGAAATTCTTTTTTTTTTTTTTTCTTCAAATGAAGAAGCTACCTTTACCTTCTACTTTATTGGCAAATATCTTATTGTGCTTGACAAACATTGTTGTCTTTTGAGTAAAACATTACCAAAAGGGAAATTTGATCCCTCCTGTGTCCCCTGGAGTGAGATCAGAGGCGAGGAGAACAAAGGAAAATCTAAAAAAAACCAAACAAAAAACCAAACAAAAAAACCCACAACTTTTATTTGTGTGTGTGTGAGTGGCATCCTTTGTCAGCAGTGTACTTAACATTCTTATATTTCAACATTGACAAAAATTACATTTTATTCCTTATTTTGCTGCAGGTTTTTAATCAACAAACAACAGGGTTATTATCCCACATGTTGTGTTGAAGCTTTGAGTTAGCCAGTAATGTTTAAAGTATGGTTTATATCGATGAATGCAGAACAATTTCTTACACACATGTTCATTTACTCTCCAACTTTATGTACCCTATTTAGTTTGTGTCAAATATACTGGAATTTAATTAATAAAATTATTCAATAAACTATTCTTTCAGAAGCGGGCTCCTAACCACAGCCATGGCAGGAAAAGGGCCAAGGTAAGGTGTCTGTGGTTAGATTTTTTTTTTTTCTTTTTAAATAAATTTATCCAAGTGTATTCTTAATTACTTGAAATAATCCCCCTGCTATTTTGTTTGTTTGTATAAGACGACCTTCCATTATTAACACTGTAATCCTCTCAACAACAGAGGAGCACCTCCTTTATTGGCTTAAAATCTTAAGTCCAACTTTAAAAGTAGCTGTGTTAGACTGACCTCTGTAATGATAAGAGAAAAACACACATAACCAGTTACATTTTACAACTAGATGTTGGTTTGCAGAGTAAAAGGGAAAAAAAATCAGGTCAGCTGTTTCGTGAGTAGGGTGACCAAATTGTACGTAGCATAGTAAAGTAACATTTTCATTCGATTATGTTAGTAATGAGTTATGCATACTGTAGCTCTCTTAAGCTGGCTTTACCTTACTTATATGTATATGTAATTGATTTTGGACATTCAGGCATTCATAAATATGACATACCAGTGTTTAGTCATACTTGATTATGAAAGTCAACCCAGTTATTGCGTTTTTGGAATGGTATTTTAGTATGACATACCTTGCTTAACCAGTTCCTAATGCTTTCTGTAAAAGTCATTAGATAATGGCTCTCATCATGTCACTTAAGGTTTAATTTTCTCTGGGGTTTTAATCAACAAATGAAGTATTGTCATTACATATGCTGTATTAAAGATTTGTGTTAGCCTTGTGCCATCTTGGGTCTTTCTCCATTAGCCAATATCATTGTCCTGAAGGCTCGAGAGACATTTATGCTGTTGTTTATGTAATAGAAAGCCTAACATCAGAATTTTGGCATGGTACACAACAACGTTAATGAAATTCAGACTTTCCTTGTATCAAAATGTTAGGTGCTTGTATTTTACCCATGGATAGATGTAATAGTATGTTGTTGTAAAAAAATTACAGTTGGAAAGTCTGAGCATATAATCGAAAATCTAGCTTAGTGAGATTTGCTCTATTTCTGTGTTTAGAATATGAAAATGTAACACATTAGCCTTACAGATAATGTGTGTGGTAATCTTTCAGTCTAATGCCAAACTGAAGCTGGTACGAAGTCTTGCAGTGTGTGAAGAGTCCTCCGGTCCGTTTTCCAATGATGGACCACCAGAATCGGTAACGTGTTTTTTTTTTTTTTTGTTGGTTTTTTTTGTGGTTTGCAAGTCTGATTTGGCGGGATTTACAATTCTTAATAGGCAAAATTAGTAAATGCACAAACTTCAATTCGTGTAATAATGAAAAGTGGTTTTCTAGGATATCATCCAGCTTCACATCAGCTGTCCATCTGACAAAGAGGAGGAGAAGTCCTCGAAGGACGAGTATGAAAATGAAGAGGAGAAGAAGGACAAGACTCCCCGAAAGATGCTGTCACGTGGTAAGATGCAAGCTCTCACTTCATAAAAGTATCTTTTTCTATCAACATCTTCCCTTAACTCTGTCTGATTATGCGATCCCCCCCTCCCTTTGTTTTTTTTAATAGACTCCAGTCAGGAATATACTGACTCCACAGGCATCGACGTTCATGAGTTTCTGGTCAACACACTGAAAAACAATCCCAGGTACGGGTCTGACGGATAAACATGTTGATAATAAGACGAGCACAATAATAAATTACTTAATAAGTAAGGTAGTGCTATTGATTTATAGCAATCAATTAATAATATTGATTTTTTTCCCTATTTTTTAAAAGGCTCAAATAGTGCAGTTCTTTGTCCAAACTATGAGAATATGAAATAATATCAAACTTGATAGCAATGATTTGAAATTGCATTTTTTTTATTGTAAAATCAAATATCATTTGTTTTTGACTAGTTGTTAAAAAAATCTGCGCACTCTAAATATCTTAATTTTCAGATGTTGTGTCATGAGATACAATCTACGCCTGTACAGGCTTCTGTACATGAATTATTAACTTTTATTTTTTATATATCTGAAAAACAGCAAATCTTGGTGGCCTGAATTTCGAGAAGTGTGTGTGTGTGTGTGTGTGTGTGTGTGTGTGTGTGTATAATGACATGTCAGTAGTATACTTCCTGCACTATTCAGCGTCTTGCTCACCTCTCTGATCTGTCCCTCACTCGCTTTCCCTCTATGGCTCACCAGGGATCGAATGATGCTGCTTAAACTGGAACAAGATATCCTGGAGTTCATTAATGACGACAAGTAAGCCACGTTCTTCATATCAGTCACATGTTTTTAAATTTAGCCCCCCCCCACCTTCAGTTCTTATTATTTATAGTGTGCTGAGGAAATGAGAGAATTATGTTAAGTTGTAGTTGTGTATTCTGTAATTAAGAATACTGTTTGTGTATCCTAACAGTTTGAAAATCTATCTTTATCCTTTATAAATATGACATAATTATTTAGCTTGTTTTTCAAATGTCCTAAATAATCAGAGAATTAAACCCCAGCTGTGGGTAATTTGCTGTGTTGAAATAACCTGCTTCATACATTTTTATCTCTGTTTCAGTAACCAGTATAAGAAGTTTCCACAAATGACTTCTTATCATCGTATGCTGCTGCACCGTGTGGCTGCCTACTTTGGCATGGACCATAATGTGGATCAGACGGGCAAGGCTGTCATCATCAACAAGACGGGCAACACACGCATGTGAGTGTAGTTTGTCTTTGGCTCAGATTTCAACTAGTCTGGTTAGTTAGAACGTCAAATTAATGCTCAAAGTTCATTCCTGTTCCAAGACAAAACACAAGAGGCAATGTATGTGATATCAGCAAGAGTACACAAAACCTTTATTTTAGATTTAATTACTGTTCATTAAATAAGTTCAAACTAGGATATTGGCTGTGGTGGAAAAAACCCTGCATGTAATTCTACTGCTGTTTTTCCAATATTACCTTTTCATCTATATCATAATTGTCCAAAATTATCCCCCCCTAAAAAATCTAATAGATTTTAATCAGTTTTATTTAACTCTGTACCATTGTTTCAACTAAGAAAGAAGTAAATTTATAATATAAATAATACTTGTATTGAGGTATCGATTGTGCCAGAAGCAGTTTCACCTTAGACGTTAAAGTGGACAAAAATACTATGTGAGAAGATTTGTTAAAGCACATGTTGACAAATCATTAGATCTAGAAATGAAAGAACAAAACATTTGACTCCCTTTGGAGGTACCAGCATTGCAAATTTTACTGTTTTTTTCCCCCTATAGTTTACAAAATTTCACCAGTTCAGTTTTATCTAGGTTTATTTACTATATCAGTTTTCACAAATCCACTCAACTTTTCTAGGCTTGATTGGATGGAAGTGCATCATGTCTGACACTGTCAGATTGGGCATTAAGCTTTCTTTAACTGTCAAATCCCCCATGTGGAGTTTGATTTGCACAGATGTGACAGCATTGCAGGCAACAGTCTTGTGAGTTCACAGCTAGTGAAGAGTCGTCCTGTGTCCTGTCTCATGCACGATTTACTTAAGCGGAATATTTCCAGTATTAAGAACCCAGCTGATGCAAATTAACTCCTGCTGTGACACATGTGGGGCAGTGCTTTAGAGCTTTGGACAACAGTTTCTTTCCCAGATTCTCCCAAAATTCTTGTCTTGAATTCATGTGTGAAACTAGCTCATGTTTAAAAGTATGCTTTTTGTCCTCCACTATATTTGTTTTTTTGTTTGTATAGCCCAGAACAAAGGTTCTCTGAACACATCAAGGATGAACGCAACATGGATTTCCAGAAGAAGTTCATCCTTAAGAGAGATGATGCTAGCATGGACAAAGATGATAATCAGGTATATCGATTGTTATCACAAGTACTTTGTATTTTTTTGTGTGTATACAGTGGTTCATTTGTTTTTTTCTCACTTTCCACACATGCTAATGTTTTTAGCTCCACCAATGAGTTGGATCCCTCGCCGAGTAACAAAAGCTTCTGTAGGCTTGTCTCAAATAGCTTTTCTTAATGACTTTAAAAGAAACACTGTATGTAAAACTGGTTCTCAATCTTGCTGCCACATGTTACAGCTTTTGGAGATGGGGCCCCACAAAAGTAAAGGGACATAGCTGGATTTAATGGCATGTGATGTTTGACACGTTTTCATTCAGTCAGACAACAGATTGCAGAGGCATCTGGATGTGTGAACAACAAGAATTGCAGCAATTTCTTGGCTCAGTCCTGTAGTCATCTTACATAACCTTACTGAGAAGGCTAATTAGCTGTGTCAGTAATAGTTATGATAGAATGCAGGGTTTGGCCACAGAATGGCCATTGGCTTACAGAATACTGTTAAAGTAGCACAGTTATCAGTTAGGAGTGAAACTGCATTTGTTATCAAATATGAAAATTGATACATTTTTAATCTGCAGAATCTCTAAACATACCACTTATATTCCACTCCTAGGCTATGTACAAATAATTGCATTTCTCTGTCTGATCCTGATACAACCACATGCATTTAAGCTTTTTGCTTGGTTTCACATCCTATGGTTTCCATATACAGAATCTTTTCTTATTGCTAAATTGTGGTGATAAATTTAGGATGATGACTGGGAACTGCTTGACTGCACCATTTCCTTTCTAACCCAGCATCACCAATATCATTTCTGTATTAGTTATATTCCTCCTACTCTCATACAGTTCATAGTCTTTAAGACATTTCAAAGTCTTCTTGATGGCTAAGCCTAACATTATGACCACTAGTACAGATGAATGTTAATTACCTTATTCCAACAGCAAAGGTCAGAGAAAGACAGCAGCAGAAAGCTTTTTCTGAGTGTATCCAAACTCCCCATCAGCAGTTATGAGTGTCTTTTTAGAGCTTTCCTTTAGGGGACAGTAATCAAATTAGGGAATGTATTAGAGCAAATCCAAACTGTTTTGGCTTTGGCTTAGAACTTACAGGAATTAAATGGTCATCGATGCTCGAGTCTGTGTACCAGATCCCCTGAGGACCTGTGTGTTGCACCCAAAAGAGTAACGCAGTTCCCTGCAGTGGTGGTCATAATGTGACAGCTTTGGGGACCCCATCATTGTGAAAGATGGAGCACAGAAATTCAGTGCAAAACTTGAATTTATCTGCTGTATTGTTAAATTTGATCTATGTAGGACAGCTATAAAATTCAACACTTTTATAAAAACATTTTCAGTTTATTTCAAAAGGAACTTGATTTTTGCATATGTCAATATTTGAGTAACCTTAAATTGGACATTTTCAAATACAGAGACTTCTCCATTTTGGAATTAGGAGATTCTGTGTCTCAAATTGATTTTGTTTACTTTGTCCTGCGGACCAAGTTTATCACACCATTTTATTCATTTCAGCAGTGTTTGTTTGGGGCTATGACACTTTTTCCTAATGCTTGTACAGATTTGTCATACTGTCTTCTATGATTCTATGTTCTCTCACGTTTGTGGTGTTAAAACTTCCCACGCTGACTCATCCCTTGAACACTCACTTTGCACAGTTTTCATTCTGCTGTCTTGTTTTGACAACAGACATCTGCTCTTCCTCACATGCTATTGTTATCTTGTGCATTGCTGCTACTTTTCTTGACAGCAGGTTGCACAAAGTGTGACTATATGTGTTTGAAAATTAAATTGCAAGTTTAATTATTTTCCATTGTCATTGGAAAATGTTAGATCCGCGTGCCGCTGCAGGACGGGCGGCGTAGCAAGTCCATTGAAGAGCGAGAGGAAGAATATCAGCGGGTACGAGACCGGATCTTTGCCCGAGAAGTAAGTATTGAACATGGATGGAGGAGCAAGTGCTTGCAGTGCATATTTCCTCATATGTCAACAGCACCAGTGTTTACTCAGAAATTAATTTCTTTGTGATAAACTTCCATAATATCAGCAGTTACCTTCACTTAGTAATTTACTTTGTGTTAAACTGATTTTTAATGAACTGTTCTTTTTCTTGGGTTGAATAATTGACAGTTGTATTTTGACCAGATGCTTGTGGCAAACATAAATAAGCTTTGGACATAATTTAATGGGATTTTTGACTGTTTGTCTTGGCAGAATTAGTAAAGTTCAGTACAGTTTGTTGTTTACCAGGAAGAACCTACATTTTAAGCACATTCCACATAATGATCTTAAAGGGTTAAGATCAGAAAGACTTTATGTTAGCTGGATTTATCCCTCCTATTAACTGCTTTGATTTGTGTTCAATATGAGATGTCTGAGGTATTCATCCTCCTCTATCATTAGTGTTTAGCGTTTTTTGAGTTGTTTGGAGCCATATGGTCTGTTCTCCACTTAGCTAAAGGTAACACCTTGGGCTTACTGATCTTAAGCACTTCCCAACTTTTTGGGAGGTTATTAGAAAGTAAGTGATCAGAATCATGTGATAATCCTGGAATCTGCAGTTAGTAAGAAATTAGTTAGGAAGAAAAAAATCCTTTTTATCCATTTTTTAACCCATTTTGATTTCAGAAGATCCAAAAATGTTTGCGCAACCCCCCCCCCCCCCCTCTCCCCAATAAGAGAATTATGTAGTAGGGTCATTCAACCTCAGAGGAACAGTTCAAAGAAACCAGTGAAGGATCTGTAATGCTGTGGCATTCATGTCCAAAATGACTTTAAGTAATCTTCAGAGTTTCATCTGTGCTGCCTTTCCAGTGAGTCCCTCATCTCAGACGCACTCACTCAAATGGCACCAGCTTGGACTGCTGGCAAGAGTAGTCCTTGTTGAAAGTGTAGACTGTTGAGAACTGGGTCCTGTGGTAAACTCACCAAGGCTGCGCATCAGAACAAAGATGTCATAAAGTCTGCCTGTAATGAGATTGAAACTGGAACTGGATGTAGTCCAAAACGCTGAAGTTAAAGCGCGTCTGCTGGATGAGAGAAACACTGAAAAGGCAGTTTTGTGTTTTGATTCTTATTATTTGCCACACTCAATTTGCAGTCTCTTGTGAGGTTCTTGATCCCACACTGGGAATTTCTGCTTTATTTTATGCCAAATACTCATAAATCCAAGCCTGTAAACCTTTTTGAAATGGAAAACACTGCTTGTCTTAAGTGCTCTTGAAAGAATTATACATTTCATAATGTGCAGGTGTCCTTTTTTTTACAGTCTTCTCAAAATGGATACATCAATGACAACAGGTAAGATCCTACGTTCTTCTAAAGAGTTCAATGTTTGTAGTTCATAGACTTCATCATGACCATCTCTCCTATTAACACTGTAGTGTGTTAGGTTTTAGTTATGAGAGGTAGGCAGCTACCTCATTAAAATATTAAAACGTATCTGTATGAGTTGAATTTTTGACTTCTTGCAAGTTTGCCTTGTGTAAAATTTGATTGTAGTGAAGAAATCAAATTTCGTTCTTTTTTTTTTTTAATCTTTTTTTCTTTCAAATGATTAATTTGCTAATTTCCCTGATGTTTTGTGTTAAAATTACTTTGAGTGACTCTGTGTTTGAGAGAGATTTGTGCATAGTGGAACGCCACTGTTTTTCCTTCTGTCTTATTTTGATAAGAAATAATTTGACTCACAAGCAGTTAGACTAAGACGACCCCTAAGCATCCTGTCCGTTGAACTTGAAAGAGTATGATATAATATGCTGAGAGAAACAGGAATGATTGACCAGTCAACTTTTTGCCGTGTGTGCATTTTGTTTTTCCTCCCTTATTTCTTTGGGTGGTGAAAGTTGCAATGAACCTTCCTCTACCTCTTACACCACTCGTTGTCATTCTTCTATAAACCCTATCCTGTTTTCCACTCCAGTCCTGTAACTCCAGCATTTTCTCCTAATGTTAACCCCAACAGACTTTCCACTGAGGGCTACTGCTCTAGCTCTCAAAAGAGGAGGCAGATCTTTAGGTATTGGGCTGCTGCTGACTGACTTGTGTGTTGCCATGCCCATTTTTCAAAGTGGTTTGGTGATGATAGTGGTGACCTGTGGTGGTTATCTTTGCTTGGCGTAGTCGGCTGATTAATGGCTATTCCAGCATTGCACTTTTGGGCTTCCCAAGACCCATGCATGGCTGCTTTGTGGTTTCACTGGGGACTCACTGACCTACTTACCTTTCCACCCATCCACCATCAACCACATTTTTACACAAAGTAACTGCATTGCATTCACAGTAATCTGTTTGTTTTGTGGTTGACTCAGTCTTGTAGTTTTTGTTAACATGTCAAATGTTGCATAGTATTGCATAAAATATACAAGTAGTGCGCATGTGCAGTAGTGTTCTCCAACTGACATGGTAATTTGAAAATAAGAACCACGAGGCTCAGTAAAAGCCCTTTATATGTTGTGTCCAACAGCTAATCATTTTCCTTATTGATTAATACTTTCTACTTTCATCGATACAGTGTTGGGAGATGTTCATGATTACTAATGAGTACTGTGTAGTCTCTTAGATGGAAGCCATAAAAATGTCTCTTGCATCAATAAATACTTGTATATAAAAACTAATGTTAAAAGTCCAAAGAGATACTAAAAATAGCTTTGTTTGCATGCTTAACATGCTTTTGGACCTTTGTGCCCAAACTGTTCGACCTGCCTCAGCTTTGACTCTGATTTCTATAGCTATCCCATGCTACTCAGATATTATCTTCAGATCCTTGTAGTGTTTTATGTTGCCTGAACAGATCAGGCATGTTGTGGCGTATCCTGCAATACCAACATTTCCACTTGTCCTTAAACTAACCTCTGTTAGTGGAGTCTTGTCGCTGCTCGACGTAAACACATCACAAACCTTAAGATGTAATGTGTCTTTGCCGTTTGGGAGTGGTATTAATGTTTTGGTACGGATGTGTACTCGGTTTAATTGGAGAAGCAAATACGTTGGTAACTTGTGAATCTCTAGAGTGCAGAAATATATGGTTTTCATGCATCTACACTTGGCAACACATTCTGTTATTTTAAAAATGCTGCCTTTAGAGAGTTACTGGAAATTTAGCATAAGTTTTCATTTGGATTAGGATGAACTGATTTGGAATTTGGTGGTCAAAGGTAAAAAAAAAATCCGACAGGCCATGTTTTTGGGCTTGGCTTTAAAATTCTTATAGAATAACCCACACTGTAAGATTTAGATTAATAATAGGATAAAGTTTTTGGCATTTTGTATACAAAAGCTTAAAGGCAGAGGCCAGACAAACATTGATAAAACTGGTGAAGCCGTATAAGATGGTAATTCCAGTGTTTTTATTCTGTAAATATAAACAGGATCTAATATATACTCTGCTGTTTGTAACATGTTTGTGTAGTGAAATGTAGACGTTTTTAGCTTTCAGAGATGACCCTTCTGCCATATTTAAGAATTTTTAAAACATTTTTTTACCATATGGATAATCCATTTAAAAAAAAATTCTGTTATCACTTAATTTATGAAAATTTTAGAAGTTTAACATGGGAACTGAAACAGAATTATGTATGTTTGAAGTGTTTTTCTTTCCATCTAAATGTGCTTATAAGAAATTTTAACCTTTTAGAGAATGCATGCTGTTAAAATACACCCCTAAAATCACAGACTTGTTGATGTTCTTCAGTTTAATGAACCCACACAAAAGCTCTTTGGTTATAATAACATCTAACAAGGAAAATGATTGAGGTGCATAACAGCAAGAGTCTTATCTCCCCCTCCTTCCCTTGTTTGTGCATGTGATGGGGGAATGCTGTCGTGAGGAGATGAAATATCATGTGATCAACAGCAGACTCCCTCCTCCTCTTTCTTCTCATCCTGCTCTCATCTTTGTCTGCAGATCGAAGCGAACAAGTGTGCGACTGCTTGTACAAAGAATGTCAGAGCACCCACCCTTCCTTAAAATAGGCTGTGCGGAGAGAGGCCTCAAAATAGATCCCCCATTAATTCGGTCTCTGAAATATTTATGAGCCACAGCCACCTTTTAAGCACTACTCCCTATTACTATGGTTTTTACAACCATTAACACATCTTCGTGCTCATCATGGAGATTTCCACAATCTGTCTGACATATTATGAATTAATTCCAGTCTTTTCTCTGTACATGGACATACGCTGTTCATAAACCTCCAATGATGGGGTAAAAAAAAAACATTCACAGCCCTGGTGGTTGTTTTTCTTTTCTATCCTTTTTTTTTTTTCCCTGCACAGCCTTAGAATTGTGTTCACCTGCAGGGTCTTTGTTCTACAGTATTTTAGCAGCACAGTTGCATTTTTCTTTTTAAGTTTTAAAGTTAATAAATTCCTCTTTTTTTTTCTTTCATGTTCATCTAGAACAATAGTATTCTTAATGCTGCCACTTAACTGGCAGACCCAGCCATTCACGTGATAGTGGATTTCCTCAGAGTGGTGGTTACTGTTTCAGCATGATCATTGGTTTTCTTGGCAGCTACCCTTATCTAGGGTGACAGCATCACAACAACACATTGTGTGTGTACACAGCAGTGTAGCTTAAAGAACTATATTGGTGAAGCAGTTGTAGTAAGTGTGTATTTTTGTAAGTATTGTGTGTGAGAGTCTGAGTGCTGATGTACATCTGCTCTTAATGAGTGTTTATATACATTTGGTATTCATTCAGTAGTGTATGTGTGTCTTGTTTCTATGCTATTTCCTGTCTCAGTGGAAAGACGATGCATTTTTAAGTGCATGCATGATTGTTTCATCTGTGTTGATATGTTTAACATGTTTATGCAAGTATTTATGTCCTCTATGGGAATGGTGTCTACAGTCTTTGGGCCTTTTCACACCTGGAAATACAAACTAGGTTCATATTTTGTTAAACTGATCTGGTTAGTATGTGAATGGAGTCTAAAATAGTTTACGTACCACCTGGACTTGATATTGATTTGATGGGGATGTGTCTGATATACACATGCATACATACCTGCCTCACTTTCTTTATTTTCAGATGGCATTGCTCTGTCACAATATACCTGATAGGTGTCTGCATTTTCCTGAGGTTTTAACCCTTCAAGTCCTTTGATATTTAAAAACAGTCTCCACCTCTCTCTAGCCTCTACCACAGAGTGTTCTAGTTTTCACAGTAGAAACAAACAGAACTCGTTCTGGACCGAAGCCACCTCTTTTTGTCAGGTTAAGTTTGACTGTTTGGTCTGGACCCAGGCCCATACGCCCATAAGTTTAACTACAGTGATTTTGGTTGGTATCAAACAAAATTTAAAAAGTCTACACCAAACATGGTAGGTGTGAAAGCACCCTTAGATGGTTAATGTGTGCTGAGCTCTTGGAAATCTGTCTTGTCTAGTGTCTTTATATTATCTTCTTACATCCTAGTGTTTGGAGCATCTTTTGCATGTGTGTTTTCCTTTCTGGATGGGTTTGTGTGAGTGTGTATGAATGTGTGTGGTTGTATTTTTTAAATTTGAGACATTATTGTTTGGTATGTTGCCTGAGTTTGTATTGTGGTATACTTAACCAGCAAATATACATCCGTGTTGAATGCTCCATCTTTAAAACCTTTTAAACTGTGTGTACTCTCTGGCTATTGGTGACCTTACTCTGCTCTTCTGTTTCTGCTCCCCCTATCCTTTTCTGTCTGTAACTGTCTTTATTCTGCTTCCACCTACACACCTCTGCTTTGAACTCTTATATGCACACCTTTTTTTTTTTTTTTTTAAATCTCCTCCTTCTAACCCTATACTTTTGTCTTTCTCTTCTGGCTGTGCTTTCTGTAATTTGCACATTCTCACTCACCTTTCAACTCTTCCTGCTATAACACCTCCTGTACTTCATCACTATTTCATTCCCATTTTATTTCCATCATGTCATCTCTTATCTTTCTTTTTTTTCTTCCTGTTCTTTCTTTTCTCAGAAACCGCGAGAGCTCCAGCCGGGCATCAAGCAGCCGTCAAAGCAGCACGGACAGTGACATGAAGTGCCTGGAGCCAAGGCCTTGGAGCAGCACCGACTCAGACAGCTCTAACCGCACTCTCCGGCCACCCGTCACTAAGGCCAGCAGCTTCTCTGGTATCTCCATCCTTACCAGGGGGGATAGCCTTGGCAGCAACAAAGGCTCGCAAGGGAGCTGCAAAGGCTCTCGCTCTGGTAAGGATTGGAGAAAAGTGGAGAAGAAGCATTTAGGTAGTATGCCATTAGATTGTTTTATTTTACATGCCTTAAATGAGTAGTACAACATAAAGAGATGGATTACTTAGTCATATAAGATGTTTTTTGTATAAAATATAATGAAAAATTATGATAGACTGACCGAAAGTCATTGTAGTTTAAGAATTAACTGTGTAGCATAAATTCAATTCAAGAAGGTCCCTTATGTGTATATTCCACATCCCACAAAATCCTCTCAGGTTGCCCCTCTTAGCGAGATTTTAAGGCAATGGATAGTGCCTTATTTCTTATTTCATTGTTAAATGTGCCAGCTATTTTTCTAAACAACCTCTGGAGAATGATATGGTTGGTCATTTCTAAAAGTTGCCCTTTTCATATGTAGCACACAGCAAGAGATGGTCTGCTTCAGACAAATTCTCACCTTTGAAAATACTCATTTTTGGTTCAGGAGAAGGGTGCTGCCTGGGTAAAGTGTGGAGAATGAAGGCTGTTTGACGCCCACTTGCGCAGTGTGTATTCACATTACCTGAGCTATTTCCACATGGTCTCAGTTGGACATAACAGATTTTGTACTATGAAGCTGGCTATTAAATAGCTTTTAAGGTCCGGCTGCGTTGGACATTTGCCTTCCCAAATGCGTCTCCATTGGCTTGTGTCTATAAAAGTTCAGGGCTGCAGTGCATGTGTGAAAACAATTTAATAGTGGTCATCAGAGGACTCGAGGATTGGTTGATTTGCTTCTCCCGACGGGGCTCCCCCGGTTTCATTTTAAGTCTGTGTTGACTGCTGTGCTAGTTTTTGCTTTTAAGATTCATGTGTAGAAGTGTTTTTGTCTGCCCTACTCTGTGGAGACTAAAGGTGTATTCATTTCTCCTGTATTGTTTTGGGAAAAGCCTGTGAAGATCCTGACTAGCCTTGTACAGAGTTTTTTGTGTTGGTTTTTATTGTGGAAAGGGGGACACAAGTATCATCCACATTCTCACAGGCAGCCTGTTGGTCAGAACAATAAAAGCATTTTCTTAGGAAATTGTGTGCCCCCAGTACCTACTAGCTACTTGACAAATGATTTGGTCCCTGCAGTTTGTGCAGTAGAATTGTCAAAATGCTTTTGACTCAGTTTTCAGTCATTAAGGGTATATTCCTGTGTGCCAGCAAACTGTGTTAAACAAGTCATCAGAAACCCCTGTGGTTTAAGGGCTTTCAAGGCCGTCCCTTTATTAGCAAAGAAAATCTTAAAGCTACAGGTATTTATCCGATTAAGAATTAATTTCTTTCCAAACGTGTTCTTGTAAAATGTTGAGAGCTTATTTAGCAGAGCTCATATTTTATAACAATCAGTAATCAGAAGTTACTAAAATTAGCTTCAATTGACTTTTTAAACTACAAATGTGATAAACCTTTGATGCAAAGTTGACTTTATTTTGCCCTCTAGTGGTTTTGCATGCATACAAATCATTTTCAGAAATCTTTAGAACACTGTTTGGTGTTATTCAGTGATGACGCAATATTTTAAGATCAAGTCATAATTTGTGGGTTTCAATTTTGGAGAATTTAAATTTCAAAAAGATCTCCTTTATCTACTATGTCATCTTCTAAATCACTAGGCCTTCCCCTAGTCAGCCCTGATGTATGTCCTCCACCTGCAGCCTCCCAGTCCAGCCGTAGTCTGCTACCCTGCCCATCTCAACAGCCACAGCAGCCACAGCCCCAGGCTCCACCTCAGACTGCCCTGCTGCCCACACCGCCGCAGCACCCTATGAGCAACCACATGATTGCTCAGGTAAGTTATCTCCACTACCAACCAAAAATGGATGCAATGGCACATTAAATTTGTGGTTTAATATAGGACATCTGTTTGAGAGTCTGTTTTTGTTTTTGTTTTCTTTGGTGTAGCAGAAGAAAGAGAAAAACATGAGGTATTTAAGTGGTTATGACCGTTAGTGTAACAACTCTTACTTAAATGTGCATACTGTAATTAAGAAAGGACTCAGTGCTGTTTATTCAGCTGTGTATGGAAAAATGTTACAGTCCAGTTTATTCATTGAAATTAATTATTAAGGGCAGCAGTGTAATTTCAGGTATAAATATCCTGCAGACAGTGAAGCTGCATTATTTCTCCTTGTCAACACAGCTCATCAGTGAAAAAAGAATTTGAAATGAAAACTTGGCCTTCTCAATGTCCTACTCACAAACACTTTTATTACTTCTTTAAAGTGAAAGAATGGCCAAAAAAGTTGAAATGGCTACAGATAAGACATGCTCTTAATTAAAATAAAATAATTAAACCCAGAGTTGTTTAATATATGGTTGACGTCACTTTTACTTAGGCCTGCATGCCATATTTTTATTCTCCAGAGTGATGGAGAACTTTAAACACAGTTTTCTAACTATTACGGTTAGACACTGTGTGCATATTGTTCTACAATCACTTCCAGGGTGTAGTGACCTGAGGACATTCCGTTCTGAACATTTGGGATTAATGCATATCCCGTTACACCCTCATCAAACATATCAGGGAAAAAACAAAGAGACTTTGAAGGGGAATGGATGGAAACAAGTGCAGTGAATTGACAATATTCAGCTTATATATAGATACAGTGTCAACCATCCTCCTTTAACAGGGTTGGTTTTTCAAATAATGTCACAGTCGATAGTCTTTGATTGCACACATTTCCTTTCCTTCCTTTTTTTCTGAGTAGTAATAATTACACTTAATTTTTTATTTATAATTTGTTTGTGTAATATTTAGAAAAAAAACTTGATTTCCATTACTATCCTGTCTGCTCATTAACAACTTTTCCTTTGTGTTCTAACCCTCATTTTTCCTGTCTTCATTTCTGTTTTTCCCTTCTTTCCACTGCTTCTGATGCCGTGTTCTTTTCACTGCCTTGCTTCACTCTCTCTATGCTCTACCTCTTTATTTCATCCCTTTTTTTTGGTGTGTATAGCCGGTGGCGTCTCTGCAGCCCTCTCAGCCTGTCTCCTACTCCAGCCCTTCCTGCCCCCAGGTTCTCCTGCCAGTTTCTCCTCCCCAGCAGTACACAATGGTACTGACACGTATTATAGCTTCATCTCTTTTATACTCATTCAGTTAATGACTGACACTTACCTGATGCCATATCCTACTAAAAACTCTTGCACTCATTACTGTCCTGTTTACATTCACTCAGGGGAGTCAAAAAACATATCTTGGCTCTATCAAGATGTGAGTGTGTCTGCAAATACACTTAAGTAATAGCTTTTTCATATAAACTGGTGTTACTGTCTAAAGTGGATTCAGTGAGCAAATGTTGTGTCTGTAGTAACAAAAGAAATGGCAAGGATGTGTCCAGTTTGTTGCTGGCTACGTTTTTCTCTTTTAAATCGCTGCGTCTGTATGAGTGCGACCACGGTTGCCCACAGAAGCAGAGTTTGAGTTTGGTTGTGTTTACACTGAAACAGTCATTTGAAAAAGAGTTTTCACTTGACTCTATGCAGTCCTTTCTAAAATTACTTACTGCTTCCATAATAATGAAGAGGATAAGCAGCACTTTTCTTATATGGATAATCAAATGCACTTGATTAACTGATCATCAGCAAGTGTAACCACCTCTCCAGGACTGGGCATCCCTACAAAGTCACACAGGATCAAACCACCCCAAAAAAACATAATTAAAAAAAAAATGTGATACTCTACTGGCCTCAGTTACCTTGTTAAATATTAAAAGTTCATGCAGTACAATTAGAAAACGACTATGAGTTTTTGGGAAGCGTTACCAGAAGCTGTAACCTGAAGCAGCTTTCTAAACGAAGCACAGCTTGTTTTCTTCCCCAGGGCCTTGCAATCACTCACTCAACCATGAAATCCTCTGTATACCAAAGTATTCTAGAGTCAGATCTATCTGGGAGCAAAAGGTGGCTGAAACCTGTCACACACCCTGGGATCATTGTCCTGTTGCAACAGTCATGCAACAGGACAATGATCCCAAGCACAGCAGCAAATCTACAACAGAATAACTGGAAAAGAAAAGACTCAACGTGGTGTAATGGCCCCAGTCAAAGATGAGTTCTGCCTGATTTAAAATGCCCTGTTGGGACCTTAAGAGAGCTAAGCATAAATAATAACCTACAAATTTCAATGAACTGTAAAGTCAAGTGTGTGAAAATTCATCCAGAGGTGATGTGAGAGACTGATGAAGCCACACAGAAAACACATATTTTATGCTTTCGGATGGTCCTGCAAGCAGGTGTTTTTTTTTGTTGTTGTTGTTTTTTGGGGGGTTTTTAAACAAAATTGTGTAGACTCCTTTGAAAACTTTCTTTTTCACATGACTGTATGTAAAGCAATGACAGATTAAACCAGTATAAACTTCAGTGTCTAATTTTAGATTTTCCAGCATACAACAAAGTCAATACTCCTGTCATATTTTCTGAATGTTTGCAGTGGTGTTTGGATTCTGCAAAAATAATAATAATAATGATGTGTTTAACTGTATATGTATATACTCAAAGTAATAAATTACAGACACTTTAATGTGAGACATATTTGACCAGGTCACCTTTTCTTTTCCACACACAAGTCACTCTGGTTTTGAGCAGGATTGCTAGATATACTCATTTTGTACTAAGTGCAGTGAGATAAAAATGGTATTGATCCTGTGATCAGATTTAGAATACTTTACATAATTTCCTTAAGGATTGTTAATCTCTGTTATCTGTGATTGGTAACATGGGTAGCAGAAGTGTTTTCCAAAATGACACAATGACCCTTTAATAATCATAGTAGGAGTCGTTTTAGACCATTTAGGCTGTTGGAGATCATTGTTAATTACTTAATATGTCCTAAAATGCGTCTCCAAAATCAAAAAACAGTACTGATATAGGAGTGTCACCTACAAGTCACAACCAACTAATGGCATTATTCCCATTCTACCCAGGGAGAAGAGCTGGCACCCCAGTTCACACAGATGACACTGAGTCGGCAGGGCTCCAGTGAGAACCCCGAGCCTCCCCCTATGTATCAGGCTACTCCCCCAGTGCTGCCGCAGCACCCCCCACCTCAGACCAGCTACATTATGGCCACTACGGGTCAACCTTTGCCACCTCCGTCTGGTTATCAGCCCACCACTGGACACCCCCATCCTCCACCTCCACCGCCTCCTCCATCCCAGCCTGTCATGCAGGCCGCACCACCTCCACAAGGCTACATGCAGCCCCCTCCACCTCAGCAGGTATGCATTCCTCCACAGGTGGGCAGATAAAAACAGCAGACATGCCTTTTAGATTTAAATTCAGTTTCCACAGTTTGTCAGCTTTGATTGAATATTGATGTAGCTGATATCTGGAGGCAACCATACCCAAGGATTACATGATTAATGAAATGTAACACAAGGTAATAAATAAAACAGACCTGTGTATGACTTTCATATCGGGTAGTTAAAATGTATTTGCAAACATAAATTAATATTTCTGTTAGATTTGTATTGTTGATTGTCATTTATGCTTAGAAATATCTACTCATATATGCTTAGAGTTGTATAATCAATGTCATGTTGGTAGAGGTTTGATCCTTAGTAGTCTGTGGAGACTCTGTGTGCCTCCCGGAGCACTCTGGCATGCACACACAACTTAAGGTCAGGAGAGAGGTTATATCTGCTCTTACTGATATATGGTATAGCAAACACACGTATATCTGTTTAAGTCTAAGTGCCTTTTGTTTAGCTGGACTTCCAGACCAGCAGGTTTAGGGAAGTCATTTATGGGGTCACACTCTGACAATCATTACCTAGAACAGCACTCTAGACCGAAGGCAAAGTAATTAACTTCGTGATATGTCAGTTAGCAAAGCTGTCACAAATATCATGGAACATTTGCAAAATGTTCTGTTTTTACGGCTTTTCATCAGGCTTTTCACTCATTGGATTTTATCAAAAGTTATATACGCACTATTTGTAATTGCAAATTTAGTTTTGACATGTTGTGCAGTTTTCTTTATACAGATTGATCCTGGTTGACACTTAAAAATAGCTTTGATTCTGTGTGCTTTTATTTTATAGTTGTAATCTCTGACCTTTATAGCCATTTATTGCTGGTTGTTGGTGCATTGTAGTGTAGTGTACTGTAGTGTTTCTGTTGGCGAGTCAGTATGATCATAAAAAATTGGTGGCCATACAGTCGTCAAGAGACTGAATCACAATGTTGTATGGTGAAATATAATTAACCTGCACCCCAGCAAACTTGTGGACGCAGAAGTATAATCACACCTTTGAGTGGAGTTGCTTGTCTTTTGTTTTAGCTCATCGTTTTGATTTACTGTCACTTTTTTCCTATGTTGTAAATGTCCTCCACATATTTTCTGGCTACAACAAATTTTGCGAAATAATCTTAAGATGCAGCACGTCTTTGCTCGGGTTCTCTCCAGGTACTCTGGCTTCCTTCTACATCCAACGACATGCAGTTAGTGCGGTTTGGTTAATTGGTGATTCTAAATTGCCCACAGCTGTGATGTGAGTCTTGAGAGTCTCTTTTTGTAGCTGGGATATCCGCCTGCAAACCCTGATAAGGATAAGTGGAAGAAGATGGATGGAGTTGCTTGAAAACCATCCAGTTGAAGTAAAATAACGAATGATGAATGTTATTTGCTAAAGGTCTAAATAAGCAATTTTTAACAGAGCGGAAATGTTTACTGCTTTAAATACAAGACTTACTACAACTATTCCAGCTTTCATGCTGATAATCCTGTCCTGACACATTTGCTTTAGTGAAATTTAAGGACTAAGTATGTATGAAAGTCTTTATTACTGTTAATTTGCTTTCTAAATTTAAGTAAAATGTGATTTGAGAATTTGATGGTTTGCAAAAGCAAAATAATATGGTAGTTTATTACTTCTACACTAAAAATTGTCTACACCAGTGTGGTTCAGCTATTCTTCCCTTCAAAGTTCAGTAAATACAGATAACTGAACTTTGGTTTGTTATTTCTACGCAGATACAGGTTTCATACTACCCTCCTGGTCAGTATCCAAGCTCAGGCCAGCAGTACCGTGTGCCCCAGCCAATGTCCCACCAGGTGTCTTACCCAACCCAACGCACACAACCCATGCCTCAGCCAGCACAGCAGTCAGGTCAGTTGATTTTCATGTGCTGTGCATCATCAGACAACGTGATATGCAAAAAAAAAAAAAAAATCTTTTTTCATATACAAAGACATAAATACTGCCATTTGCAGCAAATGGGCATTAAAAAGAGGCCTTTGTCAAATGTTGATGCACATTTACTTTTTATTGCATATTAATGTGTTTTTATTTTATTTTGGTTTTCAGTCTATTGAGAACTGGAAGACAGGGTTTTAATGTGTATTTGAAACAGATGTTGTATACTTAAGTTCAAAATTATTATTTGTCCACGTAGTTGTACTTACTGGAAATTATATTGGGGATAAAGTCCAGTCAATTTTGGAACTGTAAATGTTTTCCACAGCAAAAAATTCCCAAGTCACATTTGCTTTTAAATCTACCAGGTGAAAGGTTGGAGTGAAACAGCCGTGCCTGCTTGTTCATCCAAGTCCAATACAATCAGATAAATATAGCACTATTTTTCCTTTTTTTTCCTGGAAAAAGTTGTCAGGCGCCAGCATTGTATGGTTTGTGAAGTCTGGCTGTTTGTATAGTAAGTGACTGACAGTGTTGACAACCTAAAAGGACTTTGGATTATAATGGACATCTGCCAAAACCACGTAGTTCATGAACATGAAGGTCAGAAAGACCCTACATTACAACATGCCTGCAGTCTGGTCTAAAATATAAGATTTGTGATGGTGAAGATTTATACTCATAGAACATCAAAATTCATGAATTAATTTATATTATGTTTAAGCATGTAAGCTTAAAGTGAAGGTACATTTCAGTTTTGGTGAGTTATGTGATTGTCAGTGTTCTGTAAATTGTTTTCTTCTTTTTCCTTTTTATTTAATACATTATTCTCTTTTTTGACATTAATGCTTATTATGTCCTGTTGTTCTGTGAATTATTTAAAGGCCCAACTACTCCTCTTCATCCCCTTTCCTCCCGTCTGTAATATACTGTGGTTTTACTTTAAATATTTTTAGTTTTAAATTATTTTGGTCATCAGGTCTTCAGACCATGATGCCCAGCCAGCAGCCGAGTTACCAGGGCATGATGTCTGTGCAACAACCCCAAAATCCTGGACTGCTCAATTCACAGAGAGCAGGAATGGGAGGACAAATGCAGAGCATAATGGTTCAGTACCCACAGATGCCTTCATATCAGGTATGCAACTGTAGGAGTTGATAAAGGATACTAGTCAACAGTCATATCTTTCTTTGGTTAACGTGACTAGTTGATGATTACAGAACTGTCAGGGGGTTAAGCAAAAGTTAAGCATTTCCAGTATCTAAACCACATGCGGCTCAATGTTAAAACAGCGCCATCTGGTGTACAGTTGAAACATCATTTTATGTCTGTGAAACAGATGTGGAGCGTACGGTCCTAAAACTGCAACAAGCTTAACAAAACAAGCTAAGCAAATATTTTGAAAGTAGAGCTGTTTTTCCGCTGTACTGATACAGATAAGAGTTAAAAGAACTGATCAGATCTAACTCAGGTTTGTGCCAGTGGTTTATTTAGAGTCAGGGGTGCAGCTGCAGAAAGCTGTCGCTCTTTGCCAGTGTAGTTTGTGTTGTGTGTAGGCACCGAAGAACATCTTGACCCTGTGTTGGCAGCCAAAAAAGCTTGCATTTATAGTCCATGTTGCGATGATATTTTACTAAAATGTGCTAACATGGAGTTTTGATTATGTGGTTTAGATTGTGAATTGAATAAGGTTGCCGCTCAGAGGCAACTGAAAATCTGCTACTGTGATATTCCAAACACACCAATATACAGCAAAGAGTTGCGCTGAATATCTGCTGCTTCTTAAACAATAACAAAAGTTGTGCAAAGTGTAACACAGGTTTAACACGAGTATCTACCTAATGATCTTTGTCAGAAGACCACTAGACCCATCAGTACACATTCCTGAACTGGACCTTTTTTTTTCTTGACCTTTGACACTTTGCTAGGTACCTGTGGGTAATGAAAATCAGCAGGTGGTGCAGCAGCAGTACCAGCAGCAGGTCATGGTCCCAGTCAGCCAGTCTGTCCAGGGGCCCATGCCTGTTTACTACAGTGTTATCACACCCACACAGCAGAATAGCACAAGGTAGGTGCTTGAAAACATGTTATTCCAGCAAGAGATTTAATAATAACCTTGAAGTATTTGAAATGTTTGTTTCCCCTGATTTTAATATAACCATCCCCAATGTGGTTATGTTCTTCATCTTTTTATGTGTCTGTCTATCCTGCAGTCCATCAGTAGGTTACCTGCAGCCCCCCAGCTCTGAGCAGTATCAGATAACACAGTCACCATCCCCCTGCAACCCTCCACAGTTGCAGCAGCAATATTCAGGTGAGGCTTGATGTCAGCAGATTGTAAAGATGAATATTTTTAGGATTTTATATGCTGTTTATATTTATATGTACTTATATGCTTTATAAAAGTGTAGGCTCCTAAAAAGAAAACAATCTAAAAACTGTTTTAGATTGTTGCAGTCCCAGGTACATCTGTATTTGAGTATATACTAGTGCTGACCTGATGAAGTCATAGTGTGCTTAAATCTACAAACACTATGTTGACTAATCTTAGTTGCAACTGTCCTTTACAAAATTAGATGAAAGGTATTTGGGTAAGAGTTCAGACAAAGGTACATGGGGTTCACATGTTTAACACGTAACTCGGTGTACTTCAAGGCCCCCCCCCTCCCACCTTTTTTTTTTTTTTTTAAGAAATCGGGGAAAAACAATAATGTTTAACCTCAAATTAGGTCAGGTTTATTTTTATGTATTCATAGAGTAATGTGATTGGTCAGGAAATGAGATGTATCTCTAAAAGTGACATTGTTCTTCAATGTTTTCCGCAGTTTTGCTTCATTTGTGACAATTAATAATTTTATCTGATTTTAAATTATGTGTGATAGTTTTAACTTTTGCTTGGATGCATATTGAAGGAAATGCTGGATCATTTTCACCAGTATCCAGCCTTAAACCTGTTACAATGTCACAGTAGTCATCTACTTGACTGAACACTGAAAGTCTGATAATTGGCCAAATGCAAAGGTGTCATAATAACTCTAAGGTGCTATTTTTTTTTTCTATATGCTTCTCGTTCTTGTGGTGGTTCTTGCTTAAACAGAGGGGAGAAAATAATGAAAAAATTAATTTAAATAAGTCAGCTTGGTTGGCATTTATAAAAAGTATGCAAACAGCTGATCTAATGCAGGTGTACAAAGATATAAAGACATCTTAATTATAAAACTATATTTTTAATGGTTATAAGTTCTCTCAATATGTCTGTCATGTTATAATAAATGCCTTAATATTATATTGTTCATTATCTGTTTTTAAAGCAGCTCCCACTCATGGATGAACGGAGATTAATTAGATTAATAGTTGTCTGCACTATAATTTAATATATAATATATGTGGCTTACTAAAGTCATTTAAAGTCTTGGAATTGCTCAGTTGTCACTCTTAAAAGGAAACTGGTATTTTAATTATCTCGCCAGGTCTCTCTTGGAAATAAGATTTTTAATCTCAGTGAGATTTTTACCTGGATAAATAAAGGACTAATAAATAAATTGTGTAAAGCTGCCTTTGTGCTGAATCAAGTATTTATCTTTCAAAAGATATGAAACGTATTTCACTACACACATATTGATATTATTATGTTACACGTGTCTGTTTGTGCTCTCTCAGGAGTACCACCTTCTGGGCCTGGGGTGATGGTCATGCAGCTCAGTGTACCCAATGGACCCCAGCCTTCCCAGAATCCCCCTCTTGTCCAGTGGAACCCATGCAAGTACTACAGCATAGAGCAAAGGGCAAGCAAGCCAGGCGAGCTCTACAAACCTGACAACACTCCACAGGTACACACGTGCATGCAAGCCTTCTTGATCAGGGTGGAATTATTTATTAATGCAACAAACCTCATTAATTCAATCTGCAACTCGCATGTCCGTGTGTGTACTGTCTTTTCATTAACATCTCCACACCCTAGCTGTGATCTGTGATTCTCTTTAAAAGCTGTTTAGGTCAGGAGGCTCTTTGAATCTGATGAATGAGTAAAGATTTTGAACTTAAATTACCATCAATTAATCAGAACAATATTATAATTTCTCTTATTTTTGCTGTGTGTATAGGCCAGTACTCAGCTGACGAGTCCCCTGGCCTCCCCCACTCAGTCTCCCACCCCGTCACCTTCTGGCAGCGTCAACAGTGTCTGTCCAGGCCTGGGACCATTACCCCTCATTTCTCAGTTTCCCCGGCCAGGAGGGCCAGCTCAAGGTATGAGTGAAGGTTCAAATCCATAAACAGATACATAACAGATACTGGCTGTTCATGAGTAAGTTTTCATACACAATGTAAAAAATATTGCAGGTCTCCAATTGAATATCATCCCAGTATAGCCCCTAGACTCACAAATACATAAAGTACACTTAAGGCTTTGATTTGTGTCCCATGTTGCCCTTTCATAGTCTTCTCAACAGCTTTACGCATCCATAAAAGTCTGGACTAGTCAGCAGTAGTATAGTTTTGCCATGTTAGCTGTGTTTGTGCAACCATTTACAGCAGCATTGATGAAATGTTGTTTTATACATTTAAGGTTTCGCCCCAGATGAGTTATTTATAGCAGTGGTTCTTAGTTCCCTTTAGTGAAGTTTGGAGACCCTCAGAAGGGATCCCAAAAAGAATCTCTTGTGAGGTCATAAAATTGTGCTTTATCTATAAAGAATGCACCTATACAGCCAATTTACAAAAAAAATCTTATTTCGCCCTTTACTCTCTGACTTCTTATCATGTTCTAACCAACATCTTATCTTTTTGCCTGTACAAACTCTAAAATGATTGTGACACATCAGGTCAATCTGTTATGAAATCACCTACTGCAACAAGGGTGTAATAGACTGTTCATGTTCATTCGTGGCTTTGCTTATTAGCCATTTAGGTGGCGAGCATGGAGTCTATAACCATAAAAAGCAATTGGGCTAAAGCATTACGATTATTCTCTAAGTTGTCCTTGATAAAATTGCTCTTTCCTGTAATAGTTTCTTGCTCCCCAAAAGTTTGAGACCCCCTGGTTAAAATATTATGAGTGCAACTTTGATTTAAAACAAACAAATAAATAAATAAATAAATGAATAAATAAATAAATAAATAAATAAAAATTGTATTCGCCCAGCTTGGTTGGTTGAAAAGAGGATTAGTGCACAAAAAACAATCCTCCTGATGCAGGTGTGCTTTTAGCCCTTGTTAGGTTTGTGCTCTTTCACCAGTTGCATCAGCAACCCTCTAAAGCATGTTGGGTGGCTTTTGGCTGCAAACCAGTGAACAAATGATGGCTTCACCTCAGCAAATTCACATGACTGGCATCATGCCACCTGGTCAAACCTTCTGCATACACACATAAGTTTACCTCATCACTGTCCTCTGGCCTATTTTTACTCTTTGAAATGTACGGTTACACGTACAAACAGGCTCTTGCATCAGTTTGCGATACTACATCTCCACAGTGCATCTTTATTGCATTTATAATGTATAATAAATACTGTAGTAGTCAGCTGACCCATAGATGACTTTAGGTGGTTTCCATATTTTTTTCTTTTAGCTTCTTCCAAATCTTTATTGGAGTAATTTTCCAATTTAATTTACCAGTATACATTATACGTATCCATTTTGACTGTTGAGTGTTAGTGTATTTAGAGTATGTTAGGTTTTCAAAACTAGTGAAAATCATTCATGCTTATCCATTTAGATTACACTTATGTTCATCTGGTTACAACAAAATAAGAAGTGGTTTCTGTCTCTTGTAATTAGTTTTGAAATGATGTTCTCACATGTCATCGGACCTCTTTTATTGAGCACTGCACTCCCAGACACACAAACATGGTCTTCCTTTAAACGCTGCATTCAGTACATACGTCTGATATGTTTATTATTACTCACTTTAACTTGACAGGTGCTGCATATATTTGCAAAATGGATTACAGCACTGTTTTCAAGCTTTGGCTGAGGTTTTAATTTTAATTCACCATTTGAATTGTGCAGGTGATGGTCGCTACTCTCTTTTGGGGCAGCCCCTCCAGTATAGTCTGTGTCCCCCACACCTCATGCACAGTCAGTCCTCCTACAGCTCTCATCAGGTTAGTATTGACAAGCCTTTGTCCTGAATTCCAACCTAATGATTAGGGTATTGACTTATATTGATGTTTTCTAGTAAAAGCCTTTTAGTTTGTCAGTGTCTCTGGTTTAAACATATTGCTTTAGTTTGTGGACATTTATTTTTCGTTTGGGCACTGTCATGAATTCTGGAGTGTAAAAACTTACCACCAGCTACAGAACTGTTTTTGAAGAAACAATAAATCTGTATGCATTTGAAGAAACTGACAGCCTCTTAAGAATGACATTTTTGTTACTATGACACAAGGAGAAACTGCTCTTTTGTTATTTTGTTATTCCTTAATATTCATTTGATTTGAATTTATTGCTGATTGAGACCCATTGATTATCTGTCTGGGCTCTGTGATTAAAGTGCTCCAGAGTTGAGAATCACACAACTTTTCTGCGTTACAGTCATAAAATGTGGACTTTGAAGGATTAAAGCTCTTTTTAGAGCACGTTGTGTAGCTAAAGTGCAGTGTTGTTTCAAAAATTTAAAATCCGTTAGCTGTCATTTTGTCTCTCTGCTGCTGACCTTCCAGTGCCCACGAACTGTGCAGTCTGGTGAAATGTTTTTAAGGGTGCAACTGATATCACATACCCCCACCTAGTCTCCTCCTTTGTTACTGCATCTTTATACGAGTCTTATCTGATCTGTTCAGGGCCAAGGAGTAATGAAGCACGGAGCACGAGGGAAAAAACAAACACTCAAATCTGCATCAACAGATCTTGGTACCACTGATGTAGGTAAGTTAGAAATCCACCATCACAGACCAGCATAAATTGGCAAGTGTCCTTTCATTTTGTGCTGGTATGTTTTTAAACATAGTTACACAACTTAAAAGAACCCTCTGAGTTTCAACATTCAGTGTGTTGTTTTTGTAACAACACAGCTTCTTAACTCGACTGGAATCTGCAGTTTACAGACTCCTTTATTCTTCTGTATCTTTATAAAACCCGAGAATTTGTGGCACGTATAAGACATGCATGAGAAAGAGTTGCCGTATCTTCTTTTCTTGTCCGAGGACGTGAGGATTATAAAAGCTTGTTACTTAGGTGAAAGTATTTTCCTAGAGGAAAGCAAAGACTGTCTATGTGCGACTTTATTATTTTTGGTAGCCTATATTCCTGTGCTTTTTTTGTTTTCCTCACATTATATGGAGTTCATTAGTATTATCATTGTCTCTCCTCGTTCAGTGGTGAGTCGAGTACTCGAGGTGACAGACCTGCCGGAGGGGATCACACGTCCAGAGGCTGAAAAGCTCTTCAACCAGCTGTCGCTGTGCGGTGCCAAGATCCAGTGGCTGAAGGAGCCCCAAGGAGGCCGAGGAGGAGCAGGGGGCTGCGGTCCCTGTCCTGGTGCTGGGCCTTCAGGGCCAGGAGCAACAGTGGGCCCCGGAGCTAGCATGGGAGCTGGGGGAGCGAAGGGCGACGGAAACGACCCAGCTCACCTCTACACAGTAGTGGCAGTGTTCCCCAACACCATGGCTGCCCAGAGTGCTTCCTTCAAACTTAACAACAGTGGGGCCAGCCTCTTCAAACTGAGGGCCGCCAAAAAGAACTATGACCTACGCGTGCTGGAGAGAGCCAGTTCTCAGTGAGAGGAAAAGAGAGGGGGAGGAACGAAGGTGAAAGACAGACAGAGAGAGAGAGACACTTGGTGGAGTGGTGGAAAAGGGAGGAGGACTGAGGGGGACTGCTCTTAGTGTACAATTCAAAAATGAATTAAAAAAAAAAACTTGATTTAAATGATGTGTCAAATGTATAAAAGGGAAGAGGGTGTGAATCATGAGGTGGCTGGTGTTTGGTTGCAAATATGATTTTGTTTGTTTTTATTCATTGTTTTTCTTTTGTATTTATATCGCAGAAGAGCACACAAGACACGCGAGCATGTGTTTCACTGTTGCCGTGGAATGTGTGCTGCCATGATACAAAAACACACATAACAGAAACACAAGTGCAGGCAACAGGGTCACGTAGCACATAACAAAAACACACTGGACAGTCGACCTCAGTCAAACCTTTTCCTCCTCTTCCTCCCTCCCCTCCCTGACCCTTCCTCCTTTTTTTCTGCCAGCGCTTTCTCACCTTCCTCGACTTTCCGTCACACAGTCGTCTCTTTATCTCACATATTTATAAATTTTCATACGGCACAGTTGCGCACTCTCCGCTTTCCCCTGCTGCTCCCCCCTCTTGCCATGTCTCAGACTGCCTCCTATCTTTCTCTGCTCCTCTGTCCCTCTCATGTATTCTGTCACTGCTCTCTCCTCTCTTGCTTTGTTTGCCTTACTGCTGTTGTGGGTTTCTGTATTGCGCCGTTTCTTTTTCTTTTCTTTTTTTCTCAGAAGTTTTTCTTTGTTTGTTTTTTGGGGTTCAATATATTTATATAAGTGATGTAAGGAATAAAAGAAATCTATATATTCGGTGAATTTTTTTTCTTTTCCTCCCCCCCCGAGTGACAAAGGTTAGGCCTTCCTCCTTTATCCCTTTATTCCTTCCCTCTTCATCCCCGCTCCTCTTCCCATCTTTTTTTTTTCCTTACTGCCCTCTACCTCACTTCTTCTGCCCCTCTCCTCTCTCCCACAGTCGCCCCACATGCCCCAGCTCCACCCCCCAGACGCCCCATTGTGTTTGCGTTTTTTCGTTGACAGCTGTGCAGAACGTATCAGAAGAAGTAGTAAAAGTGCACAATGATTGCATATGTCTACTGTAAATTTTATTTAATCTGTTATTTTTTTTGTTTGTTTTTAAAAATATAAAAGTCGAGAAAAAAAATCTATGAAAACATGCTGTGTCGTGGTTTGTTGTACTGATTTACTGAAGCTGACTGTGACGTCTGAACCTAGAGGTGGTATCCTGCAAAAGTGCTTTGCAGTCTTCTCTCCTGCCTGGTAGAAGGTCTATCCACCTTGCATTTTTTTAAAAGTTTTTTGCCTCTCTGCAGTAACAGCCATATTTAGGAATCATCTACTGTCATGGCTAAAATTTTTGTAGGCCAATCAAAATTTCCCTTATTGGCCAAGCTTTCAAAGACACCAGGATTATGAACATACAAACTAATATAGTAGACATGCAATTCCAATAAATGTTTCTGAGCCCTTTACCCCTTAAACCAGGTTTATACTCTTATAATGTCAAGTGAGAACTGTTGGGCTACACCTCGCAATCCAGATTTATAAACGAAAGCACGTGCAGACTGTCTCTGCAAATATTTGTGAATGAATAGGTCATCCTAAACAGCTCTCTGAATTTGAGCACGTTACTGTAATGGGACCGTGCCTTTGCAACAACTTAGTTCATAGATTTTCTTCTATCTTTTAGATTTTCCACAATCGGCTGTAAGTGGTATTGTGGCAAAGTGGAAGTTAGACAGCAGGGTCACCAAGTCTTGAGCAACGGCACACTTTGTGATAGATGAAGAACCTGCTGACTCTAACTGCACAGTTTCAACCCTTTGGTTGTGTGGTGATGTTAATGTCGATGCACCAGGAGCTCCATGGCATGGGTTTCCATAGCAAGCAACTCCTGTAGGTGTGATGTGTGCGTGGCCCATATTATGCGTTTCATGTTGTTATTGAACTCATTGATATTAAGAGAACCTACTGAGAAAAAAGAAAGTCTGCTCCGTTCCAGAAAAAAATAGGCATACATTGGGTGTTACTTATAACTTTGACACCTGGGTGTTCATCAGTCCACAATAAGACAAATTGCAGCAGATGGAGGTCACATTGTAAGAACAACCAGTGAGTAACAGTAAAATAAATGTATTTTTGTAGCCACTATAAGAAATTATCTGAATTTGGGGGGGGCATGATGGTTGAAGGACACAAAACCATGTAGTGTTGCATTTCTGCATCCTGGCTCAAATTGCCTGGATGCTCCAACCTGCATCAGGGACCAGTTCCTATGGACAGAAGTTTAACTTTTTTACACGAGTACGTTTGGAGGAAGAAAGAAGTGCTGCACACCAACATCTAATCCAAAAATGGGAAACATCTGATGGAGGTTCTCTGGGTTAAGTTGGTTACTTGACATTTGTGAACTTGAATGATCTCTCAGCTGTGCTGCTGTTGATATAGGCTGCTGTTAAAATTAAATTTCATAAAAGGTTTTTCTTTGTCAGAATTATTGATTTATGAATATTTGCTTGCAGGAACTGAAAACTAATTAGCAATAATATTCAAGCCCTAATTTCAGTACTTTGTAGAAACCTATTTAATTACAGTTTTGAGAGTTGTTGGGAAAGTCTCTGCAGGCTTTACAAATCCGGATTAGGGCAGTTTATCCCGTTCCTCCTGACAGATCATCTCATGTTCCCTCATATTCAATGTGAACTCTGTGTGTCTGATAGTACTGCGCTGTATAATTCCAGTGCTAAAACAATGAAATCCTCATTAAAGACAGAATGCCTTTTACTTTAGATTCCTCTAGATCTTTGAGGCATAATTTAAGATCTGCTTCATGGTAATAAGTCGGTTTCTGTTGATTCTTGTTCTCAGAGCTGAAGGCAAAGACAAAGTAAATCAAGTTGCTTTAGCTTCCAAACAAATATCATCAAGGTACCATTAAAGCATCAGTGCTAAATTGCTTATTTACAATAGATCCAAACAGAAAACCGAGCAAAATTACTTTGCAGACAGTTTATTCAGAAAGAGAGCCACTTGTTCTTGCATGTCTTCATAAGATAAACAAGTAACAGGTTGAGTCATCTTGGAAGGCGGGGTCATTTGACAGCTTTTTAAACTCATCCTGAGGTGAGGTCTCCTTGTGTTCCTCCTCCTCACCCTTTAAAGATGTTTGATAGAAAAAATGAGGTTAGTACAGAGACTAAATATAAAGTCTGATTTGAACAAAGATTAAAGAATGTGCAAGTGGAACAAGTGCATTAACTAATGCAGATTTTTAGTTGATTAAAAAGCTGCAAGAGAAGCATTAAGTTCTGCAGGTCCAGTGGGTCCCATAAACAGACTTAAAGGACACTCTTCTCTTGCCTGTATGACATTCACAGGAAGTGGGGTCTCTTGGTATTCTGGGGGCACTGAGTTTGTCTCACACCGAAACTGGAGGACGACAGCTTCCTTCATGTTCAGTTTCAGCTAACCCCAGAGTTAAGGAGATCTGCTCACTGCAGCTGTTGCCTCCAGACAACAGCCTGATGAGTCAGTCCACTTTTTCTCTTGTGATGGGATGGATCTTATTTTTCGTACAGATTTTGGCAGCTTTCTGGATCAGCCACTTGCTGAAATCTGATATTTTTTCTGTTGTCTGACCTGGAATTTCTTCAGCTTTTAGGACGGATTTCAGTGCGTAGATTATAAACACCAGCATCTCTTTGCATGCTCTGCAACTAAAGAAATGGCAGTGGGTACCGACAGTAAAAGTGAGAACTGTATCATCCACTGACGATTTTATGGTTTTGACCAGAACAGTGATGATACTGTCAGAAATTTCCATAATGTTCTCTGTGTTTTTGGTTGATGTGCTAACAGGTATATCAGCCCTTAGCATGCCTCGTTGAAGAAGCTACGCAGACTCTGCTTGATGTTTCACTCAGTGATGCCAAAGTTCTACCTGAGAAACTCAAAGGGAACCCTGTGGTCTGCTCCGCATAGCTTGGAAGAGTTGGGAGCAATTGGTTGCTGGGTTGTGATAGAATATGAATGATTTTATTTGCGACGACATGCAGCAAAGTGTAAAACATATTGGTCATCTTCTTTGTCACATCATTGTCACAAACACCTGTGGCCATTTCTTCATGTTGCCTAAAATAGAAAGAAAAGAAAAGAAAGCACAGTAACAAAAGTGAAATGGGACGGTAAAGCAAATGTTTAATTTTATGATGTTTATGAGTGTAGAAAAAAGGAGAACCTACTTTTTACTTAGGCTGTAAATAAACTCTTTGACAAAGATGTTTTTCAGGTCAGCGAGCACTTTTACACTGTTGTCCTGCTGTCTGTCCTGTTCGGAGGCTTGTGGAGGTATGATGTTGGACTTGGCCAGGTCTTTCTTTTGGACTGAAGACCTCTCTCTGAGAAACTCTTTAGATAGAGATGATCTGAAGGCAGATTGCTTGACTTTTACTGCTCCTTGTGTACCATCTTTATTCACTTGTGTTGTTTGGGATGAAGGAGCTGAAAGAGTTTCAGGGCTGCCCTCTGCCGTGGCAGTCTTATCTAGTTCCTGTTGTCCTGCTTCATTATGAGTTTTTACCTCCGGTTTCTGTCCAAAGTGGGGCAACTTTGCTGTCTTCATCGTTTTGCACAACTTAAATTTCTTATTTTTTAGATCGTGATGAATTTTTTGTCTTGAGGGACTGGGTATGGGAGCCATCTCGATTGCCAGATGGTTCTTTGTGTTTTCAAGTGTCTCTTCTTGGTGAAGTTGGTTAGCAGAGGAGACCGTCTTGATGCTTTGACTAATGGAGTGTCTGCAGGCTCAATCTATCAGTCTCACTTTTAAATTTTCTGCCAAGTTGTTCATTTTATCCGTATCCAAGGGTTTTGTCTGAAATTTCTTTGAATTCATCCAGATGATGGAAAAAATCTAATAATCTAATAAAAGTTTAATAATAAAAAGAGCATTTTTCTTTGTTACCTGTCTGTGCTGAGACATCTTCAGAATGCAGAGCTGAGACGAGTGTAATTGGCATTTCTATTACATCACTTATGTTCTCTGGCTGTGTCACAGAGTTCCATTCTAGCACACATGCACACTCGTTTTCATATCTTAGTGAGGACATCTCATTGACATAATGCTTTCCCTAGCCGTCTACTCTAACCCTCACCATAAAAAATGAATGCCTAATCTTAAGCATTAGCCTAAATCTAACCATAACCTAATTGTAACCCTGACACTAAAACCACATTTTGAGTCTCAAAAATACCTTCAAACTCGTGGGGACAGGCATTTTGTTCCCATAAGTGACTGTTGGTCCCCACAAGTATAGTAGAATGCCAATTTTCTGTCCTTGTATGTAACAATAAGAATCAAATTGTCATGATCAAGAGTTTATATATGCTTGTATCCTCACTTACATACATAATTTTACATTAGACTCTTATCAAATTCACCTTTTCCTTTAAAAAAAAATAAACACAAATGCACAACATTCCTTCATCTTCTTGGTGCATGCTCAATCATCCGGGTAAGTAAATCTAACTAAACTAGCACCACTGAAGGAACAATGAGCTGGGAGGCCAGTTCCTTGATCATTAATAAGCAAATTCTCATGACCATTGATCAACAACCACTGATCAATGGCCATGAGCACCAAGGAACTGACCTCCCAGCCCATTGTTCCTTCAGTGGTGCTAGTTTCAGTCATTATGCAAATGTACCGTTTATAAGGTTGTGGAAACCTGCAGTCGGCTGAGACTGAAGAAGTCACTTGGATAAGTGACGAAACGTTTCCACCACTGAAAACGCTACGTCCAGATGAACAGAATCAACTTTTGGGTATGACATTCCTTTATTATAGAAGGTGTAAGACCCACATAAGCACAAAATAAAAGTGTTTGCTTTCACCGAAACCAAAGAGAAATCTATGTTGGAGAAATGTTTGCTATCTCTGGGTAAATTTAAGTAGAGTTCAACAGTTTCTGTGTAGTAAAGACGAGTTGCATAGAAATCACTTTATCTTATTTGCATGTGATATATGTGTGATTGGGAAACCGTAAGGACAGTTCAGGGGGAGTGAAAGTCTCCAGCTGGGATCAAGCCAGGTCATGGTGACACCGTGGCTCTTCTCTTATATTTACTCTGAAAATGGATGATGTCCTTGACTCATGTTCCTGTAATTTATTAACACCATAATACACCATTTTATGCTGTATATATAAAAACACAGAAGGAAGGTAGAAGGAGTTCATAATCACAATCTCATTAGCAAACTAAAATATATTAAATGTCTTAAATGAGCTCAAAAGTTCGTCATAAAAATGTAAAAGATGGCCCAAAACAGTAGCCCAACCAAGAAGGATGCAACACATAACAACAATGCTCAGTGGCTAGTGGAGCTAGAGTAGAACAAGCACCAGTAAACATCACAGTGGCAGACATCCAAGAAAAGCTAATTGCACTCCATAAGCATCTGGCAGCACAAATGAATGAATTGCTAATGGATGAGACACACCTGGAATGGCTAACTAAAGGCTGGACAGTCCTGATCCCAAGGATCCCCCGAAGGGACCGGTCCCATCCAACTACCGGCCAATAACCTGCATCAAAACAGCACGGAAGCTCCTGCCATCATCATAGCGGCTAAGATGAACTGGACGTGGCTCAGTACATGAGTGGGGTGCAGAAAGGATTGGCAGGAACATCAGAGGGGCAAAACATCAACTAATGGTACATACAGAAGTCGCTTGAGACTGTAAGACCAGACTGACCAACGTGTACCTGGATTGACTACAAGAAAGCCTATGACTCAAAGCCTCACATATGGATCCTGGAATCCCTAGAACTGTACAAGGTCAACAGGATGCTAATTTCATGGGGATGTGGCAAACAACACTGGAGGCCAACTTCAAGCCAATAGCACAAGTTGCCATCAAATGTGGGATTTACCAAGGAAATGCTTTGTCCCCTCTGCTCTTCTATAGGCCTAAAACCCCTTAGCCAGCTCATTAACAAGACTGGCTACAGATACCAGCTACAAATTGGTGCAATCACCTCTTCTACATGGATGACATCAAGCAGTATACCAGGAGTGAACAAGACATCAATTCCCTTTCACTGATTCATACCACTAGGTTCTACAGCAACAAAGAGAGGGAATGTAGTCAGAACTTTGGGGACTGTAATACCAGAAGGCAACATTTCAGACATCGAGGACACCTGCAGAGAGTAAGGCAAGTCCTGGGGAGTCAGCTGAATGGGAAGAACACTATCTGGGCAATGTAACATCTGTTCCCTGCTGGTCATCAGATGCCCTTCTGGGATAACAAGCTGACCAAAGGAGGAGATAGAAGCCACTTACATCAAGACAAGAAAACTCCTCAGCATGCATGGAGGGTTTCACGCTAAATGCAGCACCCTGAGACTTTATGCTAAGCAGAAAAAGGGTGGCCGAGGACTAGTGAGTGTCAGAACCACTATCCAGGATAACACAACAAAGATCTATGAATGCATCAAAAAGATAGTCACAGCTGATCACATGCTTAGTGAATACCCCACAGAGCAGAAACCTGAGAAAGAACAGGAACCATCATAGAAGGACAGGCCCCAGCACAGAGGCACTAATCATGGCAGCACACAAGCTCAAGATCAATAGAGGCTGGGGTCTCTCACACCAGGCAAGACCATAGGTGCAGGCTGTTTAAAGATGCTCCTGAGACAATCCAGCATATAATAGCATTGTGCAAGATGCTAGCAGGGAGAGCATACATGGAATGCCATAACCAAATGACTGGCATAGGAAGGAACATCTGTGCCGAGTATGGCCTGGAACCCCAAAGGTCAAAATGGGAAACGCCCCCTAGGGTGGTAGATACAGATGAACAAGCAGGTGATGGCTAACCAACTAGACATAGTAGTGGTAGACAAGCAGAGGAAGATGGCCGTAGTGAAAGATGTACCTATACCAACTGATAGCAACATGGGGAAGAAGGAACATGAGAAGCTTGAGAAATACTGAGCGCTGAGAGAGGAGCTCGAGAAGACACTGAGAGTAAAGGGAACAGTTGTCCCCTGTGGTAATTGGAGCACTTGGGGCATTGACCCCTAAACTGGCTGAGTGGATCCAGCAGATCCCAGGACCAACATCTGAGCTCTCTGTCCAGAAGAGCGCAGTCCTAGGAACAGATACTGAGGAAAAGATACCACGCAGGACCCTCAAGCTCCCAGGCCTCTGGCATTATTTATCTCAATCTCCCTCCTGTTGAAGTGTTATTGAGTAAGACAGAGCTCCTAGAAAAAGATCTGAGAAAAGTTTACGGGTCAACAGAGGGACAGCAGTGAGCAGTGAGATCACATCATTCACAGTTTTTAGTGTGTGTGTGTGTGTTTTCAGATGAACACACCACCAGCCTTTCGGGTGTGTTTTCTGTCTACAGTGCCATCTACTGGCTCAGTCAGGAAACAACTGAACAACATCCTGGCTCGCTGTGACTCATAAGTTTTTCCTACAATTTGGACCAGAAATCCAGCTTGACAAGTTCCTTTATGCACTCACAGTGAAAGATTCATTCCCTTAGTGTGACATTTGCACCAGGCTGGAGGACAAGGACTCTGTGGATATTAATGATAACCCATTTCCCTGAGAGTGAGGTGAGACATCGAAACAATGTGTGACTGTTTATGAACCGCACAAAGTAATTCTTAAACAAATCATTCATATCGGGAATTCTTCTTCATGTGTCGTGTTTGTGATAGTTTACATTTGTCCCACTACAAGACTGCATCAATAATCCAAAGTTTTGAACATATTTTCTGATTTAGCTCTTGAAGTATTGCAATTAGATGATTTTAAGATTTTTATCTCTGCATCTTTCCTAATCAAAAAGAGAATCAAACTAAATAAAATAATTAAAGAAATAATACACTGGAGGCATCTGACTCATTATAGGTCCACATAGAGCTTAAAATAGGTTGAACTAGTAAAATCACTGTATAAAAAATAGAGGCAGGACTCATCAGAGACCCCACGACATGATATTATCACAATACTCAAAATAATAGATATTAAAAATCATTAAAACCTAACCCTAACCCTCTGACTAGTTTATAAAACTGCTCTTGTGACGTGAGCCACTGTTAATCATTTGTAATAGGTTGCTTTCTGCTGCTCAAAGTACTATGAAAATAATTATAGCAATAATTCTGGTGTTTTCCTGCAATTTTTGCAGAAGATCTTTGCAGGCTTTTCAAAGCCATCCTGTGGGGCAGATTGGACCTCACAGTGGACTCACTCTAGAATGCAGACCACATATTTAACACCTCTGCAACACATTATGAACTTGCTTATTTTTCACAGAAAAAGAATGTTTTTTGAGTGATTGTAGAGTTTTGATCTATACTGTGCAATTACTGCTTCTGAACATGCTGTAAACACACTGCAAACCAAAGTCTGTTCTCTTTTACTGTGTCTGGGATAGAGAGGAACCAACATAACTACCTATATACAATTAATTGGTAGAAAATATAGGCAGTCTTCATTTGATTTATCTAGCCTACTTTCATGTCAACACTCACACTTTTATTACCTGATAAAGTGTGAATGTCAGATATTGCATCACGTCTTCCTCTGCCTTGTGTCATTTTGTGAATAACTGCAAAAGTGAGTTTGAATAAGTCAACTCTCAGCTGACAGAAGCATTGTGGTAGGTCTGTTTAGGAATTCTGACAGCTAAATAGAGTTGCAGTGAGATGGCACTGTAATGTGTGAACTATCCCTGGTATTAGCAGTTATTATTGTGTAAATCCACAGCCTGATGGCCGCAGGGCTTCTCTAATCCTGCCAGACTTTGAGAGTTCAGTCTGTCAGGCTTCCCTGTGATGGTGTGTGAATACAAAAGCTTGTAAATATGTGTGTGTGTGTGTGTGTCTGAGAAAAAGACAGACGTCCCCATGGCCGTGTTTTTGACTGTATATAGCAGCAGTGAAGTCAACTGTTTGGACGTCCAACTGGGAATGTTGTGGGTGTCTGCTGATGGCTATTTTAAGATCTACATCTATTTGTCCCACCTGTCATTTGTGACAAGAACTCTATAACATGCAAAGCTACCCACTGAATCCATGAATTTTCATCACAATAGCCTATCTCTATGACAACTGGGATAGACTCCATCCTATCCAATAGGATGGATGGATGGATGAAAATGAAGTAGCAAAAACCTACAACAGTCTCAGCACTAAAGTTCTTTCTCTCGGCTCTGCCTGACGTGATGCGGTTTGTGCGACGACCCGACCGGCTCCATATGACTCAGAGTGCAGTATTAATAGACACGGTCTCGTATAAATCTGTCAGCCTGTGGTGGGCGGCTCAGGACACTGAGACTGTTTGGGCTGAATAAAGAGAACAAAGTAGTGGAATCTCAAAACTGTGTCATTCAGGCCTTTCAGATGTTGCAGGTAGACGTGTAGCTGATAAAATTATCCAATGGTTCCATTAAATACATCTTTATCCACATGTTGCTTTTTTAAAATTTTCACAAAAAGACAAAGTCCTTCATGTCAAACCTTTGGTGCTCATAGCAACTATTTTATCCTTCTCTGTAGTGATTTTCATCCTCTTTCCTTTCAGGTATATTTCATCCGTGATGAGGATGTAGAAGAGAACAAGAAAGACGAACTACTTCCTCCAAAGCCAGTCAAACCGGCCAATGACAAACCTCACAAGTTTACAGATCACTACTGCAAAAAACCAAAGTTTTGCGATATCTGTGCTCACATGATTGCTTGTGGGTGTCACAAACCAGCACCCACCACCACTGCCAGGCACAGGTGGAGTTCCCGATGTGTTTTGGTAAAATTGTAAGACACAGTGTGTCCGTGGCATGAGTGTAAAAGAGTACTGCAGAGATTCTTTCCTCCCATATATTTAATGTGTATGCACCTCTCCTTGCCCCCTCTCTTGTCATGTGCTCTTGCAGCCTGTAGGCTTTGGAAGAGCCTACAGTTCTCTCTACCGCAGTCAGCAGTATGCCACAGTCTCACAGCTGCTGCCCTTTTGCAAATCCCACTTGCACACATTGCTACATTGAGATAAATTCCTCATTAAAACCAAATGCCAAACCTGGACACTTAGCCTTTTAACATAAGTTTGCTTCAACATTGCTGTAGTTTTTAAGAAATGAATCATAAAGCAAATGTGTTTTTAGTTTCAGTAACCTGTAACCCCCCCCCCCGTTTTTCATGCTTTTGTTTGTTTATTTGTTTGTCATGTGGAGCTTTTTAAATGAACTTTTTAAATAACTTGCAACATCTTTAACACTTGTAAGACAGAAATATCTATCGATACAGAATAAGCAGCACCTTTTTGGGACCCCAGAACAACTTACACAATCAGTTTTGAGTCCTTTTCTGCAGTTGAATCAGGCCTGTCCTTATATTCTACTTTTATCTGCATGTCTAATGAATGCTAATCTTTGTTTGACAGCATAGTCAACCCGCACTGACCCTGTGTTAGAGACACTGCAAATCAGTTCAACTATGGCTAACAAGGGGTGTAAGAAAGGATCAGAGGACGAGAAGAACGCATGTATGGATGTACTCAGATCTTTTAATCATACAATGCAAAGGCAACACATTTATGCACTTTCGTAAAATCACCTAAGTTAAGTAATTGTGACTTTAATATCAGACTTTATGGTTTACATATAATATCTGTAATGCATATATTTATATTTATACCATTAATCTTGCATTATGTTTGCAATACTGAAGTCGGTCAGTGCAGTAAAAGTACTAGTACTGCTGTACCCACACTCAGATGATGATGATGATGGAGGAAGCAAGAGGATGAAGAAAGCGAAAAAGGAGAAAAAAATCCTGTGGCTTCAGTAAATGCAGACACGCACCAATCGTGCATTTTAGTCAAGCTTGGACATCTTTTGTGCCAGGAGTATTTTTCTTTTAAATCGTCAAAATGTTTAGTATTCCTCCTTGTTCTTAGGAGGAGACAAAGGAACCAAAAGAGGAGAAGTTCTTGCAGATGACAAAGTCTGAGAATGACAGAGTCAATTAAAATGATAATCTTGCAGATAATGATAGCAGTGATAATTACCACCGTGAAAGACAGGTCAATCTAAAGTTTTCAGAATAAAAAGCTTCAGCAGGGGAAGATCAGTGTGTTCAGCCAGTCTCACTACTATCCGGCTCTCTATTGCTTCAAGGCCATAGGGAAAGATGATCTAGATGTTCGGTAAGCTCCTCCACAACACTTCCTGTCTCCTTTGATGACTCCCTTAATCGCTTTCTTGCTCTTTTTCTTCCAGGCTGCCCTACTTGCTTGTGTCACCATGTGACATCTGAATATTCCTAAAATACTCATGTCTTATTTGTTCTTAAGCGCCAGTGAGCGCAGAGCAGTGATAGATGACTCCAGTGAGGAATGGTGGAGGGTGAGACCCAGATTTATTTTTTAAATTCAGCTCGCACAACATATTTCACTGTAATCATGGTCAAGTGATGTTTTCAACCCTGTCTGCTCTCCAAACAGTGTGAAATTTCACCTAGAGATACCGAGCCAGATGGCACGAGGATTGATTAATTAGATTTTGGTCATTATCGAGATCTGGGATTTATGCCACTAGATGATGATCTTTTTTGAGCCAGAACAATTATGATGGGAAAAAAAGGTCTAATTGCTGTTGGCTCCTTCAAAAGGTTTGTTTTCAATATTTATGTGGTTGTTGAGCAAATGTAAGCCATGAGACCGAAATCTTCAACAGGATATGTTGTAGGAAATAACAAGTGACGTAATTAACTACAGACCTGATGAGTAGTGGTTTGACAGCACTGTGCATCATCTGTTGTGCTATTTTTGTCAGTCTCACTAATCTCAAAGCCTTGCTATGACATGATATATCCATGTTTAAACTGAGGCATCTGAGTAATCCAAATTAGACCCTGGAGCCTCAGTATACCTCACGATCAAAGCGTTTGCTCCACCAGGAGGGGATTGGGACAAGAACGGGATTCATCCCCGCCCACTACATCATCCATGTGTGAACAGGAGAGGAGGTCCACAAGGTGACCCGCCCCTTTGCTGGAAACAGAGAGATGGGCCAAATCACTCTGAGGAAAGGCCAGGTTGATGCTCACATGCACAATCAAATACACAGGTCCTATGCAGACACATTACAAACTGTAACTGTAAACTATATTTACACCTCGCCACTGTTTACACCAAACTGTAGGCCAAGAATAAAACTGAGAGCGTGAAATACAGATATTTGACAATTTAAAGGAAATCCTAGATCCTTGATTGACAATAAGGGAGTCCGATGACTCTGATGATATTTTGCAGGCATAGTTCGAGTCCATTTAGAAAGAAGGGCCACTGCAAATAAAAAACAGTGATTGCCTTGTTCCGACATTAAAACATTTCCCAATAGAAGTGATCTCTTAAAGGATAACAATGCTCTCATGAATTTGGCATGAGGGAACGGTTATAAATAATGCGATGTCCCCTGTAGTCACCAGATTACAAGCCAACTGAACACCAGTGGGAGATTTTGAACAGCAGTGCTTCCCACAGCCACCAGCGAAGCAACAAAAGAGTAAATATCTTTTGGAAGAATTGTGCTCAATCCTTCAGCAGATGTTTAATTTTAACTCATCAAAAGTGAGCTAAAAAAAAAAAAATAAAATAAAAAAGTGCTACACTGCATTGCTCTGGTATTTGCTGAAACGTAACACAAGTTGCCTCACGAGCTCCAAATGTGTTTTACATCCAAATTCCTGTTCTGGCTTGCTATTGAGGATTGTTTTGCATCTCATCTGTCGAAGCGCACTCACACATATTGAATCGCAGATTAATTGCTGCTCACAATTGTTCTGTGCTCTCAGCGGATTTGTTATTGAAACAACATTTCATGCATAAACCAACACACACACTCAACAAAAACATGGTCTACAAATTTCTGAAATTTGCTATCACGAGCAGCAGGTTGAAAACGTTTCGGAGCAGGCTGTGAGGCACGACCTAAATGGACTTTAATATGAGTGGTTTGCAGGACTTAAGAGTGGCATGTAAACAATCACTAGTTAAAAGAGCAAGTTTTTCCACCCCTAGTCGTTACATCAAGTGAAACATAAGGTGTAAAATAACACCCTAACCGCTTCCATAGGAATTAAGACTGTAAGCAGCAGCCAGGTGCTGTGAATCAAATGCACTGGATTAACTGATCATCACCCAGTGTGATTCTGTCTATAAAAGCAGATGTTTTGGCAATGGAGCATTAAGGAGTGTGTAATACTGTTCCCACAATCTTTCCAGCAAATTCACACAAAGGTCAGACGGTGCAATGCTTAGAGAAATTTAAAAAAGGTGTAAATCTCTACAGGCTTCAAGTTTAAAGTTCATTAAAGTTCATGACAGAACAGACGTTTTCAGAAGACTGATGAAGTAAAGCTGTGTTCAGAATACACTCATCATGGGCACGAATGTCATGGTCAATCTGGAGTTTTCATGATGAGTCTATGCAAACTTCTAACCACAACTGTACTGTCTGAACAGTAGCAGACACTTAACAACTGTGGTGACACACTCAGTTTAACATCAGTGAAATGCCTTTTAAAATCATCTGAACAACTTTGACCTCAGCTTTGGTCCACAGCAATTAATGCACCACAGTAAAAGTAAATCACATGATTATTTAGCAAGAAAGATGAAGAAGAAAAAGCCAAGCATACGGAGATTTATTATTGAGATCATTTTTTTTGGTGTGCTTGTGTGTCATTATATTGTGGTGAAGAAGCGCGAGGAGGTCAGGAGCCAACCTGCTGCAGGAGATCTTTGTTAGTTAGATGGATATTTTTGCTAACTTTTGTAACAACAATGCTGCTGCTGTAACAACCATTTCTACTGACAATATCAAACATAAAAACAGGCACTTTTAGAAGCACAGATAATGCACATTTTCTTACTGTCCATGTGAATAAATCATACGAATCACAGCCCCCCACATATGTGGCCGAGGTTGGAAATATAATTAACAGGATCAGACCTGCGAGCATGCAAGTGCTTCTTTCCATCAGTCATCCCTATAACACTGAACGGACACTGAATGAACATAATTTGAGTGTGTTTCATCATATTATGCAGATTCAGTGTGTGAGGAAGAAGAAGAAACACACAAAGGGTTGGATCTGGGAAAAGGTGCAGAATTTGTTATCACTTCGTTATCAGTGTCATTCTTAGCAAAGGTAAGAATGCATTCATTTCCTCACATGTCGGGGGAACAAATGCGAGACAATAATGAAGCAGAAACATTTCCAGATCTTCAAAAGGATGCAGAGCTTTTATCTATAGATACTCTGAGTGCAGTGTAATTAGCTGAATGAAACACTGCGGGGATGGTTGGCGACGGGGAATGAAGGGAATGGCATATGAAGAGATATTTTAGTGAACATATACAGCCTGAATCACAGCACACATAGACAGAAAGACAGATGGACAAACATCTGTTCACTTTGTTCACACGCCTCTACCTGCTGCAGTGTCTTCTGATAATGTTTAATAAACATTTCTTGCTTTAATTTCTGTGCTTTTTCAGTGATCGCTCGTCTGAATAAGACTGATTTTCACATTTGCTGCCTCCCTGCTTACCTGGTTTCCTCTCCTTCGCGGGCTCGTCCAACATGTTTAGATGCAGATGATGAGTTGCCTGGTCACACCTCCTTCCTGCTCTGTCGTCTGTCAGAGGAAAGGAGATTCGTGGCCCGAGCAGGTACCACTGCCAGGCTTCAGCAGTCTTCTGATTGGACAACAGAGAACCCCTTCAGACACGGGTCACTTCCCCCTGGGAAACGGCCTCTGCTTCATGCTGCGCTGGACTGAAGTGACTGTGTGGAAGATGGGCTACCATAGCTGCCATGTTGTCATCCTCGACCCTCTGACCCTGCCACTGCAGACAGGCAGGATGGAGGAAGGTTGCCAGGATGTTTGTGGATATGTGTGGGTGGGTGATTTTAGATATTTGTATGTGAGTTTCCGTCTCCGCACATTTCCATTAGTGTGCTTATCTTTCTTGCTCGTTCTGTTTTCAACTGTTTTCATGCATGATCAGCAGATTGATTTGATATTCATTTGACTTTGATGCTATGGAAATAGAGCGTAAGTATTAACTTTTTAAATACCCTTCCTGGCATCTGAAAGTTGAGTCTGAAACCATAAAGTTTGGAAATGTTTGTTTCCTCTGAAGATTTGATCATTTAACAGCTAGAAATGAATAACTGGTGCTTGGTTTTACATTCAAAATGACACTCATTGTGTCATTTTACACAAATGAGGACAAAGAGCTCTATAAAATGAGAAATTTAAAGCTCTCAACTTTTACTATGGAGTGCTTTAACAGACTTTCTGGAAAAGGCTTTTTTACACCAGTCAGTACTTCTTCTTCCTCTTCTAGCCACAGATGATCATCTGCCTCCATCTCTTCTGTCATATAATACATTCTTAACATATACAACAGTGTAAATACCACCTTGAATTACACTGTGCTGTACACAGTTACCATGCAGTGCCAATTTGACCCAACAGAGGTCCCTGTTGTACTGGACATACAGCCAGTCATGCTGAAATTCTCACTGAACCAACTTGACACCCCACTGGGAGCCAGTGTGTGCTTACTGTTAATAACAGTTTTGGAGATGCACAGGCAACCAAATTCCAGCCTTATCTGTAGGAAGTGTCTTATTTTTCATTTTAATAAAGCTGTGATATAAAAGAAGCATGCAGAGCAGCTGGGAGCGCTGGTTTGGTTTCTAGAAACCCTTCACTTTTAGAGTATTGACCTGATTTGTAGCCACGCAACAATTAAATTAAATTCACTCATGCCAGAATTATTACTTGGCATTAAATGTAATAATCAAATTAGATCCAAAAGTTCATTACATTTTCTCTCCTTAATTTGTGATCCCGAGGTGTTACGTATCACACCCATGGGTGCAGTTTTAGGCCAGGCACAGCTTGCTGCTTTCCTCTAATAATGGAAACCTCGAAAGTGCGATGTGTCATTTGCAACGCATGTTGAAACAGCATTATACAGCGTTAAAAAGTAATATAACTCTGTGAGGTGTCAAACTGCACCTATGGCTGTGCAGAAAGTGATGCACCCCTTTTTAAGAGCGCAGGCTCTGCATCATCCCATTGAACCGCCACATTCAGAATCGCATTTACCATCGAGTCGAAGAGAAAATCTATCTTCCCTCTGCCAGCCGCCGAGAAATGTAGCAATGTGAGGAAAAATAATAACATAAAACTATATTAGAGATCCTCTTTGCCTAGCAGAGAAGGTATTGATTTTTTTAGAAATGTTTCAGAAAGTCTCTTCCATGGGCCACTGCTAATGCCGCTTCTTTCCCCAGACCTCATAGCAACAAAACAACATTTTAGGCCTCTCACAAAGCTTAGGGACCGTGTTTATTTTTAGAAAGTTGCCATACTCTCTTGATGTGTCTCATTTTTTTTCCCTGTGACATACAGGTGTGTGTAAGTGTGCGTGCAACAGCATGAATTTGTTTCAAATCTCGGATTTCCTGACAGAACCTGTGAAGCGTTAGATTAAAAACCCTGACATGATTCTTTTAATAACTGTTGCAGAATAACACGCCTTTTATTTCTTTCCATTTTTCACTGAGGCGCCAAAATTCAATTATCTAATCTGATTTGTATGATTATTAATCTCCGTTACTCATACATTCAAAATGACTTTGCAATCGTGTGACATACAAAATCGAGTCTTTTTTTAAAAAGTGGAAATGTAATGAGGTAGGTGATGGTTGAGATAGGCTCGGTGCAGGGCAGGGGTCAGAATTATGGACAAGGCAGACAGGTGTAGAGATAGAAACAGTCTTCTGTCTGGCACCATTAAGTAATTCAAGGTGTGTGTATATCCACTAACTGCCAACACACACCGCAGGGGAAGACAGTGGCGAAATATTGGCAGCATGTTGCACAGTACTCTACATAGATGTCAGTGTGTGTGTGTGTGTGTGTGTGTTTTCACGTCTGTCTGTCATGTGTGAGGAGAGGGCGCAAGGGACAGAAAGACAAAAAGTGCTGATTTATATGTGATTTCATGCTAGTGCAAAAATAAATTAAAGATGGTGATGACACACACACACACACGCACATATACACACACGTTAGAAGAGTGAGAAAGACAAGTTTACCGAGTGGCTCCCGAGGCCCACAGAGAGAGAGATAGAGGAGGGAGGGAGCAAAGGCTGGAGAGAAGACTGCAGGGTTGGAACCAATTAGGCCAGGAGAGGCTCCCTCCACCTGCACTGCGGAGCCCCCGGGGGAGAGCCCCAGTGACAAGATGAGGGATCATCATCATTACCATTATTTATTTGCTAAGCAGAGGCCGACTCTGGGGCCAATCCTAATAGGATTCACGAATTACAATGAGCATCTTGCTTTTGGGGCAAATATAGGATGTTGGAGGAGGAGGAGGGGGGTTAATGCATGGATAAAAGCGAGCATACATTTGGAAAGCAACAGCAAACACAACTGATTTATGCTAACACAAATGCCTTTTTAGTCAGTTGTGCAGACTTATTATAGACTCCCAAACTATCATCAATAATATATGTGGTGTCCCTGGAAGTTTGGCAAATTATGTGAAGAAGTCAGGTTGGACTACTCCTGAAATCAATACTGCTAATTCAGGTGCAAGACCAGGTAGAGGGCTCATATTTATAATAACTTCATACTCCTGCTGACTTCTCACAGTAGCACAAATTTGTTCATTTCAACAGAAACTGCCTCTTTGGTTTTGTTAACATTTTTTTAGTCCATCAATTTGCATGGAACAAATTGGAGTGGGATTGGTTCGCTACGCTTGAAACACTGAAGTGGTTACAGTTACAGGCTGAGTGCTTATTTACCTAACCATCAAACAGACAAACAAAAGACGGGAAACACATCAGCAGGTTATGTTTTTGAATTTAAACAGATTTCCTAAGATTTTACAAAACAATTACACACTGAAAAATGTAAATCCACAGCAGGGGTTTCAGACAAGAAACTTCTACACCACACAGGAGTTCTTAAGATAAACCTAAGTGTGTGTCTATAAACGTTACTTTCTTCTCTCTTTTGAACCTGTTTATACACAAGGACACGATGGAGCAACTGAGGAGGAGCATGTCTCAGGAGCACTGCAACAAGTAAGGAAAATGAGCCGAGTTCATTGATAGTCACTGATAGTAAGCTACCGGCAGCAACACGCAGCCATCAAAGTGGGCTGCCTGCCTCTGTTGCCAGGGCGATGAAAAGCCAAACCAGGCAGAGCTGCTTTACCTGATTCGTTCATAGCGGTTAAATATTATCAAAGTGACTGTAACAAGGACGCCGACTGTTAGAAACACAGCCATGTCAACCTTTCCAACAGTAACATCACTGTGTGACTGGGGTGGCGCTCATACTCAGGGCTCTGCATACATTTCTGTGGTAATGAAATACTGTTGTGACTTATTTTCCTGTGGAACTCTGGGATTGTACTCTGGCACATGTTCCTGTGGTAAATCCCTGTGGTAAGATCCTGTGCTAATCTGAGATGTTCACCTGATTGTTCCACAGGCTCTGTGGTACTTTACAGTAGGTAGCAATGATACCACATTCCTAAAGTAGTAGGATATTTAGCACATGAAGACACATTTTTCCCATTATGTAGGAAACAATTTTGTGTTTTGAAAGTGTAACTACCAGTTTCTACCACAATACACATTCACATATGCAGTGCAAGGCAATCAGATCTGCACATTTACACGTTTGCAACATGCCACTGCAGAAATATGAATGGAACTTTTTTATGGACTTACTATGGTCACTTCTCTTGATAAAGGTGCTCTGCATTCACTTTAACCCATCATAAAAGTCGATAGCTATCAGCAAATTGTACTTAAGTTAGTATGAGTGTTAGTCTATACTAGATATACAATCTGGGCTTTAGAATCTGTACAGTACACAGACTGTCTGGTTCATAAAAAAGAAACAAACAAACAAATAAAACACTCTGAAAGTACTTAAAAAGCAGTAAATGTTTTTAAAAGTTGTTTTTTTAACTGCATCATACTAATTATAGTGTCAGTATCCAAAAAACTGTGCCAGCTGTGGGTAAGATCCTTATCTTTAAAGTGGGCAATAGCTAAATGTAACAGGCACACAGTGGAAATAAATCGATATATTTCAAAACTGTATTTAAATGCAGCGGTTGAGTAAACGTGCAAAGTTGCTGCACCTACCAGACTTTTCTTTGTGAAGGAAGAAGCGTTTAGATTCTTTCTGTCCAACAACTATTTTACATTTACTTTAACGTCACTGGACACAACCTATCTGCAAAGATGAAGCAAGTGAAATTCTAGCATTTTTATCTAAATGTTATATTAATGCAATAAAAACTGAATGTTTGACCAACACGATGAAATGATCTGGCTGTGTTGGGTTTGTGGGGATGTTTTGTTGGCATTGTTCCGGCCACCTCTCGGGTTTGATGAAGGGATCACTGTAAATCACTACAGTGTTGTTCTAAGTGATCATCTTTAAGCTGAAACAGAGGTCTATTCCATGATGGTGACCCCACCCAGAAAAGTCTTGTAGAATCAATATCAAGCACACAGATGCTGTTCTTTTACACCACCTTACACTTGTGTTGATTTTTCCTTTAAATTGTCATTTCTCTAAATGTTACGATATCTCTAGAGCTAATGTTTGAGGTGGAACTCTTTTTAGACACTACTTTCAATGCAAACCCAGACACAGTAATAGCGCTATTTTTGATAGATATATATATATGTATAGAAGTCTTTGGGTAAAAACAACTTTTGGATCCCTTGCTTGACCCCAAGAAACAATTTAATGAATTTATGGACTCGACCCCATGTTTCAGATCATACTGATTAAAAAATTGATCATTATTAGTTGTGTCCTGTTTCAAAAAGGATTAACTGGACTAAACTAACCACCTGCTAATGTTACCATGCCCATCTTTTATGCTATCTATGCTAAAAATATAATGTAGTTTAAAATGGGCAGTTCAAAAATGACAAGCACAGCTTTTGAGTGAAATTAACTTCCGCTGCTGTGTTTCTGAACAGCGACAAGCCAACGCTTCACACTCGCTGCTGCTAAGCTTCTGGGAAAGCTGTGCCTGTGACACAGTGCAGCTCTGACTGAAATGACTTGTTGTCCTCTTCTCTTTTAATGGTGAGTAAAACCTTTGCTTATTTGTTTAACCACTGACATTATCATTAGTGTATTCTCTTGCATATTAATTTGTGTATTACACGTATCTGTAGGTGTTTATGCTGCTGCTGAATCATCGATCCAACATTGAATGAATATGTGTGATATGACTGAACTGCAAAGGAAGCCGGGGGGAAAAGACAAATATCACAGCACGATGCAATCTCTCTGAATGCAAATGAGTATAAGAGAAAGCTCAAGAGGTTATAAAATGACATCTTTAATTTACACCTTTGCAGAAATTAAGTTGTGTCTACCGTGAGCCTCGTTTCTCTCTCTTTGTGTGTGTGTGTGTGCATGTGTGTGTGTGCATGTGTGTGTGTATGTGTGTGTGTTTGTGTGTGTGTGTGTGTGTGTGTGTGTGTGTGTGTGTGTGTGTGTGTGTGTGTGTGTGTAATACCATGTCTGTGATTCAGGTGTTGTGGAAGAGTGACTATAGTTAGTCCATAACTCATGATGCTCTCCATTCAGAAGACACCTTAGGGCCCACATTACACCCAGTGAGACTCAATCACGGCCTACGTTAAATCGATAATCCTGGAGATAGTTGGTGGGAGGGAAAGAGAGAAAGATGGAGAGAAAGTGGCTGGGGGAGACAAAGAAAGGGAGGAGGAGGAGAAAACAAGACAGTGGATGAGGAGGGGAGAGACTTGAAAGACAGAGAACAGGGACCAGGATGGGAAGATGAAAGATGAGGACTGGTTTTCCTACAAACCCCCAAAGGCCCCTTTGCTGACTGTGTTTTTATCTGAGGATGTGAGGACATTGTTGAGGTGAAAAGAGAAGAAGGACAGAACGACTGAAACTGAGAAAAAGAGCAGGAAAGAACAGAAATAGTGGCTTGTGAGCAGGGATACAATGAAACAAGATCCACACACCTTGGAAATTTTGCCTAATCTTATTTTATAGAGTTTGAGTCAGCTTGCTGAGAAATGCAGAGTCATTTCTTACCTGGACTTGGGTTTTTTCCCCCATATCCTCCTAATATAATAAGAGAGCGGTTTCTGTGTGTGTGTTACTCTTCTTATCACATTGCATGCACATTCCTGCATTCATCCAGTTCCTCACAAACCTACTCCAAACTTAGCTTAAGAGGGCATTTGCTGATTGTTTTATCTTTTTATTTTTTCTAAATCTGTCTTAATGTCAGCACTCAGCATTTTAGTTTCCCTCTTTGAATCTGTTATTTCAAGTCCAGACCTTTATTACTTTATAATGAAAGACAGATTGTAAGCCTTGCTGAAGTCCAAACCGAGCACCAGAACAGGGAAGGAAGGTGATTTAGGTGACTTTGAATGTGGCCAGACGTGTGGTTGTTGATGCCAGACGCGCTGGTCTGAGTGTTTTGAGACCTGCTGATTTTTGGGATTTTCTCTCACAAACCATCTCAAGAGAACATAGAGAAAATCGACAATGAGCTGCAGATCTCTAGGCAAAAATAGCTTGTTGATGTACAAGGTTAGATTAATTCTAGCTAATAGGAAAGCATCATTAACTCAAATAATCACTTGCTATGACCACGGTATGCAGAAGAGCATCTCAGAATGCACACAGAATCTTGAAGCTACAGCAACCAGACCAGGGGTCAAAATTGATCAACAGAATACTGGAAAATGCTCCTTTAAAGCTGCATTGAGTCTCAATTTCTTCTGTAATATTTGGATCGTCAGATCAGAATTTGATGTAAATACATCCTGCTTTGTGTCAACGGTTGAGGCTGGTGATGGAGGTGTGACGGCACGGGGGATATTTTCTTGGCACACTTCAAGCCCCTCAGTATTACATGAGCATAATTTAAACACATCAAAACTAGCTGTAATGAGCGCTAATGAAGTGGTCAGCGACTCTATATATATGGAGTTGGGCTCATTAATTGCGTCCCTTCTGCCCTGATCTTGCAGATGCTTTTAAAAACATAGAGATACTGGAAGTGACAAACTTTTTGTGCTGCTTTTTAGTGTGATATTTCCTGTAATGCTGACATGATGATCACCCGCTCTTCACATACTGGTGCACATTATTATAGAAAATTACTGCTGACATTTCTGCCTGTTGCAAATAGGGGAAAAATCCAGTTCAATCCAAGACCCTTCTTCTAAACTAAGGCCTATTTACAGAAATTCTTAGAACCCGGTTCATGTATCAGTCAGTATGATGATTTGGTAAATACGGCTACTAACAATCTCTCTAGCAGTTCAACAGCCATCTGCAAAAGCCCTTAAAAATAAACTGCCACATAATAACCTTTATATACAAATGTGCGGTATTATTTGTGTGTGTGTTTTGTACGTCCTTTCCAGTCACACAATTAAATTACTTTTTGGAGATCTGCTCTCCTCAGAGGAAATTTTAAGTGTTAGGACCAGAAGGAGGTGAAGGGGGATCAGGGGAGGCTGGGGTTGAAGGCGATGAAGAGGGATACGGTACAGCTGGGAAACGTCTCAGGGGAGGGTCAAGGAGAAAAGCATGTTGTACTGAAATGGTGTTTTCTTTGAGTCCAGAGACGTGGAAGACTAGACCTGGAGTTTTAGCTGACAAAAAAATAAAAAATAAATAATACTTCATGAGGCTTCTACATTGTCTGTCTGACTTATAATCTCATTTATCCCATTTAAATATGTAAATACATAATAGGTCATACATATAGTATAAACAAGGGTTAAATGGTGTCTGTGTTGAATGCATATCTGCAGTATTAACTCGAAATGAAGAACCGTGAACACGATAAAATGATGAACGAGTGTGAGCAGTCTGCTTGGGCCGAATATTTTGGTAGAAACGCAGTCGGGAAGAGTAGTGGGTGATAAGTGGGGGAAGTGGGGCTCTGGTGAGATTCGATCATAGGCTTGTGGGAGCTGGCAGGACGCTTTCTGTTAGACATCTGTGGGCACAACAGGGCAACATCAACAGTTTGGCTCTGAGATGGGCGGCACGAAACAGCAGAGAATCTCCATCTGTCTCTTCCTCTTTCTTGTTGTGTTTGCCGTCATCCCTGCACTCTGTCTTTTCACCCTGTTCCCCTCATTTAATTTCACTCACACTCCCCAACTCTCATTTTTGAACCTCCCGGTCTCTCCAGCTCTCCCTCCTCATCTCCCCCTCTGTCTCTCTCGCACTCTCTCTCTCTCTGAAGGCATTGTTGTGTATGCACCCACCCCCTTGCCGCTCTCTCTCCATGACTTGCTGTTGTTTTTGAGTGATGTGCGGCTGATGGCGAACGCTGGGCGATGACAGATGGATGTGACAAGCAGATGGTTTTGCTTGTCGTCTCTTTAATCACAGAAATTCACTCGGCCATGAAGTCGGAGCTCTGTCTTGTCATAGCAACACAAAGTGGAGACAAATTTATCCAGCGCGCCATAGATTTTGATATCGAAAAATGTGTAGGCATTTGTGAAGAAAAGAGGCTAAACGTAAATGGAGGTCCTCGTCTTGAGATCGGCTCTGATAGTATTTTGATAAGTGTTGACTGCTCGGTTGGATGGTGAGGGGTTGAACTTTTAATTTGACAGCCGGGTGACGGAAGATAAACAATTGCCTTTGCCATTGTGGTTGTGGAACTGTTTGACATTATGTGCATTTAACACAGTGCATTGCTGATATTTTTGGTGAGGGCATGCACAACCTGGTGCAGTTTCACCCATCCTGTGAATGAAACGCAGCCTCAGCATCTCCAGTTTACTCAAATGCAGAATTGTACAGTATAGTCTCAAACAAGCTTAGATCCCAAAAGAATGGAAACCCTCTATGCAAATGTTCCCGGAAATAATATAAACACAACTCCCTTCTTCCCAACTCCCAAAAAAGGACCAACATCATAGCAAATTTGCAGTCAGTAACTTCATTTACATCTAACATCCTTCCACCATGAAAACAAACACAATACATCCCCCTTACCTGCCTAACATAAACAGAAAACGTGCATTCAAAGAAAATGGTTTCCAGTCCTACAGCTACACTCAACTTCACATCACTGCTCTACACATGATACAACATCGAGTCATGAACTGGTCACAGTTTAAAACAGGTATCCTCAGGCCTTTGTCACATGGCCAGTTGCCACCTACAGCAGGAACTGATTTTACATTGTGGGCCACATACAGCCCACTTTGATGTGGACCAGTGGAGCTTCATGATGAACGTGTAAAGTTAGAGAAAAGGTTCTGGTAGTTCATTGCTCAGACTGTCCTGTAATTATAAAATTTGAATATAAAGTTTTCATTAATTCACTGAAAATGTCCCCGTACTTTGGTGTGGTGTGAGTTTCTGTCAACAGGAAAAGCTGTTGACAGAAACTTATGAAAATACAATTAAAAGTTCAAAATCTATGCACTCCTTCACATTTTCTAAAGCTATGCAGTGGGCCGGATTGGAGTCCAGATTGCGGGGGCCGATTCTGCCCCTCGTGCTGGAATTATGTTTGACACCCCTGACGTAGAGTTCACACAATGGTAAAACATACCCGGATGAACACAGCGCCTGTGAGACTCCCCTTCTACCTGCAGAGAGTGACTGTTGTCAGATGTAGACTGTCAAAAATATGTGGTACAACCGGTCAGGAACAAAATTTACTTTTTACCAAAACATTGTATTCTGACCCAGATTTACCTTGGACTGCTGTCATTAATGGCATGATATTATTATTCTTACTAGAGAACGATACCATTTTTTTTATGTCCGATACCGATATCATAAATTTGGATATCTGCCAATACCGATATGCATCCGATATAGTCTATTTTATAATCAATAATGTTTTTTTAATATCTTGCTGCATTTTGGATAATTTCATACTCAAATTTAAAAAGACACTAAAGCTATTCTATTACAATTGTATGCAAAAAATACACTGTACCCCAAATATTTCGCAGTTCAGCAATACTAATTTTTTTTTTGTTTTAGCAGAACTTTAAATCTGAGTATTTAAAATAATATTAAAAAAGTAATTCAAAATGCAATTTTATGCAGATTTCAAAAACTCTTTGGTTCTGAAAAAAAGTGCAATATCAGCACAAAATAATGTTTATATTCAACAACTAAAAAAAAACAGGTTGTAGAATGGACCCTTTTATACTTGAAGCTTAACATAAATAGATATCCAGAGTGGAAAGCAGTGCAAATAAATGCAAACACGGCTTCACAACACTCATCTTCTATCAAGATGGATGTCAGTATAAGCTGTTTTTATCACATTTAACCTGAGACTGAATTTTGTGTAATTTCTATACAAAACTTAACACAAGTATGAAAAATAAGCGTTTTTCATAGTTTTTTTTTTGAACCACGGAACTGTTTAGCCTGCAACACTGTTTTTTTTTTAAGTAAAACTTGAGCCTATCCATTGTATGGTCAGACCTGGCAATGACACGCACAGACATCCAAGCTCCATACATCGGTTGTTAAGCTCAGCGTAGGAATGCTTTACAAACATTCAGAGATGAACTTACCCACCTTACTTCTCTGGGATAGCTTGCTCAGAGATGAAATGCCGGTTTGGCAGCAGGTAGTGAGGCTCCAAATGCTTTCGGTGTGAAGTAACTCCAAACCGCTGACAGGTCTCGTACAACAGCCGCTCTGTCACGTGATGCATACTGCTCCGACGTGCTAAGGTCAAAACCTGAGTCACGCCATGTCGCAAGTTTTGTGAGGTGCTTTTGTGATATTTGGGTTACATTTTGTTATTTTCCCCGATATCCGATCGGGTAATTTAGGTCAGGATCGGACTGATACCGATACTGTTAATTGGATCAGTCCAGCACTAATTATTACATCATAAAACCTGATACAACTGAGTTTTTTCTGGTTATGATGCTTTGGTGATTAAAAAAGAAAACTAAAATAAGAAAGTTTTCTAGTAATTTCAACCATAAAGACATCCACACACACACATGCACTGTGGGTTTACAGAGCTTTCAGATGAGAAGTGTAATTAACACCTAAACGATCTGATCAGCATAATAAGTTCGAAATTGTTGATAAGGTGTAATGTGGAGCACACTAACAGGCCACAACGCATCTGTGGAAACATTTGCCACACTAGCGCAGTCCATCTTCACTTTGACAAGAAGATAGAGCAAGTGCTTTCTGCTGGTGTAGAGACATAGTCTATCATTTCCCTCCACCCTTTCTTTCCTTTTTCTTCTCCCTCCATCCCACCGTCAGCCTTTTGCCTTAGTGTCATGACTACCACAGCCCCTCAATCTCAAGGTTAGGCTTGCAAGGTCAAATTGACTTTAGATTAATTAACTGTCAATTAAAGGAGTAATTGTTTCATAATGTGGTGTGCCCCCGAGACAAGGTGTGTGTGAGCCGGGCTGGCACTGTCAGAGCTGGTTTAAGCCGATAAGCCAGTGAGTGAAGCCTCTCAGAGGCAGGGAAGGAAAAGGGCACAGGTGTAAATGTGTTTGTGTGAGAGGACAGCAATCTGTAGGATTTGTGTATTTTATGTGCCAGAGAAAGTCAGCAACAGACCTGCTGTATAATGAGAGAAACGAGTGATACATCCTCTATTATCCCATAACAACAGCGCTGCTGGACCCCACATTCTTCTCCGCCGCCATCCGAGTGCAGCGGGTCACCCTGACATGGCTCCGTATACATCACACAAACATCATAGCAGACCTGCAGGCTAACACACCTGAGGTAAATCCTTCACACGGGTGTTGCATTCTTCTCTTAAATCAACATTCATCAGCACATACAGAGGCTGATGAATGGATGCATCCACCACCACGGTGAACCACGGAAAGGAAAGCAGAGCTCCGAGACGGAGAACAGCGATGAAAACAGAATCAAAATGAGAAATGGAGAAGGGAAAAACAAGTAAAAAGAAAGACGATATGAATAAAAGAGAGAGGGGAGAGGCCGTGCGGTGAACGTTGATGAAATGGTGATTGCCTCTTGCTTGCTAATGGTTGGCCTGGAGGGCTGTGTGAGAATGGCATGTGCAGCTAAGCTCTTTGCGCTGCATTTGTCTCTCCTCTTCCTAATATTATCAGCGAGGTTCGACTTTGGAGACAATTGCAGACGTTCCGTTGAGAGAACATAGGACGAATCAATAACAATTCAATAGCTTAATTGTCTAAGATGACAAGCCTTACAAAACACAAGATATCCTGAGGATTACGCCAGCTGAAGATCTACAATAAATAAAAATTTGCTCATTTGAAATATAAGAAAAAAAAGGTGGTCGGCAGTGGTGTTTGATTTGTTACTGTTACCAGATAGCTGTAACCACCTTGACATCACTGATTAGTTTTTAAAGGCTTATTTTTGAAACCTTAACTTGAGCGCACTGAGTGTTGCCATCTTAATCTAAGTGACACAGATCGACAGATTGCTATCTGTCCATCACCAGCATAGTTAAAGTTGACAATATCTTGCAAACTGAATATTGTATTCAGTCTTGAAACAGAATGAGACCTAAAAGAGTCAGAGATCCAGAGAACCAAAGGTTAATTTTCCTATGCACGTCTACACAGTTGGATTTCCTTGCTGTTTATTGCTGGTTTTACTTTTTTGGTTTCATGTTTCAGAGCTATAAGCTGTAGCTATGTTTATAGTTTACACCAGTCCCCATGTATACTGTGCAGCTCGCTCAAGTGAAAGCTGTGGGCAACACAAAAGCTTCGTGTTTAGTATAAATTTTCTCATCAGCTCTCAACAACCATATTGTATCTTAACAAATTTATTTTAAAAAGGTTGAAATATTCCTCTAATCTAGAAAAACCCCTTGATCTTGACAGCGGTCGTAGACACTCCCTGGCCTTGCAGGAAGCACACGCCACAAGAGAATAATCTTCAAACAGCAATCCATTTTAATTACAGGATGTTTCTGTGAGATTTTGATCGATTCCAGTTACTAAGACCCCCTATTGGTAATCAACTCTATTACTGCTGCCTCTACTACCTCTGCCAAACACCTTTACATTGCTGTCTACAAGTATACTTAATTGTTTCCTCAGAGTTTCCAAGAACTATTGAGTCACATGAGCGATTGGAGCTTAACCCAGCTATTGACTGAAAAGCTCGCCTGTTTTGCATTTGTCTGTTTTTAAGTCTGACATATCAGCCTGTTGTTCATGTGAGGCACTTTAAACAACTGAAGTGCAGTCTTGATGGCGCTGCTGGAAACTGATGGAAGGAAGCGAGCGTGTGAGGATGGATGGATGGTTGGATGGGTGATAGACAAATGGATAAATGATGGGAAGATAAATGGATGGGTAGATGAATTGCTGGATGGGTGCACAGATGGATGCGTTGATGGACTGATTATCTGAAAGATGGAGGAGAGGCAGAAGAACAGTGGAACGGGCTGGGTGGATTTTCATCAGATGAGCTGATGAATAAATGGACACACAGATAGGTAGATGGCCAGGGAGAGATTGATAGGTGCTTTACTCAGTGGGCCACCTGCATCCTCAGCATTTAGAAGAGGGTGGAGAGTAGATACTCATCTGTAATAGGGGTAATGGAGCTCAAAATAAACTCACAAATAGCTCTATTTCTGACTTCCCCCTTCACCCTCTTAGCACGCCCTCACTCCCTCTCACACCCTCAGTAAGAACATTTCCCATATACTAGTCACTGCATTTGGTGTTTTTGAAGGGCCAAACATTGCTCCAAACTGGAAACAAGCTCAAACACTAGAAAAGGAAGAAAAAAACATCTGCTTTGTATAATGAAAACACAGAAAAATACTACAACTTCATTTTTCTAGAAGGCATTTAATATCAAAATAATAAAAAAAAACTTAATTAAATAACTTTATATGAGAAGCCAAAAGCTGTTTTTCATTTTTTAACAATTTGAGTTGGACCAGTTTGTTTTATTGAAATTGTAAAAGCTCAAATTCAACCAGTCTACATGTTTTTGGGTTTTTTTTTTTTGCAGATTTGCAGAAGGCATTTGACCACGTCCCTCAGGGTATCCTGTGGGTGGGTGCTTCAGGACTATGGGGTGTCTAGTTAGTTGCTATGAGCCATTTGGTCCGTGTACAATAGAAGCAGCTTGGTCTGCATTGCTATCAATAAGTTGGACTTGTTCCTGGTGGGTGTTGGACTCTGGGAGAGCTGTTCTTTGTCACCAACGCTGTTCATAATTTTTATGGACTGTGTGAAATGACAGGAATGAAAATGCCATGGTTCTTGGCTGAAAAAGAACGGAGTACCTACCCAGCAACAGGAATGAGTTGCTGGCCCAAGTGGAAGCGTTTAAGTGTCTCTGGGTGTAGTTCATGAGTGTGGGGAGATTAACACCATGCCTGCAGTGATGTAGATGCTGCACTGTAGTGGAGAGAGAGCTGGGTGCAAATCCGAAGCTGTTGATTTATCGGTTGATCTACATCCCTACCCTCACCTATGGTCACGAGCTTTGGGTACTGACTGAAAGAATGAGATCACAGATACAAGCAAAAACACGAGTAATGAACTTTTTGCGAAGGGTGGCTGGCCTCTCCCTTAGAGATATGGTGAGAAGTTTTATTATCTGAGAGGGGCTTTGTTATTCATTATTCGAATAAGTTTCATTATTTGAGTAGAGCCTTCCTATGCCTTCACATTAAAAGGTGCCAGTTGAAGTGGTTCAGGCATTTGACAAAGATGCCTTCTGGTGAGGTGTTTCAGGCATACCCTACAAGGAGGAAATCCCAGGGTAGGCCCGGGACACGCTGGAGAAATTATAGTCTGTCTCTCATCTGGCCTGGGAATGCCTCGGTGTTCCCCCAGTAAGCTGGATGTGGTGCCAGGGGAGATGGAGGTCTCGGTTTCTCTGCTTTGGTTGCTGCTCCTGCAACCTTGTTTTGGATAAGCAGAAGGAAATGGATGGGTATAATGTTCCACAGGGTAAAAAAAAGACCCTAATGTATACACAGGAGAACAACAACCAAATCTTTATTTCAGAAAAGGCTGCGTTGAAATCAAACAATTCCAACAAGGTGCAAACTGCAAGAGGTGGAGTAACAAGTTATCAGCTAATACTAGCAGGCTTGGTTAGTGAAGTGCATAGACTGCACAGTACCTGCTATTCAAGTGTTAGTATTTAACATGCTACACATTAAATACTAGAACTTGTGGCTAAACTGAAGCGGGCTTCTCTGGGAAGCTGTTAGTGCAGTTAGCTGCTCACCAAGTCATATATTGTCACTTAAGACTTCAAAAGGAGCCAATACCATATACTCTTTCTATACCAGGCCTGATGTCAAACATCACACCTGGGGCCAGAATTGGCCTAGACACCAGTCTGGCCCACTAGATGTCTGAATACAGTGAAGAAGGGCACAGATTTTGGATTTGTAGTTATATTTTCATTTCACAGCTTGTCCTATTAATAAAAAAAAAAAAAAATATATATATATATATATATATATATATATACATACATAATTACAGGACAGTCCAGTGAGCTACCATAACGTTTTCTGTAATTTTATACATTTATTTCTTATGATATAAGCCCCACGTAAGACTAATGCAGACAGATTCCTTTCATTAACCACAGTTGCATTTCTTTATAATTTATAAAAAAATTGAGGCATACACTTGAAACTGAACTTCTTTTTCTTATATTGAGATATTACTGGGATTAAATGTGCAGTTAAACTACCTTACATTAACAGAAAGGCGATTTTCACTGATTCAGCCCATGTAAAATCAAACTGGGCTGTATATGGCCCATGATGTAAAATTAATTAGACATCCGTGGTCTAGAGGAACAGTTCAGTAGCTCTGAGGTGAAGCTTAGCAGACAGCCATCAGCTACACCTGCCTGGCTCGGAATCCACCTGTAAGTCAAAGTGGCCACAAATACAAAATTTTAGGATTGTGGATAAGTTAAAAAAAAAAAAAAAGCATGTACAGTTGTCATGCAGGGGGGGATAGCTGGTGAAGTTTGGCTTTTCAATAGTGGAATCTCAGTTTGGAGCCCGCCTCAAGAGGCCATTCAAACAAATGTTTTTGTCTCTTTCGCACTGACTTCATTTTCCAGCCCCAGAGGATGATGCTTGGAAGTGGTACATGATACAGTACACGGAGGGAGACACACACAGACACACACACAGGTTTATGGTGACAATCCTTCCATGTGCAGAGCGCATGTATTTCCCTTTGTTTGCATGGTTACGTATTAATATTATGTCCTTCGAGCATAAGTGTGTGCATGTGTGTCAAACACAAACATGAGTTCAGTATAACTCAACTGTACATACATAACACCATTTATTACATATTGTTTACGGTTTGTAAATTGTACATTTTATATATATATACATCTTCTTCCCTATGTTAATACTGTCCATATGTATATAGTGCTGCAGAACTGTACCCCCCCAACATGTTTACACTGAGTAGGAGATGCTCTGTATCTCATTGTACAGCTGTATAATGACAATAAAGGCATTCTATTCTATTCTATTCTAGTATGGTGTTCCTGTACATGTTTCCCAGCTTTCTGTTACAATACTCTGCAGTCTCTCAACAATAACAGGAGTGTAACACGTTACTGCCTATTCTTTCATTTAGTCTCATGCTCTTCACTCCGCTCCTCGTTTGCATGGACTCTGTTTGCTGTCTTCTCTCAGCAGATGGGCCGGACACACATTGGCGGCTGAGTGCGTAAAGTAAATGATATCGAGGAAGTATGGTTTGGGTAGTTTATGTGCATTTTCATCAAGGCAACATGTTATTTTTTTTCCCTCTATTTTTCTGCGTCTGTGTACGCACACTGTGTGTTGACAGGTGGCAGTGGAAGTGGTAATGCCACCAGCAACACACTCAGAATATATTTTCATGTCTCTCACCCCCCATCTCATTTAATAGTCTTCCTGTTGCTCCTGCATTCAAACCCACTTATGTTAATGTGTTTTTGGGTTTCAGTCTGCCTGATCTTAGACCGTGTTATATTAGCTGTATTGATCATCACTTCGTTACGAATAATTGTGCAGATAACGGTTATCTGCTAGAGGAAAATGCAGGACATACAGAAGGGCAGCAAAAAGTAAAGAGTCTGCAGAATGGAAAAGGGGAATAAAAAAGAGAAATCAATAGGAAGTAAGCAGTTTGCACTCTCCTGAGAAAAGCACAGGAAACTGCCATGACATCTTTCTGCAAAACACGTAGTCATTCAAATCAGTAAAACTTTGAATAGCTGAAAAGAAGTAATCATTATTGGACCACTTACAAAATGTATGGTAATTTTGTGCAATTAAAATTGAAAAACACAGATCATTTTTTCCAGTTTCTGCTACTTGTGGCAAAATTCTGATGCAAGTTTTTAAGCAGTTTTGCGATTACTGTGAGAGACAATTTAGGTAGGAAGTTGTGGATGTTTCCATCGATATTTCTTGAGCTTTTTTTTCAATATCTGAATATTTTAAGTTGTGGCAGCAGGTCCCTGGCTTTGAAGAAATACAAGAGTGACAGACTGAAAAACTGACGGGCACGGACTGTACTGTTTCAAGTGTCTGACTTCAGGTAAACCACTCGGATTGCTGAATGACAGAATGGTGTCAGTGATCAACAAATGTCCTCTGGAGAATATAGGCTTCCTGATCTCTGTAACAGATTCTGAGATTTAATATGTAATGGAATGAACTACTTCACTTATTTCACTTATACTAAAATATGTAGAGGTAGTTCTCCACACTGACATTTCTCTACAGATACATGTGGACAAGTAGCCTCACAAGGCGACCAATCATCTGTTTAAGTATTGATGCATCGCTAGTGAAGTTTTAGTAAGCAACAGTCATACTGGAGCACACAGAGTAGCAGGTATATGTTACTGGTTACTCATGCAATTCCAACTCAAACCCTAACTCCATCTGGATACACTACTTTTGGAGGAAATCTATCTCAACCCAACTGTGACAAATCGTCAGTATGTTACGCACTGGGAGGCGTGAGAGCGGGTTGGAATGAATCTATACATGTGTTTTACGTGATCCTGAATCACTTTGGAAAACACAATGTGATAGAGTTAAGGTTATGGTTTAGGTTAAGGTTAGGGCTAGAATAGATGGTTGGAGCCACTGCTCTAAGCGTGTCTTACCGCCGTGAGCGGCTTTCTATTGAATTCAATTGAGTTTCATAAGGACGCGGAACCACATGACACCTAGAGACGTGACACGTCGTCGGTATGTTACGTGTTGGGAATGATAATGCTCTGAATATTTAGTGTTACTTCCCCGTCTCATTATGAATTTGTTTTAGCTGTCTCCCTTTTAAACACAAATCTCTTATATTGGATCTCTGTGTTGGATACAATTTAGAAACAGTGCTTACATGAAATTGTTTTCCCACCACAGAACACTGACAAGTTTTCCAGCTGTAAAATTCTTAGCTTTATTAAAAAAGATATATTGTTCAATTTTTTTTTAAGAAAACAATCAATTTGAATGCTACAAAGCTGATATTGAAACTGAAAAGTTTCACCTTGTATGTCTGTGTTACATATGGGTACATGCCCACACACACACACACACACACACACATACGTGTTTTCGTGAAATATCAGGACCTATGACAAAAATGTGACAAATGGGAACGTGCCTTTCTGAAGGTCCTAGAGGCATGGGAATCACACAAAGTTTGACCCATGCTTCCAGGAACACGCCCATCTGTTGAGATTTTGGCTAGGGTGAAATTTTGGTCAAACCTGAATTTAATGCTACTTGTGAGGACACTGTCAGGTTTATGTGAGTTATGAGTACCATAAGGTCACACACTGATATTTCATGTTTAGGTGAATTGTGAAGCCCATGGAAACACATAATTTTCAAGTATACATGACTTATAAGGACCAGGTAAGGGTAGGTTCTGTATTTTTAGCTTGGCTCCTTTTGAGATTACAATATAATAGGCATGGATGCTCACCAGTCGGGTAACTTCTGACAGAAATATCAGACATTTATGTGTTAATAAAACAGTAAATATGAGCTGTGTAGAGACTTAAAAAAAGACATAGGTCAAATGTGGTCAGTCTACTTTTTAAGTCGTCTTATTATTGTAATGCATTAATTCATTTTGTAGTGAATGTTCATGTGAATAAAAACGTGGAACATTATCTGCCTTTCTTATCATTTAATTGCAAAAAGCACCCAGCATAAACCACAGATTTATGAGTAAGAACAATGCAATACAGAAAACTACAATACTGACATAACTGTGGAAGCAACAAAGTATCTCTTTTGGTTGTTTCTTTTTTTCCTTGCATCTTTCTTTTAATGCTATGATCCTGTTGTGGATGTAGTACTTTATGGCAACCCAGTCTCTGCCTTTCAGAGCTGCCGGCTCTGCTTGGAAGCAGCAGTCACATTCCTTTTTACCTGGTACTTTGCAGCAACCTTTACTTCATCATTTGTCCACTTGCTTCTCACCTTCCCAGCTGTCATAAATGGAAACAAAAGAAAATATCTTAATGTGAATGCAAGAAAAGATAGAAAATATTCTAGTTTATAGTTTATAATGTGAATACAAAATGTTCTTAAACCTTGCTTTCTACTGGAGCACTTTAAAGGAGCAATGTAACACAAACTAGAGTTGTTGGTTCTACCAATTGAGAAAGGCTACAAAAACACATTCATGTCCTTCACAGCTTAAAACAATGTGAGGACAATGTAACACAAAAACACAAAAATATCAAATTTAGTAGGAATAAAGATCAAGCTGATGCTTTAAAGGAGTTTTAAAGGAGTTTCTGTTTTATCAGAGTTTAGCTGGAGGAAGCTGTCATTTAACAATTGCATAATTTCTGTCAGGCAATTACTTAAACTAGACAATTTATGAAACTAAGAGACTTTAAAGAACAGTATAACTGAATGTCATCAGCATAGAGATAGTAGGAGTTATTATTGTAGCGCCTAATATTTTGGCCTAGGGGGGGAATATGTAAAGCAAAACGAGAATTGGACACAGGACAGATCCCTGAGGTACCTCACAAGGCAAAACTGTTGATCATCACTTGGTTCATACGAACAGTAAAAGATCTCCCAGACAAATATAACATGAACAATTTGAAACAATACCAGTAATCCCAAACAGGTTCTTGAGTCTGGTTATCATGATGCTGTGACCTACAGTATCAAAAGCAGACCCAACAGGACCAGATCTGTGTACTCTCCAGAGTCTGCTGCCATCAAGATGTCACTAAACACTTAAAGCAAAGCCGCTTCTGTAGAGTGCAATTTACGAAAACCAGACTGGAAAACGTCCATAGCAGCATTTTTCTCCAGGAAATAGTTAAGTTGTTGTCCTCCAGTTTGTTCCAAAATCTTTGGTACAAAAGACAATTTGGATATTGGCCTGTAATCGTTAGGGAGGCATGGATCTGGGTAAAGTTTCTTTAATATTGGCTCAACAACAGCTTTTTTAAAGAAGCTGGAAACTGAGCCAGTATGAAGAGAAATATTTATCATTTCCACAATACAGGGACCAATAGAGTCAAAGACACTAGTGAAAACTGAGGTAGAAGATAGAAAATATTTTAGTTTATAGTTTATAATGTGAATACAAAATGTTCTTAAACCTTGCTTTCTACTGGAGCACTTTAAAGGAGCAATGTAACACAAACTAGAGTTGTTGGTTCTACCAATTGAGAAAGGCTACAAAAACACATTCATGTCATTCACAGCTTAAAACAATGTGAGGACAATGTAACACAAAAATACAAAAATATCAAATTTAGTAGGAATAAAGATCAAGCTGATGCTTTAAAGGGAAAGTTTGGACTAACAAATGTTACAGACAATTACTTTCTCCTAATGCTAATGTTGATGTTGGGAAACCTTTCCTCAAACTGATTGTTTTAATACAATCAAAGTGCATTTCATTTATGAACTAGACCCAACTGGCACATATACTTGATACCAAATACAAAAACATGATGTGTAACCTGTTGGAAGAATGAAGTGGGTATGTCACTCACCAATTGGTCTGTATGAGGCTGAGACAGGACCTCAGCACTTGGTGTCTGCAACAAAAGACAACAATATAACGTCAGAAACATTCTCTAGTATAAATCCCGACTAGATGATCAACTACAGATCATATTTGTATCAGTGAACATTATTACAGAAGGATCTGACTTCCTTATACCAGATTCTATAGAAACTTAACACTGTACAGTTCTGCTACCAACAATATGAGGACATTGTAACACACACTAGAGTTGTTGGTCCAAGCACATGAGGAAGGCAACTGAAACACACTCATGTCCTTCACAGCTTAAAACAATATGAGGACAGTGTAACACACACACTACAATCACTGGTCCTACCATATGAGGACTTCTTCTTAAACACACTCATTTCTTTCACAGCTTAAAACAATATGAGGACAGTGTAACACACACTACAACCACTGGTCCTACCATATGAGGACTTCTTCTTAAACACACTCATGTCCTTCACAGCTTAAAACAATATGAGGACAGTGTAACACACACACTACAATCACTGGTCCTACCATATGAGGACTTCTACTTAAACACACTCATGTCCTTCACAGCTTAAAACAATATGAGGACATGACGACTGAACACATGTAGAGTTCATGTTCCTGACTTCTAACTTCTCCTGCTGTTGTCAATAAAAGCTCTAGACCCAACACTGATGTAAAGCCATCTATTTCCCCAGAAATTAAATCATGTAAACTGATCAGCGGGAGGTTAAATGGACAAAAACATGTGTAAAAGGACAAAAATATCAAATGTAGTCAGAATAAAGATCACGCTGATGCTTTAAGGGAAAGTTTGGACTAACAAATGTTACAGACAATTACTTTCTCCTAATGCTAATGTTAAAGTTGGGAAACCTTTCCTCAAACTGATTTTTTTAATACAATCAAAGTGCATTTCATTTATGCACTAGGCCCAACTGGCACATATACTTGATACCAAATACAAAAACATGATGTGTAACCTGTTGGAAGAATGAAGTGGGTATGTCACTCACCAATTGGTCTGTATGAGGCTGAGACAGGACCTCAGCACTTGGTGTCTGCAACAAAAGACAACAATATAACGTCAGAAACATTCTCTAGTATAAATCCCGACTAGATGATCAACTACAGATCATATTTGTATCAGTGAACATTATTACAGAAGGATCTGACTTCCTTATACCAGATTCTAAAGAAACTTAACACTGTACAGTTCTGCTACCAACAATATGAGGACAGTGTAACACACACTAGAGTTGTTGGTCCAAGCACATGAGGAAGGCAACTGAAACACACTCATCTCCTTCACAGCTTAAAACAATATGAGGACAGTGTAACACACACACTACAATCACTGGTCCTACCATATGAAGACTTCTACTTAAACACACTCATGTCCTTCACAGCTTAAAACAATATGAGGACAGTGTAACACACACTACAATCACTGGTCCTACCATATGAGGACTTCTACTTAAACACACTCATGTCCTTCACAGCTTAAAACAATATGAGGACATGACGACTGAACACATGTAGAGTTCATGTTCCTGACTTCTAACTTCTCCTGCTGTTGTCAATAAAAGCTCTAGACCCAACACTGATGTAAAGCCATCTATTTCCCCAGAAATTAAATCATGTAAACTGATCAGCGGGAGGTTAAATGGACAAAAACATGTGTAAAAGGACAAAAATATCAAATGTAGTCAGAATAAAGATCACGCTGATGCTTTAAGGGAAAGTTTGGACTAACAAATGTTACAGACAATTACTTTCTCCTAATGCTAATGTTAAAGTTGGGAAACCTTTCCTCAAACTGATTGTTTTAATACAATCAAAGTGCATTTCATTTATGCACTAGACCCAACTGGCACATATACTTGATACCAAATACAAAAACATGATGTGTAACCTGTTGGAAGAATGAAGTGGGTATGTCACTCACCAATTGGTCTGTTTGAGGCTGAGACAGGACCTCAGCACTTGGTGTCTGCAACAAAAGACAACAATATAACGTCAGAAACATTCTCTAGTATAAATCCCGACTAGATGATCAACTACAGATCATATTTGTATCAGTGAACATTATTACAGAAGGATCTGACTTCCTTATACCAGATTCTATAGAAACTTAACACTGTACAGTTCTGCTACCAACAATATGAGGACATTGTAACACACACTAGAGTTGTTGGTCCAAGCACATGAGGAAGGCAACTGAAACACACTCATGTCCTTCACAGCTTAAAACAATATGAGGACAGTGTAACACACACACTACAATCACTGGTCCTACCATATGAGGACTTCTTCTTAAACACACTCATTTCTTTCACAGCTTAAAACAATATGAGGACAGTGTAACACACACTACAATCACTGGTCCTACCATATGAGGACTTCTACTTAAACACACTCATGTCCTTCACAGCTTAAAACAATATGAGGACAGTGTAACACACACTACAATCACTGGTCCTACCATATGAGGACTTCTACTTAAACACACTCATGTCCTTCACAGCTTAAAACAATATGAGGACATGACGACTGAACACATGTAGAGTTCATGTTCCTGACTTCTAACTTCTCCTGCTGTTGTCAATAAAAGCTCTAGACCCAACACTGATGTAAAGCCATCTATTTCCCCAGAAATTAAATCATGTAAACTGATCAGCGGGAGGTTAAATGGACAAAAACATGTGTAAAAGGACAAAAATATCAAATGTAGTCAGAATAAAGATCACGCTGATGCTTTAAGGGAAAGTTTGGACTAACAAATGTTACAGACAATTACTTTCTCCTAATGCTAATGTTGATGTTGGGAAACTTTCCCTCAAACTGATTGTTTTAATACAATCAAAGTGCATTTCATTTATGCACTAGGCCCAACTGGCACATATACTTGATACCAAATACAAAAACATGATGTGTAACCTGTTGGAAGAATGAAGTGGGTATGTCACTCACCAATTGGTCTGTATGAGGCTGAGACAGGACCTCAGCACTTGGTGTCTGCAACAAAAGACAACAATATAACGTCAGAAACATTCTCTAGTATAAATCCCGACTAGATGATCAACTACAGATCATATTTGTATCAGTGAACATTATTACAGAAGGATCTGACTTCCTTATACCAGATTCTAAAGAAACTTAACACTGTACAGTTCTGCTACCAACAATATGAGGACAGTGTAACACACACTAGAGTTGTTGGTCCAAGCACATGAGGAAGGCAACTGAAACACACTCATCTCCTTCACAGCTTAAAACAATATGAGGACAGTGTAACACACACACTACAATCACTGGTCCTACCATATGAAGACTTCTACTTAAACACACTCATGTCCTTCACAGCTTAAAACAATATGAGGACATGACGACTGAACACATGTAGAGTTCATGTTCCTGACTTCTAACTTCTCCTGCTGTTGTCAATAAAAGCTCTAGACCCAACACTGATGTAAAGCCATCTATTTCCCCAGAAATTAAATCATGTAAACTGATCAGCGGGAGGTTAAATGGACAAAAAACATGTGTAAAAGGACAAAAATATCAAATGTAGTCAGAATAAAGATCACACTGATGCTTTAAGGGAAAGTTTGGACTAACAAATGTTACAGACAATTACTTTCTCCTAATGCTAATGTTAAAGTTGGGAAACCTTTCCTCAAACTGATTTTTTTAATACAATCAAAGTGCATTTCATTTATGCACTAGACCCAACTGGCACATATACTTGATACCAAATACAAAAACATGATGTGTAACCTGTTGGAAGAATGAAGTGGGTATGTCACTCACCAATTGGTCTGTTTGAGGCTGAGACAGGACCTCAGCACTTGGTGTCTGCAACAAAAGACAACAATATAACGTCAGAAACATTCTCTAGTATAAATCCCGACTAGATGATCAACTACAGATCATATTTGTATCAGTGAACATTATTACAGAAGGATCTGACTTCCTTATACCAGATTCTAAAGAAACTTAACACTGTACAGTTCTGCTACCAACAATATGAGGACAGTGTAACACACACTAGAGTTGTTGGTCCAAGCACATGAGGAAGGCAACTGAAACACACTCATCTCCTTCACAGCTTAAAACAATATGAGGACAGTGTAACACACACACTACAATCACTGGTCCTACCATATGAGGACTTCTTCTTAAACACACTCATGTCCTTCACAGCTTAAAACAATATGAGGACATGACGACTGAACACATGTAGAGTTCATGTTCCTGACTTCTAACTTCTCCTGCTGTTGTCAATAAAAGCTCTAGACCCAACACTGATGTAAAGCCATCTATTTCCCCAGAAATTAAATCATGTAAACTGATCAGCGGGAGGTTAAATGGACAAAAACATGTGTAAAAGGACAAAAATATCAAATGTAGTCAGAATAAAGATCAAGCTGATGCTTTAAGGGAAAGTTTGGACTAACAAATGTTACAGACAATTACTTTCTCCTAATGCTAATGTTGTTTTTGGGAAACTTTCACTCAAACTGATTGTTTTAGTATAATCAAAGTGCATTTCATTTATGCACTAGGCCCAACTGGCACATATACTTGATACCAAATACAAAAACATGATGTGTAACCTGTTGGAAGAATGAAGTGGGTATGTCACTCACCAATTGGTCTGTATGAGGCTGAGACAGGACCTCAGCACTTGGTGTCTGCAACAAAAGACAACAATATAACGTCAGAAACATTCTCTAGTATAAATCCCGACTAGATGATCAACTACAGATCATATTTGTATCAGTGAACATTATTACAGAAGGATCTGACTTCCTTATACCAGATTCTAAAGAAACTTAACACTGTACAGTTCTGCTACCAACAATATGAGGACATTGTAACACACACTAGAGTTGTTGGTCCAAGCACATGAGGAAGGCAACTGAAACACACTCATGTCCTTCACAGCTTAAAACAATATGAGGACAGTGTAACACACACTACAATCACTGGTCCTACCATATGAGGACTTCTACTTAAACACACTCATGTCCTTCACAGCTTAAAACAATATGAGGACATGACGACTGAACACATGTAGAGTTCATGTTCCTGACTTCTAACTTCTCCTGCTGTTGTCAATAAAAGCTCTAGACCCAACACTGATGTAAAGCCATCTATTTCCCCAGAAATTAAATCATGTAAACTGATCAGCGGGAGGTTAAATGGACAAAAACATGTGTAAAAGGACAAAAATATCAAATGTAGTCAGAATAAAGATCAAGCTGATGCTTTAAGGGAAAGTTTGGACTAACAAATGTTACAGACAATTACTTTCTCCTAATGCTAATGTTGTTTTTGGGAAACTTTCACTCAAACTGATTGTTTTAGTATAATCAAAGTGCATTTCATTTATGCACTAGGCCCAACTGACACATATACTTGATACCAAATACAAAAACATGATGTGTAACCTGTTGGAAGAATGAAGTGGGTATGTCACTCACCAATTGGTCTGTATGAGGCTGAGACAGGACCTCAGCACTTGGTGTCTGCAACAAAAGACAACAATATACCGTCAGAAACATTCTCTAGTATAAATCCCGACTAGATGATTAACTACAGATCATATTTGTATCAGTGAACATTATTAAAGAAGGATCTGACTTCCTTATACCAGATTCTATAGAAACTTAACACTGTACAGTTCTGCTACCAACAATATGAGGACAGTGTAACACACACTAGAGTTGTTGGTCCAAGCACATGAGGAAGGCAACTGAAACACACTCATGTCCTTCACAGCTTAAAACAATATGAGGACAGTGTAACACACACACTACAATCACTGGTCCTACCATATGAGGACTTCTACTTAAACACACTCATGTCCTTCACAGCTTAAAACAATAAGAGGACAGTGTAAGACACACTAGAGTTGTTGGTCCTACCACATGAGGAAGGCAACTGAAACACACTCATGTCCTTCACAGCTTAAAACAATATGAGGACAGTGTAACACACACACTACAATCACTGGTCCTACCATATGAGGACTTCTACTTTCCTGTTGGAGGTTGAGACAGGATGGAAGGAGAGCAGGGAAGTAGCTGGCACAAATGATTCTATTGACACAACAGGGTAGTGAGATTAATGAACTGAACACAACAGACTCTTTCAAAATAAAACAGGAAAAATGGCATGAAAATACAAACGTTGTAATATACAACCCTAACATAAACTCCTTAAAACAATGTTAATAACGTTAAGCCAAACTCAACTAACCCACCACTAAATATAAGAAACTCAAAAACCTTAGAATAACGTCAGAAACGCTGGGCCAGAGACCCAGACCTATTGGTTTGTGCTAAATACGAAAACATTATTATTAACATTTAAATCCCCCCAAACATATCTTGTGTTGAAAAAAAAAAGTGTGTGTTGCAGTTAGCTACACTTAAAAAGAGCTTAGACTGACTGTCTGTGCAGTTGCAGATGCAGAGCACGTGCAAGGTCGCAGGTCCCTTTAACTCCGGTGGAAATTTAAAAACAGTTAAATTTAACTTCTAATATCTATTGTTGAAGATAAATCTTAAGTAATTTTTTTAGCATTCATCATCATTCATTACACAGTTTGTTCAAATCGATTGTGTATTGTTTTAATTCCGTTTAACTAGCGTTAATTAGCTTGTTAAACATACAACCTTACCTTGCTAAATGTGCGTCGAGTCATGGATATCAAAGGTAAATACATACCTCAAGACAAATCTCTGCTGAGTGCTGAAGGTCCCGGATGTGCCGTTCACTCAGAGCTCCGGCGAGTTTGTATCTTGCCGTGACCAGCAGATCTTTGGTTGAGGCTTTCGAACAATCAGATGCAGCGTTACTCACGTGTTGACCAATCACAGACGTCGTTCTATGTTCCACTGACGAAATGCCGCATCCTCTCACCAGCCACGGGCTCTCCTCGTCCATTTAACAACAAAAACACAGCAACACTCGCTGTATTTGAGGTAGGAACACTTGAGAAGTGTCACAGTGTTTTGCAAACTGCTGTTACAGTTAATTTCGTTCCGTTAATTTGTTTGGTTCCTATTCTTAAGTAACACTTAATACACATGTGGTTAGCTTGCTGGTCTAGTTTAAGTTAGCATGGGCATGCTGTTCACTGATGGAGTAATGCCAAAATTGGCCTGATATTGTCAGTGTGTTATCATAAACATGTCCTAATTTGTCATGAAAAGAAGAGCAGCACCCTTAGACCCTCAGGTGAAAATACAGATAATAGATAAGCAATTTAAGAAAATAAGTATAATGTGTATAATAAATGATTTTACTGTCACTTTCCTGGGTCTGTTGACCCAGCATTTTAAGTTTTAGTTTGTTTGGATGTCGATGTTTATTTATAAGTTCTTTAGGTTAGCTAAGTTCATTTGTTTATTAGATTACCCTTGTGATGTCTGTTTTATTGTGAAAGTCCTTGTCCTATATGCAGTGAGTCTAGTTTTGTTTCCCCTTGTCTTGTTAGGTCTGATTTGTCCCAGCTGTTCCTCATCCCCTCATTGTCTCTCTGTGTACTTACAATGGCTTGCAAAAGTATTCGTCCCGCTTTTCCACATTTTGTCACATTACTGCTACAAACATGAATCAATTTTAATGGAATCCAATTTCAGCAAAAGGTGGTTCTACAAAGTATTGACTCAGGGGGCTGAATAATTAGGCACACCCCCCTTTTCAGTTATTTATTTGTAAAAAATGTTTGGAATCATGTATGATTTTCGTTCCACTTCTCACGTGTACACCACTTTGTGTTGGTCTTTCACGTGGAATTCCAATAAAATTGATTCATGTTTGTGGCAGTAATGTGACAAAATGTGGAAAAGTTCAAGGGGGCCGAATACTTTTGCAAGCCACTGTAAGTCCTGTCCTCATTTGTTCAGTGTCAGGTCATCTGTTGTCTTTGGTGCCACGTTTCCATGTTCCAGGTATGTTTGTATCCATGTCAGGTTTCATGGTTTGTCCCCAGGTTAGGTTATTGTTTAGCTTCACTTCTGCCTTTTGTTTTGTAATCTTTTAATTCAATTAAATTCAATTTTATTTATATAGCACCAAATCACAACAACAATCGCCTCAAGGCGCTTTATATTGTACAGTAGATCGCACAATAATAGATACAGAGGAAAAACCCAACAATCATATGACCACCTATGAGCAAGCACTTTGGCGACAGTGCGAAGGAAAAACTCCCTTTTAACAGGAAGAAACCTCCAGCAGAACCAGGCTCAGGGAGGGGTGGGGCCATCTGCTGTGATTGGTTGGGGTGAGAGAAGGAAGACAGGATAAAGACATGCTGTGGATTAATAACAAGCATGATTCAGTGCAGAGAGGTCTATTAACACATAGTGAGTGAGAAAGGTGACTGGAAAGGAAAAAACTCAGTGCATCATGGGAATCCCCCATCAGCCTACGTCCACTGCAGCACAACTAAGGGAGGATTCAGGGTCACCTGATCCTGCCCTAACTATATGCTTTAGCAAAAAGGAAAGTTTGAAGCCTAATCTTAAAAGTAGAGATGGTGTCTGTCTCCCGAATCCAAACTGGAAGCTGGTTCTGCCTATTTTACCAGCCTTAATAAACAGCTTGCTTTCTGTTAATATTAAAATTTTCTTTCACGTTCCTTTGTGTCTGCATTTTGGGTCCATTCCTCAAATTCATACATGTGTCTAACCGTTTTTCCCCACTCGGCGACACACCCGTCGGGGGTCAAACTCTGGTAATTGGTGATTCTGTTCTCAGACATGTGAAGCTAGAGACACCGGCAACCATAGTCAATTGTCTTCCAGGGGCCAGAGCAGGCGACATTGAAGGAAATTTAAAACTGCTGGCTAAGTGTAGTGAAGTAGATTCTGGGGTAGGATTTTACATGATGTCCACAAACGCACCACTAACATCCACACCTTCCCAGTTGACAATTAGCAGGCTTATAAGAAACAGCTGCGCTTCACTACCAGAAGGAGTCATTTGGTAGTCTTGTCCATCCAAGGTGGCATTAGGCAGTTAAGCGCTGCAGATCTCTACAGGAAAGTTACTCAGTTTAGTATTGCCCTTTAGAGAGTGGTAAGTGGGACTCTTGTGTTCATCATAACGTGGCATAGTAGGGTGGACTTTGACAACTGTTTCCCTCTTTTGTTGCTGGCTTGCACTATACTACTGCTGTCTTGTCATATGCTGTTTTGTTTGTTACGCAATGCTTTTATAAAAAACAGTAATTTGGGGTGTATTTGTTTTATGTAGATCTTTTACTAATCTGTTTAACGTTTTACGCTTTCTTTTATTGCTTTAGTGGAGGTGTGGCCGCTTGTTGAGGAGCTAGGCACATGAGGTGGAATCCCTCCCCGATGCATGCAAGTGTACACACCGGGCATAGGTAGATTGCACCGTTTAGTGTGAGTGAGGTCTGCAGTGAAATCACATGGGTGAGATATTGGTGGCGCCCTTGGGCACTCCTCCCTGTAGGTTGCCTCCTCAAGTGGCCGGTCTCCACCATTTTGTTTAGTTGCTCTTTTATCATGTTGTGATTGTTTTTAGGGTAGCATCCTGGTAGGGAGTCTGGTCGTTTTAATTAACTATTTTGCCGTCTCAACCCTGCTACCTTAAGTGCCTTTTTGATTTTATAATTCTATGTTTTTAGTAGTTCTTAATAAACCTTGATTTGTAAAATTCACCTGCCTCATGTTTGCCGTTAATAACGAGTCTGTGGGCTTTGGTTGCCAGTGTAACACTTACATTGGCTAGAGATATCTTTCCTGGGTTGTAACTCCCTCCCCCAGGTGGCGTTGTCAACATCTTAGTTACCGTCCCCGGTTATTCCTCATTCGCGCCACCACATAAGGGTAAAAGTAAATTCAGTAAAATCATAATTCACACCGGCAGTAATGACACCCAGTTACGCCAATCGGAGGTCACTGAAATCAATATCGAATCAGTGTGTAACTTTGCCAAAACAATGTTGACTCTGTAGTTTTCTCTAATCCCCTCCCCAATCAGACCAGGAGTGACCTGTTTAGCTGCATTTCTCCTTAAATTGCTGTCTGAGTGTTGTCCCAGAAATGATGTGGGCTTCATAGATAATTGGCAAAGCTTCTGGAGGAAACCTGGTCTTGTTAGGAGAGACGGCATCCATCCCACTTTGGATGGAGCAGCTCTCATTTCTAGAAATATGGACAAATTTATTAAACCCCCCAAAATATGACTATCCAGATTTGGGACCAGGAAGCAGAGTTGCAGTCTTACACGCCTCTCTGCAGCTTCTCTCCTCCTGCTACCCCCCCAAAAACCCATCTCCATTGAGACTGTGTCAGCTCCCAAACAGACAAAAAACAAACTAAAAACCAGCAAAAAACAATTTAAACATAAAAAAAAATCAAAAAGAAAGAACAATACAGTATCCACATCTGAACCAAAGAGTAAAACATTGTGGATTATTAAATATTAGGTCGCTCTCTTCCAAGTCTCTGTTAGTACATGACTTAATTGATCAACAAATCGATGTACTCTGCCTTACAGAAACCTGGTTGCAGCAGGATGATTATGTTAGTTTAAATGAATCCACACCCCCCCCGAGTCATTCTAACTACCAGAAATCGCAAAGCACAGGCGGAGGGGCGGTGTGGCAGCAATTTTTCCACACCAGCCTATTAATTAACGAAAGACCAAGACAGACTTTTAATTCATTTGAAAGCCTGATGCTTACCCCTGTCCACCCCAGCTGTAAAACTCAGAAACCAGTCTTACTTGTTATCATCTATTGTCCACCTGGGCCTTACAGAGTTTCTGTCTGATTTCTCAGACTTTTTATCTGATTTAGTGCTCAGCTCAGATAAAATAATTATTGTGGGTGATTTTAACATCCATGTAGATGCTAAAAATGACAGCCTCAACATCGCATTTAATCTGTTATTAGACTCAATTGGCTTCTCTCAAAATGTAAAAGAACCCACCCACCACTTTAATCACACTCTAGATCTTGTTTTAACATATGAAATAGAAACTGAACATTTAACAGTGTTTCCTGAAAACCCTCTGCTGTCTGATCATTTCCTGATAACATGTACATTTACAGTAATTGATTACACAGCAGTAAAGGCCCTGGTGTGGTGCAGATGGCCCCAGCCAGCAGAACAGGACCCGGTGCAGTGAGATGGCCTCAGAAAACAGCACAGGCCCTGGTGTGGTGCAGACAACTTCTGGTAGCAGCAGAGGTCCCCAAAAAACATTTTCCAAGAATTTACAGAATAGTTTAAAATACTCTTAAAAAGCTTGTTAGAAAAAACTAAAATCCATTTAAGATAGTAGAAGGAAAAAAACAACAACCTAAAATTCAAAGCAGACATTCAACAAGGAGACATGCTGCTGCCATCTTGGAATTCACAGAGTCAAGACTGAGCCTGATGATCATACTGAATCGCATGACAGCGGCAGGAATCTCTAAGTTCAACTGCAGATTGCAGATGCAATTATATTAATGCAGATTAATATAAACTCTTCAAGGGTCAAAATCTGCACACACATCATTCTGCTTAGTGAAGGTCAGACAATTTGTGCATTGATCTTGAGAAGTAAGACTCATTAAATAATAGTAATATAATTACACAAATGTTGAAAATTTATATTTTGAGACATTTTGTCAACAACAAAAAACCCCAAGATGTGCAGGCACTGATAACTGAATCTAAAGACCTTCATTTTTGTCAAGATTTGCCTGATTTAACTGTTGTTACCCTTGCATAAGCCCCAAGAAGGGTATAACCTGGGTCAAATGTGTTATTGTGTCTGACACACCTACAAAATGAGGACTCGCAGAGTGACGTCACTATAACCTGGGTCAAATGTGTTATTGTGTCTGACACACCTACAAAATGAGGACTCGCAGAGTGACGTCACTGAAAGTGTGTTTAAAGTGTGTTTTGTTCCAAAACTGGCCAGTAGGCGGCGAAACTGAAAGTGAGCAAAAACGCTAAACACACTTAAACACACTTTTTCATAAAATTGTGATATTTCAGGACATTCGAGATTTTTGGTTTGGGAGCATGTTGGGAGCCTCTAGAACACTTTAGAAGGCTCGGAAAAATGAGGACCTCAAAAATGTCCTCATTTTTCCGAGCGTCCTCATTTTGTGAGTGTGTTATCATAAAATTGTCCTCAGATGTCACGAAAACAAGTACACACACACACACACACACACACACACACACACACACACACACACACACACACACACACACACACACACACACACACACATCTGCAGTTCTATTGGGCATCTGCCCCAAAGGTAGTACAATCAGCCAGGGTCATAAGTGAGGACAGACAGGCTGACCTTCACTGCTGCAGGACCTCTAGGACACAGTGGGAGGCAGGGAGGGAGGTAAAAGAGAGCCAGAAACCAGTCTAGATGGCAGATGTCAAAGCATAAAGTGCTGTGAAAAAGTGATTGCTTAGTTGTGTTTTTTGCATTCCTTCCTAAACCTATTAACTCATTGTGCCACCTTTGGCAGAAATATCTGCAATCAAACATTTGCAATAACTGTCAATGAGCCTTTCACAGCACTGTGGAGGAATTCTGGCTCACTCTTTCTTATAGAATTATTATAATTCAGCCACACTGGATGGTTTTGGAGCTGTTTAAGGTCATGCCAAAGCGTCTTAATCAAATTTGAGTACGGATTTCTTTAGGTTATTCTAAAACCTTTTAAAAACTATTATTATTATTAGTATTCTTCTTCTTCTTCTTCTTCTTATTATTATTATTAGTAGTAGTAGTGGTAGTATTTGAGCCATTCAGAGGTGTACTAGCTGGGGTGTTTTTGATCACTGTCCTGCATAACCCGGGTTACCTTGAGCTTCAGGGCAAGAACTGATGGCTGCACATTCTTATGGTGACAGTGTGATTTGTGGCTCAGCTGCAGGTTGAAGAGGTGGGGCCAGTTGGCTAAGGGAGCGATGGTGGTGGGGAGAGTGGTACACCTTGCATGCATGTGCTAATTATTCTCCCTACCCATATAAGTGCAGGGATGGAGGAGAGGATGGAGATGAACAGGATGAAGTACAAAGTCTCTGAGGCTGGGCAGTTGTTGAAGTGAGCATTTTTCTGTGCAAGTGATTAATGAAAAACTGCCTGCACTAACTGGATCACTACTAACTACCTTGCTCCATGTGGTTACTGAGAGGAGCCTGGTACAATTCTTCTTCAGGATTTTCTGGTAGAGAGAAGAATTCGTGGTCCCACCAACTCATCCAAAAACAACCCCAGACCATCACACTACCACCACCATGTTTGACAGTTGGTATGATGCTCCTATTAAATGCTGTGTTAGTTTTATGCCAGATGTATTGGGACAGAAACCTTCCAAAAAGTCCACAGAATATTTTCCCAAAAGTCTTGGGGATCATCAAGATGTTTATTTGGCAAATGGGAGATGAGCCTTTGTGTTCTGCTTCTTCTTCTCCGCTGTGGTTTTCTCCTTGGAACCCTCCCATGGATGCCATTTCAGCCCAGTCTCGTTCTTATTGTTGAATCATGAACACTGAGGACTTAACTGAGGCAAGCGAGCCCTGCAGTTCTTTAGATGTTGATCTGTGTTCTTTTGTGACATTATGAGTCATTGATGCGCTGGTAGGCTGACCACTCCTGGGAAGGTTCACCACTGTGGATAATGGCTTTTGCCTAAGTCCGCTGGACTCTCAAAGCCTTAGAAATTGATTTTTAACCCTTCTGTTAATAGACTGACAGATGCCTTTGTTTTCTCAGCTCTTTCTTTAGATCACGGCGTAAATTGTTTCTTTTTAAGATCTTTTTGTCAGACAGGTTTTATTTAAGTAATTTCTTGATTCAGCAGTTGTGGCAATAATCATTATTGAGTGTGGAAAATACAATTGAACTCAGCTTTTCAATATGTGTGGTTAATCACAATCAATTCAGATTTTAACTTTTTTGATGATCTGAAACATTTCAGCGTGACAAATATGCATAAAACTAAGAAATCACAGGGAATCACATGCTTTTTCTGCTCTATATAGATGTTAAATGTTTAAGAGTTAATGAGTTGTGAGAAAGGCCTTGAAAAAACAACAATTAGAGAGACTAGAAACAAATAAAGCACTCAATTTTCTCTGAACAGAGACACAGAGACAAGTTAGTCTACATTGCCGGGGGTTTTCAGTTTGTAGTTGGCAAGAAAATGTTGGCAGCTCTTAAAGAAAACTGTCTGGTTGGCTGCCTGTCTGTTAGTAACTTTGATATATTTCCTGCCGATACAAAACCCAATCATCATTTTAGTTAACCCCCAGGAAAATGATCATCTACTGAACGCTGATGAACGAATAAACGGGTTATTACACTAGGATTAAATCTGATGGTATATTGATAGAAGATGGATATGTCACATCCAAAGTAACTGCATTAACCTCCAAATACAGTCATGATACCACATGAGTACAAAATGTTCATACTGCGTTCGATTTCTCTGTTATGGTGTAATTTGACCTATTAGTGAGCATGTTCATGCTGGCTTCAACACAGACTTTTTTCCACTGCCAACATGACAGTTCAAGGTCCCAAATCAGATTATAAGACTCTGACTGCAACAACCTGGTGCCAGATTGCTTTACAACAATCCATAACTCACAGAAACCACATTAACAGAATCTTTGAGTGACCAAGTGTATAATGGAGTCCAGATAGAAACCTCTGCTGTCAGACGTTAAAGTTGACACCACTTAGACGAAATGTCTTATTTTTACACTGTGTGAAAAAGAGATATAGAAATACAATGTGCAGGGAAAAAGCTGTGAAAGTAGCATCTCCCACAAACGGTCACCTTTCTTCACAGACCAATTTTGTCTAGGAGTGCCATGCCAGTATTAATACAGTTGTGACCTTCCCCCTGTAACCTCCTGATCCTCTTCAGCATACATAGTTTACAGGCTGGCTGTCCAACCCTGGATAAATCACATTTGATCTGTTCTTTCTCTCTCTCTCCCCAAATACTGCTCTCAGGAGAAGACACGTGAATACCAACTAAAAGCAAAGACACAATGGACTGATGTTAGCTTGACAGAATCAATGGAACCCAATAGCAGGTAAAAAACCCAAACAAACAAAATGCAGAGTAAGGTGTTTATTTGTATGCCTTCCTGTGTCTACCATGCATTTAAATACTGTACTGCATGTGTTATATAAAGGGGGCAGACTGAAAAAAAGGTGCAATTTTTAAGTAGTTCAAATACCTTGCAGTACAAATATTGTGCAACAAGAGGAAAAGCCTGACAACTTTTCATAATATTCATTAATAAGATAGTTTGTGTGAACATATTCAGGGGTTAGGTGCTTAGAAAGAGGGGGTTTGTAAATATTTACCACCTCAAGTGAGGTTAAAGAAGTGGGTCCAGGGCACAGGAGGCCTCAGGAGAAACATGTTGAGAGTCAATAATTATATAGGAGGGCCCCTCTGGGGCTTCTGTAGAATCAGAAAAAGATGGTGAGAGATGAAGGACAGATTAAAAAAGATGCCTACTGGCACTTGAGGTCCATCTGTACCTTCATTAATGTGCACAAATATACATATATGTATGTATGAGTGCGTTCCCAACTGTGCATTACTCACAGGTCAGCTCTTACGTACGCACAGATCTTCTAGATGTACCCTGCAAAAAGGGGAAAATATCTTATAGCGACAGATAGCATCATGTCAGCTTCATACTGAAGGGAGAGAAAGCATCTGTTTATCACTATTTTTAAGTCATTAGTTTAAAATCTCAGAGGTAACTTTCCCATTATACTTTTCTCCAGAGGGGTTGCAACAACCAGATACAGAAATAGCCACATAGTATTGAATCAGACAAGTGGCAAATAAATAAATAAATAAAATGATGCAGCCCTCAGTGCCACATTATAAAGAGTTTACATTCAGAGGTACAGAGCTGTCTATCATGAACCTGCTATTAATAAAAAAACATAATAAAAAAATGAGGCCATCACTGGCAATAAAAGTGCTTTTTCCTCATTTTCCTTTTTACAGAAAGTCTGATAGCACATCTATGTGTGGAGTATTAGAAGATAAATTCTGTTTCAGGAAAATGAATTAGTTAAAAGACGGTGTCTTGGTGAGAAATGGCTCTGTCATGAGGAGAAAGCACAACAGTGGCGATAATAAAGTAAAATGATCTCAGCCGCCTGGGTAGTTTTAACAAACCAGCGAAAGCAAACTTTTTGTATTCAAGACTAACTGGTTATCTAAAGAGCCTGGAAAGAACACATCCCCGAGCAAAGACCAACACATCACCATGTTACCAGCTGACAAGGGGAGGTGCACTGTTGTTCTAAACACAGCAGATTATCACACAAAAATTCCTCTTCACACACACCATCACATCACAAACTCTACTGCCTTCACCAACAAGGTCCAGAAACCTGCACTTGATCCAGATGAAACCATAGTGTCCTCTGATGCGGTCGCTCTCTTCTCTTGCATACCTACAACTGAAGCAGCAAAGACTGTCAGAAAGTAGCTACAACAAGACAGACTTAGAAAAATGAACCAGCTTCACCCCATATCTACTCTGATCTCTGCCTTACCACCACATAAGTTAAATATAACAAAGTTTCTACAAATAAAAACATGGATGTTCTCTGGGCTCACCACTGTCATCCATTGTAGACAACCTTTACATGCAGGAAGTGGAAAGACAGGGCTCTTTTAAAGGGACAGCACCCATCCACTGGTACAGGTACGTGGATGACACCTCAGGCTGAGGTCTGGAGTTTTACTGAGCCATTGCAACATCTTGATTCTTTTCTTTTTCAGGTGTGGATTTGCTGCTCTGCTTGGGATCAGTGTCTTTTTGCATGGCCCAAGTAAAATCCAGCTTTAGCTGCTGGACAGTTAGCCTCACAGCTGACTCTTAAATACTCATTGACTGCAAGGCTACAAGGTAGTCACATCAAATGTGCACTATGGTGAAACATCTCCACTTTTGTCTCTTCCAGAGGACATCATTCTAGAAGTCTTGCAGTTTGTTCAGATGCAGCTTTGAAAAGTAAACCATGTCGTTTAGAGAGAAGAGGCTTTTTCAGTGTTTTCTAATTTAACATTTGTAATGCTTCCGAGCTCTGTAGAGTCTAAGACATAACTCTTGAGTGTTTGCAGTTTCTCTGAGCATTACGCAATCTGTCCTTGGGGTGAATTTGCTGGGAAGATTGTGGTAGTGTGCTAACACACACCTGAATGGTCCAGACCAGCAAACGGTCAAAACTATCATGTTTAAAGAGTTGGTCATGCTTTCTGATGATCAGTTAACCAAGTGAGTCAATGAAATTAAAATGACAAAAATAAATTACATTAAATTACTGAAACAATGTTGAGGACATCCTGTTGATCACCACTGATGATCAACAGGATGTTGTCAACATCATTTCAATAATAACCAGGGGTGTAAAAGGAAATCAACAATGATTCAATGACATTTTTCAGTCTGAGCAAATCTCATCGATCTGACGTTGTTTGATAATGAACCAAAAGTTGAAAAAAATGAAGCAATGTCAGAATTCGAAGTCTATCCAGTGACATGTAGTTTGAGAGAAATTATATTGATTTAACATTATTCCAACTATTGTTTGCTATCTTTGAGGAACAGTCCTATAAAGTTTAAACAACAAATTCTTTTAACAAATTCAATTTTTATAGTGTAAGTAACCATTTTTATAGTGCATTAACAGCTCAGATTTAGTCACCATTGTTTAAAGTACAAGTGCATCTCAATAATAAGAGCCTGAGAGTCTCTGTGGTGATATATTCACTGAGCTTTTCAGTCTTCACAGGCTGAAATTTCAAAAACAAACCATCAACTAAATCAAAATTTTACTAATCGTATATAAAATATTATGGATGTTGTGGTGAAGACTAAAGACTAAAAGCCTGAAATTAAATTAAAATTTTGCTAATATGATAATATGTTTCTGCACTACTGACTATCCCCACCCCAAACACACACACATTCACTTACACTTTGCATTTCTTTCCACATTTGTCTTATTTCACACTGGTCAGATGTGTGTGTGTCCTGATTCATGTGCACTGATGTTTGAGGAGCCAGACAAACATGCACATATGCACAAGCATCCTGATTCTGGTTTACAAATTGCATGCAGACTGAGTGCTGGCACTTTGGGCCCTGTCCTGTTCCAGCTGGGATCTTATCAGTGTGTGTGGTGGGTGGTAATCAGAAGATATAATATATCAGGCAGCTGGCCGGCCAAACACAATGGAGGGAGCATCACTGCTATAACCACAAAGTCATCACACTCTCAGCAGCCAACGTGTCCTTGAAATGGAGAATGAGACCGAAGTGGAAAAATTACAAGTCCAGGTCCCAGTAATGAAGAGTTTGGCCAACCCTATCCACACTCTGGTCTCACTCTTTTTTCTTACACTGCCTGATTTTGTGTTTTTAAAGACGAGATTGGATTCCACATGTGGTCCTTGCAAAGTCCTTCTTGTAGCAAGACTTACCACTGAGAAGCCATCTTGGTAGTGCCTCTGGGGAGTTATTTGGGTTTTTATTTTGAAGCCTCTGTATAAATGAATGAGGGAAAGAAAACAACGGAGAAACAGAACGCATCGGATTAAAAAAACATTTAAAAACTTTGCCGGCTTTAATGACTTTACTACACACGTGGAAACCATCCATGCACATGTGCATGAAGCACAATAGCTGTCTGCTATTGTGCTTCATGTACACAGTCAAGAAAAATAAGTACCTGTATCTTTACAAGTGGGTATTCCTGTCACAGCACAGAAGGAGCTGTTGTCAGCTGTGAATATTTGTCAGTGCAACAACGTGATTGGCTCATAGATTTCCTGATTTAGCTGGTGATTGGCTCCATGGGAGGCTGAATGGTTGGCCTGTAGGGTGTGATTCCTGAGGTAGTACCAAAGTCCTTCTACAAGCAAGGATTGCTATTTGGCAGTGATGCTGAAAGGCTTCCAAACACCTATTAGGCAATTATTTTAAATAATTATCTAAATTAGCTTTAATTTTAGTGATCCCCAGGACATTAAAAATGGTATATTTGCAATTACTAGTCATACATGACAAAAAAACCCCACTAATTAGAAATCAGCTGAATTATCTTAAAAACACTTCTTTCTTTCTTGAAGTGTCATGTCTCTGGGTCTGTGTACTGCTTGTAAGAATTTCCTGCCAACTGTCTTTCTAAAGATAAACATCACATTTTGTAGTTGAGTTTCCGACAGTTTTCATCATTACTGTGAGAATTACTTCATCCCATGAGGCTTTCAGATTATATACCCAAAGTTATTTAAAGACTATATCAGTATTTTTTTTATTTAAAGAAAGCTTATTGCATTTTAGCTATTCCCTATTATTAAAAATAATAATAAAGTACACAATTTTTGTGCATTGTCTCACAAAGGTTCGCTTCCTTTGGTACTAGAGCCTAACATGTAATAAGAGAGCAACAACGTGGTGACACTGTGCGGTGTGGGATTGTTTAATCTAAATTCTTTTATTCCATCTGCTGCAGCGCCTCTCTCCAGGGGTCCAGCACTACTCTGGTGCTGGCTGTCACTGCTCTGTTCACTGCCTGCCTAAATGAACAGCCCTGCCTGTATCTCAGGGTCACCTTCTCCAGCGTCGAGCTCCCACTGCCACTACCTCACCCCCCTACCCCCAGCTTTCCTTGCTCTCTCTCTCTTTCTCTCTCCAAACTGTGGTTTTCATGATGTCTTTACTAATGCACATTATACTTTATAACATTTCCTTCACACTGACTTTTTTTTCTGACAGGCATCTATGTATTGATGTGGCCTACAGGTCTAAAAACTGAGGCCACTGCAGAACACCTGTATTGTTTCTTAAGGCCTGTGAGGACCAACTCCTCTGCTTGCAAAACAAGTCTGAGTCTATAGAAGTCTATAGGAAAGCAACCCTGCTCCTCGAAACCTTTACTGATGGATTTATGGTCTCAAGTTTCAAGCCCCATATAATATGGCATGATGTTCACGCTGTTCATTCTGCTCTTATGCAGAGAAAAACATATGATAACACAGGGTTTGCTTTTGGGTGAGCCTACCTTGTAATTGATGAATTGCTAACCATATGAGTAGCAGATGGTATGCTATACCTCAGTCAGATCAAAGCTGTGCTTGTGAAATATGGTTTTCAAAAAACAAGGCAGCTGCCCAAAATGCATCGGCCAAGGCTTCAACATCTTCCATATACCCTCCTGCAAAAATCTCTGAGGTTTACTTACATTTTCCATTTTCTATGTTGAATCAAAACTTGTTTGACCCAAGTATACAGCATTATGTTGATTTTACCAACAGAACTTACTCTTAACAGCACTTAGGTCTATCAATATCTGTTTGTATAAGTTATCGTCCAATTACTTTTAAATCTCTGAAAACGGGCCTAACAGTTAATGCAACACTTTTATTAAGGCCATTAAAAGTCTGCACTGCAGTCAGGTCTTTATTGTTTGATTTAAAAATCAATTTTGGAGTTGTACAAAAGCAAAATCACATAAATTGCATCATTGCTATGAAACATATAGAACTAATCGTTTTATTAAAGAAATTAACTCCTCCTCACAGTTGCTGTCCAGCACATCTGCAGAGGTGGTGCGCCACACCAAATTCCTACATCAAACTGAACTTAAATTTTAGTGCTCTCATTTATTTTCTATGATGTCAATGCCATATTTCACCATTATCTAAAGAATGAAAACCGCCCTTTCTGAACAACCACAAACATCTTAAGAGAGAAATAACCTTTGCTTCCAGCTCTGCATTAAGCTTTGAAACTGAGTGTTTTGGAGCAGCAAACAGAAAGGTGGCATTCAGCGTAGTGCTGCCCTCTCTTTCTCAGTAAATGTTGTATTTATGTAGTTTTGAGAGTAAAAGGTTTGCTTGTTAAAATATAAAGTGTCTTTTTTCTGTCTCACTATATTTTGTGTACTGTGATGTAATACAAAAAAATTAAATCAAAAGCAAAAATGACTTTCACTCATTTAACAAAATGAGAATCAACTTGGGGTCTTTATGACTGATGATTAAAAATCAGCATTTAGGGAGCAGGCCTTCCTGTCAGCATGACGGGCTTGCGAAAGCTTGATTAACCTATTTTTAGGTTCACACGATTGACTTTAATTTCCAAATCATGTTTTGAAGTCCCATTGAACAAAAAACAATTAATAGCATTCCTTTATTTCTATAGCTTGGACCAAAGACTTTCTCACATGCTACAAATTAGAAACAAATTTTCGACAGAATTGACCCTGGGATCCAATTAAACCTTTAATATTCCCAGTAATTACACAAGGCTAAGGAATCCAGGTCTACAGAAGAGCTTTTTGATTGATCAGTGGATCAATCCAGCAATTAATCACCTCATTAATTACATCAGGTGCCCAATTTCGATCGGGTTGAAAGTCAAACCAAAGAGATAATAGGTGATATATACCCTGACTGCTGAGTTAGAGAAGCTCAACAGTCAGTTTTTTTGGGTCAGAGTTTCCATTATGAAACCCCCAGATATGTACAGCAGATTAGGCTGATCATATTCACTTCAGTGTTGTGAAACGGAAAGACAATATTCTCATGTGCAGTGAGCCCACATGCTGACATGACCTTTAAACATGGACTTAAAATGCAGCTTTTTGCAGTTTTCTCCAGTTAGTTATGAGACAACATATAAAACATCCAGGGAACGAGTAAGTGTTCCTGTTACTTTACATCATAGACATAAAGTTGGTTGAGTGTTTCTGTTAAAACTATGATCCCATGATGTTGATGCTCAGTGTTATATAAAAACATTGTTCTGCACAAATATTAGATTTTGGCATTAGATTGTGAACTGCTGAGGGTAAATTCATTGATCTGGAGGATTTTGGTTGCAGTTTTTAACAGAGCCTGAAGGTGTTTTCCAGTCCTGAAAATTTCATGTGGCTACAGTAACTTCTGTGCTTAAGAATTTAGCAGAAACGATGGAAAAAATCAGCTCTTGATGCATGCTCAAAAATCCAGGCAAGGAAATCCCAGAAAGTTGTTATTGTTCTTCTCCTTCAGTCAGTTGAAGAAGTCACTTTTAGTCTGGGAAAAAAAAACAAGGCAACTTGAAAAGGGCAAAGTTTCATCACGTGCCTGTATACCTTGAGGGCCTCTAACGTGGAAAGTAGTCAAATTTTGCTTCTTTAAATATCACTGAAGTTATTGCACAAAAGCACCAGCTGACTGTGGACATCAGAGACAGCCATGGATTTATTTATGTTTTAACTGAACGAGCCTAGCATCTTTTTCTTTGCTTTTTTTTGGTACTGTTTACAAGTGAGTGTACAACACTGTATAATAAGGAGTGAGCATTCTTCCTGACACTGGAAAACCATAAGATTTCTAAGCTCCTTATCTGTTATGCTTGGGTGGCAGGAAAAATACTTTTACTGGTGGCATATCTCTGGCAGTGTGAACGCCTCATAACTGTGGAGTGTTCATCAGATAGCGAGGGTAAAACTGATGAAAGCCCTGTGAGATAACATGTTGATAGTACACATTTCACCTCTCTTTCTCTGTCTCACCCTAACCACATGCAACACTTGATAACACTGAGGCTGTGTCAGTGTACTACTCCTGCCCCCCCCCTTTGTGAAGACCTCATTGTTTACGCAGAGAGCCAAACAGTGGTTCATTCCCCCCGGGCCGCACTCATTGCTTGTGTAAGTGATATGGTTGTTGGATACTAATTGCATTAGCCCAGCGGGTTATTGAAGTTTTGCTCCACAACTTGTGGTCAGCACAGAAAAGATGACCTCAGTCACCAACCCAATCAGTAGGTTGAGCATCAGTGAGCGCACGCATGCAGGGCGGTGAGTTGTGAGACACGGCATGGTTCCCATTAGTGTCAGCCACACGGGGAAATATGGAGGTTATTTAGCTTCAACAGAGGAACGAGAGCCAGAATCTTAACATTGAACTGTTGTGGTTAAGAGGCCCCCTGCTCTGCAGGCTCTGCCTATTTTAGAAATGCAGCTTTGATGGTGGCTTGTATTAAATTTGCAGTTTTTGTAGACACTTGTTATCATTTCATTAAAACGGCCAAAGGAGAAAGTTTTTTCTGCTCTTTAGTGATATACCTCACATGTACAAGCCGTGACAGCAGGGTCGGTATTGTTCAGCATGCACCTTGTGAGTCCGTAGGTATTATTTTTGTATTGTTGCAACAACTATGTTTTTTTTTCTAGTGAGTATTAAAAGGACTGACAGATTAGATCAGCTTGATGGTGATGCTACCACTAACAAAGATGGGTGTTGGCTGACCCACAAGGCCTCAGTAAAGGGTGCCCTTCAGTTCATGCCCATGTTCCACAATCGTTTTAGTTCCTAATGTACTTTAACTTCCTGTAAAAACAGAAGTGCAGTGCCATGTCTTTAACTACCTGCGCACACTCATGACAAATGTGTGTATGCGCTTCTAAGGTTCTGTAACCACAGTGGCAGGTTTACATACATCAATCAACTGTAAGTGAACCACGCTGCAGCTTGGAGCCTGGTGAATTAAGAATGTGATACTAAAAACTGCAGAAAAACTGAGGTACCTGGATTGGCTACTTGGCTGGCGCCAAAAGAAAACCAGTCCCTGTAGACTACAGTTACTTTCAATGGCTTCCTTAAGTCCCAAGGGGTCGCCACAGTGGATGAATCAGCATGTTTTATTTGGCACAGGTTTTACACTGGATGTCCTTTCTAGCATATCCCCCCATTTATACAGGTTTGGGACCGGCACCAGGAATACATAAGCTTGTGACCCCCCTGAGGGTTAGTTTGTGTTTCCTCCTGGAATCCACCAGGGATCCTTCACATGTTAAAACTGCCAGCATCCAAACAATAAAAAACATCTTTACAGCATGATAAAATAATATTTGGAGGCTTAAAGGCAATCTTCAGCTACCACCAACTTTAAAAGTTGAATGTTTTATTGTCATGTTGTCTTCAGTATCCCTCAGTTTCCACTGACTCGCTTGCACTAAATGTGCTTGAGTGACTGAATTAATTCAGCTCAATCACGGTAAATTCACATATTTTATTTCTTTGACTGCAGAAAAAGTCCTACTGTGTCTTTCTGCAAGCTGTGCACCTGTGCGTGTAATGTATTTTTAGCTGGCGTACAAACAGCTTTTTGAAGACGTTAATGATTTGAGTGCTCCTTGGCATCGTGGTCGGTGTGCTCCCATGACTATTTAAATTTTGCTTCCTAAGTGACTTTTAAGCTACTGGTTTCACCAAAGCAAAATACAATGAACACCAGGATGTGATCAGAGTCTGGTAGGATGTCTGTGATTAATTTTAATAATAACATTGGTGAGCAGCTAATTAAATTCTATGACTGCACATGGAGGGAGCTGATTAAGAGGGGTACTCAGAGGGCATGGAAATGACAGCAGGTCATTATTTAAGCCTTGGGCAGTCTGTCTGGATATTTTTAAATGTGTGACTTTGAAATCATGAGGGAATATACACAAACAACACACGAGCAGATAGCACAGATATTTAACATCCTTCTCAACCACACCTCTTCAAATTTCCATTAAACATGGGTCAAACTTCAGAAAAGTATTTCGTGCAAGTGCAACTTAGTGAAGTCCAGTCAGTCTGGACTGACACATTGTGTCAGTAACAATTGTCAGATAGATTTTACTGACAGGGGATATAATGGAGGGGATATAATATTTACCTTCAGTGGACTTGCTGCAGAGCAGCCTGAAGAGAGAAGAATCGCGGTGCTGAGGCAATTCCAATTTGTCGTGCGAGTGTCGCTCGTTGGTCACAGAGAGTTAATGAGGCGAGGCCCTGAGCTCTAAGTCATCCTGCCACCGCCGCTGATCCCAGCCCTGATTACTGTAATGAAATGGTCAGGAGATTATTAACCAAACGCCACCATACATCCACATAAGCACACACACAAAACACAGATTGAATCTCAGATACACACAAACAAGACAAACACATACAATGTAACAGAAAAAAAAGCCCCACAGAAGAAATGGAAAAATACACAACACAAAAATAAGAGATTACCCAATATTACTGGATTGTACCAAACACTCTGGCAGAAGTGAATGCACGACCCTAAAAAATGTTTTTCACGGGCTGCAGGAAGATGCTCGAGCGCTGCTGTGCACAGGACTTCCCACTGCAAGCGGGATTTGTTTTGATTCCCATGGTGCCACAGTTTCTGAGCTGCTAGCACAACAGGTTACTAAAATGTGTTCCAGTGAATGGAGTATTTCTGGTTTCATGTGACTTTTGTTCCCAAACCAAGGTACAGCGTGAAATTGGGTAGTGTGAACCTAAAAGAAGCAAACAAATAAATAAGAAAAGTGCATAAAATCAAATCTATTTAAACGGGTTTCTTCCTGATATGCTTGGCAGTACTTGTCACTGGATATGTCGTACACTATAAAATTAAAATTGCTTTTATAGAGCAGCACTAGGGTTGATGAAATCCTGTTGATCAAAGAGGGAAAACCGAATACTTCCACATTTCTCATCTTTTTGCACCAATAACAAACAAAGAAGGAAACTTGGAACAAACGTGTCTGACATGCCCCTCATGGGTTCTGTGCTTAAATTAGCCACAGATACCAACATGAGGGTAAACACCCCAAATAACCTGCTTGCCTTCAGCCTTTAATTTCTTTCCAACAGGTGCATTTTAGTTGTTCTCCTGCTCTTTCCACCCGATCGTATCCTCGGCTGGACACACAAAGCTGCAGACAGAAATTCATAATGGCAAAATCATCATAGAAAGAGCAGTTGATTTGTTTATTGTGTTAGGCTGAACAGCAAAAGAAAAGTGCACATGCAACGAAGAATTTTACATTACAGTGTGGCTGTTTGCTGTGTGGGCAGTCTAGATGCTGCTTGCAGACACGGTTAACCTGTGCAGATTATCTTTTTATTTTCCTCGTTTCATTTTATTGTTCTGTACAGATGAAAATTGTTGTGCATCCTCTGCTTTTGAAATTAAAGTGTTTTATTTTAAATGTTAAAAAAATAAAGTAAGAAAATGGAGTGAACAGTCATATCACAGTCACAACAGGTCAGATATGTGCAGATATAATGTGATCAGCTTTCATCTCGGGTGGTAAAAATGCAAATATTTTGACCGACACCTCTCCCTCTTTGGTTTTAATGAGTTGTCATTTCCAATAATGTTATCTTTCATTCACCTGTCTCTTTCCCTCATGCTTAGCGCCACTTAATGTGTGTTGGATGGAATATCACACACACACACAATCGGTGAAACACACAGACGGTGAAAAAGGGAGCGGAGGAGATGCTGGCCAGACCAAGAACAAAACCTATAGGCTGCCACAGTGGGAGTGGTGGTAGGAGAAACTCTGTGTTTCCCTAAACAAAAAAACATGTAAAAAATACATGATTTGTTTTTTTGTGTGTGTTTGTTAGATCAGATTTGATTGAGATGCATTTTTTGCCAAACACTGTTTCTCTTTTTCGGTGCACAAAAATGCATCGCCTGAATCCATCACGCTAGTGAGAGGACAAAAATAAATTATGCTGTGACGGGAAATATGAGCTGATTTAGAGCACAAGTTTTGGGGTCAAAACAGACATTGCTATAGGTTTTGGGCAGACGCAAAGTGACGCAAAGTCACAAGGTTATTGTTTTGCTGTCCTACGTTGGGCTTTGTCACTGCTTTGACGCTTCAAAGTGCAAAAAAGCGAACAAAAGAATTTTATATGTAGTTGTCTCTCTCCTGACAACATGAAACCTTATTTTTAACCTCTGCTGTTACACTTCTATGACATATTCTCCTCCGAGGGAAAGAAATCGGCCAGTGTGCAGCGCAGACCGTTCCTCCGTCTGCCGCCATGCTGCTCCCACAGAGAGCAGAGGTATTTTTCACTGAATTATCTCCCCTAATGACCAGGGGATTCTAATTAAAGGCATGATTAGGGATCGCTCTTAAGCACCTTATTGGAAATTAAGTACAATCCATTTTGCCTGACAGCAAGTTTCTAGAGATACACTTTTGCTGATCACTAGGTGAACAGCATGGAGAAGATGCAAAGTCTTGTGTTTTCTTCTTCTTCTTTTGTTTACGCCGCACAACAGCCCAGGCATTTGGCCAGTTTTTACCCACAGAAAAATCTATTTTTTATGATACATGACAACACTTTATCCCCTTCCCTCAGAACTATTGAATGGAATATTATACCATTTTTAATCTCCATTTTCTTAATTTTTCCTTTCCTCCTTGGGAGTAAGGTTAATGCTTCGTGTCTCATCAAGTTATTTCACAAGTGAGACCCTTGGGGGCACGAGGCATGATGAGAGCAGTCTTTTTTTATAAGATGCAAGCTGAAGGTGTTCACTTCAGCAACTTCTTTAAGTTTTAGAATATTTATGCAGTGAATGATTCGGAAAAATCATCTAAATGTGCTTTATAAATACATATAAAAGGTATGAGCCTTTCACTCGATTGGAGGTCCAGGTTTAGCAACATCACGTGTCAAAAACTGAGGTCAGCTGACTCCTCTTCCATCAATCAATATTTTCTTCCCTGATGACATGTGCATATTCCAAGATGGCAATGTCAGGATTCATCAGGCTCACATTGTGAAAAAGAGGTTCAGGAGGCATGAGACATCACTTTCAGACATGGATTGGTCACCACGTGGTTCAAACCTTATCCCAGTTTCCCTACGGGGTAGTGCTGGAGACTTTCTCATCATTAATGCAACATTGAATGGTAATAAATACTGTGACATTGCATACGTTTCTTTATTTAACAAATAAATCTGCCTCATTGCCCTATTTTTGTATATTTCCCTTTGACGACATGAAGTTAGGTGAGCTGACTTGGTACCGGTTTTATGTTCTGAGTAAGTCCTGAGTGACTTTTAGGAGCAAACTTGAATGATTTCAGTTTGTCCTTTGACAGGAAAAAGTAATAAAACTGCATTCATTTTACAGTCTTATTGGACTGCTTCTATCTACTGTACATACTGTACACACGCATGCACTGTGAAATGATCCTCCAGCGACAGTATTATCTACATACACACAAAAACTATTCTATTACAGTTTATTGATTTGCTCCATGCAGCAGTAACAACTGTGCAATATTGATCCCACGTAATTCAGCTACACATTTGAAATGCATTAGTTGGGCAAGACTTAGAACTCACTGTTTTCAAATAGGTGAGTTTCATATCTGTAGCGCTATATGTATTTATTATGGTAACATTTATACAAATTGTACAAATTTTTATTCTAAATAGACTTTGAACTGCAAAGAATTTCTGCTGTAAATGTATTACTATTATTATTATTATTGCAGTACAACTTTATGGTCAAAGAAAATAAATGAACCTATTTCCCATTTATGAATAGTAAAAGCTGGAGGCTATTTGTCATCAGGCTAGAAGGTTTTTTGCAAAAAAAACCAACAACAATAATTTGATTTTTAGTTAAGATAAAATGTGTGTGGTAATTGTTCTGTCAAAACACGAGGATCAATACTCTTGAGTTTTAAAGATGCATGCTTTGCAATTTCTGTATCCCTCTCTATTCTGACAAAGTTTCTTGAAAAGGTCATTTCTATCCTGTTAGAAATGAAAATCCTTTAGGAGAAGATACTCTACCCTTTTGTAACCTTTACACAAGAAATCCCATTGGGTTGACTCATTGTGCAGTGGAGAGGCTCATAAATCTATATCCTATGGAATGGATGCCTCTAATCAATGGCTTTTGGTGCTTGTCTTGTCTAATCACCGAGTCACACCAATTGATTGTGATGGCTGGGTCAGAACTAGTGAAGCAATTACCCGTCACGTTGCATACAGTGAGCGGGTTGTGGGTGCATGTGCATATGTTTCATTATGTACTTTGTTGTACCTGCACTGCTGACTGTATGTCTTAATTGAGCTGCCGTGGGAGTAAATGGATTGTAGAACTGAAGTTTTGAAGAGCGTGTACGAACTTGCAAGTTGGTGACAGGAAGGGTCAAATGTTCCCTGAGGGCCGCGGGCACTCCCGACCCCCCCGAAACACCAATTTAACCATCATTTAGTTTATGTGTGGCATGGCGTGGGCTGTTGCCATGTCTGAAGGCTGTAGATGTGTTCAGGTGACATCTTAACTAACTCTGTTTCTATCAATTAGAGTGAAGAGGTGAGACACTGCAGCACCAAGGGAAGGCCAGAAGTGAGAGAGGGACAAAAAAGAAAAACAACAAAGGAATTAAGCGGCAAGGCACAGCGGAGCCGAGAAAGAGATGTGAGATCAGTGAAGCTCTTTGGTAACCACGGCTCAGCTACTGTTACTTCAGTGACTCAGTAAGATGCTGGAAGGGAAGTGCATGTTAAAATAATCACTTAGAAGTTAATTAACTTATGTATTTAATTCAATAATTTTTAAATTTTTAAAAAAAACCTGATCTGTCTTCATTACTTTGCTATGAACTTTTAGCTTGAAGACGTCAAACTGCGTGCGTTTTAAAAAAATGATTGTGTTTCACAGATAGATAAATACTCGCTTGTAGCACATTTGCAAATGTTTACAAGAAACCATCAATGGCTCACAATCCACACACAGCGTTATCGCCACAGGCTAAAGACTGCGTGGAAAATGTGCCTGCATCACAAAGGGTCACCACAGCAGGTAGTTTGGCATGTTTTGATTTGGCTGATCGTCACATCAGATGCCCTTCCTGATGCAACTCCAAAGGGATTTGGGTCTCCTCCCAGGATCAAACCAGGGAGTTTTCACTTTTTAAACAAATGTGTAAATTACAACAGTGTGGAGTCACAAAATTTGCCAGTATGACTAACAAAACAAATTTCTGGGCAGGTAAAATAATCCATGTTTATTTGTGGTTTATGCATGAGGCTCTCAGACAGAAAAATGAACTACATTTTTCTAACATAGTTTTAAGAAATATTTGCAGACAATGAAACTGAGATAAACACTGAAGATGTTTTTGATAGTGTCATCGCTTGCCTAGTTTTCTCAGGATTCTCAGTCTGCATTGGAAGGTTTTTCCTGGGCTTCATCGCTATGCTGTGGCTGATTTGAACCTGAGTGCTTACTGCAAGACATCACATACAGTAGATGTGTTCCCTATAGATGTTTAATCACGTGCACAAGGCATCCGTGCAAAATTTTCCCAAGCCTAAGATTGAAACAACTTCTTTACTTTCACCAAAGCATCTTTTACTGTTATCTTCTTTCACCTTTCTTTTCATTTTGCTCCAGTAACAGTAGCGCTGTAGCATCTTTTGTTAAGCCAGTCCTAACTGCCGTTCAGCAAACAAATATGCTTGCATGCAAAAGAGGAAAATAAGATTAATAAATGAAATAACATATGAATAAACAGACCAACACTGTTTATAATATAAAAGTTGACATCTTAATACATACTGGCCAGTTAATGGGTGTTCCATCACAATCAGCCTCAGATAGAGATATAGTGGGCTTCTTGTACATCAGACAGTGCCTCATCAATCTTAGTAGCACTGTCCCCACAACAAAAAGAAGAGGAAAGCAAATTGCTGTATTTAATTAATGCACTGCCTTCTTTGTTACACTGCTGCTCAGCATCTTTCAGTTCACAGTAGGAGAGACGGAGCACGGGAAACTCTGCACACACAGAGAACGCAAAAGAGAGAGTGAGAGGTAAAAAGATGGAGCTGGAAAAAGGGGTAGGGCAGAGTGAAAGAGAGAGAGGGTCTAAAAAATGAATGGCCGAGCAGAACGGGCTGCATCCATCGGCAAACTTTATAATGAATGTCTAAGTTTGGCAAGCATGATGGATGAGTCGGGAATAGTGTTTGTCACAAATGCAATCTTCTTTGAATCGCTCTGCTGTTTCCTAGTTCAGAGCAAGGGCCCGTGCGCCGTGCTGAACCAGCTAGAGCGTTGCCCTAATCTTGTCATTAACGTTTAATGATCTGACAATTAACTCAATGACTACACAGCACATATGTATAACAAATTTCTCATATCAGTGTGTGTAAATGTTAATCTCATTAGACTTGTTTACAGTAACATATTGGACAATTAAAGCGAAGCCTTTGCATATTCAATTACCTTTGACTGATGTTTTGTAACTGGGGAGCTAAAACAGTGCAAAGCTTATATGATGGTCATCCTCTGCTCAACCACAAAGCTCGGCTGATCTCGCTACTGTTTATGTAGCAACCAGATCAGTTGGGCTAATAATAATAATTATAATAAAGAAAAAAATAGATAAAAATACATTTCCTGTTAAGACTAGGATATCAGATATTTATCACATATACTAAATTATGAAGGAAGTGTGAGTTTGTCATTCTTCGTAGTAAAACCAAGACTAACTTAGTGTTTTTTTGTTGCATGCTTGCTTTTTTGGATTTGACTTGGAGAAAAGTGCAATTCTCAATTTTGCTGATTTTGAAATCAGTTGTTTATGATCATGATTTAGTCTTCCAAGTAAATGATCATACTGGCTATTTGTTCCTCTCATGTGAAAAGACCCATGTAAGCATTTTCTTAACGGCAAGGGAACTTTGGGTCTTTTACTTGAACTCGTCAACTTCAGTTCAGACTACCATAGTTGAAAGGAAAGTGATATTTCCAGGGTAGAAGCAGAAAGAGCATCAGTATGTCCGCAGTACAAAAAACAGCAGGCATCAGTTGCAGCACGCATTATTAAGTCAGAAACAGCATGAAAAGATGGGCTAGGGTGGAGGTGTGTTGCAATTGCAAAGCAGCTTAAATAAAGTGCTCTATATTAGATTTCCAGTTGGATGTGTACCTGAACTAATGCTACAATCGATTTCTCACTTGGTATTTGGTTACTTACAGGCACCAAACAGCAAGTGAGCACAGTTAGAAAAACATGAAAGCTTAAGTTAAAGTACACCTAAAAGTCACAACACGCATTTAACATACACTTATTCATACTAGCACCAGAAATTTTAATTTTTGTCCTAACAGCTTATGGGGTCAAAACCATGGTGAGTCCAGGCAAAGACACCTAATCCTGGATCTCGTTGTGGAGTTTGACTGTCCACACTTTTGCTCCTGACTTGGACTTAGTTGAGCTACTTTTAACCTTCAAATGTTGAGCTGAACTTGATGTTGAACTTGATGTTCTGAACTTGAATTGCCAAAGCATTTCAAAAATACGTTTTCCCTTCAGTGTAATATTTGTGAATAATGTGAAAAATCAAAAAGATTTCACTTTTTGCAAAAGAGGTGATGCTAAGCATTTGTGTTGGCCAACATGCATTTTTTATAAAAACTGCCCGCAGTCACAGCATCGGTCTCCAGGCTAGATGAGTACCGTCTCGCTCAGCCTGCTCAGTTAAAGGACGAACAGCAGGGTCCGTTTCTCAGAGGTGTGGGTGGCCGGCTGCTTGCCCACCCATCAATATCATGCAAGTATGTTGCTGTGACCTGCCATCCGTGTCCCTTCAGCTTAGATCAATAACATGAACAGATTGTACACCCTCCCCCCAACCACCCTTTCCTCATCTCCACCCTCTGTGGGATTAGTGTGTGTCTTTTCAACATCATTATCATATATCGCCCCTTTGAAAGGGCAGTGTCAGCTAGACTGTTGAAACACTACAGAAATTTAGTTGACAAGATATGCTCTGTGGGATTTAACAGGATACGTGGGAGTTTGGTGTAACTGATCCAGCACTTAATCTAAATGTGAGTTTTCATTATTAATTTTCTAATTAAATTCATAGTTTATGCATACAGTGTGATCTGTTAACAGATTTCGGGGGACGAAGCTTGCTCTTGTTGTTTCATGGTAAGTACAGCAGCACTACAGAAACTGTATAAACAATAAAAAACAGAACAGCAGTGAAAGGAAAGAAACAGCAGAGCATCGCTCACACACATTGGGTCAAAAACAACCAAAGAAGATGGGCCACACACAGCAGGTCTCAGTGGAAAAGAGGACACGTGGGATGAAGGGGGAAGAGAAAAAGAGGAAGGAGAGGTGTTCACCTTGAGAGTGCTCATCCATTACAGAAAGGCTGAGGCCCGCTCTGTCACACTGTCACAGTGATGCCACCTCTACACCACCCGAAAGGTCACCTAGCACTTCACTGTACTGCTTCAAACACAAACACACACACACACACACACACACACACCATTTGTGCATTTACACAAATGCAGATGGACACACTCCCATCTGTCGCCCCGCTGCTGACAAGTTACTGCTGCAGCCGCACAGACGCAAATAGGCACTGATATGCAGACACCGAGTACGTGTGAGAGGAAGATAATGTTTCACCTCTTGCTTTTAAACAAAAGCGTAATCATAATATTTTAACTCACCTATGCATTCCTCGGTTTTATATGTGCTACTTTATTTACAGTAAATAAAAACTGGCAATGAAAGGCGTTGCCTCGCACAAAGCCCTCTCCTCGGCAGGGAACGATGAGCTCATATAATGATACTTCTACATTCGAAATCACACCTTTATAAAAGATAAGGCTTTTGTGTGAATCCAAATTGTACCAGATTTTACACAGTGACCTTCAATATCGCTCTCATACTGGAGTAAACAACAGAGAGAAAAGCACAAGGTTGGCAGTGGGATTGAATAAATTAGCAGGAACAATGGCACCGCTCCACAATATTATACGCCATGTCACCACAATACATACCCTTCAATAGAAAGTGTCCTAATGTGTTCAGTCCTTTTGATTTTAGATTTATGTCTAGACTTAATGTACTTGACGCACACTCTGTGGTCTGCATCTTCTGTAAAGACTAAGTGCAAGTGGGGTAAATCTGACAACAATCACAGGACAATAACTAGCTTTCAGAGTGAAATGATATAAGAGAATAGATTAAAAAAAACGTGGCAGGAGGACAGCAGTATTATACTTTTTATTTTACACAGCAAAATGTCTGAGGCTATTGTTCACACAGCCATCTAGCAACTTTACTGATATAAAAGGACAACATGCTATAATCATATCATTCTATTTGAAAAAATAAAGGGTACAAATCCTTTTAACAGCATGAACGTCATCCCAAAGAATATTTACATATACCTTGAGACAACAAAAACAACAATTTAACAGCAAAACTAAGAACTCAGTTACATAAGCCTAGGGAAACGATATTAGCGAGGTCGTGGAAATGCTTAGGTCACTTACTTAGAAGATGCCGACTTATCTGCAAACACACACCAACTACTTGCGGAGTAGTACTGAAACTGTGAAAAGTTCGACAAACTGGAAATGGAGTCTGTCTTCAAAATAAAAGTTGGAAAAGCGAACTTTCCAAGTGTCCCGTTTGGACTTTATTTTTTCAAGTTTCACTAGAGCGGTGTCACCACCAAAGATGGGCAATTTGCGAAAGACCAAGGCAATCACAAGGAGATCTTTTTTTAATTGTAGCACTGGCTTTGCAACCAAATTTCACCCACTGACAATCAAAATATTCCATCAATCATTTACCAACCAGTGGGGTGAATACACAGTTTTCCATGACCATAGGTTGCCAGGGGGTCTCCAGGAAGTCTCTAGGCCTGCATGACTAAGATAGAGATGTTTCACATGCGACAGCTTAATGCTACTCTGGTATCTAGCTGTGGTAATCTGCCTGCTCCTTCCTCATTAACCAGGAAAAGTGTGTGACTTCAGCACTACTGAAAAAAGACAGACTTTAGCATTTTCACTTTCATAAGGTTCATCAGATGCTTACAGTTAACACGTTTACCTGTATAGACAACAACAAAACGCCAGATGTTAACCAAAGTGTCTGCAGCACATCTCTGTGTTCCTTTAAGCTTTAATATAATGTGTGAATATGGATTGTGAACAAGGTGACGAACTAAAGAAAAAAGAGCCTAAAAAACTCAGTGAGGTGTTGGACCATTATTAACTGAAAAAGCAACTAATCACCATGCATGGTAGCTGCCGTTTTCTGTTAATGTGGCAAAGATTATAAACTTTGTCCACTTGGGTAAAAAGTACCATATATGCAGACTTTTTGTCATTAAACAGTGTGATCTTTATCTTTGATCTCCTCCAAGTGTATATTAAACCTCTTCTGGCAGCAGCAGCAGCTCCTCCCCCACAAGGCAGTGTACTGTCTCATCATGTTGAGGTGCTTCCTAACCAAAAAAAGGGAAAAAAAAATGCAGATGAAATTAAATTCACTTTTGACTCTAAGATACATATGTGGTCTAGGCATTAGAAATTGGATTACCATCCTTCTTGGTTAGATGGTGGTAACACACCTGTTGGGTTACTTAGAAAAGCAACTAAATGCCTTGTACTGTTTAGAAGTTTAGTTTCACCAGTAACTAGCTAACATCCATTTATAAATTCATAACAAAGAATGACAAATATTTATGACCACTGTAATTTCTTTACAAACTTTGCTCTAAGTTCATCACGTGGTTGAGTGAAATAAGCCAAACAACAGCCTGGTGACCATCAAGCAGTTGCCCCTGTGATACACTGGGTGTCATTTTTACCTCACAGCAATAAGGTTCATGGTTTGAATCTCATGTCTGGTTTTGGACTTTCTTTGTGGATTTTGTATGATCTTCCTTTTCTGTTCCTCCGGGTGCAAGATTAATTAATTTTTATTTAACTGGTGATTCTAAATTAACTGAAGGTGAGACTGTGAGTGTTTGTGGTTTTCTCAGTGTTAGCCCTGTCATAGGCTGGAAACTTATACAAGGTGTAAACTTGTATGACAGCTGGGACAACGTGGGATAAATGGTTAAGGAAATGCTATCAAATCCAAATAGGATCAATTAAGCGATTAAATGTAAATTATTTTCACAGTTCACGTCCGTTCTGTTTGGTTCTAGCCACCAACAATACTTTGTCAACTTCAGAAGTAAATATGGTTTGGGTTTTACAATGTGAACCATCCATCCATCCGTTTTCTTTCACTTATAATCATGGTCAAAATTTTGCATTGAATATTGTTTTGCTCCTCCCTGCCCAGGGTGGTGCTGTTCATTTTTGTTCTATTCTGTTTTTAACTTACATAAGTTCTAGGTGGTAGATGTCCACTGTTTGGAGACAGGACCTGAGAAAACTAGCTTCAGTCTGCCTGCTTTCTGATTTCCTGTTTGGGAGAGTAATACTGCATGAATAATTGTCGCTGAATCAATAAGAGCTAATCTGGCTCTTCTAGAAGCAGATTCAGTGAGATTAGTAGTTTTGTATTTGAAATATTGTAAACATCTCCTTCAAAAAGCAGTCTTGGTAGGGGTAGCGGTGAGAAGTCTTTTTTCCTTTTCCTGCTTAGGTTTGAAAGGCAGTATTTTGTATTTTCTTTTGGTTTTGGTGGGGGTACAAAAGTTAGTCCTTTTTTATAGAATGTTTTTGTTTTGTTTTGGCCAACATTTTCATGAAAAGATCAATAAACCAACTGTTTGGTTTGGCAGGGAATTCTATTAGTGTTGTGCCCTGGTTTCCCCTAGGCCCTGTAGTTATGATGTAATTGTAACATTATACAAATCATGTTATCACAACTGATAACAGCAATTTAATGAGCCACTTACATCGAAAGTAGGTATATATAAGTTGTTCCTTTAAAAACAAGAAACAGTGAGGATACCGCTGCTTTTGTTAAAAGTTTAGAGTTTATATGAAGTTGTCCACATGGCTGTAAGTAGTTACTTACGTAACCACTGGTCATTTTTACCATTTTAAGCACAATTAACTACTACTGTGGTTCTTCTGGTGAGGTCAGACTGGCCATTCACACTTCAATTTAGTTTTAGCCATTGGATGAGTGTTATCTTCTGTACTGTACCTCTCTCCCACTCTGGCCAACATCACAATTTATGTTCTAATTTTCTGTAGAAGAGTGTTACATAGAATAAGAGAGAGAGAAGAACATTAGCCTTTAAAGTGCAGAGAGTGAAGTAGAGGGCTGCAAAGATGAGAAAAAGAGGCTGACAGAGTGTGAGTGAGCCAGAGAGGTGAGAGACAGTATGACAGACTGAATCTGCTTCTTTAGGATCTGGAGAGAACAGGTGGTGTTATGATATCTGCACAGTGCTTTAGAGGCTGCCTTGCACAAATGTTCATCTAAGCGTCCAGTTAGCGGTTACTGCAGCATCTGCTTGCAGAGAAGAACCTCACAGCAGGACATTTAAGGCCATCAATAACCCAGTAAATGCACAGGCTTTCTGCAACATGGAGTTCGACAGAGTCCTTCTTAGAGGTGGCTGGTCTTAGATCAATGAGGAACCTGTAAATGATGAGTAATTTTTCCATGGATAATATAAGTATGAATAGTATGGCTGCCTGATATTATGCATATCTTGTTGTTTACTTGTATGAAGTTAGAATTATTATCATTATTATTGCTCTTCAGATAAATGTATTTCTTGTATGACTTTACTAACTAATAAATTTTACTAACTAATAAAAGTTTTGGATACATATGTTTTTATCCATTTATCCTACCTTATTGTGGTGGAGGATTTGTGTGTCCCACGGATCCCAGGGGTTATGATGTCGGGGGGCCTTTTGCCCACTGGTGGGGTCTCCCATGGCAAATTGGTCCTGAGTGAGGGACCAGACAAAGAGCGATTTGAAAACCCCTATGAGTGAAAGATCTGGGAAACAGTTCAGCCTTCCCAGAATAGGATAACCAGAACCCCGAAAAGGGGACATGAGCCCACCCTCCTGTAGGCCCATCACCCACAGGGGGCACCACAGGGATTGGGTGCAGCTTGTGCTGGGCTATGACAAGGGGCAGAGACCCTAGCAAACCGATCCCTGGCAAACAAGACTAGTGATTGGGACACCTCTTTGGTGGGGAACCTGAGCTAATGCCTGAGATTGAAAGGTACTAGCTAGATATAGTAAGGCTCACCTCAACATACTGCTTGGGCTCCAGAGCCAGTTTCCTGGAGGGGAGCTGGACTCTGTCTCAGTCTCGAGTTGCCCTTGGTGAGAGCCGGTGGGCTGGGGTGGGTATCTTAGTATCCCCTTGGCTTCCTGTTTGTATGTTGATGTGGACTGAGGATATTGTCAGGCGTTGGCAGGAATACTTAGGGGAACTCCTTAATCCCACTGGCATGTCTTCTGCAGAGGAAGCAGAGTCTGGGAACAAGGGGGATGACTCATCCATCACCGGGGGTGAGGTCACAGAGGCAGTTAAACAACTCCTTGGTGGCAGGGCACCTGGGGTCAATGAGGTTCACCCCGAGTTCCTGAAGGCTTCTGGATGTTGTAGGGCTGTCTTGGTTGACACAGCTCTACAATGTTGTGTGGTAATCAGAACCAGTACCTCCGGATTGGCAGACCTGGGTGGTGGCTCCCATCTTCAAGAATGGGGACCAGAGGGTGTGCTCCAACTATAGGGGAATGACACTCCTTAGCCTCCCTGGGAAAGTCTATTCCAAAATGCTGGAAAGGAGACTCCGTCCGTTAGTCAAACCTTGGATAAAGGAGGAGCAATGCGGTTTTCCTCCCAGTTGTGGAACACTGGACCAGCTCTTTACCCTTTCGAGGATACTTCAGGGTGCATGGGAGTTTGCCCAACCAGTGTAGATATGTTTTGTGGACTTGGAGAAGGCACTCGACTGTGTGCCTCAGTGTTCTGGGACTCGTGTTGTACAACAGTAGCAAGAACAAGGGTCTTGTTCACAAGTGAGGGGAAAGGTGAGTGGGAGATTGACAGGTGGGTTGGTGTGGTTGCAGTAATCTGGACGCTGTACTGGACCGTTGTAATGAAGAGAGAGATGAGCGTAAAGGTTTACTAGTGTCGATTTATTGGTCGATCTATGACCAACCAACCGGCGGCACCATATTTTAGGGTTAACTTCAAATATTAAAAGCATAATCCCCAAATTCATCAGTGATGTCAAATTCTCATCACAGATATGTGCATCTCTCTGCTCTGTTCCCTCTGTTCTCGTTCATAGCATAGCTCACTTATAATTGCATCAGCAATTCATAATGTCCTCCAGACAGTGATCAATAGGTCTGAAGTGCAGTTTCCATAAACGTCATTAATTATCCACAATAGACATAAAAGCTGACATGGGTATTATAGCTTTATACAACAGTTACATCTTCTCTTTTTTTCTTCTTATACAAAACAGTGAGATAGATAACACACCACTGATTAGCTCCATGATTAAAGAAGAGTTTCCATAGCAACTGATAAATCACTGTAGAATCGACTCAGAGCTGTGTAACTGCTTAGGTATAATTTTGTACTGAAGGCATATAAAACATTTAGAAAACATTTATTTTTGATATGCAGACAACAGCTCAGCTGTCAGTTACTTTTATACACATTTAAATGGAGTGCCTGATGGTTCTTCAAGATCTCTCTCCCTCTTCCTCTGAACTGTGATTGGTGTCTCAAAATTAACATATTTCTCTATATGAGATATATCAGATCAGTGACTTCAACCTATTCACCATGCAAGAGCTTCATTATTGGTTAATTCTGAAAATCCCTGCAATACTGCCGTTGATTAACAATTTTTGTCCACAGCAGTTGATGGCTCCACATGCCATCTATTATATGACAAAGAATATGGAAAGACTTTTTATCACACAAATTATGTTGGCGTTACAGTTAGACTTCCCAACCAGTTTCAAGTGACCAGTCAGTGACCAGTGGTATCCCCTGGTTGCTAGGGGAAAGTGTGTTTCCAACTGGTTGGTGAGTGGTTGCAAGAGGTTGAAGTTGGTTGCAAAAATGTCTATTTTCTGCACCATTTTCTGCATTATGTGTAGCTGGGAAAATTAGTAACAGGGTTTCTTACACCGATTTAATGACATACAGATAAGCTACAAAAAGAAAAAAAAAAAAACCCCCACAAAACATCCAGTGACAAAATATGCACAAAAAATACGTCAGTGGCCCTGGCTACACACACAAACAAACAAAGGAACTAATTCATGCCAAGCCAAAACCACTGAATCACTGTAAAATGCCTACAAGCATTTACATTCTGCAGCAGTTTCACTAGCTTCACATTTGGACACAATGGAGATCGCAGATTCTGCGTCTTGCTACACGTTAGGACACGGAGGTGTCTAACCCGTGCTGCAGGAACCAATCACTAACAACAGCTACAAACAGAACTTGTTTTTTAAAGCATTCACACACAGATTCAAAAGAAAATGATGAAAGAAAAAGTTTACGTTCACCCTGACAGAGAAAACTTATTTAGTCAAGATTTAAAACTGCATTATTAAATGAAGTTTACATTTTAACCACCCGGCTACATATATATTGTTACAGAAGTGGATGCACATGTTAAAGTTTCATATTATGAGGTCAGTGGAGGTAAAAGTAATACCTGTGAACAAAATGCTGAAGCTTCAGGCTGCTCAGCTTCTGTCGCTCTTGGTTGTTTGTTTTCAGAGAGTGGGCGTGTCCTTGTTACGGCAATCATCTCATTGCATGGGGCAGTCATTCAGACAAAAGGTAGCTTTTAAGGGAGAAGAACTGAAGGGATTTTCCTCATACAGAGCTGAACTAAGAATCTTACAAAGCCACTCTACTTGAGTCTAAAAATAAAAACAGCACTCAAAAGAATATAATTTTCAGAAAAGATTGTGGTTATTGGAAAAAACCCTAAATTACCTAAACTTTCGCACCTTTGATCTTTTAATTGTAAGACACGCCCACATTAACACCAACCTTGAGCAGACTGTAGTTTCTTCATATGTTCTCTACAAAACAACATATTGATGTTGAAATTTTGCAAGCAAGCAAGGTCTTTGCAAACATAAAATATTTACCTGCTAGTTATGGCAAGTTAAATGAATCCAGGCCCTCTGTTTAACGCAGAAGTGAGATACAAGCAATCAAGCTGCCAGCCCACCTTTTAGTCCCTTTCTTCTATTCCATCTACCCAATGCATCTTCTTGATTAAGGCCTCACTAGTGCTGTCATTGTAAAAGGGAAAATCACAAGACAGGTGTCTCCAGTTTAAGTTAATTTAAGATCTACAGCCTGCAGGTATATAAGTTACAATGGAATTTTTAGGACCTGCTTAAGCACTTTTTTTCATTGCTCAGCATCTTTTACTGGTAAATGTAACTCCAGGTTTTTCATCAAGAGTAAAGTTTTCAGGTGAAAAACTAAAGTTTTCATTTACACACCACTCATCACTATTTCAGTGAGTCTGAAGATCCTCTTATCCAGGGGACAACGGTCATTTAGACTAACATCAGTATTGATGTGACAGTGATTTTGTTCAGTTTGAAAAACTTGGCTTGCATGCCTGCTTTGTCTTTCAGCAACAGTCAAATTTCCTGGTTCCATGACAACCATTACTGACACAGCTTACACTACTCAGTTACATCTCCTTGTGATATCCTTACATAAACCATGCTGCCCACACCAACAGTCTTATTAACATAAAATGCCAGGTGCATTACACCACCCTGAAATTGTGAATCTTTGCTCTACATACACATCATAAGAATGTGGGCACCTATACTTGCAGAAATAAAGAAGTAGCACCACACTTGAGGAACAGATACAGGCTGAATTACAAGTATTACGTCTTAATGGCTGGACCACATACCCTCTGGCTTGTTTACTGCCCTGTGGTTGTTTCATCCTGGAAATATTTGTTCAGGCATGTGCCTGATGAAGCCTTTAACTTGTTACCTGGCCTCCAGGGAGGATGTGAAAGTGCACCATCGACATTTCAAACTTCAACAGAGGAGTGCAAGATGGAGTCACGGTTGATTTTTTTCAAACTTAATTTTGAGAAAAGGAAATGAATTCTCTGTCAGTGGACTCGTGTTCATTGGTAGTCTTGAGTCACTTGCATGAGTAAAAGATGAAAAACTCTTTCAATTAAAAAAAGGGCATGTACTCATCATAAGAAGACCGAAGACCCACGTAAGCGCGTGATTATTGCAAACTTTTAGCGAGCCACCACTAATTTACTGTTAACTGAGGTTTTGGCTCCTTTCAGCTAAATGAGTAGAAAGAAAAGAAGTCCTAGAAACAAGGTTTAAAAGCAGTGAGGGTTTTTAGTTTTATGGACTGTTTCTTTATTGCTTTATTTTTATTGTATTGTTTTTTGTTTTTGTATTTTTAAGTGTAACGTCATGCCAAAAAAACAGGCCCTAATCTGTGCAGCATGATGCCACTGAGCTAATATATTCTTAAAAGCAATCAGTCTTTGACATTTAAGTGGAAACAAAAACCTACAATAAAAATACACTCTGATACTCTCTGAGTGCAACACAGGTACAAATTGCACTTGATAAAAGACTTTCCAGGAGTTTTGAAATAGATCTTGTTGAAAGAATGGACAGCTTTTGATTTGTCTGCAAATTAGCATGAGAAAAATATCCCAAATGCAAAATCACAGGTCATTTCACAGTGCCAATACAGACACAGGAAGAGAGAGGGAATGGAAGAAATGAAAAAAGGGAGAGAAATCAAAAACCGCAAAGCCATTTTCACACATGCACTGCAGCCATGAACTTTTCTTGTAATTACCTGAAGGAACTGTATGTGAGAATGCAAATGTACAAATCAGTCGGACCTGGCGTTGAAAAGACTCGTAAAAGACGGTGTGAAGTCTGATTGAGTCCTGTTGTAATTTGCCAGGAGAATTCACAGTGAGCGAGTGCGTTCTGCCTCCTGCGCGCTCTGCCCAGGCATCACCTACCCCCAAACCCAAGCAGCATATTTCCAGTAGTGAGAACAAATCTGACTCAGATGACATCCTGTTTGTGCTACACTGTGAAAAAGGGCAACTTTGGACAGCGTCTCATTCTTCTGACATTGTTCTGGGCTCGTATGTGAAAACGGCTTAAGATTACTGTGTAATAAGTGTCAGAGACCGCTGACTGCCCAAGCCCGTGAAACCTGCAGCAAATATACTGCAGACTGAGAGACAGGAAAAGAGAGAGGAAGAGAGAGAAGAGAAAAGGTTAATTGTATCCAAGAATACTTACGACTGTTTGCATTTTCCATCATTCGCCAGGTCCCACCTTAAGGTTCCTTGACCTTTTGTTTGCTGCCTAATGAAACTAATGTAATAAATCACACCATGACTTACCTCCTCCTTCTATCCTACTCCTACTTGTGTATTTCCTGTTGCTGGAAGTCCATGTGCTGTCTCTCCCTTTCTCTCTAGTTCTTCTTCTTCTCTCCATTTCTGTGCTGGTGTGTGTGCCTCCCCCTTTTTGCAGACTCTGGGCTTGCATTAATAACAGTGACACTCCAAACGGGGGAGATAAAGGGAAATGAAGATGGGAACCAGAGTCTCTCAAAACGTGCACTTCATCTTATAGGAGACAGTCTCTGAAATGTGGGGAGGGGGATGCCAATGACTAGGGAGGAAAGAAGAGAGGGAGGTGTTGGAGGAGATAGAGAGATTTAGAGATGGTGGGAAATGAAGGGGAAATGGGTGAGGTCAAAATGTTAGGTGGCTTAGCTCGAAGGAATAAGTGAGGAAGGGGGCAAGTTGTGGTAAAGAAGCTGAAAGAATTATTGTGAGAAATGGTAGGCTGAACGGTCTTGAGCACCAGAGCAGTTGGAAAAAGATTGATGGAAGTTGGCAAACTTATAAGGTCACCACTGAGCACAGACACATGCAGAAAAGAAGTAGAAAAAACAAAAGAAAAAAACACATATCATCCTTAACACATATCACACACACACACGCACGACTCTGCTCATACGTTCCACCCAAGCTGAGTTTTTTAATCAGCAAGGTCTAATTTTTATCTTCATCATCTTTTGGTGACATTAGCCATAGTGACTTCCGTATAATTGGCATCGTCTCCACACTGTCAACAGATGGTGGTAAACATTAATGATGGTGTACTGCTAACAGCCTTCAAATAGACTAGTAGCGCTACTTTTTTCTTTTTTTTTTACCTTGTAGTGACATGAGTGGCACAGTATGTTGATACTAAGTGTATTTGTTATTTACACAGTCACACTCTGGTACAATATTAAATTCATAACATCGGAATGTCTTTACATGTTAAACAAACAGGGTCTAATTTATATGTTTACATTTTAGGATAGGTTGTTGCCTAGCACCCTGTCCTGTGAAAACCATTTATCATCTGCAAGGTTTCAGGTTTTTATAAAATAATTACTAAGAACTGGGTCAACTCTCATTCATATCTTCCATATGATTGTTTTATTTCTTAATTAACAGTGAAGAGCACGTCATAAAAATGCATTGATTATATACTTTTATGTGTTTGTTTCTAATATGTCTGTTCAGAGTGTGGTGGTTTAATTGTTCCTAAGTGATCATGGTTAAAATAAAAGAGCTCAAATGGAAAAGAAATGCTTACTTCTCTTGTTCTTCGCTGCTTTAGGTGAATGAAAGGCACAGAAGAAGCTTATAAAATGTTACCAAGGGCTCTCTGGCACTATGTGGAAGGCATTATTAGCGATTAGATGAACCTCTGGTTCCCCTCAGCTCTATGACGCTTCATGCCACTTGCTCTGTCTTTTCTTGAGGGTCCACAAGCTTCATTCAGTCCCACTAGTCTCATTAGAGTCAATTCAGTAAAGCCTAAATCATATATTACATATCCAGCACCAAAATGAGGCAGACAAAAATCACGTGCAGCAGGTGAACATAGAGGAATATTTAGAAGCAGTTATTGGAGATGAAAAAAAAATGTATTCAGCGGGTGTCAGATTGTCAAATCAGCTCTGTTCACTATTTGCTGCATGTGTAAAAGCAGCTGTTTTCCAGTGTGCTCACGCTCACTTTTAAAGGTCATAATATGACAGTGTTTTGTTTACAGTTTTATTGAGCTGGCCCCAAGCGGTCCAAAAAGATGTTGATTCAGAGCTAAAGCACATTTAATCTTCTGGATGCTCCTATTAGGGATCGCCACAGCGGATCATCTGCCTCCATCTCACCGTCTTCTCTAACACCAACCCCTCCTTTAACCTTGCTTGGCGGCTCCATGTTCAGCATTCTTCGTCCAGTATGTCCACTATTCCTCCTCTGCACATATCCAAAGCATCTCAGCCTAACTTTTCTTAACTGAGCTGTCCCTCTGATATACTCATGCCTTATCCTGTCCCTTCTGATCATGCCCACTGAAAATTTTAGCATCTGCAAATGTTCAAGATTATTTAATAATTTTAAAACTGATATTTTAAGCTACGCCGTTTTTGCTGATCATTGACCAGTGGGACATTTGGCTTCGCGACTTTGTTATTCCTGAAAGCTCAAGGAATAATCTGCTTTCTGCAAATGATAAAGGATAGTGAATAAGGGATAATCTAGTTTTTAAATGCAACTCAGTATTTTTGTTGCAGTGTCTTCTCATCCATTTCAGAGCTGATTACGTTATCTTTTTAAAATGTTCTTAAAACAAACAAAAAAGGGAGAAACTTTGTGAGGTAAAATAGAGAGGCAGCTTCCTTCAGTTGTGATCGAAGATCCAGGGCTATCTGACAACATCCTTGTCATCAGCAGCATCCTCCTTCCTCTTGCCATCATCACGATAATCACCCTCATCACCTCTCAGTTGCAGCTCAACATGACAGGGTGACTGAGAAAATTGTAACAAAAAAATTCTGCCTTCTCTCCATTCCTTCTCCACACACAGCCACCAAAGCTCATCCTTAATAAAGTTTCTGGGGGTTTTTTCAAAAAAAGAAGAAAATAGCAGCCGCTTTGTTTTCAGAAGCAGATTGTTTCAAAACTCCACCAGCAATTAACAAGCAGAGAGACACAGGGAGAGCGAGAGGCAAACAGAAAGACAGATTCTTAGTGGCTTTAATTGGAACAACATCTCACTATACAGAAGTGTCGTACCGTTCCCGTCAGCAGCGGCCCCTCTGTTTTCCTTAGTGCCTCCCTGTGCTCCACTTTTTCCCACTTCTTTACTCTCTCTTTGCTCGCCTTCAATTATCACTGTCCAATCAGTAGGCCAATTAAGTATTTTTGTGACTTCCTGCATCGCTCCTCTCAAGCAGATGAACACTCAGCCATCTTCCAATTAGAGGGATATTAATTAGGATTAACGAACAGTGGGGTCGCTGACCGTTGACTCATCATCTCACTCAGTGTTTGCGCTGAAACGTTTGGGAGCGTCCTTCTTATGAAATGGAAATACTGACCTTTTGTGAGACACAAAAAGTACAGAAAGTGGGTGGACGGTACACATGTCATCTATGATAACAGTTGGTCTGTTTTTTTCTCACCACATATTTCACAACAACTGCATTTAGCAAAGTGGCCTTGAGAAGAGATGTAGAAAGATTCTCTCCATAGTTCCAGCAAAACCCTCCCTCTTCCTGTCCCTGCGTTTGTCAGCAGTGTTCCTTTACCAGCAGACGGAGCAGAAGCAATGAGTCAAGGTGCCCATGCATGGCTCTTGTATGCAGCTCCATGAGCTTTGTTTGAGCTCGAGGATGCTCAATGAGACGCAGAGAGTGTCATTTCTCAGGCCTGTCCCACAGGCTCGCCGAAAGGGTGTAGAGGAGAAAATGGAAGTGTAACAAACAGACTGTTCAATTAGGGGCAGAATGGTGTGAAATTGCCTCCAAATGATAAGCTTCTATTATAGCTGTAGCGGTATACTTGCCTGCTAGGTGAGTATTTTTGTATCTCGGAAAAAAAACAGCATCTGTGAATGCATCTTTATGACAAAACAAACATTATAGATATTATACTGTGCAAAATCTGGAAATTTGATAGCAAACATTATTAAGTTAGCATGAAGAGCTCAGTCGGGTTATTGCTGTGGGATTTGTAATGTATGGGTGTACATACTTGCATAATGAAAAACACTGCAGCCTCCAAAATGAGCATACGGTTGAAATAACTGCTCTCTAAATCAGTAAAGGAAAACAAAAACTGAACTTTTTAACCATCATGAATGTAAGATTTACAGCATTATTCCTGCGTTTGTGTGGAATCGCTTCAGCTTAATCATTGTAAACAGATATTTGCATATGAAAATGTAGAATCTGTGTTATAGCGTGTTAAAATGGCCTTCTACCACTACACCTCACATGACATCAGATCACAAATATAAGTAAGGCATGCAAAACATAAGAAATGGCTAAGGCCACCAGACTTAATTAGTATTTGTCTCTAACAAAGCTTAAAATCCAGTCAGGATTAATTAACCTTCCCTAACAGAACAAGAAGCACTCTGAGAGCGCAAACATCCACCGAGGCAGATCACACTGTGGGCAGTATTTACTTTTAAGGGAATAGTATTGTATTTTGTATGCATTTATTTTGTTTTCTTTATTCTTTTAAAACAAACTTTAAAAAACTTTTGTGCAGTAAAAACAAGTGCAAAGTGCAGGCTTTTGTTATTTACCTGATAAAACCTATTTTAATATAGATGACACAAGTATAGTTATTATATTTTTAATGTAGATGTAGTACATGTGTAGCTTTCATTTCAATGTTTAGTCAAATTTGTATCAAAGTTTTGTAACAAATATCAAGTGGAAAATGTTTTTAATCACGAGTTTATGTTTGCCTTCAAAAAAAATTCTATTCAGAAACACTGTACACGTATTTAAACTGAGTCTATTACTATCACTGTAGAATACGTAACAAAATCACAAAAAAGTAGCCAGCTATACTCAGTATGAAACCTATTGCCATTTAATATAAGTCTGTATTATCAGTTTGAGATTCAAATAAATTGATTGACCTTTAAGAGTGTCAAAGGTCAAATGTGACATATTTTAAATCTTTATACAACAGTGCATGTCATACTTATAGTCATTAGATAGATAGATAGATAGATAGATAGATAGATAGATAGATAGATAGATAGATAGATAGATAGATAGATGATACTTCTACACTACATGAGCTTAAAATGGAAGAGCTAGGAGAAGAGTTTTCAATTATTTAAAGCCAATTAAAAAGATAACAGTCCTGTTTATGGCTTTCTCACCCCTCCTGTGCCATACTCGACTTCTCTCTGACATTATGGATGCGCAGGCCTGCAGCCACTCCTTTAAGCTCATACATCACTGGATAAAGGTTAAGGAAGAGAACTCTCCTCAGACAATGGGCCCAGGAAAGGGCATGTGTAAGTTATTTTTTCAGAGTTTTCTTTTTTCCTGACAATGAAGAGTGCAAAAATCAAGCATTGGAACTTTGGAGAGGAGCAAAAAATGAGACAAGAACAATAACTGTGGAAGAACTTCTACCCTGAGATAAACAGGCTGATTGAAACATGCTGTGAAAATCCAGAGGAGTCTCAGAGATAATTTCTGTGGACCCTCTTTTCCAAAGTGCTCACAGGAAGGCCAGCAGTCATGTATATAAAGAGTATTTCAGAGGGAGGAGAGAAAGAGCAGGGGATGGAGAATGGCAAAGTAATAACTCACTGAGTTAGCATTTCATAGTGCTGCTTAACAAATGATGCTAGTAAAATTTTCAATAGCAGCAATTAATACCAGCATTCAGCTTTGAAAACAAATGACTTCTTGTTGTCTTTGTGACTCCTCTCTTTGCCAAGCTTGTCTTCCTGTGCACCTCTGGACCGCTTCCAGCCCAGCTAATTTTAGATCCTTTCTTCAAACTTCCATGGGGTGAGACTTGTGCAGAGAGCAAATATCATATTTTTGTGTAAAACTAACTTGACTTTCACATGAAGGACCTTAAAGTGAAGGATCACATGGTAATAGAAGGAATTTCCAAGCCCTGAGGCAGCACATCAGACAGGAGTTTATTTGTCATCTGTTCTTCTTGTTTTTAATCATCACAGGGTTGTGCAGAATGAATTTTACCCCCATGGTTGGGGGTAAAATTATTGCTCATCACCAGTGTGCAAATGCAAACTATTTGGAGATCACTCAAACACATGCTTGCTTGTTGAGGTTTACCTGGGTAAGTGTGAAACTAGTTTTCACATCATCTGATCAATGGGGGCAATGAGACAATATAAATCAGTGTAGTCTGGTGTTTTATCCATCTATCCATCTTCTACCGCTTATACCGTGTGTTTCACAGAGGCAAAGTCTAAGCAGAGAAGCCCAGCCATCTCCTCCTGCTCATCCAAGAGGACACCAAAGTGAAAGCATCTTTCCAGTGTGTCCTTGCTGTGACCTCTTCCTGATAGGAAATGCTCAAAATATCCACGAGGCCTCCTAGTCAGATGCCCAAACCACCTCGACTGGCTCCTTTCGCTATATCCCTAGGGGAGAGCCTACCCACACATAGAAGGAAACCAGTTTCTCCCACTTGCATCTGAGATCTCATTCTTTCAGTCACTACACAGAGTCCATGACCGTAGGTGAGGGTTGGGATGTAGACCGACCCTTTTCAGGTGCACTCCACTTGGTCTGTCAGTACGTGGCAGCTGCCTCCAGAATCCCATGAGCAAACCAAGCCTAACAGGACTCATTCTCATTCTTCAATTTGATGGCTCCCTTCACATCCGGTGTCCACCATCTGGTTCTGGGATTATCACTGCGACAGGCATCAGCTACCTTGCAGCCATAGCTACGTACAGCTGCCTCAGCAATGTAGGTGTGAACATAGTCCATTAAGACTCAATGTCCCCAACTTCCCTTGGAATTCTACCAAAGCTCTGCCGGAGGTAAGAAATGAAGATCTCATGGACAGGGGCTTGTGTCAGACATCCCCAGTACATCCTCACTATATGCTTGAAATGCAATGTTTTAGTTTTAAACATTGAGCTCAAGTATGCTAAAATGAATGGTCCTGCAAAGAAGAGAGGTTCTTTATTCATATTGATAAATTTAGTGTTTCTTTATGAGAAAGGGAGAAAAAATCATTTTTTTAAAAAGTAATTTAACACTTTATGCTTTTATTAAACCATATTAAACCCAAATCGTGATTTATTATCAACATGTCTTTAAATATAATGAGGGTATTGGATTATTTTATCATGTATATAGAGCAGTTTTAGGTGTCTGCAGTGATATTTTAAATGGGGCAGAACAGTACGTTTTGAGTAAGTAATAAATATTTATTTAGCTTATATTTATGCATTAATTATGTACTTATTATATAATGTTTATACTTTACATTAAACAATATTATGAGTCATATGAACATTTTTTTTGTAATAATCTATTTAAATAATTATATAAACAGTAAAAAGAACAAACTTGTGCTGCACTTTATCATGCAGATCAACATCAAATTAAACAACCACAGTGGAGGTGTGCTTAATGCATGTTTACATCAACGTACTCGATCAGCTGTGTGTGGTGCTTGCTTTTTGTGTCTGACCTGAGTCTTATCTACAGATATAATGTGCTTATCCTCAGTTAAAGCACTGTGGGGATTTTGGCTCCACTGCTCACTGATGTCTTCACTACTAGAGTCTAACATCAGCTGCCAGAACCGAGAAAAGATATAATTACATTTTTATTGATGACTTTATCAAGCAGAGTAAAGAGGCTGTCTTACTAACAATGCCATGCAGGTATGGTGTTTAAATCCCTATCCTGCTGAAATCAGCAGACCATACCTTTGGTGTTTTTCCTCAAGCAGATTTTTGACAATGAAAAATGTCCGTATTCTCAAGTTCAGACTGAGGGAGTGTGAGGAGCATGTGTGTGTGTGTGTGTATATATATATACAGTATATGTGTGAGCCAGAAAAATAGAGACAGCCACAGAGAGAGTATTTCTGCATTTCATAAGAGACCATCACTATGTAAGAATCTCAAAGCAACTGTATACAGTGGTTTACTTTGGTGTGAAGACCTTGCAAAGTGAATTTGTCCAGTCAGTGAGCTCCCTGCTACTGTTCTCCTTGATCAGTAGAATGAGGTGACTGGATGGGTCCCTGCACAGTGTGTTCCTTCCCTTACCAGCTGGCCCTCCCAACCCCACCTGAGATGGATAGAAACACTACACATGCATTGGTGTATTTATCTCCATGCATTCATCCACACATGGCAACACACATACATAATTTCTGCCATACCAGACAGGCCTTTAACAGATTGGGAGAAAGGGGTAATGCCCCCTTCAGCTACTCTGCAGCCATTCAATTGGGGAAGGAGCCGTAAGATTTATGGCTGACAGACACTTAGTAGGTCCTTTTATGCATTCTTTCACCATCTTTCTCATTTTCCTCACTCACCATACCTTTTCTTTATCATGCTGACATAAGCTGAAAAATCTCATTGTGGTTCAGGTTGTTCACGTTTCTCACTGCTCTGTCATGTTGTCCTGATTAAACTCCCCTGATGAGAAACTTGTGACCTCCACAAAAGCTAACGTAGCAAGAGGCAAGGTGCATATAGGAAATGTTTTTTTAGTTAATGCAAGTCTTGGGGTCAGCTTCACTAAGCAGGACAAATAAGCTGAGGCTACAATCAGAAAAAAAGTCCAATAGGAGTAGAAAGTTCTATGGGTGATATGCTGTGTGTGTGAATGTGTGTGTATTTTATTAAAGCCCTGCAAAATATCCAGCTGGTAGCAGGTCTATAATGTTAGTCAGGACCCTGGTAGAGCAGCTTTGCATGGTTCACAGTTCCATAAACCTCCTTGATGCAGCCTTGGAGCTCATTTGCTGCCTGAAACAAGCAATTTAAGATTCTTCTTTTTATGGTCAACACTGGCGGCTGGTGGTGAAAAAATTTTTGCGGATTGGGCAGGGGGATTGGGTCACATGGGTCAAAGATTGTAAAAATATTTACAATACAGTTTTATTTATATATAGCACATTTAAAAACACAATATCTATATACATGTTATACACTACACACAACTTTTTCAACAATGAAACAATGAATCCACCAAACCACAGAATATCCCTGGATTATCAGAATCTGCATTCTCATCATGGCCACACAAAGCCAACTAAGAGCCAACTTCACACCGTCTACGATTTTAGACAAAATGTGCTGGTTCTTTGTCACCTCTTTTTGGTGCTTTCTTCTGCCAATTTGATAGCCTTCATCCAGCTGTTCTACTATGCTAAGCTTTCCAAAACGGTGTAGCTTCATGCTGTTGTCCAAGTGGCTACAGTTTCTGTTGTGTCTTTTTTGCAGTTTTCTGTTAAGTGCTTTAACTCCTGTACACCTGTGGTGGTCCACAACATTTCGGTACCAGCAGACACAGAAAGGCATTGCTCACCGCACATCAAGTTAACCAGCTCCGCTAGCGTGCTGGAGAAGGTCCGTGTACATGCTCTCCCACAATCCGTGGACTACTGCTGATGTAATTTTAATTCTGAACAGTCAGGTCTTAAAAATTGATGTTTCTGTAAACAAACAACTTAATTTAACTTTACTGTTTCAGCAGCACTTGAAGTTGCCATCCTCAATCAAGAGCTAGCTAACAATTCATTGCCATTTCCAAGTCCCAGTTGAAACTCAGCCTCAGACAGTCATGACTGAAAAACTTCAGACATCAGCCATCCCTCCTGTAGGCCTATCACCCGCAGGAGGCACTGAAGGAGTTGGGTGCAATGTGTGCTGGGTAGTGGTCAGGGGCAGAGACCCTGGTGGGCCAATCTCCGGCTACCGAGACTAGCGATTAGGACATGGAATGTCACCTCCCTGGTGCTGCAGGAGCCCGAGTTAGTGTGTGAGAGGTACTGACTGCATATAGTCGGGCTCACCTCAACACACAGCTTGGGCTCTGGAACCAGTCTTCTGGAGGGGGGCTGGACTCTTGATGAGAAGCAGGGGGCTGGTTTGGGTATTTTAGTATCCCCTCAGCTTGCTGCCAGTAAGTTGGAGTTTTTCGCGGTGGACTAGATGGTTTGTTCCCTGTGCCTTTGGGTCAGGGAACAGGTCCTTACTGTCGTCTACTCCTATTTGCAGAATGACAGTTCAGAGTAACCAGCCTTCCCGGAGTCCCTGAGTGGGGTGCTTGAGGGTGCTCCACTAGGGACTCTGTCGTCCTACTCAGAGATTTCAACGCTCATGTGGGAAACAACAGTAAAACCTGAAGGTGTGTGTCTGGGAGGAACAGCCTGCCAGACCTTAACCTGAGCAGTCTTCTGTTACTGGACTTCTGCGCAAACCACAGTTTGTCCATAACAAACACCATGTTTGAATATAAGGGTGTTTGACTGGGCCCCCTGAGCGAGCCGCCAGCCTCGCTCAGGGGGAATGCTCGGCACGCTTACGTAGTTTAACAGACTGTTATTTAGTTTGATGCTCCTTTATCTTTTCCTGCTCCTCTAGCATCGATCAGCTGTGTGAACGATTGAATAACGGCCACGTGGGAGAGCCATTAAAACAACTTGTTTCTTTGCTTCTTCAGCAATTCTCTTGCAGATTTGCTGCTATGCTTGGGATCATTGTCCTGTTGCATGACCTAATTTCTGCCAAGTTTTAGCTGTTTGACACATGGCCTCATGTCTGACTTAAGAATACTGTACTTTCCTATACAGAGGAGTTCATGGTCAAGGTACCCTGATCATATGGCTGCAAAGCAAGCCCAAGTCACCATGCTTGACAGTTCATATGAAGTGTTGGTGCTCATATGCTTTGTTTGATTTTTGCCAAATGTGTGATCTGTGCCACTTGGTCTTGTCTGTTCACAGAGCATTGCTCCAGAAATCTTGTCTTTGTTCAGATGCAAACCTTAGCAGTGCTGTTTTTTTTCTGTTTGTAGTGTCATAAACTTTTAACATTTAATATGCTAACTGAGGCCTGTAGCTTCTAAGTGTGGTGGCGGAGTGTAGTTTGTGGCTCAGCTGCAGGAGAGGGGTGGTGTATTGGGTTCAGGGGGCAGTGCCAGAGGAGGCTAGCTGGCACACCTGGCAGTAACAATCTAATCAGATCTCTCCTATATGTTACGCACTAGCACGCTGGGATGGTGTGGAGAGGAGTCTGAGCTGGTGACAGAGTAGCTGGAGCTGTCTAGGAAAGAAGCTCAAAAATAATCATCTGTCAAAGTGTGTGCAATAAACCATCGCTTGTTGGGAAGCAAACGGTGTGTCTGCTGCATCATGCTGGGGTTTCCTGTAGTGTAGGAAGTGCTACACTGAGATGTAGTTTTTGAGTTTGTTGCAGGTTTCCCACTTGTGAATAATCTTTGTCACTGCACAATGAACTTCAAAATTGTTTGGAAATGGCCTTATAACTCTCCTCAGATCGATGCACTACAACAATTGCTTCTCTAAGATCATCCTCCTTGGCTTTATTTTAAAACACACACATAAATGCTCCAGACCACCAAACTGCAGGAGCCTTTGCTTTCATAGAGGTGCTCTCATATCCTGATTATCAGTTAATCAAGCACACTTGATTATCAGCACCTGGCTGCTACTTATACCCTTAATTCCCATAGAAGCACAAGGGTGTACTGTGCTGGATATGTGAAGTCTAAGAATTGAAAGAGGATGCCGTACTGACCTCTATGTGAAAATGTATAATATAAACAACCAAAACTAGAACACTGTAGTAATCGATCAACTTTAAAGATAAGCATGTTACTGTGCAGTTCAGGGTAAAATGCAATTTCACAAAACAAATCTGAAAATCTGCTATTGCATAAATGATGCATCATATAATACATGATGCAAAATTGGATTTTGTGTCTAATTCTAAACCTTAACAAACTTACACAGTGAAAGAAAGCAAAATGTTTTAAATTTGGTGCACTCAGACAAAAACTACAAGGGTTCATTGGGTACATATGAGTCGTGCACAACTGGGTATTCAATAATTGTGCTTCATTTTCAGTCCACTTCGCCACATGCATCACCAAGGTGACATTTTGCAGCAGATTTCAAGCAATATGCTCGTTTACCTAATCAATAGGTACAGAAATTGCCTATAGATTGTAGAGGCCAAGTAATCCAGGTGGTAACACAAGAGACTACTTGAAGTGAAAGAGCAAGTCAGGGGTTCAGAGCAGTTACACTGAGCAGCTAATCATGGACATTGTGGTGGGGCAGTCATAAATGTAACTCTCTGAAGTCTGATTACCAGCTGGATGACAAGGTTGGAATCTCAAGGGCAGTAAAATGAGACAGAAGAATGATGATAATGATAAAAGCCATAAATTGGAATATTTGGCTTCGGTATAGTATCAGAATGAGATGGAAGAATAGAGCATTATGGGTCCAGTCTCCCTGGAGCTGCAGAAATGACTGTCCACTTCTGTCTATGAGTGTCTGCTGTTTTTTATTCACCTCCCAGAACTTTTCCTCTACTTTGACTCCTGGGCTTTAATTATGCCTTAGGCGCTACTAGGCAGACTCTGTGAGTATAAATTCATAAATACATGACAACAGGCAAAAAAAACATACAGACAGGTGGCCAGCCAAAAAGGTGCACAAAAATTCATGTGCCACACACACACACACTCACTTGCATAAACCCAAAAAGATGCATCACTGGAGCTGTAAAGAATGGCACATTAACAAAAGTCATTTGAATGTAACCCAGAAACAGAATTAGTTAAAGTCCCGGGTCGCTTAGTCCAGTCAGTGAGTTGTTGTCTGGACTCCACCACCTCTGAATATAAAACGTCAGAGCCACTGTCTGTGTTGCTGTAAGCCTTTCTTATTCGAAGCTTAGCAGCATATGTATGTGAAGAGCACTGTATGTATAGACAGGCCATTAATCAGAGACAGAGATCAGAATGTGATTTGATGGGCATTGTATGGGGAACACAGATCTAACACAGGCATGCAGTGTTATTCAGTGCATTTTAGTTAGCAGGTATTGTGCCAGCACAACTCTCACTGACAAGCAGAGGGAAGAATGCTCCAAGATTACATTATAACCCCCGATCAGACACTGCCAGTGTTTCTAACACCTTCAGACTCCATCATTACCTATTCAGAGCCTATTCCACCAGACTGTCATGGGACTCATTACTCCATTGCTTTGTGAGGCTGCAGACAGTCGCGTAGCTGTGCGGTGGGTAAGAGAGAGAACGCGTACACTGACCCAGGGCACAGGTGCTGACATGGAGTGTCTATCAACACGCACACACACAGACCACGGGGTTTGACTGCACTAAGGGAGGTTTAGAGGCAAAACAATGGTGTGGACAGTCCACCAACTGTTCAGGGCCCTACTGGGGTCCACGCAGGCTGCATATATGTGCAGGTAATGTAGTACTATATGGGAGTATCACTGGTGAGAGAATATGCCAGGTCTTCTCTTTCTAATGCGTGAGATTTTGAGTATTAAATCATACTGCAATACATGCCCATATGCAAATTTGAAAAGTACCTGTAATCATTTCTTCTCTTCATGCTTGCTTCAAAAAGATTTCTTCAAACACATTTCCACTAAATGATGGTCAAAAACTCCCCACTCTTTTTAAAGCTGAGGCTCAGTCAGTCTGAATTAGTCAAACCTCATATTACCAAGTTTGGTCCCTGATAGTTTTTTGGTAGTATCATAAGAGACCACATATGATAATGGACACTTATCTTTGCACCTCCTTGACCAAAGCATGCCGTCAGTTCAGTGTAAACTATAACAACTTATTATAACAACAATAGATCTGAGTTAAAATTCAAAATCACATTGTGTATCTGTGATATATACTAATGTCACATGACTCCACCCATAAATTCAACAACCACACCTGAGTTTAATTTGCACCTCTGCCTGGTTTCCAGTGCTCCTGCTATTTTTAGATTGCTCTGTGGAGTCTTGTTCTCTCACTTTGCACTTTGTGATGGAGCTCCTCCACTGTGTCAGAACAGTGAGCCTTTAACTTCAGCTTTATGCGGGAGTTGAAGAGGATGAAGTGACAGGACACAGATCTTGCAGGTGAGGCAGTAGGTGGTAAATTAAGAAATTTTTGGAATAGTCAGAAATTTTAAATTTCTGATGCAGTGTGGTGATGTTATAGCAGAACTCACAACATTGAAAGTCTGATCCTTGACAATGAAATATCTGTGAGTTTTAATAAAAAAAATATACTGATGCTTATCTGGCATCTTTTGAGCTGGAAACAATGGAATCTTTTACTGGAAACATCTGTTTGGTCCCTGGGGGCTAGCTAAAAATAGGACCTCTGAGGAGCGATATAAGAATTCAATTCAATTCCATTTAATATATATGGTTCAAGAGAACAATACAATCAATAGTGCAAGACTTGCCTCAAAGCACTTTTATATTGTAAAGACCCTAAAATAATAGAGAGAAAGAAAGGGCTACGTGACGGTGGGAAAGAAAAACTCCCTTTTAACAGGAAGAAATCTCCAGCACAACCAGGCTCAGGGAGGGGCGGCCTCAGTTGAGGCTGAGGGGAGGGAGACGAGACAAAATCATACTGTGGAAGAGAACTGGAGATGAATAATAACTAATGTTTAAATACAGTAGTGATTTACACAGAACACAAGCCCAGAGCAACCTAGGCATACTGCAGTTTATCTAAGGGAGGGTTCAGGGTCACCTGATTCAGCCCGAAACACAAGATTTATCAACAGAAAAGTTTAAACTGAATCTTAAGAATAGAGATTTACCATTTATCATGGTGATTAAAATCTTGTGTTGTAGACAATTTGATATAAGGAAGTATAGAAAAACTCCGTCCAATCACATCGACTGGTGGTTACCAGAGAGTCACTGCTCGGTCTTTAGGCCTGAGTGACTGGGACTGTTGCACTTGATTTCACAGCGACTGCAGCCAGCAAGCTCCAGCAACCACTTGCAACCAGTTTTCCGTCGTGACCGGTGATTGCTAGCTGGTCATGCGCTGTTCTTTAGGCCTTTGTGTTTGACACATCTGACCTGGCTTGGGAAGTTGAATATCCATTCATGAAATTTATAGTAATAATGGTAACACAAAGAGGCAATTTTGTACACAAATGGGCATGAGAGTATGATATTCACAGTGAACAAAAACTGCGACCATGTTGTTTACACGTTTTCATGCACATCTGTTTGTTGAATCTGTTTGTGTCTGTCCTTTATTTTCCCCCATGTAACAAACAGTGTGCGACTTCCTGTGTGCAAAGTAAAAAGAATAACAACTGCAGCGTGTCAGTGTGGTGTCAGACAATGAATGAAAACGTTCTCTTTATCTTACATCCTCCGTGTCACTGCTGTGCTCCTCTCTTGCTCCTTTTCTCTGCTTTCCTCCTGCAAATTTCTCAAGACCTGAGGCACTAGTTCAATTAATATCAAACGCGTCTGTCATGGACCTCAGTTGGAAGAATTAACCAGATATTAACAATAAAGATGTAAAAGAACAGCAGGGCTGGAAAGAAGTGCAAAAAACAAAACAAAAAATGAACAGGGATTGGTTAGACACACATTGGCATACATATTGATATACAACACACAAATACACACAGTCACAGCCAAATACTGAACACGCACACACTCACGCAGCCCCGTGTTATATGATCCAGAAAGAGCAGGATAATGGAAAAGCCTGGGGGCGTTTGTGGATTGTGTCTTCTCCCTAGCTACAACTCTCCACTGTCCGCTGCCTTACAATCCTTCAGGAACCTTCAGCCAAGCTTCAAAACACAGCTCATTACGGCAGTTTTACAGCAAAAAAAAAAAAGGAAATAAGCTCACATTGTAGAAAAGCCCATTTATTTAATCTGTCTTGTGTGCAAGAAGTGGCTGCTCAGGCCAGTATCAAAATAATTCTGTGTTTAAAATCTGAGCACTCGCGGAAGCTTCTGTTATCCTGGGAGGCGATGGGGGATCAAGCTAGCCTCAGTTTAAGCCAGCGGCTATCACAGAATATTTATATTTCCCGCTTCATGGATTCAATTCCTTTGGTTCTGCATATGACGAGTTCATGATGACATACAATTAGCCCACTTCAATTAGTGCCACCATTAGTGGCTCATTAAACAGGTGTGCTATCCCTACATTAGAGACCACTTGGAGGAGTCACAATATACACAAGCAGATTGGCTCCTTGCAGAATGGAGACCCCTATGTTTTTCTGTTTTTTCTTTTTCCCATTTTCTTTTCTTTTCTTTTCTTTGTTTGTTTTTTCTAATTAAGAGAGCCACTTTCGGAGATAAGCATGAATTCAAGAATCACACTTACATGTTTGGAGAGAATTCACATAAACAAAAATGTTATAATTCGGCCTGCAACTAAAGGCCATAATTCTCCTGTAAATAAATTGAAATTGCAATGTTATTTGCAATTATTATTGATGTTAATTGCAATATTATGTTTACCTACAAACACTTAAAGGTAGGCACACTAGAATAAGAGGTAACAAGTCAAGTTTTTAGAGGAAACGAAATAATTATACTGCAAGTAAATTTAAGTATAGCACAAGTCATTTTAAGTAGTGTGCAAGTTCATGGCAATTTTTCAGAAAAGCTATTATTACTATATATTTTCACACCTTACATTATAAATATGCTGTACTTTTTGGGGCACAACCCGTATGATATAGAATAATTTAAGTTATTCATACACTACCAAAAGTTTCTTAGACATTACTTAAAATTATTTACAAACTACTTCAATTTACATGCAGTATAGTCATTTATTTGTTTCCTGTAAAAGCCTGACTTACTACTCCCTTTTTCTAGTATGCTCATATTTACAGTAATTATTTAGTAATCTACTTGGAAAGAAAGGAGACTGGACTTCTTTAAGTTTCTTAAAGACGTTTCAGTGTTCATCAGAGAAGCTTCTTCAGTTCTTCCTTATTTGTAGGTTGGTATTTTACCTTATTTAGGTAAATATAATTACAATGTCATTAATAATAAAAAATGAAATGAAATTCAGGGGAATTACAAAGTGTTACCTAAGAAATTTACAAGCTTTAACAGCAATTCATTCTTTTCAGAGACCTGCAAGGCAGAACACTCATAACTGCACAGAACTGCAGTTTTAAGTTTTTTATAAGTTTTATAAGCCTGTCAATTTTCTGTCTTTTTCAAGCCACATATATTTTGACCACTTCTCAAAGTTAAGGTGTGATGAAGCCTCTTGGACACTGGATAGGTCAATAATTCTCAAAACCAGCCTTTCTGATCAAAAAAAGGGGTTTTAAGTCTCAACATTGTTTTTTTTTCACGATTCATAAACATTGCACAACCTATAGTTTAAAGTGTTTGATTTAACAGAGGTACACAGTCCTGTAAGAGGATATCCATCAGAATCACTAGTGATTATAGTCCAGTCCTACTGTGATAAAACATTAACATAAGGCAAAGTGTTTCCATCCAGCTGTTTGAGTTTATTTAATACCTGCAGCTTCACAGGAAGCACCGCTACGCTTTTGCGTCTCCAAAAGCGAGAGCATGATGCGCATTTATGCAGGTGCCACAACAAGGGTGACTTGGTTAATTATTTAGTTATTCCCAACACACAAACAGAGGACTGATATTGTGAATCACAATCTACTTTTATTCAATTGAGACGAGTTAGGTATCACACACTGTGTCACAGTTTTACTGTTAAATCATTTGTTACACAGCGGTGGTCCTCAGGGCAGGTGTCCTGAGCTCCAACAACTGTCAGATATTTTTATTTAATTTTCTCTTAGTAAGTCTAAACTGTAGGTCTCGTCTGTCTCAAGTCAAATATGTTTTTATTTTTGATTATTTTCTGTTTGTCTCAATCTAACAATATTTAATGTAGCACAGTTTTGCATGTTTGTGTGAAGGTTTTGAGAAATATTGTCAAAATAAGAATTATGATATTGAGGTTATGTATTATTTGTTCACAGTATAAAATACATGAAGTTTTCCATTTGATAAATGCTTTCATTTTACTTGCAACTTCTTTGGTTAGCAGTACTTTGTTTAAAATGTATTTTTATGGCCCAGCATGCCATGTAACATCACAAAAAACTGGAAGAAGTATAAATAGCTCCTCCACTTACTTTGACTGCTCCGTGTGCAGTAGAAGCTGTAGGAGGAAAAGTGTTTATTTTTAACGCGTAATTTAAATTCAGCACACATGACATTTATAATTCAACAATGTTTTAAATCCAAGGCTTATATATTGTATAAGCCATCCAGTAAATGTCAGATGGGTGAAATAAAGAGATCTAATGGGATAAATTCAGATTTCATGTGATATTTCAGCAAATTAAGTCACTTTTATGGATAACATTACATGTTCAGCTGCTTTTATAAACTGCATAAATACAATATAATTAATCCCTTTTATTTTATCTAATTTAGATATAAATATTTACTTATACACATAGGAATTTATTTGCTCTTGAAGTAAATAGAAACAAACACAAAGGCATATTTTTATTGTTGGAATGAATTTCTGCAGGCATGAAATGTCTGATGTGCACTGTGAGCTGGGAACGTATTTGGATCTCTGCATGTACCTTTTATATGTTCATGGAACAAAACACGCCAGTTTGTCAGAGTGAGCAATAATGTGTTTCTGGCTAATCAGCCAAAATTCAGAGAGGACGGAGACAGTGTGGTTTTTGGACATCTTTTACAAAGTGGCATCGTCCTGACAGTTTCACATTGCTGGTGTTAGGATTCTCTTTCATGTCGGGCACAAAAGCAGAGCTCGATTAACACTTTTCATTCCCAAACTTGTTAAATGTTCACCCCTTTGATTTCTGCGAAGCATCCTCACATATCACTTTGAAAAACTACCACAGCTTTATTAGCCAGTGTTGCACTTTGTAAAAAAAAAAAGGTTTTGTGGCACATTTTCGGTTTTTCAACTACCACACATTTGTTTTCCAGAACAATTAACTTTCATCACTTTAAAAAGTAAAGAAATTATAAAATCTCCCTACTTACAGTCTTCTCTGATAGAGTATCACTCTCGCTGGTAAGTGTGCCATTTCTAAAGTGTTTATCTGTATTTCTTTCTTTCTGCCTCTTTCTTTAATTCATCAATTTGTATGCAGTTAGGTCAATTTGTTGAACAAAGACACAATTTTTGTAATTTTATCTCTGTACACCACAGTGGAGTTGAAATCAAACAATCAAGAAGTAACTGAAGTGCGGATTTTCAGCTTTAATTCAGGAGGTTTAACATGATATTTTCTCTTTGGTAGTTACAATCAGTTTTAATTCCATTTTAAGAGGCTGAAAAGAAAATGGACAGACAGAGATAATTTTAAATATAAGCATTGTTTTTAACAAGGATGGGAAGCCTCTGATATTAATGATTGTCTCAAGTCTAGAACTCATGAATGTCTCCAAATGCTGTGTTTCCTCCCTTGAGATGCTCTCTTAGGTCTTTACTGCAGTCACCTACAGTGGCTGCTTATTTGTGGGTCTATTTGTGGGTCTTTCTGCATTTGGTTTTATATTTAATAACCGCAAAGTATGCACTGTAGACATCCCATTTCTTTGACTTTTCTTGGGTGTCTTTCGCTGCAACCGTTGGGAAATTACACTCCACTTGCAACATAAAACATTGTTCAACAAGTATTGTTCAAACAAATAGCCCTGTACACTCCTGAGTCAACTTCTATCAGCAGTCACATCATCAAATAAGCACCCAGTTTCACTGGCAGCCACACACATCCATGCCATAACATTGCACAGATGGATGTGGTAAAGTCTGTCCTTCCTGTTGTTGAGTGTAACCAGTGGTTTGCACCTTGTTGTGAACAATCTGTATTTCCCTTCATGAAGCTGTCTCTTGTTTATAAACTCAGACAGTGATACACCTGCTACCTCGAGAGTGTCACCTCACTTGGTTAGATGTTGTTAAGTTGTTCTTCATAGCTATGGAAACAATTCTGTCATCATGGACTTTAGTCGTCTTCTGTGGTCTATCAGGCCTTTTTATGTTGCTGAGCTGGCCAGGCCATTCAGTCTTTTTAAAAATGTACCAGGTTCTTAATTTGTCCACTCATAAAAGTTATGCTGTTTTTCTTTTGTTCAGCCTGATAACGGCCTCCCTTGCTTGCACTGACACATCTTTGTGCACCATATGTAAAATTAAAGTAAAAAGCCATAAAATGCAAATTCAACATTTTGCATCAACTTTATCTATTATGTTTCACTGCTTTACTGGTCATAAATAACCAGGCTTCACCTGGCCGTGGAACTTGTCAGTCAATTGTCCAATTACATTACATCCTCCCAAAATAGGAGACAGTATAAAAATGGCTATAATTCCTAAATGGTTCGCAAATATTGTCCAATTTGTCAAATAACATATGGATCTAACTATATTATCCTGTAGAGCTGTATGCCAGACTGTGAGACAGCAGGAGGAGAATTTTACCCTGCTGATCCCTCACACAAAGTTCATTTTATTTCTGTTTGAGACCATGTGAGAATAGAGCAGGTAAAAGTCGAGTAACTTTGCAGCGATTCCAAGGGTGTTGTATCCTGTTTTTGGTAAACTCTACCTGGGCACCACCCCTTAACTAACAAAATGCAGTATTCCAAGAAGTTAGAACACTTCAAACAGGCTCCAGTTACATGCTACATGAGACAGAGCAGATGTGAACCATATCCACACTGAAATCTTCCCGTGTTTGTGCGTGAAAACGACTTTACTCAATACCTTAACAATCTTTTTGGCTTTTTTATTATTCGTCATGCACGAACTGCTATTTTCAGTGCAAATCTTTCAATTCAGGCAAGAAAAGATAACCTAAACTTGCATCTTCATATAAATATGCGGATAAATTCATATATAAATAGTGAATGTATCTGTAAATCTAAAGATGCAAAATGTGTCTGTTGGCTATCCCATCCTTCAATCTGTATCTGTCAGTTGTTATGATATAATTAATGTTAAGCTATTAAAACTATTCTTTTAATCCAGTCCCATACAGTATATCCTCCCTATATGTCAACAGAAAGTCTAAAACGTGATGAGTGCCCAATTCTAATTCTTACTTGTGCTATGTAAAAGTACAGTACTCATATTAAATAGCTAAAGTAAAAAAGTTGCATTACTCAGTTTGCATTTCTGTAGAAGTTGGCATCCCTCCTGTTTAGCTGGAGGCTACCGCCTACGTTCACATACATCCTCTGCATCATGTCAGTTTATCCTTTGAACACAGAGATGAAACTAATATCTTCTCGTATATCCAGCAGCTGATTGGGCTGCATAATAGCAGATCATGTACAACTTATTTTAATATACGCATCCATACACTTTACATAAAAGATAGGCATAAGCACGGTCTGAAAAGTGAAATCAGTGTAGTCATGCCTAAAACTTGCAATCTTTCTACTGGCCAGTAGGGGGCATCTCCTCTTGTTGCTAAACGAAGTAGATTACATAAGAATCTATGTGGAAATGACTTTGCAAGTCATATTAAATAAAAGAGTATTTTAATTCAAACTATCATCCCAGTTATCACAAAAGATATGTATTTTTTATGTCTGGCATTTGCCAAACTGCTCTGATGGAGGCTAGTATAATTTCATGACACAATGGGTGGAGGCACAGTGGCTACTTTCTTATATGTCGTATATGTCTTGTCTTGCGTTGTATTTGTCTTATTTTATTTATTTATTTTCATAATTTGTGAAGCACTTTGATCAAAACTTGTTTTTAAATGTGCTATATTGTGGAGGTAAGAAATAACGACACGAGAGGTCCGTGTGTCTCACTCCAACTGTTTTATTCACACACTGTCTCTCAGAACTTAAGATACAGTAAGCGCCAAAATCTCCACCCAGCTCTTCCCTTCAACTTGGGTGTGAGTGGAGCCAACTGGTGGTCCGCCACACATACCCCCCCTTGTCAGGTCTCTATTCAGTCCAGGACCCTGGGCCTAAGCAAACGACCCGCACGACTGAACCTGGGAGGGAGAGAACAGGCAGAAGAAGGTCCATCCTGTGAACGAGGCTGGTGAAGGCGAGCAGGAAAGGCAGAAGGAGGCTCAAACGTTGGTGGTCCGGGGGTAGTCCTGCGGGGGAAACCAGAGTCTGTCAACCCCATTGAAGGAGGGCGGCCACGGCGAGGGGCCTGGGCCGGCACTACATTACTGTCCGGAAGAACATGTGCAGGCTTAAGTCTGTCAACACACACAGTCTCCCTTCGACCCCCAAAATCCAAAACAAAATGTTTCTGGCCCGGTTCGATAACCCTGAATGGGCCGTCATACAGCGGCCGCAGCGGTGTCTTGTGGGCATCGTGCCTGACAAAAACAAACTTAGCAGTCTCTAAAGTCTTTGGAACAAAAGTGTCAGGCACGCAATGGTGCACAGGACCAGGAACCCGAAGCGAGCGCAAAAGTGGGTTGAGCGATAGCACTGATGGATCGAAGCAGGGGGAGGGTTCTCAGGCAAGAATTCTCCAGGCACGCGGAGGGGCTGACCAAACACGAGCTCAGCTGGGGAAGCGCCGAGATCCTCCTTAACCGCACAGCGCAGCCCAAGCAAAACCCACGGGAGGCGGTCAACCCAATTGCCATCTTGTAAGGAGGCACGAAAAGCAGCCTTAAGCGACCGGTGGAACCGTTCACACATCCCATTAGCTTGCGGGTTGTATGCGGTTGTGCGGTGGACTTTAGCCCCCAGTCCATCAGCCATGGCCGACCAAAGCTCGGAAATGAACTGGGGGCCTCTGTCTGACGTAATGTCCGCGGGCGGGCCGAAACGCGAGACCCAGGTTGACAAAAATGCCCTGGCCACCACTGCTGCAGTAGTGGATGCCAGGGGGACTGCCTCCGGCCACCTGGTGGTCCGGTCAACAACTGTCAAAAGGTGCGTAAAACCTTGTGACGGCGGCAGAGGACCCACCAGATCGACATGCACATGATCGAAACGTTTGCCGGGTATAAAGAACTGCTCCAGAGGCGCCTTGATGTGTTTATGAACCTTCGCACGCTGGCAGGGAATGCACGCTGACGCCCATTCCTTAACTGATTTGCGAAGGCCTGGCCAAACAAATTTAGAGCTGACCAGTTTAACAGAGGCCCGGACCCCGGATGAGAGAGAGCATGTACCGAGTCAAAAACCCGACGACGCCAGGAAACGGGAACCACTGGGTGAGGGCGGCCGGTGGAAACGTCACAGACCAGGAAAGGACCACCGTCCTGCATGGGTCTGTCCTCCAGTATGAGGCCCGTCTGGGTGGATTTAAGCTCGAGGATGTCCGGGTCACCGCTCTGATCGGCAGCCATGGCGGAGTAGTCTATGCCGAGAAAGACAGGAGAAACCAGCGCACGGGACAAACAGTCAGCCACATGATTGGATTTACCAGCCACGTGCCGAATGTCTGTTGTGAACTCAGAAATGGCTGCCAACTGGCGCTGCTGGCGTGCACTCCATGGATCAGAAACCTTGGACATGGCAAACGTCAAGGGTTTGTGGTCCACGTATGCGGTAAAGTGACGACCCTCGAGAAAAAAACGGAAATGGCGAGTCGCCAGGTGGAGCGCGAGTAGCTCCCTGTCAAAAACGCTGTAATTGCGTTCGCTGTCACGCAGCGTACGGCTGAAAAAGGCGAGCGGTTGCCAGACACCCGAGAGTCGCTGTTCCAGCACCGCACCCACCGCTATGTCCGACGCATCGGTGGTCAACGCAATCGGCGCTGAGGGGGACGGGTGGGCCAGAAGGGCAGCATTAGCTAACGCTGACTTAGCATCAGAAAACGCTTGGATGCTTTCTGGACACCAGTCGACGGCGTCATTAGCCTTCTTACCTTTTAACGCCCCGTAAAGGGGCTTCAGCAGATGTGCCGCCCTGGGGAGAAAACGATTGTAAAAATTCACCATCCCCAAAAATTCCTGCATTGCTTTAACGTTTGCAGGACGCGGAAATTCTGAAACAGCTCGGACTTTGTCAGGCAACGGAACCGCGCCCTCAGCGGAAATGCGGTGCCCAAGAAAATCGAGAACGGGCAACCCAAACTGGCATTTAGACGGATTAATAATCAGTCCATGCTCCGTCAAACGCTGAAAAACCTGATGCAGATGGAACAGGTGCTGCTCCTTCGAGCTGCTGGCCACCAGGATATCATCAAGATATACAAAAACAAAGGGCAGCCCGCGCAAGACAGAGTCCATCAACCGCTGGAAGGTTTGGGCGGCACCTTTCAGGCCAAATGGCATGCGCAGGAACTCGAAAAGGCCGAAAGGTGTAATAACGGCGGTTTTGGGGACGTCCTCCGCACGCACGGGAACCTGATGATATCCCCGTACCAAATCGATCTTCGAAAAAACCGAGGTCCCCGCAAGATGGGCGGAAAAATCTTGGATGTGGGGAATGGGATAACGGTCGTTCTCTGTGACGTTATTAAGGCGGCGGAAATCCCCACAAGGTCGCCACCGACCATCAGATTTAGGCACCATGTGTAACGGAGAAGCCCAGGCACTATTCGAACGCTGCACGATGCCCAGGCGCTCCATGGTGGCAAATTCTTCCCGAGCGACAGCCAGTTTAGCAGGGTCGAGGCGACGCGCGCGCGCGAAAACCGGGGGCCCTACTGTAGTTATGTAATGCTCCACCCCATGCTTCGTCACAGTGCTCGAGAAAGTGGGGACAGTGAGTGAGGGAAACTCAGAAAGCAAACATTGAAAAACGTCACCCGAATCCACTGAGTTAGCATGCACCACGGGCTGAGCACCCCGAGTAAAACAGGGTAATGAGGAAAATGACACAGCATCAATTAAACGTCTGTTAGCAACATCAACCAGCAGTCCGTGAGCACAAAGAAAATCAGCGCCTATTATAGGCACAGAGCTAGCAGCAACAACAAAGTTCCACTGAAAGTCACGGTCATGAAAGCAAACAGTCACCAACCTTTCACCGAAGGTTTTGATGGGAGAGCCATTAGCCGCTGTTAGCAATGGCCCGCAGCCCTCAGCTAGCCTGTCCGAGCCAGCCGGGGAAGAAGGCTCTTCTGTGAGCCGGAGTCCACCAGGAAACGCCTCCCCGAGCGTGAGTCCTCTAAGAAAAGCAGCCTTTCCTTGTTGCCAGCGGTCGCGGCTGCTACCGAGCGCTGACATGCCCGTTTCCCTGGGTTTGGAAACTGCAAGGCGGGAGACAGCGCCGGGCCTTCGCTCCAAAACGCTGGTGATAAAAGCAAAGCCCTTTTCCGCGGCGCTGCCGCGCAGCGATTCCGGCCACCGTGGACGAGTCGGAGGGTCCCTGGAGCATCGGTGAGGAGGCAGGGGAAAACGCTGGTGAGTCCTGAACAACCGCCTGGACGCCGAAACTCCTGGTAGCAAGGAGGATGCGATCTGCCTCTTCCGCCAGAGAGCGGTAATCCTTCGTGGCCAATAGCGGGGAGTTGGCAAGGCCAGCGCGCACTGGAGCCGGCAACTGTCGGAGAAAGAGGTGGGTGAAGAGAAATCCTCCATCATCCGCGCCCAGCAAGGACAGCATGCTTTCCATGAGCTCGAGGGCGGTGCCGTCGCCCAGGCCCGCGAGGGAAAGGAGTTTCTCGGCTCGCTCAGCATCAGAGAGGGAGTAACGCCGCAGCAGCAGCGCCTTGAGAGCGGTGTACTTGCCTTGGGCTGGAGGGTCCCGGAGGAGAGTCATCACGCGGCGGGTTGACAGCGGGTCAAGAGAAGCCACCACATGGTGGTATTTAGTATCGTCGGCTGAAACTCCACGAAGAGCAAACTGAGCTTCTACGTGCACGAACCATGAAGGGGGATCGTGAAGCCAAAAATCCGGCAATTTAAGCGCCACAGCAAACGCAGCCATCGGCGGAGGTGCAAATCCGGCGGCAGCCGATGCTTCCAGGCCGGAGCTGGCTTCGTCGTCGAGCCTTAGCATGTTCGCTACCGGGGTCACCAATGTGGAGGTAAGAAATAACGACACGAGAGGTCCGTGTGTCTCACTCCAACTGTTTTATTCACACACTGTCTCTCAGAACTTAAGATACAGTAAGCGCCAAAATCTCCACCCAGCTCTTCCCTTCAACTTGGGTGTGAGTGGAGCCATCTGGTGGTCCGCCACAATATAAATAAATTTTGATTTGATTTGATTTGATGCTGAAATCACGTTTTTGCTCTAGAAATTGAAACTTAGAACAGAGAAGCTGCATGCCATAGTTTTTGTTAACAAAGGTGTTGCCTGCGTGGTTTAATTACCTGCTTTATCCTCATTTAAAAATACATTATTACCGCCCACTTCTTTCCTTTCTGCTGATACCGGCGCTTACCCCTCTCAAGTTCCTTGTTGTGAACTTTTTGCTGCATTTCTGCCGGGTTCCCTCATTTCTCACTTCCTGTCATTCTGATAACTATTTAACATGTCATACTCCGGATCTATTCCCCAGGGAAACCAGGGGAATCCGAATTCTGAGCAAAATGACTGAATAACAGGGAATATGGGAGTTGGAAAGCGATGGTAAAGCAAGTCATGAGAGGGGTGAGACAAACCTGAGTATGGCTGCAGGAATGAGACACAGAAGGTGTGCCGTATAATAACTTTGTAAATACAGAGAAAGAAAGAGAGTGGAGATGATTGCTGGCACATGATTGTTTTAAAGGGATTGCCTCTTAACAAGCTCCCTGGATGTAAAAGGAACCCATCCCTGGGCTGATGAGAAGGCACCGAGGAACTCATTAAAGCCACAGCCCGTCCCTGCTAACCTGCCATCTCCTGCCCTGCCCTACTCCATCCACATTTCAAACTGAAGGACAGGACGTGAGCACTGCACCCCACTTTGGACGGTGCATGCTAATGAATCAGCTCATGCTGCGAGGGAAGGACTGGCTGGATGATTGTTGGCGATGTTCGTGTGTAATTGCTGGCTCGGTATACAGCTATATTATTGATAGTTAGCATCAAATGCTTTGATATTTTGAGTGACCTTTCTCAGGTGGAGCATGATAAATTCATGTTCACTGTGATGTGAGGTTTTTACAATAACATGGATGCTGCATTGTCTATAGTGTCTCAAGTGGAAGCTGACAGCTGACTGGAGCCACTGGCTTTCAAAGAGGAACAAAAACAAGATTTTATTCGTAATTGCAGAGAAATTTCTTTTTTTCCCTTTCACCTTTTGTGTCTTTGTTTCTCTCTTTGGTCTTTCTGTGTGATGCAGAGTTACAGTTCGTGGTGTAAAAATGCTTTTTTTTTCTAGTCAAAAGCTTTCTTTCCACTTGTGGCTTGCAAACACATTTAATTGCATGTGCCATATGATGAGGGCTCAAAGCCTTTGTTGTAAACAGTGAAGAGAAAATAACTGGACCATCATTAGCTGCATTTTCTGTTGTAAATGGGTAGTGGGTGTTTTTTCTTTTTCTACCACAATTCATCATGCAACCAAGGGCCCTTTAGACAGAAGTTGTTATCATGTGGACCTTACAGCCAGTAGGCAGTCACGCTGATGATAGTGTGCCCAAGTATTGTAACGTAAATTCGTAACTTTAGCCCCAGAGTGTTCCAAATCCTTATTATCTCTTTAAAAACATAATGATGTTTGTACAGCAAATTCGATGTGAGGTTGTGGTCAGTGAGCATTCGATTTATTGTCAGAATTTGGGCCACTTCTAATTGGAGCATCAAAAAATGTGTTCAGTCTAAAAGTAACAAAAAAAGAACAAAGGCAGTTTTCTTATGTGTTTTTTTCTTGGCCTATTTTTTTGCACTTGCACCTTTATGGTAATTTCCTGACATCAAATATCTATTTTAATGATATGATTGGGGGCAAAGTGCAGCTGAGGCTATTAGGCATTTTGGGTTAGTATTAAAACCTTCTCAGACCAACTATTATTATAGATTATCATAGATGCAGAAATTTATCATGTCATAGGATGGCTGTTGTTGTCCAAGATAAGGACAAAGCTGGACGATACCTCGCACCCACTTCATATAATATTTTTTCTTGTATTTTCTTTTGCTCACACTAATTCATAGGGGAAGACTTAGGTATCTATTTATCTTCAAAACTGCTTTGGTAATCAGTGACATAGATAAGAAAGAAATATTTATGAGAGATTTGGTCCATATTGACATGATGGAATCACAGTTGGTGCAGGACACGTTGAAGGTGCTGCATTGGATTAAGATCTCATGACAGTCATTTGACCAGAATGACATGTTCAAGAAACCCGTTTCAGATTATCGGAGTTTTGTCACACTTTATCTTTCTAGATGCAACAATCAGAAGATGGGTGCACTGGGATCATAAAGGGGTTGGCATGGTCAGCAATGATCCCCCACACCATCACACCACCAGCAGCTGATATAAAGTAGGATGGACTGATGCTTTTTATATTGTTTGCAAAGAATTCTGATCCTACAATGTGAATCTTTCAATAGAAATTGAGACTGTAGCCCATCTGGTTCAATGTCTGATGAGCTGTGTGTTCAGAGATGCTCTTATCCTTGGTTGTAAGAAGTGGGTACAGTATGCAAGTTATTGTTGCCTTCCTATTAGGTTAAAGCAGTCTGGTCATTCTTCTTTGACCTCTGACATCAGCAGGACATATTTGCCCAGAGAATTGCTGCTCACCTGAAATTTTCCGATTTTTTGATCATTCTTCATAAACCCTAAAGATGGTTGTTCAGGGAAATCCTAGATCAACCCGTGTAGCACCAAAAAGTAGACTACCTTCAGTCACGAAATTACAATTATAATAATCTCACATGATGTATAACATTAAAAACAAAATGGGACACCTAAAAAGTAAATAACATTAGACATCTATGTTTTATATGTTGTTTAAATTGTTTAAATTGGGTTTTTTTAATATTTGTATTTTATTTATTTACTTTTTTACGCAACAAATGTGTTTTTATGTCCCTACAGTTCAAGATCCCAAATCTGATAAATAGATACACTGCATACGACTTGTTTAGTTTGCTTTCATCTAAACAATAATTGTAAATATATCAATGAGAGAATTTTTTACCTCCCAAAAATTGGCTTCAGCATTGGTCAAGCCTCTGGCAGGGGAGTTGTTCTTGCAGCTTAGCCAACAACATGCTATTTGTGTTCATTGTTCCATTTACATCATTGGAGTAGTGGATGTTAACATTGAGGGTATTATTTATTTTTTAAATATGTTCTTTTGTTTGTTTCTTTCCTCAACGACTAGAATCTAGAATCCCCATTTCACTTGTTGCTGCTTTCAAACGTGTTTTAAGGAAAGCATGTGATTTGTGATTATTGAAACTCCACCACTCCACCTGCTGATCCCTTCCACTAGTATTATGTGCAGTTTCTCTTTCAAATTATGCCCAGCTCCGCCTGGTTTGCATCACCACCTGCAGTCACCAAAATTGCAAAAATGTACTGGTAACATTTATTTGTGATTGTGACCTGAGATTTTCCTTGCTTGTGTTTGTGGCTGTGCTCTCTTTCAGGAAAAGTAGAGCCCTATTTTCTTTGTTTCTTAAAGTGTGCTCTACTGCGAAACACATCATTATAAACTCTAGGTAGAAAATAAGTATAACGATGTGTATGGTAGAATAACACATCTGCAGCACGGTCTGTAGTCCTTCAGCTGATGTTTTGGTAACAGTATCCCTTTTTCAGATCTTAAAGGAAATGGCAACATCACACTTAGCGCTTCCAGGGGAACCAGAAATGTTAGACCATGTACTTTATGTATGATAACCATCTAGCCGCTGAATTAATTTCCTTCTGCATATGGCATGCAAAGTCACAGTATATATAACAAGATTTTATCATAAATTTCAATCCCTTCCAAGAAAAGATACAACATATAAGTAGTACGTTTAGATTGTGGGATGAAAAAAGGGGGTTAAAAAAACACTGTCTCTTTTCTTCTCTTGACGTGTAATAATGAGGGCCAGGGTGGCACCTAGACCTGTTCCTAGTTGCCAGCCTAGGGGAAGTTCACACTAATCAGCCTGGTGTGAAGGTATTAGCCTTGCCTGTGCACTTGGACTGCCTCATTAAACACCTCACCTGATGGGTACCACCAACCAGATTCTTATCTTAAGTCTTTCAGCTTGGCCTTTCACTTTTTTGAAAGTCCCTCACCATTCACAAACTCTCTGGTCCCAAGGAACCAGTGTTTGCAACAGGACAGCACATTCCTCACGAGTAGTGAGAAAGTATAAATTTAACTTCAGCTGCATCTTTAGTTTAGAATATAAAAAATGGAGCATAGCGTTAATGCAAAGGTTGATAGCACTTTAACACACTCATTAACATGAATTTACACTTCTGATTTAAGCATGCCAAATCTGTTCAGTTTTATACCAGCAATTTACAACAACAGTCGCCTAAAGGCACTTTATACTGTAAGACAGACCTGGGCATTGTACAGCCCCGGGACACATCCTCTTATTGCCCCTGAGTGGCCAGTGTGAGGTCAAGAGGAAATTAGGATTGAAATGTAAGTAATACAGCCATCAAACACTGATAAACTATTTTATAAGCTCCCCGCCACAGAATGACTTGGTGGTTTGCATTAGAGGAGATGTTTGTGAGACAGCTTGTGAGCTTGCTAGCCCTGAAAGATTACAGGTCACACTAAGAAAAGACTGATGCAAAGTGTGGAGTTTTCAATAAGTTGTGGACTTCCAAGTATACATTTACTGAAGTCAGAGGTAAAAGTGGGTGCCTAGTTTGTGGAGAGCGGTTTGTTGTGTTTGAGCATTACAGTTTGAATCACCAATATGAGACTTAACATGAAGAGAAATACAGGAAAATCAAATAGTGTTTGGTTGACTCTGCCCCACAAATATGCCTTTAGAAAAAAAGCAGCTTTTCAGAATGTGCCCCTGTCCGGGCAGAACGTAAAAAGACAGATGAAGGATGTTGCGTGAAAAACAAAGCGGTCAGTTTTGACTTTTTTTTCCTTGGTTCTGTTTAAGAGCAGTGATGTTTGTGACATAGACCAATCTCTCATCTTTATACAAGGTATAACCAAAAGAGTTTGAGACAAGGTGGCAGCAATGCGCTAAATGAAAGGGACCACGATGGGAAGTAATTTGTTTACATACTTGGATAGACTGTGGCTGAAATGGGACAAACTAGTAGGAGTTAAAACTGATGGCTGACAAAGTCTTACAGGGGAAAATGTTGGACTTTTGAAGCAGATTTGAAATAAAGTGACTAAAAAGAACCAGAACTGAAATTATTTTTGGATTGCAGTACACACTGTGGTGTGTTGCATAAGTCAGATCTGAAAATTAGCCATGTTGTTGATGTTTAAACTAAAACTGGGAGACAAGGACAAAAGGTCACCCAGCAAACTAACCTGTCCTTGGTTCAGGGCCGCCTGATCCAGAAATTTTAAAGGCAAATTTCAAAAGCAGAGAGGATCTCTGTCTTCTCGACCCAAACTTGGAACGGGTTCCACACTAGAAGGGTCTGTTCTGCTTTTAGAAGCTCTAGGATTCACAAGCCTGCAGTCTGAGAGCAAAGTGCTATATTAGGATAATATTAAAATATGGTGGGGTCTGGTCATTCAGGACTTTGTATGTCAGGAAAAGGATTTTAAAATTATTCTGGATTTCACTGGGAGCCAATGAAGAGGAGCTAATATGGGAGAAATATGATTTCTCTTTGAGTGGACAATGAAGCAGACCCAGACACACTCTCTGTTGGGTTGACAGCACCTATTCTTTACATCAGCTATGTTCATTGTTACAAAGTTTCAAATAATATCAAAACCAACAAAAACCCGAAATGTGAAATAATGCACACAAGCAAGACTGTGGTGGATAAGCAGCCCAAGAAAAAACATCACTGCTGTAATACTTTCTGACTACATTGTATCATTTCTATTAGGTAAATACACAAAGGAATCTCTGTCCCACTGCATGCAGGGTGCATAATTAGTTATTAAAGACATATTTTTCTTTTATGTTCTCTTCTGGAGGAATAATGAAAAGCTACATGGGAGACTAAATATTCTGGATGAAGAAAAACTAACTTTATATGATTAAATGCTTCACAGTGAATATTGCAGGACAGAAGAGAGCAAACAGAATGGCCGCCAAGCTCCTGTGGAAGACAAACAAACAGGGAACTTTCAACCTCTTACAAAACGGTACAATCTAAAGGGGAATGAGAATAAGTGCAATCTTTGCCCCCACATATGGCTGCCGTGGGGAGCTGTGTATTTGCTTTAACAGCATGGTGGATCAGAAGTCAAGTGGCTGGATTCATTTGTTGGAGTGCTGAGGGAGTGCTCAGAGTTACGAGTGCCACAGAGAGAGGAGGAGGGGGAATCAGTGTCAGAGGATAAAGAGACTGGCAAGCCGTAGGAGGTGAGAGGTAGGTAAGCCTGGAGAGAAAAGAGAGACAGACAGACAGAAAGCAACACTGCTAGTAAGAGGACAAGTGAGAGGGAAAGAGAGGCTTCAGTTCCCAGAGCTCTCTGACAGACACTCGTCCCCAGAGACTTCTTATCTGCAGGGGGCATCTTTGACTTGATAATCCTGTTCTTCGTCACCTATACCGCCCTGAACCCTGAGCACACACACACATACACCTCCACCTCTGCACCCCTGCCCAGGGCCCAGGGGACCAAAAAGCTACCTGTCACTGTGCCTATACCTCCAGGCAGCTTGTGGGGCAGTGCGGTGAGGGGTGGGGAGTTGTCAGCGTGCCCGACTAAGTCACCTTTCAGGGATATGAATCTTAATAAGGTGGGGATGAAGAGGAGGTGGGAGCAGATGCATGCTGCTGTTACAGTATGTGTGTTGTGTTTGTGTATGCATCTGTGTATGTGTGTGACAGATGGAGAGTAGCAGAGTGCTGACAGGCCCTCTATGCTTCCTGGCTGCCAGATTATTTTTGGTAATTTATAACCATTGTTGCTTAAAGGGACTTTTATATTCAAGGGTTACTGATACCACAAAACCCCAATAATAGCAATGAAAGTGGCTCCTGCAGAATGCATCGGCAGTTATTTCTGTGTTCTTGTCTTTTTTTGTGTGTTTGAGCATTTGTGTGGTTCTTTGTTTGGATTTATATATATGTAAGACAGCACTGAGGGTTCGAATACACTTACTCATGGAGATGAGTGTTTGTGAGAAGGTGTGCAGATAAAAAAAGAGGCTGAAAATGTACTATACTTTATGTGAACACAGAACATAGAGGCCAGATACCATAACCTCTTGAGTTTCTGAAAAATGGCTTGTTTATTTGGAATCACTGATGTTTATTGTATGGAGCCTAGTGTTATCTCAAGCACAGCAGTGAGCTCACACATCGGCTTCTTCATGCATAAGTCAGTTTTACTGGCTCCCTCACCATCCCCACTACCTATTCGCAAAGGTTTTGGTAACTGAGAATTTATTTCTAAAAATGACTCAGACTAAACGATACAGTGCGACGCACCTAATGCGAGTGATTCTGAAACAACGTATTGGAACTCTTCCCTTAAAAGAACCAACAAAATCTGCATTAGGAGACACATGAGGTGCAGGTTTTTAAAACTCCCATTCAAAAAGGAGAATGAAGTCTGAATCCCATTCGGGATCTCTTTTCAATTTGGCCTTTGGTTTTTTTCCCTTCGTTTTTATTTGGTTTTACTGGTTGGGCTCTTAAAAGTCTTTTACAATATTAAAGCTCCAGGTTCACTTTCACTCCAGCGGAAAATAACAATGTCTGAGCAGATTTTAGGTTGTAATAGCAATCACACAAATGAGATACTCTGACATTTTCTATTTTATCAATTACAGTAAACATATGTTTAACGGTCATCTTGTAATTTACCAATGGATTGTTTGGGAGCTCCTCAAAGAGCAGAGCACAAGTATTTGATATAAATCTATAAATGATTGGCATCCTAACAGATTTTTCTTAGACTGAATGGGTTTTTTTTTTTTTTTCAGTGTTTGGTCTTATATAGAACATATCATGTTTTTTAGTCTAGAAGTGCTGTGACATTTCTGCATAATTCTTAAAGTTCAGAATTAGAATCCAATTGTTGAAGCACAGGAGACAGAATGAGTGAACAAAAAGTGAGCCATTTAATTAAAAATCCAAAAGAAGCACGGAGGAGTATACAACGAAGGAAGTTCAGCAAAGCCAGGCTTTCTTTATGTTAGCTGGCTCGGCAAAACCTGAAATCCCAATTGGAGATAATTAGTATCAACTTTTTCTGTTAATGTTTCTGCTTTAAGCTCCTTGTTCTCTCGTATAAAAAGGGGTGTTTCACTCATCATATGACTCTTCTTCTGCACAAAATAATATTTATGAGTGCTGGTTATGTTACGACTGGTTTGTAAGGCAGCAATACGAGGAGGAACACGATATCCTTACAAATCAGTCATAACATAAAACCAGTCGCAGCAGATGGCCCCGCCCCTCCCTGAGCCTGGTTCTGCCGGAGGTTTCTTCCTGTTAAAAGGGAGTTTTTCCTTCCCACTGTCGCCAAAGTGCTTGCTCATAGGGGGTCATATGATTGTTGGGTTTTTCTCTGTATGTATTGTTGTAGGATCTACAATATAAAGCACCTTCAGGCAACTGTTGTTGTGATTTGGCGCCATATAAATAAAATTGAATTGAACTGAATTGAATTGAATTGAATTGAAATGAATTGTAACGTACTACATTACTTTTAAGAAAAGTAATGTAGTACGTTACTTACTTTTAAGAAAAGTAATGTGTAATGAGAAACAAATTTACTTCTTTTGAGTAACCACACCAACACTGGACGAATTTTGGAGACTTGTGATACATGTTCTTCATTTAAATACCTGAAACTGGTGATCTCTCTTTCTTGGATTTTCATCCATCCATCCATCCATCCATCCATCCATCCATCCATCCATCTTCTTCCACTTATCTGGGGCTGGGTCGCTGGGGCAGCAGCCTAAGTATAGAAGCCCAACCACCTCCTCCAACTTATCTGGGAAAGTACCAAGGCGTTCCCAGGCCAGCCAAGAGATATAATCTCTCCTCTCGCCTTTCTCTAAGGGAGAGCCGCCGTTCTGAGGAAGCCCATTTCCAACGCTTCTATCTTGTTCTTTCGGTCATTGACCACAGCTCATGACCATAGGTGAGAGTATGAACGTCTCTTGGATCTCGATGGGTAAATAATCCCTCAAATGTGGGAAGTGAAGAACAAGAGATTATTCATATTTAAAGCAAAAGAAAGTGCTACATAGCTAGCTTACACAAACTAACATATGTAAATCTTACATTTTGCCAGAACAGTTCTGGTAGTATTCATTTGTCACATTAACATTGCGTCATAACAGTAAAGCTCATTAAGTATTTTTCGGATGTCAGGTAAATTATCTCTACAGTTTAAATGAGCAGCACTGACAGCCGGGGTTGCTGTGGAGAAGCAGGAATTGGTGTAATTTGGCCTGTAAGGTGGGGTTAGGAGCCATATTGATCTAAACTGACTCATACTTGTTATTAATCTCTGGCTCTCTTCCACAGCATGCCTTTTATCCTGTCTTCCTTCTCTCACCCCAACTGGTCACAGCAGATTGCCACCCCTCCCTGAGCCTGGTTCTGCCGGAGGTTTCTTCCTGTTAAAAGGGAGTTTTTCCTTCCCACTGTCGCCACAGTGCTTTCTCATAGGGATCATATGATTGTTGGGTTTTTCTCTGTATGTATTGTTGTAGGGTCTACCTTACAATATAGAGCGCCTTGAGGTGACTGATGTTGTGATTTGGGGCCGTATAAATAGAATTGAATTGAATTGAATTGAATTGAATTGAATTGAATTGAACTGAACTGAACTGAATTGAATTGAATTATTGGGTCTGATAGCACAGCAACTATGTAGTATTTTGGCTAAGATAAACTCGGTTGGAGGGCAAAGGGCTGCAGCTTTGTTTTTGCCCTCCAGGTGGGCATGTCCTAGTAGCTCTGATGTCACGTAAAAACTATGGATGGTTATTGTAGCAAAAGTTATTATAGATAATATCTCCATTGAGTTTTGATGGTCAACCAAACTGTGATGTGAACGTGTGAAAATGTGTGTGCACATTTCTTTTTTTAAACCTGTCAGAACTCAAGTTGACTGGGGCCTGTCTGACAAAAAAACGGTTTGCAGCACTGCTGATGAGTAGTTCACAAATGATGGAAATTGCAGACAATTTTTTTGAGCTATACAGAACTCTCACACATGCGCATGTGTAATTCAAAAATATGGCTTTTGATTCGATTGGTGAAATGAGTCAGATGAGATGAGCTCATATTGCACAGCTTGCTTGTAAAAATGAAAAAAAAGAAAAAGAAGAAGATAGGTCCCCACTGTTTCATTCAAAAAGAGACACAAATGAAGAAAAAACAAAACAGGCAATGCAAACCAATCCAAAAAACACCTAAACACCTACACATGAAAATGGACATGTCAGGGAAGAGGCGCTAAGCAGATCAATTTGAACAGGAAAGGTGACTGAAAGTTTCAAAAGAGACCAGGGCACAGCAGTGCCTGTGAGTCCAGCGCTTTATTTTTAGCAAAACATGCACCTGTTAAACAGTTAGGATCAAATATGAACACAGTAGAAGCTGAAATGTTGCTGAATCAGATGGGAATGTATTTATGTTTGATCAGCGAGAATTTTAAATTTATTAGACTAGATTATGTGCGTGTTGTCATTGAGCTGAATGAGGAGCCTCTGATGCGATTGGCTACATCAACTATGTGATCTAAGGTCACGGAGAGTGTTTAGGGTCTTTTCAACATTAGACACATTCACCATGCCTCGAGGCATAAATCGATCAGTTCCCAGCTTGTGTCCAAGTCTGGTCAGCGGTCCATGCATCAGCATTCATCATCCATGGCCATCCTGAGGCTGTTTATATAATCTTGGATAGTATCAGTGGTAAATAAAGTAAATTCGAATTGCAAGTTTTGCCACCAACTCTCTTGGCTTCATGTCAATTTTTTTTAAACCCACCAGTGTTCCAAAAATGAAGAATATTAAGATTTATCTGTATTTATTCATAAATTAAAACATGCAGAGATATTCATCTTATGATCAAATGCTAATAATACACACACATTCTCATATTATTTTTCTCTTTGCTGAATATCACATTTACATTCACCTTGTAGGCTGGAAAAGTATAAATCCCTAGGCAAATCACATCAACAAACATTAACTGAAGTCGCAAGTTAGCAAACATGAGGTCTAATCAGTGAAACAAGATTGAAAGTGTGGGTCAGAGCTCATTTGACCTGTACAAAAATAAACATTTCAAGTTGTCTTATCACAACAGGCATCTGCTGATGTTAATTATGCCTGGAAAAAAAGAGTACCTCTGAAGACTTGGGGTCAAGAATCGATGAGTTGATTTACATAAAGCTGGAAAGGGTTACAAAGTCATCTCAAAGTTTAGATATTGATCTGTCTACAGTGGGACAAACTGTAAAATCTATCTATGGAGATGATTAAGTACTGTGGTCATTCACTTTAGAAGTGGATGCCCGGCGTAGATGACTCCAAAAGCACAACACATAATGCTCAGTGAGATTTCAAGAAGAGAGAGAAACACTTTCCAAAAAGATGTCAGTAGAGCAATATCAGCTCCCAGTCATGGATTTCTACTGTTTGCAATGCAATAGGATTAAATGGCAACGCAGTGATTTGTGATGCTTTCTGATAGGTCTTCAGTTTCTTCGATCTGTTATTCAAACTGGATTTTCAAAACAGGGGTTTTTTTTCTCATCCATAACATTAAGCACATCTGAAGCTCATGAGAATGTGATTCAGCTGAAGATAAATGAAAGAATGACTTCTTTTTAATAAAATCTTGCAAAGGCAAACATTAAAACGCACTCAGATCTGCACCCTCCATTCAAAACCTCACTTTTAAACTAAATTTAGTCCAGTTTTACAACCTTAAAATCATTTTAGCTGCATGATAATCAGAAATATTCACATAATCTTCAAATTGATACCAAATGCAACAGAACTTTTTCCTTAAGGCAAAAAAAAAAATAAAAATCAAAACACGACAAATGATTGAGCTCTGAAGATTGGCTCATGTCTCTAAAGCTGCACACAGATACATTTTATTGAAAATGTGATGACTAATGTACAGAAAATGTCTCAATGCAGGCAAACTGGTTGGCAGTTTGCTCTAAAGCTCACATTGTTACAAAGAAAGACAAATTATAGTTTTAATTCTGACCTGAGAATTGGACAATTTCCAGCAATTCTTGTCTGTTTCTTACACTGATTCCAAATCAGTCATAAAAGTCTGCATGTTAAAGACAGCCCTTGGGTATTGAACTATTATCTGCACATACTGTAACGCTTTTTCGAAAGGTGAATTTGTCAAACTGTACCTTTATGTGCTTTTATACTGAATGCATGAATCAGGAAATAAAACAGTCTATCAAACCAGTAACTGACCCACGAAAAGTTGGCCCTTCATCCTGAACAGAAAACCCAGAGCTGCTCTCATCATGATCTCATCAGATTAATCATATGACCAATCACAAACATGTCTACAGGCAACATAATGAACAGTGAACTGTGATTTTAATTTGCACGCGTTTTGAAGTTGTGGAGAGAAATCTCTCCTGTGGATGTGTCACCTTAAATCAAAATTTTCCCTGCTAGAAACATTTTGTTCTGCTTAAACATGTATGCTAATTAAAATGCTGTATGCTGTATATTTTCTGATTGTACTGACAAAGGCTATGGGCTGGAACCTATTGGTCAAGTAATGAAGTTCTTCTTCATATTACAAGTGTTCCTGCACGTTTGATCTGTTCAGATATTTCCTCTTCTCCATGCACCTTGAGCCTTTGCCAGAAAGCTTTATTCTGTTTCTGCAAACAAAAGAAAATACCAACTGCGTTAGTTATAGACTTATATACGTATAGTGACCCCACCATTACAAAAAAATGTTTTGACTGTAATTATATTCCATTAAATTAAGGTGTTGCTAAAGATTAATAAGGGAACAAATATAAAAACATAATTCAAACCAGTAAATATACTTAACTGGGTTTTTATAGTTCTATCACTATACTAATGGTTATAAACCAATGAAAAGATTTACATTTGTTTGTGGTCAGCAGGGAAAAAGGGCAATGCATAAAGTTGATTCTAAGAATTATAAATTTTTTATTGACACTTGTCAGGAGAAAGGTAACCTATAGACTTCCTTACTGTCTGTGCACCAGAATGACTTCAATCTTCCAAGAATGGTAACATTATTTTCAAGAGAAATGATTGGTCTGTCATGATTGGTCAAGGGTTTTTTTTCCTATGCTGTTTATTAAGCTCTCCAGGTAAACTTAGGCTGGGCTCCTGCAGGCGGAGTCTCCTGTTCCCACTCTTCAGCTGCCTCACCTGTTCCTCAAGGCCATCACTTAAAGACCAGTGTAAGCATCCACTCTCCACCAGATTGCCTTCAATCCATAGTTTTCAGTCACGTCACTATTCTGGCAGGCAAAACATTACCCCTTTGTGATGGTCAATAGTGGAGAGTCAGTAATACTGTAGAACAAAAGTGTTGTTGTTTTGGGGTGGGGGTGGGGGGGTGGGGGGGGGGGGGGGGGGGATCTGTCTTGAGCCAAAACTACTTGGATCATTTATCTATAGAGCAAAAACAAAGATATGAAGAGAGACTACAAATATTGGGGACTTGTAATCCATATTGTGCCCTTCAGCTTTATTTGAATCCCTTAAAGTGATGATGTCTGTTCTGTGATATCTATCGGTGTCTTATAGAGAACCCCTCACCTTACACTGCCAGGATGAAACCTTTCAAGGTAGGGACAATTACATGGGTAAATAATGACAGTTTGTGGCACGTGAAGAACAAGCAATTATTCATCATTAAAGGAAAAGAAAGTGGTGCATAGCTAGCTTAAACGAACTACCACATGTAAATCTTATGTTTTGTTGACTTGGACTTTTACAGTTTATGGCCAGGACAGTTCTGGCTGACAGCCAGGGTTGCTGTGGAGAAGCAGTGATTGGTGGAATTTGGCCTGTAAAGCAGGGTTAGGAGAGGTGTGTTCACAAGTTTGTGCCATATTAAAAGCCCTTCTGGCAGCTGTCAATAAATGTTGATTAATGTGCCAATAACACAGAAACTATGTGGCATTTTGGCTAAAATAATCTCGGTTGGAGGGCAAAGGACCACAGCACTGTTTTGTCCTTCCATATCCCAGTAGCTCTGATGTCATGTAAAAACTACTGATTGTTGAAAAACTGATTGGTAATCCAGCTGCTCTGTGGATCTTGTGTTTTCCCATCTTTGGTTTCTTGTCTTCTCGTCTTCTTATTACCAACAAGCCTCACTTACCCTGTCCTAGAAAGAATTGGGATCTTTGACCAGTCAAGCCCTGAGGTTCTCTCATGATTCTTCGAGTGAGAAAACACTCCAGTAATAATCCAGTGTCTGCTGCAAAAACTGCCTGGACTAATTTCCTTCCGCTGTCTCACAGAGTTACTCATCCAAGCTGTGACTGCAGTTGCAAGTTTCTTCGTCATTCCTGGGTCTTTGCTGATTAATGAATGTAAGAAAACATGTGTTTTGTCTTGTGTTGGATTCTGCTTCAGAGTTCTAAGACTTCTTAAACTTAGACTTACCTTTAATGGTTGTGCCATGACCAGACTCTTATCCCAAACATCATGCGGCAGGTTAGAATTGCAGCATATGGCACTGTGCCTCAGTAAGAAGTTTAAACCATCCTAACACTGAAAACCTGAACCCGAAAGGACCTCAAAGAATAAAGGGTGACTGACTGACTGATAGACATTGCTGTGCCTAGAGTCACTGGGACTAAAAATCTCGGATAAGAGTCAAACTGAGCTGTTCTCAATCCAAAAGTTCTTCACATCAGACCAACTTCACCAGAAGTTGTGCACATTGTGTCACTGTCCAAATAATTCCTGTCACATATTATGTGCTGCCCTGTTCTGACAGACAGACGTAATCAAATCCAATTATTCCACTTCTCCCTTTGCTCCCCATTAGTGCTCATCTCCCATTCTCCTCTCAATTTCCCTTCCTGCAACAAAACATTTGAATGACAATGGCATAGTCCAAACACCAGCGACAGACACACTGCTCCTGCTCTTCTCCTATGCCTCTCTCGCCCTCGCTCCTTTCCACACGTTCTCCTTTCTGAAATCGATAGAAAGGAAAACAAAATGACAGGGTTTCATATCACTGCTGTGATACCCCGAGACTACACAGGGAAATGACTATTTCCACACACAAAAGGCTCCATTACTGCCAGGTGACCTCTCGTCATTGTGTTCCTTAACCTCCGAGTTAGACACCCCAGAATCGGCACGTCGGTGTGTGTGTTGGCAGGCGTGTTTGTGTGTGTTTATGTGTGACTGAGCGATGTAATTGTGTCTGTACCAGAGCTCCTCATGCAGTGAGAAGGAATTCATCCTGTCATTCATCCTGTCATTCATCCTCAGGTTTTTTTTCCTCACCCTCTTTTTGCTGTCATGTTTGCAATGACTGCGTGGCCTTCTATTTTTAGCCGTAAGACTTCCAGCTTTTAAAAAAAAGTGCCAGAGGCAGTGCTAATTATATTTTCCTTTGTCCATTGAAACATAGGTGCAATTACTTATGAAAAAAATATCCTATTGGTAGGTAATACACTTTATTCTGTATATCCACAATGGACAAATTATTGAAGTGCATCCACCACCCACTGCCTCTGTGTGCATTAACATATAAACAAGTAATCTTGGTATCTGTGAATACACAAAGATTTAATAGATGTACTGTAACAATACTGATTAATAGTTTTGCAGCATGTTTTTCTTTCTCTGCTTTCTGTTCTTCCACCTTTCTCCACATTTTTCTCCACACCTGGAGGAGAGGCTGCTGGTGACATTCTACAGAGCCACCATAGAGAGCATCCTAACGTACGGCATAACAACATGGTATGCAGGGTGCTCAGCTGCAGACAGGAAAGCACTGCAGAGGGTCATCAACAGAGCCCAGAAGATCACTGGCTGCTCTCTGCCCAGCCTGGAGGTCATTGCAAACTCTCGGTACCTCAGCAGAGCTGGCAATATCATCAAGGACCATTCTCACCCCAGCAATCAACTGTTTGAACTATTACCGTCAGGCAGACGGTACAGGTCACATAAAACCAGAACAAACAGATTCAGGGATAGCTTCTTTCCCAGAGCTATCACCATAGTAAATAAGCATAAAAACAATTGAACCTGCTTAGCCATACCATACTGTCACTGTCATTATATTATGCTGCTATTCATACTGTCATACTGTCATTATATTAATGCTGCTATCCTGTAAATATCATACTTACTTTTGTTTGAGTACTTATGTTTGTTTTATTGTACCTTTTATATCTTACTATTTTTTATTATATTTATTATTGCATTTTGCACCAAGGGAGTGGCACTCCAATTTCGTTGTACCCTGTACAATGACAATAAAGGCTATTCTATTCTATTCTATTCTATTCTATTCTATTCTATTCTATTCTATTCTATTCTATTTATCCCCGTTTCTTCCTCTGTTACTGCTTCGCTATCTTTGTTTTTCTTCCATTGTCCTCCAAGTCTAAGTGGATTTATAATGTACATTAAGGACAGTATTAGCATCCACCCACTGTATATTATACATTCATATTCACATTATGCATGTTTAAAGTTTAAAAAATTCAAATAGTAAGTCAGAGTATATTCAAGTAATCCCTGTGGGCCAAAAGCTCAGGCTTTCTGCTTTTAACTCTTGGTCTTAACGCATGATGTAAAAGCAGCTATACCAAATATGGTAATCTCAAGTACACAGCTCTGCCTGAGACTACAGAAATCTCACCTACCTGCTGTTCATACCTCTGCATACGAGGGGCAGCCAATCAGAAGAAAGTTGGCATTAAAACATGTTGGAAGAGAGCTCAAACCAGTCTGTTTTATACACTAAAGATTATTAGAATGATCATAAACTGTGAATCATAAAAAGCTATATTAATTACGTGATGTGGATTTCCTGGAAATTGTAACTACCCATCGGGGTTGCAGTGGCTGAGGAGATACCACAGGAAGATTTCTGACCGATTGGGTTGCTGGTGCTTCCACCTTCTAGTTTCCCACTCTAATGGAGATTGTTGATAATGGAGATGTCATGCACCAAGTTGCTGAAAGACTCAGTGTCAATAATAATACATGTGTTGTCAATTTGCTCATCAGAATTATCATGTTCTCAGTAAAAGAAATAACTGCAACACATTCATTGTTTAGAAACAGTTATTTCTCACGAGACTAGTGTCCCATGGTGTTTGGCGCCAAAACAAATAAGTGTAATTTCTCTGAAACAGAGTTGTCAGTAATGAGGTGAGGTAAAACACATTGTAGGCAATTCAACTGAGCCTGGTATTCTGATTAGGATTGGTTTAAAGCCCCAAAGAGGATAAAAAGTGCTCCATATAAACACCTCAATCAGGCCAAAATCGACCAAGCAGATTCGGAGAGGTGAAATAAACATTTTCCAAAAATGGCAGCTTCAAAGTTGAACCGGTGCTTTGCAAAGAGCAAACTCTTAAAGACTGAAGAACAACACATGATGGTAGCTACTGTGCTGAAGAGACGATAGATAACCATAATCAGGGAACTGATAGCTGTTAAAGACAAATGAATGACATTTTCATCACTATTTTGCATGTCACACTGTTACGATTAAATGTGCCGGATCACCTGTTTAAATGTAAACAGAATCTTCAATCAGAGGATTATAAATCAGAAGGAAAAATGATGTATGTGCATTTACACTGTGTGTGCAGTAGTACACTGTCTCTTTTCATGACAGAGGAAATCCCATCCATCCATTGATTCATCCATCCATCATCCATCCATTTTCTTGTGCTCATTAAATGCTAAAAAAAAGTCTAATCAGAGCAAATGAATAACATGCAATACATTAGTCCAGTGTACACTTTAACACAAATCATGAACTTACCCATTCTACGACAACATTCCCTCCAATATAAATCCAGCTTTTTTTTCTTAGCTTCATCCCTTCCTCTTCCTTGAGATATTGCATCCTTCCTTCCCACCTTCTGCTCCTCCACCTCCCTGTTGGTCCATCTTTCCCTCTGTCCCTTTCCCCCACCTCTGTCTCTAACCGCTGCCTATTCTTCTTGGCCTTCCACTTCTGCTTTTCCTTGGCTTCTAATCCTGCTTCCACTACCTGCTTTCTCCTCCTCCGTCATACTCACACCATTGTCCTCCTCTCTTATCCCTCTTTACCACCTTCTCTCATCCTCCACCTGGCTTAAGCTCAATCCATCAAAGAGCTTTAACGATAAAACATGCGACCATTTTCCTACTCTTAAGTCTTCACTGTAATCTGTTTTCTTTAATGATACGTGTTTGTTAATTTGTTTGCGAACGCGGCGATGATAAACACGAGCAGCCTTTAAGTGTGCAGTTTTAGAAATGATGAAACTTTCTCCTGACATCTTGGGAGGCAAAAGAGGAATAATGATGCGGGGATGATATTTGTGAAAGTAGATGCACTCGGCTCTTGCTCGGAGCATGTTCATTCATTTACTATAACCATGCAGCGACTGAGTGACTCGGAATAGTAGTGTCGCTGCTAAGTGGAACAGAGAAGGGGAGCAGCTGGGCGAAATTCACCTGCCACTTCCAATGTGGATCAGAAATTGCACTCACACCAGCAAGTTCTTCTCCAGCAGTGGGAAGAAAAAAATTAAGGGAAACAGAAGGACAGAGCATGCTGTAGCCATACAAATCACAGACAGTAGATTGAATGGGGGGCAGTGATGGAAATGGGAAATGGTCACATTCTTTGAGACCCGCTGTGTTTGATAGACAGCGTTTCATGGTCTGCTGAAGATGAAGCAATGGGTGTAACACACTGATTTACAGCAGCCGTAACACTGACAGAAGCCATAAGAGAAACTTAGTCTGCTGGAAGTAGTTTATTCTTTAAAATCGATGAAATACGAGGTAGAAGTGCAGTTTCATTATGTCCCAAAATGTTTAGCAAAACATCATGCAATATTTATTTGTATATTTTGAGAGAAATATATGTTTTTACAATATCTTTTATGAAAAAGTTAGTCAGGTTGGGTGATGGGTGCCCAGCATCCATAACTTTGACACTGACTTTGACTTTGTGCTTGTGTCCTCAGTGCCTGTGTTCACTTGGGTGCATGCAACAAAAACTTTGGTTTGAAAAAAGAATTTTCTATTCAGTTTGATACTAATAGAGAAAACATGCAGAAAGCGGTTGGATTTCCCAAAGTTTACTGAAATTCTGAGTTTCCTAAATTCCAAAAACAAGCTGGATTTAGCTTCAGTTCCAAGCAGCAGATATTGCTTAAAGAAACAGTTGGCAGCAAAAACATGGAGATAAATCCACAATAAACATTTTATAGCTCGCAAGATATGTTCAGTAAAATTATTTCTTGAACTATGATGATTAAAAAATGTAAAAATGTCATTTCCAAACTGATTTTGTTTTAAAATGCTCTCAATTTACTGTGTTATGATGTATTTAGCTGCAGATCACTGTGATTTTAAAGTGTCACTTCCCCTGGCATTATTATCTGTTTGTAGCCCACAGATGACTGAACAAGATTTTTTAATATTAGAATATTTGGTCTTGCTTTTTGTTCTAGTTTCCAGGATTGTACTGTTGAAATGATTAGCAGTCATTATAATCGTTGTGCCACTGCATTTCCTTATCACTGTTTGTGTCTTCTCAGCTGATTTCAGTGTTTGCCCCCAGTGTGCAGTGACGTTTTCCTTCGCAGGGAGGCAGTGCTGTGTTATTCACACATTGATGGGAGCCACAATCAGGCTGAAAAGAGCCTGCATCCCAAAGACTGACAACAGATTGCTAATGTACAATATATAAACTCACAGATAATCACAAAGCTCCTAATTTTATAGAGAACCTCCTCTCCATCTGTGACCGACCAGCCCTGCTTTGCAACCTCTGAGCCCATCAACATGGCTGCTGAAGCAGTCCCAGTAGCTGGCCTTGTCAGCACAAGACTAGACGTATAATGGCATGCTACAGGTGAAATATGCTGTATCTGAAGAAGAAAGTAGTTGATCTGCAGACTTCATGTGCAGAAAATAAAATCTGCAATATTGCAGATGAGGAATGTAGAGAGAAGACCAGAGAAGAACATCAGTAATTTCTCCAGTACACCAAAAGAAATGTTGGTGTACTGGATAAGAACCTCATAGTATAAATGTAAATACTGGGTCAAGCTACTGACAGAAAAACAGGTTGAAAAACAACAAATCAGACACGGAAAAATAGACAGCTGGTCAGTCATTCAGACAGACAGTTATACGGGAGGGACATGCTTCATCATACGCCGACAGAAAGTCAAGACAGCCATTATGCTTATACTGAAGAGCCCGTCGCTCAGTCGCTGACAGCAGTATATAATGCCACGCAGACAGAAACAATTCAGCAAGCCAACACACTGATCTCTGCACAAACTTGCAAGACAGGCAAGTAAACACTGTGCATCCCAGATCAGCTCGATTTAAAGGTGGCACAATCAGGCAAGCGGCAGCTGGGACCGGCCATCAGGGAGAAATGTGGGGCCGCGCTGCCCCAATATATCCATGCAACATTAATATTTCAAAATTGTTTTTCTGGGAATTTATAGTCTGGCTAGCTTGGGTTGTTGCCCTCCATCACACACAGTCACCTAAATGTAGCAGTGGAGGTTTGAGTTTTTTGTGTAAGATAATGATTGTTTAGCAGTCACAAAAAGGAGACAGTGGCATACATTAGTGTTAGACAGTGTCTATCCATCTATCTATCTATCTATCTATCTATCTATCTATCTATCTATCTATCTATCTATCTATCTATCTATCTATCTATCTATCTATCTATCTATTAAAATGCAAGTTGATTCCATCCATGTTAATAAATCCTGCATTACAGCCAAACAAACTAAGAATAAACTATATGAAGATGTCATATAGGAGGAAGTATCACACAAGACTTGTGCTCAAATTCCCTTTAATCTATGTGTTGATTAGTATATAATATATCTCCTCAATTAACGTGAAAAACAAAAGCAGTCAAAGCAACGAGGGAGGTGTTTTCAAACTGACTGATTTGTCCAACTAATGAGTCAAAAATATTCAATTTACTGTCGCATATAACAAAGAAAGTGGGAAAAAAACAACTTTGGAAACTTAAAAAAGAGATGTTACGCTTAGAAATCAGTCCAGTATAAATAAATATCCAACAAAAGCATCCTGTTTGACTAACAGGGCGCCAGAGAGTGTCAGCAGTCAGCTCTCGGTGTAAACACTGACTGGACAACATAATCTACATGCAGTTGTGGTCAGTGCGGTTTCCAATAAAGGAGAAGCAGCTGTGCGCCGTGACGCGCGCGCGAACACAGGGAGAGAAAGACAGAGGGGGGTGGGGGGAGGAGAAGGAGAGATAGGGCGCGCGACAGATCTCATCTCTCAAAATCAGCCAGTTAGTATCACAAAACACAAGAAGCGCAGGTGATCTTCAAACGTTCCGCTGTTTGCCTCCACCTTCCAAACTGACTTTCGCACCAAACTTCCGTCAGACGTCCAGCATGAGCGGAGGCAAACACCATGGATGTGCCACATGAGGCGGACCGGAGAAACTGAAACCACCGCTCAAAGTTTGTCCTTAGAAATCACTGTGACTCCGACTAAGCAAACAAACAACTTTATCCGTGTTTTTCTCAAACACATCACTTGTCGCCTGCCACTTGGGATTGCTTGGATTCCGCGGTGTGTCTTTATATGTTCAGCTGGGGAGACGCGTAGCTTTTCGGCGTGGTCCGCTAAAAGGAAGGTGACATGCAGGTTCTCAGCTGGACCATAGTTCTCCTGAGCCAGTGGATCCTACGGAAGGTGAGTTTACTGTCATACCGAGAAAGGGGAATTAAAATGTGTGTTGATCCACGGAGATCTGGATGATTTCGTAGAGAATCATCTGCCCTCTTTCTTTAGAGGTTTAGTTTTCTAGAGATCACTCACCTGAGAAAATGATCCAAGCAATAACCTTTTACTATTTCCCCGTAAGAAATCGCATTTTAACTGTGTAAATCCTCCAGTTTCTCTAACTTGGCTTAAAGTTATATCTTCAAAAAACCAGTTTAGCCACGAAACAGACAACAGCACGGCTGTTTGGAGGCTTAATTTTGTTTTATTTGACTGCAGAAAGGATATGGCGACTTTTGCCCGTCTCCAAAAGGCGAAGATTTCTGCTGTCTGAGCATTTCCCCTATTAAGAAGCCCCCTCCTTATCTAGTTATCTATTTGTGCTCTTAGCAACTTCCTCTAATTTTCCTTCTGAAGTTAAACGCGCCCGTGGCTTCTTTTATTATCTCGTCATCGCTATGGCAAAGAGTTTGTGCGCCTAGTTTGGCTGCTGCTGCAGCTACTGCTGTGTGTGGATGAATATGCGCGTGCACGCACGCGCGTGCTCAGTCGGCTGTGCACATTATATTAGAGTTTCTTCTTTTTTATTCTTTACACTGACTGTAATAATGCACAGACTTCCACACATGACAGAGTACAATACAGTACAACAGAATATAATAGAAGGCTGGCTGTCCCAGCAGATACACAGCATCTGTGCTCGGTGTGTCTTTGGCCTCAGTTAAATAAAAGAGAATAAAAACATGACCTTTCACCATATTCTTCCTCTTCTCCCTTTTCCCTACATGTGCCTCCTTCATCTTCCTCTTCCTCTTTGCTCAAATTAGTTTTTTTCCAGTTTGGATCTTTTTCTCACTATAATACGCCGTTTAATGTTTCTACAAATAGATTTTTTTAAAATAAAAAACTGTGAAACTGTTTAATCATTTAGAATTTTGACAAAACATTTTAATTGGCTTAAAAAAAGAAGAATTAAAAAATGTTGTGAAGTCTTAAAGAAGTCATATTAACAGGCAAATGCCGCTTGGTTTAAGTGACAAAGTGTATGAAGAGCTGAGAGGGCAGCTGGGTGAAAAACCTTGAGTTCCAACAGATTTGCCTCGTGGCCGACAATAACCAATATTCTCTCCAAGCAAAAAAACAAACAAAAAGTGACTCAAAAGTGACTGGGGTGTTTTGTGATTTTTTTAAAGACATTTTGCTGCTGGCAGATTGGGGTTAGGTTGTATTGTGACAGGTAATAGCCCCTGCACTTCTTTTGAAGATTGAATGCAAATCATTTCACCTGCCAAGTAGGACCGCTAAGGCTCATCGTGAGAGTGCCACTAGATTCAAGTATTAGGATTGACTTGGTAATAGATTAAATCAACCATGCTTTTCTGTAATGTGCCATTTGAAATTGTTGCGATGGAGACGAAGGAGGACAGAATCTTCTTTGTTTTCACCAACTATGCCGTGTAGATGATACAGTGATTTGGCTGGCATAGTATGACAAGTTGCCTCCTTGGGAGCACTATTAGGTTGAGGGATTAAGGAGTGACGAGCTAAAGGAGGCAGTGAAGAAGTGAAGGCAGGTGAAAAATTGGGTAAACAGCGAGGAGGCATGAGGGAAAAGACAAGTCAGCAGAAGGAAAGAGAGGGCTACGCTAACCACACCTCTAACTTAATTTGACCACCTTTAATGGTCTATTAGAGTAACTTAAAGGGCTGTTTAAGCACACGTGTAAGTGCATAAGTGAGTTTGCAAGGGAAGACGGGGAGACGGAGAGAGAATCGGAATTCTCGCAGGATACCTTAAACTCATTTTATGTTTTTTGACAGCATTTAAAATGTAAAACCTATTTTGTAGATCATTTCCATAATGTCTTTAAAATGAATTTGCTTTAATGTATTTGAATGGGTGGTTTCTCACATTCAGGCAAAAAAAGAAGAGAGAAACCTAATAAAACAGTTGCACTTCCTTCATAATATGTCCTCTGCTGTGATATTATAATTTTTTTTCACCTCGTGCTTTGAAATGATAGCTACAGTAACAGTACTACAAAAGAAGAAAAGACGTGTGAAAAGCTTCTTTGCTGTTTTATGCTCCCTGTAGAAACAATAGTATTAGCCAGCATCTCAACCTGACAAAATCCTCTTATCTCCCCCCCATAAAACAACTAGCTATATACCCCAGGGATATTTCAGAAACTGAGTTGCTTTAATTTCATTATATATAGTCCTACTTCCTTTGCAGTCATGTCTCATGTATTCTGCATAGCTTTGTGTTTCCATAGTCTCCGTAAACGTGTGTGAGAAATGCAGCCGAGTATGTTTCCATGCCTCAAGTGCGTGCCTACATATTATTCACTTATTCGCGCCATTGTGGGGGAAAAAATCTGGGCTATCAGAAACAGCAGGATCAGATGATTTTCCATCAGGGATTAAAGCAGGTGGTTGGTGGTTTCCTTCCCACTTGCTGTCTTTTTGCCCATCCTTCTGGCTGTCTGCGGATCATCTGAACTGTCAAGCAGACAGGAGCCACCACTGGCCTGTAATCTGCACAAATTATACTCTCCATTTACAAAGCGATTAGATATGTAATCTGATAAAACATGATGACGGAAGCAATCACATTACTGCTGTATCTGTTGCCTCTGAAATTATTCCCTGAGATCAAAGAATTAACCTACAAAAATGGCACAGATTCATACTGTATTTTAATTTCTTTAATTTCAGTTCTAACACCGTTTGCTTAAGGTCAACCGGTGATCCATTTTATTTAATTTGATTTCTCCTTTTTCGACAGCACCATGCCCCATTTTTGACAAACCATTACTTGTGAAATGAGTCATCCCTTGCTTGATGCAGTGAACACCTCGGGCTTTGTATTAGCCTTAAGGAGAGGGAATTTAAATGTGCGAAGATTGATGTAAAATAAAACATTACATAGATTCTGCTTTGCATAAAGCCACAATCATCATTGTTTATTTGTTGGAGCTCACGTAAGACTGTAAATGCAAGCTTGATTGTATTTTGATCATTAAATTATTGCACTGTTTTTAAAATTTTGCAGAGGTAAAGTTGGGTACTAACAACCTTAAAATCCCACTAGTGTTATGAAAACTCTAGATGATCCACTTATAACAAATGGAGGCAAGCAGCAGGCAGAAAATCACTATAATGGTGCCAAAATTAAATTACATACAAAGTGTACAACCCTGTGTTTGGCAGACAGCTCAGATACATGTGGAGTTACAAGAAAGGAAGCATTATGTGTGAAATTATTGATAAGGCAATGGTATTATTTTTAAGATGCACGAAAAGAGAAAGCCAGAACATGCTGCAGATTCTGGAAAGAGCTGCTGCTCTTCTCACGGCTGAACAGGCCTTTGCGGGTGTTTGCTTCTTTCCCTGTCAGAGCTTTCAGTTTCTGTTTGACATGCAGATAGAAAAGATGACCCTGGGTCAGGCTTTCAGTTACCTTTCGTGCACTGTGAATTTATTTTTCTAAAGTTTTTTTTTATGTAATTTAATCCAATTTTATTTATATAGTGCCAAAATTATAACAACAGCTACCTCGAGGTGCTTGCAACCTTTGAAGCCAAAGCACAACACAATCTTCAATATAATATTCAACTCTCAATGCTGATGATCATTAATTGTAGGGAAATATGTTAAGTTGCTTAACTAAGAGTTGTGATACTGACAACAGTCATGCATGCATGTAATGAGCTTCAAATACAGTATTCAGTAAAAGTGCTCATAAAAACGAAAAAGGATCCCGGCAAGAAATAATCTTTTTTATATTATTCTACTAGATTACTGTTACGCGTGCATTAGTATTTATTTAGGATCTTACTTTTGGCTGAACCAGTTTCATCTATACAATCAGTTAGTTTAATCAATATCAGTTAATCATATCTTTATTAACTGATCAGTTTTAACCTGCAACTTTAAAGTAACTCCAGCTGTAAGTTACATATAATGAAGCAAGTTGCAAAAAATTTAAATACTACAGTACAAGTGAATCACAGAACAGCCCTGAAGTTATATATCACTATCACAAGGGTTTATTTTAATGTAACTGTTATTTTACTTCACAATTTCTGTTTTTGTGTTGTTTCATGTAATGGTAGTGTCATCACAGTTGGTGAATTTGCATTCAGACTTTGTAATGCAAAATTTCTAAGACTTAATTAATTTCCCTCATTCTATATTTTCTGTTTTAGTTCTGAGGATAAAAATATGGTCATGCTGCTATTAGTTGCTGCTATTTCTAAACGCTCTAAGTTACCCAAGAATTAAAAAACAGGGGGAAGTGATCCAGGTGTATTTCTTTAAATTCATATATACAACGAAAGAACGGGTCTTAAAAAGCACAGGTTTTGTGTAAGTGTGAAAAAATCTAGTATGGAAGCTGTTGTTGATGTATATTGGGCTGTAAATGGCACGTCACCTCGTTTCCTTACTCAGTGGCTTCATTCTGCCAGTCTGAAGCAGAACATGCAAACAGACTTTTTTCAGCAGAAGAGAAATATCAGGAAGCAAAATTCAGGGTTCCCTTAAAGTTCTAAAAACTATTTTTAAATAAATTTTAAATATGAATATTTTGCATGGGCTAGTCCTCTTTTACATGTCCTGTTTTACACCTACTTAAAACCAAACTATATTCGTGTTAATTTGTAAATTAAACACAATTTCAAAATTCACAAAGTTTTTTTTAATAGTTATTAAACTGTCACTCTGATTGCCACCATCATAGTACAATCTGTTCCACGATCAGTAATAAGGTAAAAAGGTTTAGTCATTAAGAGCGAAAAACTGTGAATAAGTTGGAGTGCTATTTGAATGAAACGTGAAACAATTTTCCTTTTTGTTTAGTTGTTGTTCATTTTTTCTATTATAGGTGAAACATTTAAATTTTTTTGCCTCATCATTATCAGTAAAATTATCAGTACCATGCAGTCGTGTATCACTTTATTGTATTGATGGTGCTAATTCTGCTAGCACTGTTAGCTTTTCTCTACAGAAAACAGAGAGGAAGAAAATAATATAGCATGTAGGTATTGGTAATGAAATACAAATAAAGCTAAACTTCAATTATTAATAAAGTGGAACACATTTGCCGTCATATTTTAACAAACTGATAAGTTAATAAATAAAAAAAACAATTAAAAACACATAAAATCAGCAGAAAAATGTAAATTTTATCCGCTGCATCTTGAACCAAATGCTGGCCTATTAGGCTGACCGGTTTCCTAAAGCTAAAAATACCAGCAAAGTGAAAATGCAGGACCCATTACCTGAAATATTTGAACGTTTATAAGACTAATTCATGCTGATGCAGTGATGTTAGTTGGGCTGTTTGCTTGTTCTTGTATCAAATTGAGGGCTTGTGCAGCAACTGCATGTGTAAACTCGCTAAAATCACCCATTCACCATTTTAACAGTACCATCCCCTGTAAAGGATCAGATGAAATTTAACTTAACTCTTAGTGTATTTGATCCGTGTTTATTCCATGTCTGCTGTTTTCTATACTTATTCCAGAAAAACAAATTTTTAATTAAATTAACTAGGACAACCTACTTATAGTAAGAAACAAAAGCAGTTTTGCATGAAATAAGCCAGTTTCTCTGTTGAATTTTACAAACTAGCCCGCAGCTGTCAGAGGAGTCTTGCTTTGGTTTAGACTGACTGGGCTGTGAATGCCAGATGGTGGGCTTTCACATTACTGCAAATAACACTGGCAATCGGTTGAAGCTTTTATGTTGGAAAGAAACACATGGAAATCAGAGCGGCAGAAGCAGACAACTTGAATAAATTCCCCCTTTCGTGTCTCGTCTGGTCTCTATTGGTGCTTCAGGAAGCTCAAGTTAATAAAAAATGGTAAACACAATGTCTTTCGTTTGGTAACAGTTTAAAGCATCATGGGAGATATGGCAAAATGTGTTTTCATTGGTTTAATGTTTGGTGATTCATCTTTACTGGCTCAATGAAACATATCTTACTGTGTTCCTGTGTCAATCTGAATTCAGCAAATGAGAGTTTAATAACTGAAAAAGGCTTTAGTGCTGCTGATTGCATGTACAGTTTTCATAAAACACTAATGGGGAGTTTGGGGAGTTTATTCAGTAATGATTCACATCTTTTTTTGTATATAACATCATAATCTGCAAATTAACGCAGTTGTTAAAAAATACTTTAGTTTTTTTTCTCCTTAAATTATAGAAACTGTGTTGTAGGGTGTATTTATGTTAAAAAAAACCCACAAGACCATTCAACTACTACTAAAAAAACATAAAGTTAATATGGTTTAAAAAATGAAATTAGTCAAATGTTATTTATATTGCACATTTAAGAAAAAATAGAAAAAATACTTTAAAGCAAAGCATGCTTAATAAGATGAGTTTAAGCTGGTTTTTAATAGGCTGTTATTTTAAAATAAAATGCTATAGAGATGATTATTGCAGCCTCATAAATTTAATAGACACAGCAGGACACAAGCTGACTTAATGTGTCAAATTACAAGTTCAGTGCAGTACATATACTTTACATATAGGTAAGGCTGGGGCATCCACTGATTCAGAGTGGTACGTGTATTTGCAATCTAACTATATCCAAAAGGAAGGTTGATATATAACATGGATTAGAGTAGCAAAGGCATTCCTTTATTCATTCCGACCCTGGTGAGAGAAACCCACAGCAACACACAGCAAGGCAGTAAGTGTTCCAACCAACATGTCACAGTGAAAGCTTTAAAATTAGCACAAAATATCCCTGACCTGTTGCTGGAAAAGTGACTTCTTGAGCTTCAGTGAAAACGCGGCCAAACAGAGAGAAGCAGAACACTGGGCTGCACATCAGACCATGCGACCCAGGTTTCACTGCCAGGATAATCTGGAAAAGACGGCCTGTGGACAGCTGCTGCCTTAGCCCCAAGAGGGTCTCACGTCTCCCGGCCCAAGCTACCGTCCAGCCTCCGATGCTGATCTTTGTGTAACTGCCAGTTTGAGTGGTGGAGGATGTGGCGATAATGGAGATAGCTAGAGGTTTTTGGTGTGAAACTGTGTTTCTTGTTCTATTTTCTGTCATTATCATTTTTGTTTTCTCACAGCCTTTTATAGTGGCTCAAAGTTTGTTTGGTCTGTATCTCCCTTTTGCTCTATACCCGAGTGAAGGTGAGAAAGATGAGGGCAGAGCGGGCAAAGCACATATGGAGGTCCGGGTCAAGATAACCACACCTGATCTGTCTTGAACTGATCTCTAGCCACACTGCAGAACACACACTCACACAGCATTTTAATTCATCCCCGCCTATCTCAATGGAAGGTCTACTATTATTACAATAGTACTGTGTATGACTCACCAAGCCATATAGAGCGACAGTGGAAAATTGCTCCTCCAGAGGAGTTGGTTGGTAGCTTAGAAAAAAAGAGGTGGGTGTGGGGGGGTTCTGAGGAGCTGATAACATCAATTTGAAAATATTCCTCGTAATCTGTTGGCTGTAAATATGTGCGGCACAGACGTGCATGCAAACAATGGACCTGCGATAAAATGAATTATCCCCAAACACTCGCATTTACAGCTGAGAGATGAAATTAAGGAATGCAGGGAATAAGGCTTCGTGATTGTTCCGTGTTGTCATCACCAACGTGGGCTTACACAAAGCTTATTTATCACACAGCAATTACCACTGAGGTGTTACAGCTATGATGGCAGGGAGGAGAAAATGAACACTTAGCTGAAGCCGATAAAGGGACACTACAGCTGGGTGTGTCGTGACCCTGTAACGCATCTGCCAAGAGGGCAGACATCCATCACTGCGCGGTGTCCTGACCAGAGGAGAAGGGCAGCTGGAACTCCATCACTTTATCCATCACCTCCTTTTTTTCTAATGGCGACTTTAATTCAGAGTGAGAACAAAATGTTTGAGTGCATTCTTTTAAATATTCAGGTTGATTTATTTAGGAGTTACTTTTTTCTGGTGCACTTTAAACATGCTGTCTGGTCAGATTTGTATTTTAAATATTTCCTAAGATACTTCCCAGTTTAAAACATCTCCCAGTTTTATGACGGGTTATAAAGACAAAGTCTTTGTTTGTCTGGCTTGTTTTTAGCCATGCTAGCAGTCAATCCACCACTTTGCTGCAAACTAAAATATCTCAGCAACTATTAGATGGATTGCTATGACATTTCGTACAGACATTTGTGGTCCCGATAGGATGTATCCTAAAGACTTTGTTGATCCCCTGACCTTTCTTTAAGCACTGTCATGAGGCTGACATTTTCCTTTTTAATGTAATATCTCAACTATAGGATGGATTACCATGAAAGACACACACTAATATCATTATAAAGATGAAATATTATCACTTTGGTGATTATATAACGTCCCTTAAAGCTCCACATCAGGTCAATAAGTTAATTTGATCAACGCTTTGAATTATGACCAAGTGAAACTAGTGACATTTCCATCAGTCCCAAATGTGTCTTGTATTTATAGTGAGAATAAGCATGTTGCTAATATTCTAACATAGAAATAGTCAGTATTTTAGCTATAAAGCATCACAATCTTATTGTTAGAAGTTAAACCCATAGATACCACAAAAGATGGATTTAAATCTGAAACGTTCTTTTTAATGGCCAGCAGGGGGCGACTCTACTGGTTGCAAAAAGATGTTTAGTCGTAAAGAAAGCTACAGGAAAACGACCCTCAGTTCTTTTGGTCAATGACCTCACTAAACGCTTTGCTGATGAGTTTATCAGTGATTGATGGGAAGCATATTTTTGTTTGTTTGCTTTTTAGTAATGTATTCTGCTGTTGTTTTTCCTGAATCTCCGCTGGGGTTTAGTTGTTGTTGTCCTCTTTTGCGTGACTTAATAAAATAAAGCAGCAGAGGGAGATTCTAGGTGAAGTGGTCAGCCCTACTTTGGATTGGTCTACTCGTGTTGCTCCACTTTGAGAGGTCCCCAGTCATCTTTGTGATGTGAGCAGCGTGTTAATCTCTCTCTCCCTCGCTCTCTTTTTCCTGGCTGCAAGGAGCAGAGTCGAGCTTTGGAAATAGATCACATCAGAAGGGACGCTTGGCTCCTGATGATGGGCACTGTGTTTGTTTCATACATGCATGATGAGTAGCTCAGCTCTCGGCGGGGGCCACCAGTTATGGCATAACGCTCAGCTCCCCCTGGGAGAAAACACATGCTGTGCTTCATACTTTTGCTATTTGATACAGCAGTGTGTGTTCACGTGTGTTTACTGGTGCGAGAAACAACCATGTGAACTGAACACGAGCTCACACGGAGCAGTGAGACAACACGCAGAATCTTAAGACGATGACAGATTGTGCAAGTGTGTGTGTGTCAATGTGTGGCAGTTTGCATGCACAATTTCCAACTACCTTTATTAATACACTAAACAAGCACTTCAGTGGGAACACCTGTGCTGCATTATGCAATGACAGTTTACAATCAGGTCTTATACATTTTCAGAAACGTGATAATTCTAGATTGTGCTTATTTTTTTCCATTTTTTTATACGTGTGCAAAACATTTGTTTATGAATATCACGCACCTGTAGCAGTTAGGTGGTATGATTGAGCCCTGGGTATTCACAGCATCTTATGATTAATAGTAACACACCTGGGGGAGATATATAGAATAGGATTTTGTAATGAAATATTAAAGCGTAATCCAAGCGACACCAAATATCATAACTCATGGTGCAGATGGCAGAGAATGCTCAGGGTCAGCTCAGTGTGAGGACCCTGCCTCACATGAGACCGTGGAGGAGGGATTAGTTTTTTATCATTTTTTAATATCGCAAGCACAGCTTGTAATGCATTAATTCAGACAAGCATTGAATTTATTGGAGAAGGGAGGGAGGATGAGATGGGGGAAAAAGACATAGGTAACCCAGCTGGATTGGTGACCCTTTCGGTAAGCCTCAGTATGCATCGAGACTCACAGTATCTTAATAAATAAAAGATCACGCAGTGGACATATGAAGGGTTTGATGTTATGTTTTTTAAGAAGATGTGTAATAATATAGTCTTGTAATCTTGCATTCTTTTTTAGTCTGTGTAGGATTTCAGAAGCTATACAGGATGTATTATTAGATACACTTTCATGTTTTTGTTTGTTTTTTGTTCTTTGGGGTTTTTATTTTTATTTGTTTCCTGCACATTGTTCTCCCATGTCAAAACTTTCTTTATATATTGTTCCCTGGACTCAAGCTTAATGGAGAGTGGTCAGGAGATTTCAGTGGAGAAGCGAGCACTCCGCAAAGACCATTTGGTCACAGATCCCTCGCGCCTCTCTCAGTCCATTTCCCTGTCTTTCGCTCTGGCTGTCTTTCATCTTACACCTCTCTCACCTGCACCTGTCAAAACCTTCACAATTGAGCTTCTATCTTCCACTTCATTGTGCCATTTCTCCTCTTGCAAGCTCTTTCCACTTCCTTGTCTTCCCTGCTCCAACACCTTGATACTGGTCATGCCCGGCCTGCGACTAATTTTCCCAGTGTGTCTGATTAAAACGTAGCCATGGAAGAAATAAAATATGTTGAGAGAATTTCATAGTTTCGGCTTCCAGATTCTCATGTTCTGATATTTTGTGCTGGGGAGACAAAATTTGGGCTTTACTTTTTCCTTTTTCCTCTCCTGGTGGTTTTTGGCTTCAGTCACCATGTTTTTCTCTGGGTGTTTCTGGATCGGGACGTGGCAGTTCTTGCTGCTGAATTATATAAAATCTCTGCTTGGTTTTTAGTTAATTAGCTCGAGCAACGAAGAAGCAGGGGGCACAGGGAGATTGATGGCAAGAGGAAAGAAATGGTCTGTGTGGAGGCGGCGAGGGTAGACTTTCCCTCCTTTAACTTAGTCCAAGTTGGCCCAAAGGAGGCTGCTGTGGAGGGAGTCTAGGTCAGGGGTAAAGAAGGAGAGGAGTGAAGAGCAAACTGAACTTGAGGCTGTGTGGGCAGAAGGAAACATCAGAAAATCATCTCACATCTTAACTGCCCTCACATTGGCAAAATTTTAATATACTCCTTATGCAGAGCTTAACTGTCAGCATGTGTTGGAGGACCTTGACATGCATTTTACCACTCTGTGCTTTTAATGCTATTATAGGTTCTGAATGAGAGAACGATGCATAATGTAGCTCTCAGTGAGGAAGTAACCTCGTAGAACCAGTCAGCACATATTGTTCTCATAAAGCTTGTGGTATGTTTGTTTTCGCTATTAGCTGGTGTACACAATTTTCTTGGTAAGAATAAAATCCACTTTTAAAAATGCCTGAGAGGAGAAATGCCTGACACAGTAGATTATTTCTTTGATTATTTCTTCATTAATCTGAAGTTAATTGCAGACATCTTGAATTTGTGTATCTGGAATGATCGCTAGATTTTTTTTTCCAGGAAAAATTGCATGGGCATCAGATTTATAGTGCTTGCCTTTTGACTTCTTTAACGGTTCCTACACATTTTCATCCCGGGGTGTAATGTATTGCTGTCCTGTCACCCCTCTGTTATGTGCAAAGTGTCCTTTGGTATTGATGCTCAGACACACAGCCCACTGCAATATTAGTGGCCAGAGATAATGGTACTATTTTAGAGACCTGCAAAGTTCACCTTTGGATGTTGGAGGGAAGGTACTGGCATAAGTAGGAAGTTTGTCAACCAGGAAACAGATGTTTTTTTATCATGTTTTTTTAATTTTAATTTTTAAAAATTATTTTTACCTTCTAATGTCGCTCCATTTTTTTCCTTTGCGCTTCCATTTGCCGGTTAGTTTTAGGCACTAAGAACTAATTGGTTGGGTTTGAGAAAAAAACTGTGGACCTCTTATGAATAAATGAACCACACCAGCAGCTTTGACAAAACTGCTTTACTTTACAGAATAACAATGGACTGGTATTTCTAAAGCAGGGGTATTCAATGCAAATTTAAGGAGATCCAGTCAGAGAAAATTTCCTCAAACAAATGTCTGGAATATCATTCATGGAATTCATTCATGCACACATACATGTCCTTTTATATTTATCTATATTTATATTTATACCTTTATCTCTATATTTTTTTATCTTAATATTTATCTATCAATATCTCTTTTTCTACGCTCATTTTATATGACTGTTTGATGTTTGTTGTATATTTGCTGCCATGACAACTCAATTTCCCCTCTGGGATTAATAAAGTTTAATAAAGACAAAGGAAAACACTGCACCAATTAAAATAACTCTACTGTAAATATGAAAAGAAAAATAGCAACGTTCAGTCAAAATCCAATAATAGTTCTATGTTTGTAAACGTGGGCCTCTGGGTACAGCTCTAAGTTCTAAGGTAATAAGAGATCTGTTATTTAAATTTTGCTGAGTCATAAATGTTTTAGCAGATTATCTTTCATGTAAATCCTTTAAATCTTTGTGATGTTTAAAGGCTTATATAGGAAACTGTCCAGTCGTATTACACCAGACTACGCTGGTTGATAAGCACTTAAAACATCCATCCTCTACACTTTAATATTAAAAACAACCTTTTGTGGTTATGCTGAGTATATTTAAGCAAACATGGATAAAGCTCCTAATGGGAATAAATGTTCCAGGACAATTATCAACTTGTGAAGGAGACTGGTTTTTCACAATCACAATCGTTCCCCATCAGTAATCAAGTGGCTGAGCATATAAACTTACCAAACCTAACACATAAGTGATATATTAAGAATAACAGCAATGCTATTGTCGTCCACATTAGCTGTGCAACTTGCTAATGTGCTTTCCTGTTGTCATAAGAATGTTGCTGTAAAAAAATGAACACACTTATGTTTAGCAGAGCTTTGAAACTTTTGCTCACTTGTGCAGCCAGTAAGAGATAATTTGGTGCACTTGACTCATCAATCAGACATTTTAAAGTTAACTGAAGCGGCTCTAGGAAGTAGATATAAATACACATGCTTTGTTTTAGGCCAGCTTGGCAGGACTTGTGCTAAATGTTTTACATGGTGATGTAGATAAGCAATGAGAGGAATCTCTGGCCTGCCAAAAAGTTTACTGTAGATGTTTTCTGTGGGAGAGAATAACTGCATGGACTTTGGGCTTTGTAACACTGCAGACATTTGACATGCTGAAACAGCTTGATATGTCTGCTTTAACACTAGAACCAATTAGGTGACAACAAACATATCAAGATTCAGTAGAGGGAACCTCCGATTCTGGCATTACTGAAGGTGGGTGGGACTGTAGCACCCATCACTCACAGCTGGAGCAAAAGCACTCATAAAGAAAATCTAATTTCTTCTGTTTCCTGATCAAAAAGGTGCAGATGGAACCAGTTTCCTAAAGCCTCAGTTCACTCTGCTCAGCAGATGTCACCCTCCCCTCGGCAAACACTTGGACAAACCCCAACCTGCTTGTAGCGACATGACCAGTCAGTGACAGTGACATAATATGGCACCTAGAGAACCAGACAGACAGAGAATGAGTCCTAGGAAGTGATAGAGAGACAAATGAAGCAACAGAATCATATGTCCCACCAGCGAGAGGCTGGGCATCTCTCTGCAGAGAGCTGTGCTTCAATAAGTTCAGCTGAGGAGAGCATGAACAATACGATGCAGCAACAACAAGGAGAACAACAGCAGGATGCTATCCCTGAAGGACTGAGCAGGAGATTGCTGACCATACTCTTCTTTCTCTGCCTCTGACTTTGGGAAAATAAGTTGCAAACAGCATAACCTTAAACTCCCAGTGCATGTCTGCTGTAGGGAAATATGTTGCATCATAGAATGCATGAAGTGCAACTGACTAGAGTTTAGGGATGAAAACACAGTCATGGGTGAGCTGAGCTAATATGCAAGTTCTTTGATGCAGCTGGTCCATCCTGTTTTCAGTGCTGGGCTTTAGAAATGTTCTGAATTTCATTGTTTTTGTAGCAAATAAAACATAAACATAGCGCATCAACTGTGGACAGGAGACTGAAAATTAGATTTAATTTGGCAATTAAAAAATAGAAATGTGCATCTTTTATACCAAAGGATACATGTCCAGTTCTCTGCTGATTACACTGAAATATTATGTAGAGAATGAACCAATCCTTAGTCTTGTAATGTGAACAATACGTAATGCATAACACGCATAATAATATAATCTGTCTACAGGAATATTGAATAAGCTGAGTCACTGGAATTCAGATTTATTAACTGAATAGCTGCTGACCTCCATCAGGTAGTCTACATAATAAATTATAAGACGACTGCATTTGCACATAGAAAATTTCTCACATAAAATAACAACCCATTTATAAAAATAAGAAGATATAAATAGCTTTAAAAGCTTTGCTTAAACACCTCTGTTCAGCTCATTCATCACTGTTCATGAACAAGTTTTTTTTTTTTCCGCCAAAGTAACCGCCTCATGCCTTAAAATGGATTGGATGGCACTCCACACCTTTACCTTAAGTATGCGCAGGTCTATGAACATTCATATTGTTCCCCATCCTTGTTTTCACCAACCATCCCACTGTAAAACACCCAGAAAGTGATACTGAAGAAGAAGAAGCGTGCCAGTGTGTCAGACTGGGGATGTATTTAACGTAACCCTCTTTAACATGGTGAACACAGTAATGTCACGTCCAGCTTGATAACACAAGTCTTCTGCTTGATTACATTTTCAAACAGCGAATGTTATTTTACTAGTCTTTAATCAACACTTCTGATCGACAGCTACACCCCACACGTTTTCGAGTTGGTTCTTTAGGTGTGTAATTAGCAAGATTTTTGAGATTTGAGTGGGTGAGATTGTGTGAGATTTGCCACTGTCGCCCTTGAGCTCGGCAGTCCACACCAAAAGCGGTGTCACAGCTAGGGATGTTTCTGGCTACTGGCTGTTTAAACGAGCGAGACAAAATTAGGCTAGGCCTTGTCTGAAAGACAGAAACGCCTCAGAAAACATTTAAAACTGAGCACACTTCAAATGGACAGTGTTCAACACTGGCCAAACAAATATTTTGTGCATATTTTAGGAGCTATATAAAATTGTTAATCATGCTACACGTTAATCAAGTGGTGCTGAAACATACACCACCTTGTGCAATGTGTAAAGTTGCAAACACACAATGTCTAATTAGTTTGGCTAACCTCAACAGCAACAGCATGGCCTTGGTTCCTTAGGGTGTTTTCACACCTGTAGGTTGTTTACTTTGGTCCAGATCAGTTTATGTGTTTGTAAACTTGTAGCTTTTCCTTGTGGTTTGGTTGTGAAGTGAAATCCAAGCGAACCAAACTGCGTCACTGCGGGAACGACAAAAGTAAATACACGAAGAAGCTGCTGTGTTCCAAGACTGTTGGAGAATTTACAGACATATCACAGTTGTTAGCACATACAGACATCTATAGTGCCTTTCCACATTGACAATACAAAGCTTACATGGCTATGTGACGTTTTTAGCTCAAACTTGCATTGTACGCCTGATATTTGGTTCGGATTGAGGTCAATCATAAACCAACATAAGTCTAAGGTTGTTACACTGTTAGAATTTCAAACTCAGTACCTATACTCGATACCGTTTTCAATACCATTAAAAGACTATGGCAATACAAACAATAACATTAAGAACAAGACTACTTTTAACTTAAGCAGGGCGAAATTATAGATTAAGATAACTAAATATTTGAAGTTTTCCCACAGATGGTGTAAAAAAGGCAATATTTGTAGGCTGACGGAGGGAGTGTTTTATACTACAGTTCATTGCTGATCAAACAGTTGGCAAGCTAAACGGCAACTGTTTTGTTTAATTGTTGAGTTTTCTCAACCTTAATCTGGGACTTTATGAGAAACGTAACACTTTTTAGAAACAAATGACTGGGCTCTTTAGTCAAACTAATGCTGTCTATTAACATTAAATATGGGCAGGATGGATAATGTTTGCTATCTAGCTCCCACATTAACAATATGTGGCTGTGGCTGTGGCTACAACGTAGCTTGCCATCACCAGTGTGTGAATGTGTGTGTGAATGGGTGAATGACTGGATATGTAAAGCGCTTTGGGGTCCTTAGGGACTAGAAAGCGCTATATAAATACAGGCCATTTACCATTTACTATTGGTCATACATGCTAGCTGCTACCTAAACAATAACTTAACAGATAGTGGATGTGGCTGGCATTAATGTGGTAGATGGGTTAATATTCATATTAACTCTTTAATGCATAAACCGACCTCTCAAAATTCCTCATGAAATGTTGTTCGGGGTTCTGAATCTGCTCCCATTCATTTGTTATCCCGCTAGTGAGAGTTGTGTGAAGTTGTGCATCAGCTGGAGGAGGCATGTATTGTTGGCATCAATACTGTTACAATTTTTTAGCATCCATTAGTGAATAATTAAAAAAAAAAAATTAGAAACCTTATTTAGGTCAGAGCAGCGCTGCATAAACATGCGGTCTCATGTCTTCCTGCTGTCCTTTAGCACTTCTCTTACCTCCTCCTCTCAGCTTCGGTGTCATCCCAACTCTACTTGTTTTGTAGGTATTCATTTCCTTTACAGTTTTTTCTCTGTCACTCTGTGCTAGGATGTTTTTGCACACTAGAGATAAGGAGGCCAGGGTGAACTCATGTCTTGCTACATCAGACACCAAAGTACTGTGAGGCCAGCAGTGCGCCCTGATGGCCTGCTGAACCACATAAATCACACGCATGCACACACAAGGACAGAAAGAAATTGATTAAAAAGATATCTGTGAGAGATTGACTGCCCCGTTGCCTTGTAAAGCAAAGTGTATATAAAAAAAAAAGAAAGGGGAAAAAAAACATAGTACTTCATATACGTACCTGTGCAGTAGTCTGGTATCAAAAAGTGCTGTGTGAGACCTTAAAGGAGTAAAGCCCTGACTTCTGGAGCACCACAATTTACGGCGGGGTTTACTAGATGAACATCATTCTTATGATGAGGACTTAACCTTAAAGTAACATCAAAAATGACACATCCACAAATTTTGCTCTAGTGTAATTGTGTACCTCAAGGTTTATAACATCTAACAAAATCTCATCAGGCAAAGCAATTTCTGTTGAACTAGATGGACATTATTTGACGATAGCAACATCCACTAAATAGAGATTAAAATGAGATTTACAAATGAATGCTGCTGATGAATGTTTTTGTGTAATTTCCTCGGATGTTTAATCCATGAGGTCAGTGCTTCTCGCTAGGCCCTGCTGCACCACCCATTTCAATTGTATAAATCACATTCCTCCCCCATCTTTTTTCCATTTTTATACCAGATGCACTCCCAGGTCTAGTTATGATCTTTCACAGGGTGCAGCATTAAAATTTTATGCGTTCTTAAATAATCCGTGTGTTGTAGACCATGTTAACATTTTTCCGCAGCACCTAACTAAACACCTCTGCTGCCGTTACACCGATTGCATGCACAGTGATTTCTATTTTTGCAAGAATTGATTTTCATCTGTGATAACAAATGTTCTTTGTTGAGATATCTACCCACCCTCCTATTTTCATTTAGAACGTCTGATGTAGCAAAGATTAGATTCTGTTGCCAAATGGTTTAGTTAATGATTTCATTCTTGTTCCTTTATTGAGATATCAGACCCCACTGTCTCCTTTCCATTCACATTTCCCGTGTTGCAGAGATTACATTCTGTTGCCAAATAATTTCATACTTGTTTTATAGATCAGATTGAATGTCATGTCAGATAAAGAGATGTCAATTCTTAAAGTCTTAGTATTGTATGTTCAACCAACATTGAATGTGTGCTATTTATTCATATTTATATTTTCTTCCTTCTTTTACCACAAGCTAGGAAATTATTTGTCGTTCAGCTGATCAAATGAAAAGAGTTCAACTACTTTTAATCCATCTGATTAGAGTTAAAATAAGATGTGTTGATGCGTGGAAACATAAAAAAATAGAAATGGGTGAACCCCCGTTCATAATGTAATTTGTTAAATTGTTATGAAACTCTTCCCCAATAACCTACCTATTTGAGGGATTTTTTGTTTGTTTTATTTGCTTCAATATCTGCAAAACGAATGTGTTTTATTTTGTTGGAAGCTTTTAAAATGAGTAGAGATGCTGTTAAATATCAACCTCCTCATTGCTTTATTCAAAGTCTCTGTGGTGCTGCTTAGATAAAATCCTCTGTATAAAAATTACTGGTTCTCAGTTGATCGGCAGTGACTCACTTTGCTGACGGTTTTATCTGTGATACGTGCTTTAATTTAAATTCAGTCTTTTTCTCTGTATTCCTCATGACTGTACTTTGTTTTATTGATGCTATTTGCTATGTGCCCTCCGAATGAGTCATGAAGAAATATACGCTCACCTGCCACTTTATTAGGCACACCTGTTCAACTGCTCATTAACAAAAATATCTAATCAGCTAATCACGCCGCAGCAACTCAGTGAATTCGCAAATGGCCAAGATCCCTGCTGAAGTTCAAATTGAGCCTCAGAATGGGGAAAAAAGGTGATTTAAGTGACTCAGAACATGGTGCTGCTAGACAAGGTGGTCTGAATTCAGAAAATGTTGATTTTCTAGGATTTTCTGGCACAATTTCTGTCAGCTAAGAACTGAAATCTGAGGCTACAGTTTGCACAGGCTCATTAAATTGGACAATAGAAGATTGGAAAAATGTTACTTGGTTTGATAAGTCTCAATTTCTGCTGTGAGATTGGCCGTGTATGGGCCGTGTGGCATAAACCACATGAAAGCATGGATCCGTCCTGCCCTGTATCAACAGTTTAGACTGTTGCTGGTGGTGTATTTGTGTGGGAGATGTTTTCTTTTTGCCCTCTGAGCCCCTCAGGTAGAGCTACAGTCTACCTGAGGATTGTAGTTGGCTATGTCAATCCCTGTAACACATATCTCCTGATGGCTGCTTCCAGCAGGATAACACAACATATCACAAAGCTCAGATCATCTCAAACTTGTTTCTGAAACATGAGTCAATTGTACTTGAACGGTCTCCACAGATCTAAATCCAATAAAGCATCTTGTGGAGCCTTTGGTAGAATGGGAGATTCACATCATTCACATCATGGATGTACAGCCAGCAAATCTACAGCAGCCCTGTCATGTTGTCATGTCAATATGGATCAAAAACTCTGACGAATGTTTTCAGCACCTTCTTCAATCTCTGCCATGAAGAATTAAGACAGTTCTGAAGGCAAAAGAGGTACTACTGTACCAAGGTGTACCTAATAAAGCAGGCAGCGGTGTCTGTATATATTTAAATATATTTTAAATCACAAGGTTGAAAAATGTATGCCATTTATCGTCTTCATCAAATTTGAAATACTAAAAAAAAGAAACATTGTTAAAAGAAACCTTTCCTGGAACTTTTTTCCTTTTTGTTTTTGTTATTATGACGTTAAAGTCAGAGTAACTGAGCTTTGCTTTACTTTTTACAGTGTAACCATTCCATTACAGGAGAGGGAAACAAGTAACCAATAATCATAGATAGTATTAGTTCCTACTGACAGTTAATTAATTAATTAATTAATTAATTACTAGATCTTATTTTAAAACACAAATTTTAGAAGAACTTAAAATCAAAGTATATACTTCAAAAAGCGAGAAAAAGAAGCAGGTTCAAGTTTGACATATCTTTTCGATTTAATTATTTTTTTAACATCAAAGCAAAAGGTTGAGATGGTGCAGCAGCAGTAGTGATGCCTGTTGGAAAAAAACTCCACAGTCAATTTTATTTTGAAGAATTCTCACTACTTCACACTATTCCGGTATAATCCATGCAGCAGTTTGTAAACACCACTGTATGAGTTTAAGTTGGTTCCACTTTTGTTGTCATTTAAATTGATGTGGATTTATTATAGTTCTGGCACTCTCAAGAAGGCTCACTTTCAGTCTAGTTTTCCATTACCAGTTAATTGGGATGGCCCAACAGGGATGTGAACAGCTTTACCAAGACCACAAACGAATGTGTAAATAAAGAGCAGCTGGCGGGCTGTATTGACTTGAGGATGTATTGGCAAAGCTAACAGACTGTGTTAGATTGGTTTGTTTGTGGGTTAAACGCTCCCTTGACATCAAACCAACTGAAATGAGACAATCTTAAAATTGTTGTTGCCTTTTAGAGCTGTTCCAAGGACACTGTAAAGGTTTATAGCTAGGAATTGTACAAGATAGTCCATATCTGCACTGGGGAGAAGACATTCATTCATTCTTATTATAGGTGGAGTCTACGCAAGAGAGAGAAAAATATAGTCTTCATGTCTGATTTCACTTTGTACTTTTACCTACTTCACTTACGTGTTTATACTAGTTTGTTTTTGTGCCTCACTGAATTTAAGTGGAAGTACTTACTAGCTACATTACACTTTGCTGATTTAAAAACTGAGAATGAATGAATAAAGTTTATTCTAAACAAGTGAAATGATCCATTTATAAATGAGATCAGCAGAAAGTTTCCATTGTATAGTAATAAAGTTTGCTTCCCTTGCAGGTACTTTTATTTAGTGCAATGCTCACTGTCACATAAATAAGGAATCATAAGAGTTCTTTGACTAGTCTTACATTTTTCACCATCCCCACTTTGAGTCTGGTTGGACTCCTGTGTTGCATCTTTCTTTCCTCTTATCATTTCCGGATGTCTGTAATAAAGGCTTAAAAATATAACCTGGAGGATGGCTCTTGTCAGCGAAGGAAATAGTAACTGCAGCATTGATTTTGAAAAATTCACCTTTGTATTTTCTTCACAGTGTAAGCATGTCAATCTTAATTTCACTCATTTCCTTTGTCTCAGTTAACTGAGGACACCTCACTCGCAGAAATCTCTAAGTTTAAGAAAATGAAACTAAAATTATCTGCAGGATTAAACTATGTACAAAAAATATATATGTTTAAGTTTGTTTGTTTTTTCCTTTGATTAGTTGGTCAGTTGTTTTGGTTTGGGTTTTTCTTCTGGATCTGTGCTCACAGTGGCAATCTCCTCAGCATGCTACACACCTGGGTGTGAGCAATGAGCTCAGAAGCCCCTCCCACATGTTGTTCAAATCTTCTGTTTGCAAGGAACGGCCAGTCAGTGTTGGGTCATTGCCAGTTTATGCTTGCTGTTGTCATCACCATTAGTGAGGGCCCGTGTGTGTTACGCTATGTATCAGTTTGGCACAGCTGGATTGGAGAGGTTGGTGACAAGTGACTCAGTCTTTACCACCAATGACACATCGATGCAGGATATGGAGAAGAAGATGCTTCAGCAGCTTGAAAGGATCAGGCTTTCTGGAAAAACCCAGCGCTGAAGCAAGGATTTTTTTCTTAGACTTTTTCTTAGCAATGACAGAATAAAAAGATGATGCTATAAATGTCCATAATAGATTCACGTGAATTTTCCTATAGAATGAAATTAATCTATTGTAACTGTACATTAATGTGATAAAGTTGTAACACTGAGCCAGACAAAAAAGCCCCCAAAAATGGGTACAGTGCAGATCTCACCCTTTTCCAGTCTTGGTGCAGTAAGGGCAGAAATTGAAATACTAGAAGTTACTGTTTGCGTTGGTGAAAGCTTCATAGTGCAAGATGCATAATGCCATTACTGATTCAGTCAGCAGAGGGGGTTGTCAGGAAGGATGGAGGGAGAGGAGGAAGAGGAGGAGGAGAGTGCAAAAAACTCTGGCTAAAATTAAAAAACGCCACAAAATGAAATAAAGATGAGTGCTCCACTGAGCCACAGACTGAATATAAAAGACAATCCTGTGAAATATACATGGCTGGCAGGAGAGATGAGCAGAATGCTAAGCTTCAAACTCTACCTGTAACCCACAATACAGGCCCTGATCCTGAGCCTGTTGATCACCCAGGAACACTAAGGGATCATGCCAACAGCGACGATCTGTCCAACGTAGTGGTTTCCTGATCACCTAGGCAACAAGAGACAGGAAGACATGCATTAGAAAGGAAGAGACTATCTCCCATATTTAATAAGATTTGATGTTATTTTTCCCTGTCTGTAATGCTTTTATTATTGCAGATTGGCTTAGCTGTGAAAGGTATTGATTGTGATCCAGAGCCCCAACCAGGACTGAAGGAAACAGAGATGGAAGGTGTGAGCTGTCAACTGCAGGTGATTTGTATTTATTAAAAAAACAAAACAAAAGAAACTCTTTCCCTCAGTGCCGTATATGGTGATATTTTCCCAGCGTACTTTACTCAAAAGCAGAGAATGGATCATTTATTAATTTAAATCAAAGCAGTTGGAACTTCAGGGCCTGAAACACTACCTTAGGGAGATTTAACCATAATAACAGGTGTGTGCTGCATGTAGCAACATGTCCATGATCTGTTCATGTAAGAAAACTGAAAAAAAAAAAAAGCTTAAAAAAGGAGAAAAGGAATTTGACTTGATTTGATCATCAGAAAAAATACAGACATTAAAGACATACTGATTCCATATTGGCCTGGCTGTACAGACAATATTAATAGTTTAACTACGCTTATTTCAGAGCTGTCTGATCTAATTCTGATTTAATCCCACTTAAGCTCATATGAGGTACAGCAAGATGTTTAATTGTTTTAGTCGCTCCAGCAAACCCTGATCTAAAAAAGAAGAAAAGAAATGTGTGAAAAAACAAAGATGATGACTGAGTGATTGTGTTCATGTTCCTATTCTTAGCCTTAGCAGTGGGGAAACAGAACTGATGATGCTTCCTGACCTTAATACCAAGAGCTCAAGGTCAGTCTCCACTGATGCATCATAGGCAAGGTGTCCTGGACGCCGAAGAGTGCTGCCGGATAGAGTCTGTAGCTGTTGTTGTGGTTGACTGTGACTTTGCCCCAGAATTTATCACTGTTCTTCCTGAAGGAATACAAACAGATACAATCAAAGAACAAGCAATTTATTCAGCAGCGGAGCTCTGAGGGAACTAGCAGCAATTCTTCGGCAAGTTTACAGACCATTTTTCACTGTGGCTTCAAGTTATGCGCTGATTATTTCACAATAATGCAAGTGGAAAATTAATGTAAGAGAGAGAAAGCTGCAGGATTCAGAGATTGGGAAGATTTTGATTTTAACGTGTGACAAGCTTTATTAAAACTTTCTTTTTAGCTGGCAGCGTCAAAAAAGAAAAAATCTCTAAATGTATAGGCAATTCAAGCTTTCAAGTGCTGCTGCTGCTAAAATGAACCCTTTTATCCACATACTGAAACCAGCTCCATTTGGAATAATAATAGCGGATGAAAATTTAAAATGACTGAAAACATGCATTAAAGTGTTGCGTGGAGGAGGTAGTTGAACACAGCAGGGATCATATGTTCAGGTTTCATGTATGCCTTTGCATAATCAGATTTGTCACTATACAGTTGTACAATGAGATACAGAGCATCTCCTACACCCCCCCCAGCATGTTTGCACTGAGTAGGAGATGCTCTGTATCTCATTGTACAACTGTATAGTGACAATAAAGGCATTCTATTCTATTCTATTCTATTCTATTCTATTTCTTCCATTATGAGAAGAAGAAAATGACCATTTATCATAAATAAGAAGCAAACAACACTGGGATATACAGCAAAAAATATAAGCTTGCAAGATTGGCCACTCGCCTCCTATCCCATGTAGGCAGACAGTTTGATCTTCAATGGTGAGTCAACAAGCTTTTCCATAATGCTAATAAACAGATTTCTTGTAAAAGTTGTAATTTTTTTTCTTTTTGTTGATGGCACAGCTGATAACCACACAAAACCTGAAAGAAACTGAGGTGTATAAGAAATGTAATAACATTGGATGAGATTTAATATCAAAGGCACCAATTTACCTTGTTTACATATTTACTCGTTTATACATTAGCTGAAGAAGTTCTACAGCCATCTTCCACCTGATTTTGTCAATAATCTCACAGTGAAAGATCACAGTGTCTGTAAATAATCACACAAAGCCTGCTTTACTTAACCGATTAGAAACAGCTTGTTTTCACTCACCTGTTACAGAGAAGCGAAAAAGGAGCACAAAGAGGCAATATGGAACATTATGAAAGAAAAAAAAAAAGAGAAAGGGTGAATTGCAAAATAAAATGGAGGGAGCCAGCACGGAGGAAGTGGGAACTCAGAGGAAGGCTAAATGTTGACTAGAGGGAGGGAGAGCCAGCCTGTCTCACTTGCTTGGATCATTAATTTGTGTTCTAATTAGCAGGAATGCCACAGTTGGAATGTGACGCCTGCGTAAGGACGACGAGCGTGTGTGTATGTGTGTGTGACCTGCCCTGGCTCCGAGTCTCCTGGCTTGTTAGAAATGACAGATTGACGCTCTCCTGCACCCCCCACCCACCAGGCCCACCCCATACCCCTCACCCAACCCACCCATCTGCTCTGGAAAGACACCAGATCTTTAGACCTGTCTTGTGTTTGTGCCATGTGGGTGTTTGTGCGTGTGGGCGTGTCAGTCGGTTCAGTTTTTGTCATTCTTCAACTGGTCGGACCAGTAGGGAAGCTCAAGAAAATTCTAGTTATGCTTTGTAGCGACCATCAGTTTTTCTTCTGTAAATGCCAAGGCCGAAATGGCTTTATACGCTCTTTTGCTTTTTAAGAATATATTGTTCAAAGTGAGGCTGTGCTACACGGATCGCAACATCACTGAAATGTTTCAGTTAATCAGGTTTGTTTGCTCAAGATGCAAAATATCACGAGTCCTTGGATTCAAAATTACAAAAGACCAGCGAGTGGCTGAGTGAAAGGATGAATTCGCTTGAAACAACAGTCAAGAATTCCATCTGCTAAATCTGAAAGAGTTCTGTGAAACGGCAGGAATTCGGCGGCATAGGTCACTGTTCATTTCCTGTGTTTTCTCACATTGTGGATAAACTGCATCGGCCAAGCTTTTCATCATCTGTCCCCTGGTTTTTAAAGACCCAGACTGTGCAGTGAGCCTTTGCCTCCCCGGGGCCTGAAAACATTCATTTAGATAGTGCCAATATCCAATCTTCCAGTATGTTTCTTTTGGACATATCTTTAAGGAAGAAACAAGAGAAATGTATCAGCGCTGCTGTCCTTTGGTCAGTGACATCACATTTATAAAGTCTGTGTGTTTTTGCACTCTGGTGTGTGCTTCTGTATATGTTTGTATGTGTGTTAGTTATTCCAGTGAAGCATCTAGCCCAGGGACAGAGAAGAGCTGGTCCACAGTGTAATTGAACCACAGATCCTGCTAGACTATTAGTCACAAGACTTGTTCTGTCTATAGCCTTTTATCATTCTTGAATCCACACGAGCGAAGTGAATAGGCTGGTCAGTAATACAAATGCAGCTATCACAGTTAGCCAAATTTCCCTTTATATAAATTGGAAGATTAAACTTAAACTTTTGAAGGTTTTCCGTTTACTTAAGCAGGCCAATGACAATATAATGTGCATTTTAAATTGAGGTATAAATAATGAAATGTGGCAGTTAAGTCTATTCAAAATGCGTATATTGTTGCAATGTGAACTTTTTGTAGGTTTTGTTTAGAGAACATAGTTAAATGCCAAAATAAGCATCACAAATAAATGAAATTGGTGAGAAATTAGGTTCCAATATAGTTTGTAAACCATCTTTTTGGATCAAATTTAGGCTAGTTTAATGTTTTTTTGTAGCAAGTGTCAGTGATAAATAACCAGGCTTCTCATGTTTTTTGCTCTCTTGCACTTCTTTATTCCAATGACACTGCTTTTCAAATCTCTTATATATTGATATTTTGTTTAGGCTTGTGCCATAGTATATCACCTGTGATAATACCGCATAAATCTTTATATGATATAAAAATGTCATATCTGTGTTTTTATGTTCCCTAGTGAGGTCTACAACAAGAAAAGCCCAGGCATGTCTGAGAACAAGAGCCAGGTGTGAGCCTCCAATAACAATTTTGTTTCTAAAAGGAGAGTTTCACCAATAACCTCCAATAAAATACAGCATTTTAAAAAATACAAAGTTTAATTTAAAAATAAAAATTTAAAGAAAAAAAATACAGTACTTTGTAAACTATGCAAGAAAACTGTTCCCACTTAAGGTGAAAACCAACCTGTTTCCCCAGTGAGGTAAAAACACACTACTGAGCACAAACAGGCTGTGAAAGAAGAAGTGCTAACAGCTGGTGATGTGTGACTCAAATGTGGACTCAATCGAGCATCACTGGAGCTCTGGCTAACTGCACCTCGTATGACAAGAAGAGCAAACAGTGGATGGAAATTACTGTTGTGGTTAGAGCTTGATCTTGTGGAAAATATTTTGATATTAAATTATTTTTTACACTTTTATTATGTGACAATAATGTGCAGCTCCTGAAGAATTACAGGGTTGCATTACTTTAGTTATTGTTAAACTAAGCAGTTAAGCAGTTTCTTAAATGTTTACCTAAAAATCCACAAAACAACAGTTAGGCTACTTTTGTGCTTACATCTGACTTGTGCTGTGTTACTACTATTGCACTATAATGCTACTGCTCTTAACTCCTTTTTTTGAGGGTGTCACCTACCTCCATTTTATTTATTTATTTATTTTTGCATACATATATATATATATATATATATATATATATATATATATATATATATATATATATATAAATATTTCAGTCTTGTGTCTTTCCAATCATGACTCAGGAAGCCAGATCAGAAGTCACTGACAACAATCAATGGGATTGATCCAATTCTTTGTTTTGTGTTCAATACCACACATCAGCAGTGCGCACATTGTTGGGAAGATTTTATTGCACTTACACTAACATGTTCAATTAATAATATGACACTTCATCTGTCCTTGGGTGCTCTGTGATTTTACAGTGAGCCAGAGAATGGGTAATATTTATGGTCACTGTATTGATCACCCCAACCGGTCGCAGCAGATGGCCCCGCCCCTCCCTGAGCCTGGTTCTGCCGGAGGTTTCTTCCTGTTGAAAGGGAGTTTTTCCTTCCCACTGTCGCCAAAGTGCTTGCTCATAGGGGGTCATATGATTGTTGGGTTTTTCTCTGTATTTATTATTGTGCGATCTATTGTACAATATAAAGCGCCTTGAGGCGACTTTTGTTGTGATTTGGCGCTATATAAATAAAATTGAATTGAATTGAATCGCGTTGCAAAATTATTTTCATTTGTTACATTTTATTTTGCGCAGTTTGAAAAAGAATGTTTAATTTAAGTGTGGTTTAACTTACACACATAGAAAAAATTATTCCCAGTCTCTTCTTCAGAGTCAGGGTTAATATTTTTAATGCTACAAATAACCAAACCTCAAGTATTGTTATTGTATTGTAACTAGAAACAGTGTCATTAGTGCAACCCTAACTGATAATAGCTTTAACGCGTGTGATGACTGACAGATACTCCCTGTTGTTATTTGCCTGTCAAAGGTCTTAGGTGCTTGACAATGGTTGGGCACTGAGCAGCAACCTGCAGGTAAGATAAACTGAGTTGAACCAAAGCGACTGTCCTATGTGTGTGTGTGTGTGTGTGTGTGTGTGTGTGTGTGGGTGGGGGTGTGGGTGGGGGTGTGGGTGGGGGTGTGTGTGTGTGTGGGGGGGGCGTTACTCAGTTATTTTCAGCCTGATGGAAAGACAGCAGACAGGTGGCCCACATATAGGCCTACTTACACCATTGGATACCATGACACAAATAAACGCAGTGGACATTGTCTGTGGAAAGACAATCCTGTGTTTCTCTGCTTCATATCTACTTTGATATTGGGCCTCAGAGTGTGAAACTAAGTTGAATGATGGAAGATCGGGGTTTCTGGAGGAGGGCGAGCAAAGAGGGGGAGAAAAGAAAGGGAGCGTGCGAACGAATGCTTCGGACAGTTCTGGATGAGCAGATACTGACAGGTTTTCTGTCTCTTTTTTTTCTGTTATGGTCCCTGTCTCTGTCTTTCTCATTCGCTCTCAAAATATCATTACTGCACAATTCGACTTCTCTTCATCTTTAGAAAGGATTTTATATGAGCAGTTGTAGGATTGATTAGGTTTCTAGCTACAGTGTACACCCACCCCCCGTCTCTTCCTGAGGAACAGAATGAGAGCAGGGCCGCTGGTCAGCACTCTGGTTTTCTGCATCCAGATGGTAGATGTGAAAGATCCCAGTTAGGGGTCCCAATGCTACGTCCTTGAAGCTGGGTGATTTATACGCTGGCAAAGGCATCTAAAAGGCAACTAAGGAGAAAACTCCTATACATTGTGTGATAGTATAAGGATGTGCTGGATCGTATGTTGAATTATCTTTTCTGATATGGGAGTTTTTTAGTTCTTTATAATCACAGTTATATTTAAACTACCTTTGCACTCTTTGTGCTAACAATGCTACAGGATCCTTGTCACTTCAGGCTCAGACGCACGTGTGTGTGTGTGTGTGTGTGTGTGTGTGTGTGTGTGTGTGTGTGTGTGTGTGTGTGTGTGTGTGTGCTTAACCTTCAAGTGAACAAGGGATGTCACCGTGCCCTGCTGCCAGTGTTTCTGAGGAGTTTTATTCACTGGCACCTCCCACTGTTTTCTCTCCAATTAAGTCAGCCATCACCCTTGGTGAAGAGAGTCTGCCCCAAGCCCGAGAGCCATGTATCCCCCCACAGGTCTGAGCTTTGGCCCCACTCTTCCCCACTCAACTTAGGTCCCAAATGCATGGAGAGCATCCTTCACACCAGGGAAGGTCCAGATATGTATTAGTATTCCCTTTTGCCAGCAGTTCCTAAATGGGTCTCAGAAGTGTGAAAGAATAGAGGATAAAAGAATCAAAGTGTGAGGAAACATAGGAGAGAAGAAAAGACAGATTTATGGAGTAGAGAGTGGAAGTAATTAAGTTAAATGGATCAATAGATCAATAGTTAGCTGTGTTCTCGCCATGGGGTGTAAATGTCTGAAAGCAGGAGGTGCTGGAATAAAAGGAAAAGAGATCAAGGTAAAAACAAAAAATGTTTTTAAAGAAATTGGAATATTGTGAAATTTACCTTGTTGTTAATTAGGAGAGTGCCATATTTATTTAACTTTTTTTTTGTTAAAATATAAACATGACCAAATGGTATCTGAATCAGATCTTCCATGTTGTGTAAACCATCATCTTTGCTTGGTTGATTCAGTTTTGTTAATTTAACAAACTGCTTTGGTAGTTGTTTGACTTGCAAATCTATTCCAGCTGAGTAAAATGGTCTGTTCGATAAACCTTTGTTTTGTTTATTTGATTTATTTATTTTTATCGTCCAAACTCCTGTAGCAGTTATTTGCACTTATGCAGAATGTTTGAAAAGGGACTATAGCTCTTTTTTTTTAACATGAAGTATTTTTTATCAGCAGCTCCTTCTCTTGCTGTCATTTTGTAACAGAATCCGTAGAAAACGGCTCCAAAGTGGCATCATTATTATCAAGTGTATCAAACAATACATCATCATGGTGAGCATGTTTTTATGATTATGAATCCATGATGTAATTTAACATCTGTTCAAATCACAGAAAGATTTTCCATCATGTTTTGTAATATGTTTGTTTTATTCAATACTTTAAATATACTTTAGGTTGAGTGATCTTTAGCAGTACATTCATTGCTCACCATTTTGAGTCAAAAGGCAATGTTCAAATCGAGGGATGAGAAAAAAGAAAAGCAGGATGGAAAGATGGAACTGAGCAAGGATTATGTTCATGTTTAGTCGATGATAAGTGGAAATGTATAGGGAAAAAAAGCAGTTATGGAGAATGGAATGAGGAATTTTAGGAGGCATGAATGGATGGAGAAAAGACGAGAGCTTAAGGAAATTAAGGATAATTCACAGTTCTGATCATGAGCTTAATGATGAGTGATTGGATGAAAAGATAGAGGGTGTGATGAGGAAAAAGAAGGAAGGGAGGGCAAAAAAAGTGGCAAGGAAAACATTAAGGATAGAAGTGGAACAAAAGGAAAAATAAAGTACAGTACCAGAAGACTTTCATAATCTCATCATGGATAGATGGATGTAAATGAATGAACGATGAACTGTCAAAGAAGGAAAGCAGCAGTGTAAGGATAAGGAAAAAAAGGAAATCAAGGAATATGAGAGGACTGTGGGCTGGTGGTAAAACAAGGCAAAAGGTGACATTAACAAGGTTTGAATCAAAGATAAAATGACTAAAGGAACTACAGAAAAAACTAGAAACTAAAGAATCAAATCAAAACTAGAGACATATGCTGAAGAAATTTTAATTTTATGATTTTTTTTTAATGTTGAGGCAACAAAGTAATTTTTTTTCAGATAGAAAAACAACCGAAAAAAATGAAACTGAAGATAGCAGAAAGATGGCATAACAGAAATTAAGATCCATCCAGGTATAAATGGAAGAAAGGAAGCAGGGAGAAGGTAATGGATAAAAAAGAACAAGAACAAAAGAAGGGAGGAAATGATTGTGGCATTATATTTATTAGCAACCATGAAAACGTACCAACTTCAATACCCTAAATGCTGCAAATTAGTGGAAAAGCACATAGAACAAGCATAAGACACAAATGAAGGCAGCTTGAAATGAAATGAAATTGGTTGTAGGCAGCAGGACTGCAAAGGGATTGAGGGGAGAAAAAAAAAGGGAAGGCGAATGGAAAGGAAAAAGAGCAGGTCTTTATTATGGTGAGTAACTTTGACACGCTCGCGTTGCGCCCAGTGCCAGTCCATCCGTCATCCAGCTCTCCTACTGATGAGCATTGGAAACAAATCTGAGGAAGCCGGGCTTTATTTTGCCGCCTGGGTGACTTGTCGGAGTCGTCACAAGCCCATGTGTCCCTGTACCCCTTCCCAACTGACATCTCCCAAGCTCAGTTTCACCCGCTGGGAATCTCTGCCGCTCTTCTCCCTGTTTTCCTCCATCTCGTCTATTCATTATGCAGATAGGTTGTTTTTTTTTTTCTTTGCCAGTCCCCTGTGTTCGTTTGATTCTTTATTTATCTCCGGTGTTTTTGCTGTTTATCTGTTTGCAGAGAGCGTGTGTATATGCGCTTGATAAGTTGTGAAACACAGAGGGCATCAATCACTGTCACTTAGCCGCTCAACATGTCGCTTGTTGCGACAGAGCCCTCCTCCGAACCTAACCTCGATGAATTTCAAACTCTTCCAATACATAAATCTGCGAGGGAGGGGAAGAGTGTGTGTGGGGGGGGACTTTAGTGCTTTTCCAATCTGAGTCAAATATATGTTTACACATTTACAAATGAGAAATCCAGGAGTGCAACGTCAGTTCTCATATTCTCCACGCCCATGGCAGCCTGCTTGGCAATGCAGCCCCTCCTGCAGCAGACTTCTGCAACAGTTATTTAGATGAATGATTAAAGTTAAACCACAGCCAGCAAGAGTCTCACCATTCTTATTTAAGGAAGAATGGGGAAGCTGTCATCTTTTGATGCATTACCCAGCATCTTGCATGCAAACAAGACACCCCTCCTCTGCTGATGACACCCCGCACTTCTGTCCCTCCCTTCCTTTTAAGATGTGTCCCCAAAGACCTGCTTTGGGTGATTGATCAGGTGGTGCGGTTGCATCAGTGGAGACATGAAGGGAGTGTGCCCACCCAGCAAGCCAGACAAAACACTTCAGCATGTTGATCTGATGTGATCAGTAAGATAGAGGGAACAAGTGGACCAATATGACTGCTGAAGTCTGGCCCTTCAGTGGGAAGTTTTCTAATGGCTTCATAGATAAATCGTGTTTTGTGTCATCTTCCTGCATTTTACCTTTTGGTAAACTTCGTAGAGCAATACTGTAAATATACTGAATGCAACAAATGGGACATTAGCAGTGTTTTCAGCATCCTGTTTTGTAAGTTAATCTTAAAGATATTGTAAGCTTGTGGTAAATTGCAAAAATGAAAGATTTTAAGAAATCACAATTAGTTATCTTTGTCCAGTAAAGTTTGTTTTTGCTGTCTTACGTCTTTTGTAACTAATCTATATTTTAGTTGTTTTGTAACAATTCTTATGCAATGACAATATTTATAGTAATATTTGTTCCACATTGACCAAGGAAGGTTTAAACACAATGAGTGACCTTAGCCTCACTAAACTTCATCATCATTCTCCAACAGACTGTGTAGAAAGAACTAACCACAGCTGATATTTCTTTTTGTCCAATACTTCCAATGTTTTTAATTTCTACTTCTTCTATTAATAAAAGGAAAACTGCATATTAAAACATATAAATTGCCCTTTGAAGGAAATCAAATAAATTTTATTAATAATAAATAATAATACAGTTGTAATGCTTTCAAATCCCTTCGAGTTAGAGTAATATTTCACCAAATCTTTTTACTCTTTTCTTATAAAGATTTGGTAGCTGTTTGAACTTGCTAGTCTCTCTATTTGGATGTTTCCCATAGTGCGCTAAATGCTTTTTGACATGTTTGTGCTGCCAAAAATTGAACACAGCAAGATGAAATAGAGATTTGACCATGAGCGTTGCTCTGACTTGTCAATCCTTGGACCGCACAGTGCTAAGTTCTTCTGAAGTGATGATGACTATTTTAACACATAAGATTTAAAAAGAAAACGTTTAAAAAACAGTGCTACAGCATTCTGTATGTAGCATGTGCTTTATGCTAACTGCCGCTGTCAGTTAGCATGCTATCTATCATAGGAATTAAGAGTGAATCCTTCTCTTAATGTCTGGAAATTGTTTGGTGGCCTCTCTGCTTCCTCTCTGTAGCCAAGATGACAACCATAGATGGTAAGGAATCCCAGTTTGTTTGTTTGTTTTTATCATTATGAGTACACTATCCAATGAGCTTCATTTAGCCGCAGGTTTGTCCCTATGAATCCACTTGTGCACTCAAAAAGTGTGGACTTGAGACACAGCATTCATCTTAAACTTTTGCTACTTGGATGTAAGATAAAAATGATAAGTTAAGCAAAAGTTTTTGAAATGTTTCTGCTGCTTGCACAGCAGGTCGAGCCGAAGGTGGCAGAGTTGAAGATGTAAAGGTCTTCACTGGGATTGCCCAGGAGGAACAGGATTAAAAACAAGTGCATCAACAGGACAGCTCAGGTCACACGTTTTGGAGAATAAGTTAGAGAGACAAGGTTGACATGGTTTGGGCATATAGTGGAGTTAAGAAAAGTACAATTAGTTATCTTTTGTTCAGGAAGGTTTCTGACTTTTCTGAGGTGTAGGGTTAGTGGATATATCAGACAAAAGATCTTGAATTTTGTTATTTCTTTCCATTTTTGTTGTGATGCACTTTGTGATATTTATCTTGAAAGGTGCTATATAAAAAAAATTGACCTACCTATACCTTACTGGATTAATAACAAACTTCCAAGCAGGAGGTGAAGAGGAAGACAACAGAGATAAGACATTAGTCCATGGAACGAACAGGACAGTTGCTGATTTTGTTTTTATTCTTATTCATATTCATGCATTTATATTGTCTAATATTAGCAGATAGCATCATTAAAATGACCTTCACAATTGTTTGCTGATGCATTTTACATCTTTTTCTTTAGTTGCCTCTGAGTTTTTCAAACTTTTAACTTTTATTTTCCTAACTCCTCCTTTATGGACCCCTGGTTACTTTTTAGTTTTTCATGTTTGTAATTATATATGTGGATGAGTTTCTGAGTTCATTTACTTGAAAGTAATTTACATATCTGCAAACATTTTAATATTATAGTTGTATTAGCTAATCTTAACATCACCACAAACCACTCCGAGAGCACAAACCTCTGCCAAGGCAGCTCACTCTCTGGGCAGTTTATACACTTAAGGGAACAGTATCATATTTTGTATAGACTCAATTTGTTTTCTTTCTTCTTTTTAAATGTACTTTAAGAAGATTATAGTGTGGTAAAAAAAGAATGCATCTTTTGGGTTAACTTAAAAGAGAGGCAGGTGTAAAAGTGAGAGCAGAGGTCAAATGTGACATGATATTTGGATGCAAACTATAATGGGACATTTAGAATTGCTATATGCCTGAATGTACCTAAATCATTTCCTAAATGTTGCCAAGACAAACAAAGGCAGTAGAATTTTAAACATAGTTTTAAGGATGAAAGACATTTTATGAAAGTTTGACCTTATTCGACCTTAAAGAAGAGGCGAGCAGGCCAAAGTAACGTGATATTTAGGATCCCATACATAGTTTTAAATAGTTCTATATAGCATTATTATCACTTTGACCTTCAGGTCAATCTATTGACCTTGAAGGAGAGGTCAGAGGTCATATTTGCTGTGATGTGAAATCTACTTTCTATATCCTGACAATACACACCACATCTGAAACAATCATTTTTTTTTTTTTTTTTTTTTTTAACCTGTCCCGTTTGGTTCTTTTGCCATCAGAATTATTGTCTAAAGGCGAAGAAAGATGCCCAACGGATTTACTTTACCAAATGGACCATCCCAGCCTTGCCGTAATGGTCCATTTGATTCACCTTTTATTGTTTATTTTATTTTCACTTGCTGAATACGGGACAGACTTGACTGGGGGAAAGAAAGGGGAGAAAGAAAGAGGGAAAGGAAAAAAAAAAAAAAAAAAAAACAGCTGAGAAGAGGGACAGGGAAAAAGGGCAAAAAACAAAAACCAACAGAATAAGCAGACAAAAAATACATATATCGATCACCTGGATCACCTGTTGAGAAAGAAAAAAGAAAGCAAGCAGAAGAAAACGAGAGTAATAAACAAGATCACAATGATATATGGGAATATGACAGTAAATACTAAATATTAAACATTATTGTGCAGCACGTGAGATCGACAGCGCAGTGTGTGCTTTGAGGTAGGAGCCAAAAAGGGTGTAGTTTGTGTGTGTGATCACCCGTGTGTGCACCTGTGAGCATGAACGCGCTTGTTTTTAAAAGGTTCCTTCATGTAATGATCTGCTAGAGGGTGTGGGGGGCCACTGCCCCGTCCTCCAGGGCATGAAGCAGGTATGGAGGAGATCAAAACTCCAGACATCCAGAGGCCCCCAGAACACAAGAGACCAAGGAAGACCAACAGAGGGGCAGCCGCGCCACTATCCCAGAAAGAGCTGAGGAGAGTCCCAGATGAGGGGTCACTCAGCAGCCGCGGAGCAGAAGCCAGGGGGGGCTGCAGTGACGTGCCCGTGAGCTCCGCCGGCAGCCAGCTGTGCCTGAGTGACCGAGCCCCGGGCCGAGAGGCCAAGGGCACCCCATCCCCGAAGTGGCCCGAGCGAGCCCCAGGCTCCAGGCCCCGATAAGCAGCCGCCAAGGAGTGAGCCGGTGGGTACCTGGGCGCCCACCCCCGGACACAAAGAACCACCAACGCACCGATGTCTGAGGGCGTCTGCCACCGGCAGGGGAAGTGGTGGGGGGAGATGGGCCTCCAAACCTTGGAGGGCCTGAGATGTCCCCAGAGAGGTGGCGTCTGATACCCAACCTGACATATAGACACAGACATACAGGCACGCACAGATACAAACATCCATTCCCACCCTCATGCTCTCATATACAATTACTCAACACTCACCCAACGTGGAGACAGACATAGAGAGACACTGTACACACAATCACTCTCCCCAAGCATACTCTAAGCCCCGGGTCTAGGTACCCTTGCCCCTGGAGGGGGAAACTGCGCCCAGACCCAGGTGGTGTTACCCTTTTCCCTGCGGTGGGGAGAAGCAGACCGCCCCGACTCCGCAGCAGCAGGGAGGCCCCACATTCCAGACCCCAGTCGGACGGCCAACTCCTCCTCCTAGCCCCCCCGCTCCAGCAGGCCGCAGAGAACGGGGGTGTAGGAAGACTCCAAACCTCCCTCCACCCGCTCATATGTAGTGTTGATGTATGTGTGTTCTAAGGTGCATTTAAAACCCAGGAGGGCATGGAGCTACCTGCCAGAGCAGCAGGTAAGCGTATAGCCCCTCCTGCTAGCCCTCAATGTCTACGTGTATTTAAAATTGAGAGGTGGGCAACGATGCCAGGGGTGAGGTGTACACCCTGATGGTAATTTGGAATCCGTGTAGCGTGCCCACCCCCAAGATCCTATATGTATGTGTAATGAGAGTGTGAGTAATGTGAATGTCTAAGTTGTGGGATAAAATTGAGGCAGAGGCAGCCAGAAGGGGACAGAGGGGGGGGATGTCTCCTCTGCACCCTGGTGACACACCCCTACCCCAAGGCCCTGCATGTGTGGGTGATTGTGGTGGAGCGGGAAGAGGGAGGCAGCTGGAGATGGGGAGGGAAGGAAGGGAGGGGCAAGTGACCCCTCCCTGGGGCCAGCTCCCCCGCTGACCCCAGTAGGCACCCCCATACTCTGCAACCCGCCAGGGAAAGGGGGGCCCAGGCCCATCCGGACCGGGGCCCAGTGCAGCAACGCCGCCCGGCCCCACAGAGCCCGGGACAGTCCACCTGACCCCACCACAGAGAAAACTGCACCCACCCCATCATCCACTCATCTTCCAGACTACACTAGACAATAGACGCCCAGGCTGAGATCTTCCTCCACCTCTCCTGTATCTCCCCCTCCTGCAGAGAGAGTTCCTGAAGAGAGGAAATCTCCTGTAGGATGTGACAACCTCCCCCACCAGTTGAAGAGCCCCCCAGGTGGTTCGATGCACAGGTGGCACCCTGCGCCAGGACTGGGCCCCCATACACCCACCCGCCCACAACCCCGGCAACACACCAACCCGGACCCAAGCCCCTGAGGCTTGGCCAGGGCCCCAGCCCAGAGACGGAGTGCCCCCAGAACCTCACGCCCATCCCGGACCCACCCAGGGGCAGCCAGGCTACCAGGTCAGTAACCCACGTCCGTCAGCACAGACCCTCCCCTAGCCCTGCTGCACGCAGCCACGAGGAAACCGTCACCTAAGAGCCAACAGAGCCCCTAATTGGCCATGACCGCTACCCCGGGTTGAGCCCCCCAAGGAAGATGCTCCCAGGGAACCCCCTGATGCCCTAAGCCTGTCCCTACCCCCACACCAATCACAACAGTGAAGGTGGGACCAAACTAAGACCCCCCACCCCCACTAGGTGATGGAGCTGATCAAAGGAGCCCAGAGCAATTGATCTGATGTGGTGGCAGAGGCTGTATCAAGACTAATGTAATCTAATAGATAATTTCTATATTGGTTAGAATTAAGATTATTTTTATTTTTCCAGTTCATGAGGACTATTTTCTTGGCTATGCATAGGGCAGTGAAAACCATATGGGCTATATTCTTTTCCGTAGTGACATTATCTAAGCTGCCCAACAAACACACTAAAGGGGAAGTTGGAATGTTACATTTCAGACACTTTGATAAGTCTTCACATATCTCGCGCCAAAACTTCTGAACTGGTGGACAGAACCAAAGAGCGTGGATATAATTGTCCGGTGAATTGGTTTGGCAGTGTGAGCAGTTGTTGGTAGACGTAAAGCCCATCTTGAACATCCGATGGCCTGTATAGTGCACTCTATGTAGTATTTTGTATTGAATTAATTGAAGACTGGGATTTCTAATTAGATGAAAGGTTTTTAAGCAAATCTGAGACCAGAAGTTTTGGTCAAAGTTAACTGATAAATCCGCTTCCCATTTTGCAATAGGAAGTGATATTGATTCATCTGTTTTAGAAAGCATTCTGTATATCTTGGATAGTAATTTGGGGGTTTTAAGAGTAAGAAATTGAACCACACTTGGTGGCGTTTGTAGTTCAACTTGACCCGGTTTAAATCTCTTTTTTATTATGGATTTAATTTGTTGATATTCTAAAAATCTTTTCTTGTTGATCCCATATTGTGTAACTAGTCTGTCAAATGCAATAAATTCTGTTCCTTCTAGTATATGTTCTAAATATTTGATTCCTTTACCACTCCAATCTGAAAAGTTTATCATATTATTGTTTTGTAATATGTCAGGGTTGTTCCAGATAGGTGTACGTTTGCATGGGATTAATGAAGACTCTGTCAACTTCAGAAACTCCCACCACGCTGTCAGAGAAGAGCTGATGTTGATGCTTTTGAAGCATTCATGTCGTTGGATGTTTGAGCTGATAAATGGTAGATCTGAAATCTCTAGATTATTGCAAAGTGCTTGTTCTACATCTAGCCAAGCATCTGAAACAATCATGATTCTAAGTTGTAAGACTTTTTGGTTTCAACCAATAAATCAGTAAGTTGACCTTTAAGACCTTGGTGGATGTAAGTCAAATTTTGATAGATTGTTAACACTGTTAACACAACTCTACACCCCTACAAAGTTTTATCAGAATTCATTCAAAACTTTTTGAGCTATTGTGTTTACAGACAGATTGACAGGTACGCAGGAACGCACACAAACGCTACCAGAAACATAACCTCCTTGGCGGGCATAATAAATAAAACAAAGGTTTTCTTGAGGACTGCAGCAGCACATTGATTCTGTTTCCTGTGGGAGTAGTTACGTGATGTAAGATTAAAAGCAACTGAAAAACAACTAAAACCGATTTGGCTGTAGCAGCACTGCTTAAACATACTTGAATGAAAGCACCAACATACAATGCTGGCAGCGATGCCCAGTGTTTTGTTAGCATTGTATGTTTATTTGGCAGTGGCTGATACTTAGCCAGTCACTGTGGAGTCTCCTGATTTAATATAGTACCATAATTCTGCTGCATTTTGCAAAAGACTGTGTTAACAAGAGCAACATTGTTTATTTAATGTGATAATCTCTGTGGGTGCAAAGGCTATTTTTAGTCCCATGTGCTATACAAGAGGTATGTCGTTCCAAATGTAAGAAGAACATAATTATTTCAGTTTGTCATTGTAGGCGGCCTTGCTGAATTCATAAATCACTGGACAGCAATATTTGTCTTTGGAATACACAGATAAGAGTGACAGGTGGATTTAGATTATGATGCAAATAAAGAAGCTTCAGGTGAGGCTTTGCTGTTGCAGGTGTAATGTTTAACTGTGTTGAACGAGTAATAGTCAAAGGGATCGTAAGCCAAATGGAGCTTCGTATTTACTGCAAAAATATGAGAATATGTTTGACCTTGTAATCTCAGTCTTCAAAAACAAAAATTACAGCAATTTCTTTCCAAAAAATGCTTTATTTGTTTGAATACATGCGCATATTTGTACATGATGGGTCCGCTGCAAGATATTTGATATTCTGTTTATATTTTTTTTATTTTGTCTGTTTGTTTTTATGCTTTTTTTGTAAAGAAAAGTACATACAGACACATGGATGTGTCGTCTAACAAGCTGCCTGACCTCTAGTGACCTTTCTTTCGCCGCTGGGTTTTTGTAGATCTTCTGCTTGGTCACTGGCCAGTTCTTCCAGCATTGAACCCCCATTCACGCTGGCCAACTTGGTTCAATTAAAATGTTAATTAATTAAATATAAATCCCAGTGTAAAAATATGCGTCAATATAAAACAGTTGGACGTTCTAAAATTGACTTGTTGTGCCAAGACAATAAAACCTGAAATTCCCATAACTGTGAGACATTGTGTTTTTCTACATTTCCCCCTTAGTCTAATTTTAGCACATCTGCAATATTTTGCAATATTGTCGGCATATTACACTTAAGCCAGCATTCAATACCCTCATAAATCCTCTAATATAGACATCAAACGGTAGAGTAGCATCTCTTTCTTTCTTCCTTGAAACTAAACTTTGTTTTTATTTACCTTATTTTCTACACACTGAAAAATACAGATTCTTTAAAGCTGATGATGAACTAAAATGCTTATTAAATTTAGTCTGAAATATGGAAAAATACTTTATTTCTTCTTCAAGTGATTTTTTTCAGAACTGAGCTGGTCTTCTTGAAACAATATTACAGATATTACTTCTCAAGAAACCTCTGATTATTCTCTATGGGGTGAAGTGTTTCTCATTTTTGTCTTATTGCACTCATAATCTCACTCTGTGTCGTATATATATTGTCTTTTTACCTTTTCTCTCTTTGCACTTTCGCCTCATATTGTCTTACAGACCTCTCTGCTTTCTCTACACTCATTCTCTTATTCTTTTTCTTTTTCTCCCTTGCTGTGTTATCTGTCTCAGCTCCATTTCCTTGCTCCCTGATACTCCCTGACTCAGTAGCTTTCATTTTCATGATAATCCAACGACACCAGTGGACTGCAAAATCGCTTTTACTGCTTTTTTTCCCCCTCTTCTTCCCCCCTCTTCCTCTCCGTCTCTCTCTCTCTCAACAGTCCCTCGCTCCATTTTTCCCCTACTGGTTTATCTTTTTTCCTCCTGGCTTTATTTTGCTTTTTGTAATTAAATGTCATTTTCAGCTCTCTCATTTTTTTTTGGGGGGGGGGGGGGAGTGGGAGGCTAAAAGTTAAAAAGTTTCTTTTTTTGTAGTATGATTATTGTTAAAACAGTGCAGCGTGACAGCTGTTAAAAACTGAGCTTGTCTGAGCTACAGTACCACACTACCACCATCGGATATGTTCAGTTCAGCTTTATTTTATTCACAGTCTACACGTAGCTCAATTACTACTCTGTCATCAAACTTCCATCCGTTCTCAGACATGTTTCTTTTTATCCACATCTTATATTTCTAAACATCATATTCATAAGAGATGCAAATTATAATTCCTGTCTTCCGGCAGGCATCTTTTATGTCATTTCAATGCACTGTAAATGCCCCAGACTCCACATCTTGCTCCTTTTACTAGAAGTAGCAACATCTAACACTGCACCACAGACTGGTTTATAAAATAAGCCATAATATTGCCACAAATATGACCTACACTTTCACCTGTATCACTTACTGACGCTTGCTGAAAAATAACACAAGCTGTGAATAAGGACGAAAAGATGCAGTTACATAAGTTGACCTGCACAAAAGAATTCATCACATTTTTGTGATTTTTTTAATCCGAAAAAGTTGCAATAATGCTATTACTCGAATTCATGTGTAACCTTTTTTACTTATCTTTAAAAAAAAAAAAATCAATTAAAAGTCTGAGTTCATATTCATAAATATTCAGATGCATGACAAAAGCACAACACTGCAATGTGTGATGTTATCTTATGTGCTGAGAACATTTCACTCAAAAACATCATAAACTATCACGAGTACAAGTATATTGTGACATCCTTTGAGGGGATTTTTCCACATCGGTTTTTGATTTGTGTTTTTTGATTATTATCTATCACTAAAAAAACATCACAGTAACTGGATAATTCTGAGGAGGCGTAGTTGGAGTGAAGGATCCAGTCAGCCCCAAGTCAGTAATGTCCAAAATCAGTTTGTTATATCCTGTGTTTTGTCAGTGACATTTAATTACTCCGTCAGTCACAAAAACTTTCAAATTTAATCAAAGAATAACTCTTTATGTGGAGAAAGCACCTTAAAGTAATCATTGAATCACACAAGCACAAACAAGTTAGGCTTGTAAATCTGCCTTTTTATATGCACAGCTGTATGAAATAACATCATACATGCATCAGGCAGGTGTATTTCAGCTCTTAGGTTGCCTATATTAAAAAATATATATTATTAAATCACATCAACCGAGTACAAAACTCTTCTCCAGTATTTAAACTGCTTTTGTCATTATTGTTCGGATTAATCAGCTAAGAACACACACATCATCTTCCATTTAGTTGTGCTGTGTGTTCAGGTGTGTCTTGACTTCCTAAAGAATTTGTGCTAAGATACTGTCACCATCCATCACTGTGTTTGGTTCGGCTGATTCAGAGTTATGAGAGCAGCGATACGACTGTTTGGTTAAGTACTGCAACCTCTGAGCTATTTTCTCACCTCGCTTTGCAACGCAGCGAGGAGGAAAACAAAATGGAAGGGGTGCTGGGAGAATGCATGTTCTGATCACTTTGGACTTGTTACTGGTAAATGCATGCATTAGCACAGTAAAACGGGACAGTTCAAATACCGCCCTTCATTTTAAAGGCACAACCTTCTTCAGATGAAGATGTACATACATCAGCTATGATGAAGCGAGCCAAACTAACAGCTTATAATCTGTCGAGATTTTCCTAAACAGGACTCTGACACTCAGATTTTCTTTCGCTTGAACTCTTTCAAAGATGTCAGGGTCATCTGAGAAATGAAAGGCCTTACCCTTTCAGGGTTTTCCGGCATATTTCAGAATGCAGTGATGGATGAACAGAAATGTCTACAAATTTCATCTTTGAAGTTCAAAACTACAAAAAGAGAACTTTTTTTACCGTAAGATCCTTCGCTTTCCACAAGCACAGATTGATGGCATTTGCCTTTTTCAGAAATGGTGAAGGTACATTTAGGATAAATAGGAACTTCAAAGTAAAAAAAAATGATCTGCATTCAGCTTTACATCATATTGTCCTCAGTTAACACTTCGCAGCTTTTCCAAGTCTTCTCGAAGAAAAATGAGATAACTACTTTTAATCGCAAAGGCACTTGAAACAGAAAGTTAAGAAAAAACAATCAGTAGCTGGCATCAGAGCCTGTGGTTTGTAGTGCTGTGGGAGGGGAACTGTACATTTGACTCTCCTGTGTGACAGCAGATCAATGCAGCCTGGAGCGCAGATAGAAATGAATTGATTGTCACCAATAAAACTCCAATTAAACAAAGGAACAAGCCTGGGAGAGAGCTCAGAGACAAGCAGCTCTCATCTTCACATCTGTCCTCGGGGGAAGAATGGGAGAGCGGGAGGCAGGAGAGGGAGTCGGGTGTGGGCTGAGGAGCCGGGGAGCATGGTTCATTTCCTCTGAATACTCTTGCTATCAGGAAGGTGTGGAAGTTATGGATGAATGTGAGAGTGAGCAAACTGCAGACGGAGGATCAGATAACCAATAGACAGAGAGTGCAAAAGAAAGAGGGAGCAGAGGGAGAAGTGCTGGCATTGATCTAAAGCTTCCCTAATGATGAAAAGAGATCTTAATTGTGGTGACATGTAATATAACAGGTTTAAGCAGTCAATTGTAGAGCTCATCTGACCTTATTTAATAGGGTAGTATGAAGCCTCTCATCACATAGTCTTTCTTTCCCTCACTACAGCCTTCTCTACCTGCCTGTAGATGTGTCTCATCGTTTTGTCTGTCAGTTTTGTCTCAGCCGCATTTATAATCTCCTCATTGAACAAATTCCTACATTTCATTCTTGTATGGACTTTCAGGTAGGTTGGAGGCCTTCCATCTAAGCAGCAACTAAGGGATGCTTTTTGCTCATATGAACCTCCAAATGAAATTTAAAGATGATTAATGTTCCCTATTCCTAGAAAATGTACAAGATCTTCTTACTCTCTCCTCTCCTCATCTCACTTCTCCACTAATAACATTTTCTTCACTATCTCCCTTTATCTCCCGAGCGCTGTAATCTGATTGTTCTTTCTGTGATTGTGCTGTTATTGAGTTGTCTGGATCATACATATGTATAAGCTCACCACAATACTTATTCTGTGCTCTGCTGTGATTTCCTGCAGCATACAACCAAACAGGAGTCCCATTCCTAATTGGAGGAAACACTAATGCAATGTTCAAGCGTGTAAAAGCTTCCCTCTGAAAAAAACTTTGCAGATAGCCTCAAGAGGGGACTCACACCAACCCTTGAGTCAAGTTTATACTGAAATGTTCCTTTTGAGTCATGTTAAGTTTGCTGAAAAGCTGTAAAAGTCTGTGTGTGTTAATGGCGTTGTTTTTTTCTCGACAACAGTGGCTCAGATATAAAGTGAGAATAAGAAAGTACAACCTTGGGGTTATGTAGCTACTTTGGTGGGCGAGTGATGCATGTGTTTCTTTTAAAGTACAGCGTAAAACTAGCTGTCATCCACAATTTTATGTTCTCCCAGCTAGCTGCACCTTGTCATAATTAGATTCAGTTTTAGCCAGCTGTGGGGCTGTGGGGATGGCAGTCAGTCTCTTTAGTAGATGGCCACACTTTTTCATGCGTGCAAGCTTATATTTGATAAGATACAGTGCTTAACAAATTTATGAGTCCACCTGTCACATGCTCCAGTGCTCCAATTCAAGCCGGCACCCTGGACCTCTCTGAGAAGTCAGAAATTAATCAAGCATAACATTCAACCAATAAAACAAATTTTTCTGTTCAGGAATCCAAGTGAATGACTGTAATTTGGGATCTTAATCAAACAATAACAATTTTTTTCTGGGTTTTTTATTTTTTTTGTAAAACTGTACATTTGAAAATTCAAAGCTAAACACACTAATTATATTCTAGTATTAAAAATATAATTTGGATTAAAGAACTCATGCATTGTAGTGGATTTACCATTACCGTTGGATTTCGGTAATTACCAATACTGTTAATTTATGGAAGCATAACCCTTACATTGGGTGATGGTTGTCATGGCAATTGTTGGCAATCTTTAACAAGGAATTGTTAAAGAATGATTAACAAAACTTATAGATATATAAATAGATAGATATAGATAGATACACACACACACATGTAACTGGCTTAGAGTCATTCAGTTCTTGATTTAAGGAGTTTTCATCTTCTCGGTTTCAAGAGAAATCTTTTCTGTCTTTCACAGAGTTCTTCCCACAAATTTTCAATGATTTTTAAGTCAGTTGACGCTGACGACCACTTCAAAAGCTTCAGCTTGCATTTCTTGAGGTATTTTTGGTGGATTTTCCAGTCTGCTTGGGGTCATTGTCTTCTTGTGGGAGTTTCACTTTCTTTTCTGACTGCAAGAAATTCAAATCCATAATTTGCTGATAGCTGGTCAAGCCACAAAGTTCTAAAATTGCCAGGTGGCAAATAATTCCATTCCTCACTTATGAGTTACTTATGACCTGACAACTGTTTTGTGAGTTCCCGACAAAAAAAAAGTTAAAGAAGAAAAGCTGATTTTCAAGGTCTGTCCACTGAAACATTTCCAAAAACTTCTTTTCAACTAAAAAATCACAAACTATATAATTTACCCAGGGTTGGCTACCACTTACAACTCTAAGTTCCTTTCAAATCGAAATCATAAACTGAAAGAGTGACTACTTTTTAGCTGTGTGTGCGCACCTGTGTGCTTTTAGCTTCAGCACCTCTTCATCACTTCAGCAGTGCCCCTCTGGTTATTGCTCTAAAAGTTACTTCTGACTCATTGTAACTTAACTGAATAGGCGCTGAGGAGGAAGAAAAGCATGAAGGTTTATTTCTCAAACCGTCAATCTTTCACTGAATGCGGCAGCCTGATATGACCTTATAGCAAACATCCGCTGTTTCAAAAGGTCTACAGCTTATGGATTTCATGTCAAGAGAAAATATCTGATATTTCTTCTAACAGATCCTCACCCTTTAAATTGATTTACTGTCAAGCACAAAAAATTTCATATTCATGCTAATAAAAAGTCCATCTATTTATTGGTTTGTGTTGGCATTTTATTATTTTCATGCCACAGAAGAAGAGGGCCTTTCTCTGTACTCATCTTTTTCACTCGATCGACATTTGTTAAAGTTGCTGACTATGTACAGTTGCTTTTCCCCCTTCAGAAAGACTTATGTCAGCCTCAGATCCCCCCCCCCCCAGCATAAAATCATTTTAAAACTTCGTACAGCTGACCCTGAAGGTTAGGTTGAGGTTCATGGTGAGATGTTGCTGCTGAAGTTTCTGGATTATGATGATTGTGCTTGTTTAAACTCTGGGCCACAAGCTTGAGAAATGATTAGGACTGCACCAGCAGAGTGTTAGCCTGACAGATGGCAACACATGGAGTTAGCTGACAGCACTGCTGACAGCGCATTCACAGGAAGTCCCCATATTGCATGCACTGTACACAGTCTTTGTTGCTGTACATATTCTGATGTTTTTCTGCCATCAACTGTAGCTTGTTTCTACCTGTCAATGCCAAAGTCAGCTCACATCACCTATTCACAGGCTTAAAATTCCAAGACCTCTGCACATGCCTGCTGTCAGTGCACCAGAGGGAATTGGGGTCTGTTGAAAATCTGCAGTTAGACATTATCCCAGTCACTGGTCATTCATCTAAAGCTTTCTTCTTTTATAAGTCCATCCTCGAGCGGTCGATACACTACCGTTTATTTGCTCTTCAGTCAATCTACTTAATAATCAGCTCTGCGGGCATGTTAATTAAATTCATTTCAGTTCAGTTCAATTATATATATATCACCAAATCACAACAGTTGCCTCAAGCATGGCAATAAATAACTAGCAGAAATTGATATATTGAATGACTGAATATATCAGAACCTATATAAGTGCCATTATTTTGCATCTGCAGCAATATGTAGTTGTTTTTAGGTCAGAGGTTGATGAAAGATGAGGCAGGCATAAAGCTGCCGGTCCCACTGCATTGGATAGGAATGAAGGAAGACAGAAAGTGTCCCAACCTAACTAGACACAAAGATGTGATCCTGTACTTCTGTTTTTTGGGTTGGTGTTGTTATTGACTGGGAGAATAGTTTTTAAACTCCATCCAAATACAGCCTCAGGGGAAGCGCATGTAACCCCTCTGAATAGTTGTAATACTTCGCACTGTCACTTCATGACAGCTTCAAGCTCGAAGTCTGTGTGTTTGAAAGTGTGTGTGTGTGTGTGTGTGTGTGTGTGTATACATATGTGCATATGGATAGGAGCATGGCAGTGATGTGATTGATGAGACATGAAAGAGAGCAGAGCAAGATTTCTAGTCAATCAGCCCTGTGAATAACCACCTAGGCTGTGGATTAAAGGCAGAAAGCTGTCTGCACAAACAAAGGCTCACATCCATTACCTTACATGCAGAGTTGTTTTGCTCTCTGTGGCAATACTGACAACAAAATTAAAGTGTGTTAACAAAAATAGATCTATTTTTTCTCTTGAATTCAGCACATGAAACATAGCAACATCTAACAACTAGGATGCTCGTGGAAAAAGAAAACTTGTGGCAGGTAAACATGAATCCTACCAAAGAGTGACCTTTAAAATATTTATAATTTTAACGAGTGCAAATTGAAATTGGACACATTTGATTTATATCACATTATGAGTATTTACTTTTCATTTGACAGAACAAAGAATAAACTGTAGCACCTCTGATCTCTGTCTTTACCTCTTTAAAAATGAAGACATAAAGTCAGCTGAGGACTAGTTGCAAGCCGTTGGTTCCATACTTACAGTTCTATATTGCAGCATTTAGCCAGCACAGGGAACAGGAGTGATGTGGCAGCCACTAGTTAATATTAAATACCTCTGAGAAATGCACCAAATCCGATAACTGCTCCAAGACTGTAAATACTTACCTTTCCCTGACACTTGATCAGTTTCTCAATCAATCAGCTGTTTGGCACTCATCTAATATGAATGGAGTCCTATTTTACAGGATGCTGCTCTTGACAAAGAATATCTAAAAGGTTTTTAGGCAAACATTGCAGGTTAAACATGCAGTACAACTAAATCTAACTTAAAACTCAAAACATTCTCGGTATATGTGGAGTTTGGCATTATGCTTTGATACATGAAAATATAGATATGTGTGAGTAGCATTTGTAAGAATGAATTACAATTCCTGAAAACTTGCAGTTATGGAACTATGGTAGTAGGAGCTGGGTTAAATGGATGGATGGATGGATGGATGGATGGATGGATGGATGGATGGATGGATGGATGGATGCTGTTGTGTTTTTGAAAGGTCTGTCTGGTAGAAAAAGACATGAAAAGGCAAAGTGAATAGCATTTGGTACACTGTCAGTAAAATTTGATTGTTCTTTGTGTCTCTTCTGCAGGTCCAAGGGTTGGAGAGGCAAGTGGATTTCTCAGATCTGGGCCCAGTGGGGGCGGTGATGAAGACTCTTCCATACGGCATGGGCGGAGGCACAGTTGGAGGAGTAGTTAAGCCGCCGTACCAAACCATCTTCTCCACACCGATCGATCAGACACCGGTGAAATCCAAGCCACCCCCGTACAGTTCCTATAGCCCTTATGAGCTGGCCCGGAACCAGTCCCTGCTAGTGGATCAGACAGGCTACCGCTCCAAGCGTAAACCTGCACTAAAGACAGCCATGAAGACCAAGAAAATCTTTGGCTGGGGGGACTTCTACTTCAATGTCAAGACCGTGAAGTTCAGCCTGTTGGTGACAGGGAAGATTGTGGACCACATCAATGGGACTTTTACTGTTTATTTTCGCCACAACTCCTCCAGCCTGGGAAACGTGTCGGTCAGTATCGTGCCACCTACCAAAGTGGTAGAGTTTGAGGTCCTTCAGCAGCATCATCTGCACCCCCACACCCAGCAGGACGTCCAGATCCAGGAGACACAGCAGTCCACCATCGATCCGAAAGAGGCAAAGACCTTAAACTGTCGGGTCGAGTACGAGAAAACCAACAGATCCAAGAAATCCAAACCCTGCCTGTATGATCCATCTCAGACCTGCTTCACAGAGCACACCCAGTCCCACGCTGCTTGGCTTTGTGCTAAACCTTTCAAGGTGATCTGCATCTTCATCTCTTTCTTCAGCATTGATTATAAGCTGGTTCAGAAAGTGTGTCCAGACTACAACTTCCAAAGCGATCACCCTTACTTTGGATAAAGTAAACGAGACTAAATAGAGAATAAAAGAGACAATGATGAGTAAAATGATAATGATGGAAATGATAGTCATACTGATCCTGTTAAAAAAGCAGGGGACAGTTTTTTTTGCCTCTAAACAGCTGTGAATTGTGAATTTAAATCATGTATATTCAGACTTATGGATGATTAGGATATGGCTGATTTCACTGACGTCTTTTCCAACTTTGTATTTGTTCTGTTTTTCTTTGTTTTCTTTTGTTTTCTGTAAATATTGTACTCAACCCCAGCAGACTTATTGTTTTTAGATATTAGTTTCTTAGTGTCATTTCTTTCTGAAGTTGGAGGCTTGGTTACAAACAGCTGGAATCAGTGTTATGCCCTTCGAGTACAAAGTAAGCCTCTGAGGCAGCCGAACAGCGCCATCACTGTATGGCAAACGTAATGTTATGGTAGACTGACTGTTAATCATCCTCTCAGCTCTACATTTAAACCCTGGATATAAAAGAGTTATATGTATGAGAAATGCCATGCTGGATATGCATACAATATACTGTATGAAAAAGCACATTAAAATCTCTTAAACTGTCTGCCTTTTACTGAGTGAATGTTTTGGTTCAGAGCTTGAAGCAAATTTGCAAGGCGCAAGCTGTGCAGCGTTTTCATGTTATCTAACTCAGCAAGGACACTATTATGAATTAAGCTACATTTTACTCTGATTAGGAATTCATGTTCCAGCTTTCAGCTAAGATATGTAATTTTAATTTTCTCAAATATATCGAAGGAAAGTTTGTTATGGATTGAATTTTAACATGAAAACCAACCGTGAAACATTCTTTAGATGATAAAGTTTGACTTTTTGAGGGAGTTGATATGTACAGTAATAGAATCCAGCAGCCATATCTGATGTGATTTTTAATTACATATATCCTGGAAATGGAAAAGAATAACTATTGTACTGAAGGTAACATGACTGACAGATTTATGTTTGTTTGATCATGCAACCAAATAAAGTATTGCACACCCGAGTAAACATTTTTTAGTTGTGCCGAAACCAAAGGGTACATTGTATAATTGTATATGTATATTATTGCTGCCAGTGCTATGATCTTAACTACCTAATAATACTTATTTGATCAAGGTTTTTTATGCTCGAAATATGAACTTAAAAGAAAATAAAGTAGGACTGCCTCGCCACCAAAAGAGTAATTATTAAAACTGATCGAGGGTTATAACCGAAAGCAAGGATCACCCCACCTGCCTCTCTCTTGAGCAAACCAACCAAATACAGTTTGAACAACTATTTAAGGCTGATTCTTCGTTCTTCGCAAACTCTCAGCTCAAAGTCACTTGGGTCCTCACACCTTTGATACGGAAATATTGATGCACAGAATTTCATTAGAAAACACATATTCAGTGTTAATTGAATCTTCATCTGGCTCTGCCTCAGTATCTTATGGTCATGATGAGTTAAGCTGAAATGGAGATCCATGGGATTCTTACACAAGTTGCTATGGACAAATGCAGAAGTTGGTGAACTTCCCTTCTTTTTAGACAGAAGCTTAGTGAAGAGTTGCTAGAAAGGTGCTGGGGATTACTCACAACTATATGTAAGTGTACGTGTGAGTGCATACTTATGCACATGATTATAAAGCAAACAATCGATACGTCTTTGTAATGCTGACTTTCCACTTTTATTTAAACAGCTTAGGAAAAGAATTGCTTTAACTATTAATGAACGATTTTTTTGCATACTAGTATCCCATTTTCAGCAGTAACTGGAAAAACTTCCCTTCACATAATTTTAAATGTAAGGATTGCTGTCAATGACAGTGTGAAACCTAGAACCCATGTCCAACAATACATGCTGTGTTCCCATGCTCTGTTGGCTTGAAATCGGGTGACTGACTTGCCCATTGAAGGATATCGCATTGCTGGCAGACTCTGGGCAGAGTCTTTTAGATGTTTTATGGCAAAGTTTTCTGTGGTCTTCTGGGTCTTTTGGTGTTTCAAATCTGGCCAATTTCTTTTTAAAATTAACTATATTGTAGATTTAGCCACTTCTGAAGGTTTCTCTATCTCTCTGATATTTATTTGGTTTTTCAAACCAACCACTTATTCAAAATCTCTTTTAACCTTGTATTGAAAGTTCCTGTTAACAGCCAGATGCAAGTTCAACACTTGGAATCACCTCTTGATTTTTTTATTTTTATTTTTTCAATTTGGAGTTGATTTTAATTTTGTCATGAAATAATGAAGGAATTGGCCTCACCTGGCCATGAAGCTGCTTATCAGTAAACTGTCCGATTCCTTTCAAGCCTCAGAGGCCTGTTTATAAAAACAGATGTAATTTTTAAACCGTCAGTGCATTACTTTTGTATTATACCTTATACCTTATTATTACCTAATTAAAGCTGAAAGTCTGCATTTTACTGCCCTATTTGAAAGAAAATCCACAGTGGTGTTGGATACAATAGAGAGAAAATGTAGAAATAAAGTGTCATTGCCCAAAAATTTATAAATCTAACTGTATGTTGAAAATGTTTTTGTGTGTCTATGTTTGTCCAGGAATGTAACAGGAATTGAGTTTTATTAAAATATATAATAAATTATGAATGGACATAGACAACAGGGTAATTATAGTATTAAAGGTTGTTATGCAACAGTGTAACTTTTTTTTTTTTTTTTTTTTTTTTTGTTAAAGACCGTCCCAGGGCCCAGAAACAGGAAAATAAAATTAACTCCAACCAACAGAACCAAAAGCTGACCAATCAAACGAGACACAAGGGGGAGCCACCACTAACAAATTATAGAACAACATAGAATCTAAACCAACAGTTACTTCAACTTAACAGTTATCAGACACAAAACTAACCAAATACTGAACTCAGAGAAACTCAAAGAAAACATATGTAACCCTTAGATAATTCTGGGAACATTTTGTGCCATTCTTTTTTCTTTTTTTTCATTTTCATACTATTTTGGCTGCCCAGAATGAATATAGCTCATATTTGCCAGAGGATAATTGTTCTATCAGTTCCTGAAAATAGCTTAAAATGGCTAAGCTACGCAAAATTCTAAGCATCCAAAGCTTGAATGTCAAGTCTTTTTCTCTTAGAAGGCCAAACTCTGCATTATAAACTAATTCAACATCAGTAAATGATGAGTAACCATTAAGAGATCTGCCTGGTTGGTTTGTTGGTTTACCCTTGCCTCTGTGTCCTGAATCCAAACTACAAGCAGGTTCCACAGAAGAGGGGCCTGAAAGCTACCTCCCTATCTACCTCCCATTCAACCTTTAAATATCCTAGGAGACACCAGTAAACCAGCAGTCTGAGAGTGTTGGGTTACTATTTGGTCTTTAATTAATACGAGTCCTGATTATTCAAGACCATGTATGTGAGGAAAAGGAGTTTAGATTCAATTCTGGTTTTAACAGGGAGCCAATCAAGAGAGCTAGAGAAAAAAATATTTGCAAAATATGCTCGTTCTTTATGCAGAATTTTGGATCAACTGAAGGATTTTCAGTGAATCTTAGGACAGCCTGATAATAATGAATTACAGTAGTCCAGCCAAGAAGTAATAAATGCATGAACTAGTTTCTCACTCTGAGACAGGATGTTTCCAATTTGCGCAAATGGAAGAAAGCAGTCCTACCTATGTGTTTAATATGTGCACTGAAAGACATATGCAGGAAGCACAAGCAGGAAATTAGAGGTCATCCAGGTCTTTGTGTCTGTAAGACATTTCTGCAGTTTAACTAATTGGTGTGTGTTCACTAATGGCTTCGTGGATAGATAAAGAAGGGTATTATCTATATAGCAATGAAAATGCTATACCTTCGAATGATACTGCCTAAGGGAAGCATGTATAATGTAAACAGAATTGGTCCTACATGGAACCCTGTGGAACCCCATAATTAACCTTAGTGTGTGAAGAAGTCTCTCCATTTACATAAACAAACTCTATTGAATTGATATGAGTCAAATCACTCCAGTGCAGAACCTTTAATACACACAACATGCTCTAATCGTTCTAATATTATGGTCAACAGTATCGAACGCTGCACTGAGGTCTAGCAGAACAAGCACAGAGATGAGTCCACTGTCAGAGGCCATAAGACGAACATTTGTAACTTTCACTACAGCTGTTTCTGTGCTGTGATGAGCTCTCAAACCTGACTGGAACTCTTAAAAACAGTCCTCTGCAGACGGTCAGTTAGCTGTTTTACAACTACTGTTTTAAGATTTTTTTTTTAGATACAAAAAGGTTGGAGATTGGCCTGTAATCACTGAGGTTAAGATCAGAGACTGTAAATCACAAATTAAAAATGAAGGTTTAACCTTAGATTGGACTTGTAAATGACAATGACTAATTTATTACATTAACTTTAACTTAACTAACTTAATATATATTACCTACGATTAACAATTAATCATTAATTTATCATGTTTAACAATTTTTACCAATTGTTTGCCTGAAATAGTTTTATGGAATAAAATATAAGAGGCAAGAGAAAAATGGAAAGATCCTACTTGACACACTTAACTTTATAGAGATAATAGTCTCATGTAATTCATTCCGATACATGTATATTTCCAGTGCATTGTCATATACAAAAGCTAGCAACCATGTGCATTTCTTTTCTCTAGTTTTTACCTTATCATTTATTTATTTTTTCATATTATGTTTTGTGTTTTATTATATTCAGTTATATGTTTATTATGCTTGTTTATATTTATAGGTTGTGTTCAGTGTTTTTTCTGTTGTAATTTCCTAAATTTGAGATTAATTAAAGCATCTTATCTTATCTTATCTTATCTTATCTTATCTTATCTTATCTTATTAGTAAATAATTATTTCATGCTTTAGGAGCAGGACTCCAGTGCGACCACACACTCTGGACACTTCTGTATATGAGCACTGTAAGCACACAACTAGTTTCTGTGTTTTCGTCACAGCAGTGTGCCTACATTTCCCATCGAACCCTTCGGTAGGACGAAAGTGACTACCCATTTCTCAACCAACCCTTCGTTTCTGTCAGGGGTGTGTGCGCTGATGTGCTGCTTCTTCGTCTGGTCTTAGTTACACCTGGAAACATGCGGCTTTTCGCTCTGAGACAGCTCACACGGGTAACTGTAATATATTTCTGCGCTATTTTGCCCTTGGGGGTAATGTTTCTTACTGCTGCTTAAGTAAAGTGTACTGTTTATATTTAATAAATAGAAATGCTCAGCAATAAACCGCTAGCTGTTTTCTTTATGCACTGCATTTATGGAAACTTGAGGCTGCCAGCGGTTAAGTTAGGTGAATGCAGCTGGGTCCACGTGATGATGCCATAGCGACTGCAATAGCTTACAAGCATAAAAAGTGAATTTATTATTATTATTTTTTTAAGTGTAAATATCAAAAAATACCAAAGAGTGCCTCATTGTGTGATAGGAGTTGCCAGTCAGCTCAGACAGGATTACCTGACATGTGAGAACTCAGCCTGTGGATTGCTTAATCACATTCTTCACCAATTAATGTACAAGGAAACAAAACTACAGGTGCTGTTAGCTGTAAATGTTAGTTACATTCAGAAAACTCATGATCCGAAATTGTGTGTGAGAATGCAACACATTTCATTTAAAGTACAGTTGGATTACTGAAGAATGTGTTTAACAATTCAAATGGCTCTTAAATACATGCAGTAATTTTGCAGGCAAACATCTTCCATTAGATTGTGCTTAAATCCTAATATTTAGTTACTTTTGGATTAGTCGGTTAGTCTGATTTCTTCTCCCCTGCCTCCTAGGCACCAGGACCACTCCTATTACTTCCTATTACGTCTCCCTCAGACATAAGAGGATGTTACCCGGATTTGCACATTGGCATCAAACCTTGTTTCAGAGTATAATAAGGACAGGGAAAATCCAGATTGGAGCTTTAAAAAAAACACAACATTTTACCAAATTTAAATGATCACATCTTTGAAAGAGCAACCTGTGAGTGACAGTCATGGAATTTGAATTTTGTAATTAACATTATTTTCAGATTTGATTTTCAACAGTTCAGGTTTTGCAAAGTGAGACGTGAGGTGTAAAGACAATAATAAGACTGTTTGTAAAAACTTTGGAGAGTGCTGCTGTTCGCACAGACTGTAGACTGAATCGTGTACATCAAACTTTTTTATAACCAATGGTTTTTGTGAGAGCTAGAGGTCATGTTGAACTAAACGTAGCTCAAACATCTAAACTTTTTGGGTTTGCTTTGCTGAACACTTGAAAATCTTTAGTTGTCAGTAAGGGATGTGGCCTCCTACAGATTTACTGATATGGCCGAAGGCTTTTAACAACTCGACCAGTAGGAAGGTCATCCTATCAGTGATGTAACCAAGAAACTGATATCAGTTTACCAAAAGAAACTTTAAGAAAAAAACATTCTTTGTAAACTCTAGAGATATTTGTGTGGGAAAATCCCATTGGATCAGCACTGAAACACTCAGACCAGCCCATCTGGCACCAACAACCAAGCCAAGCTCAAAGTCATTTAAATCACCTTTCTGCCTCGTTCTGATGCTCAGTTTGAACATATATGTTTAGTCAGGTCTATTACAATTGCAAGACAACCTTTTTTTAATTTATCTGTATTTATTGTGAATTAAATGAAGAAAACATTTTAAAGTCAACATTCTCTCCTCGTACTTTTGGTAGAATCACAACTAGTGCATAGCTTTTCATTTTGACAGATTTACATTAATCGGATTAAGTTGTTGGACAGGATTAGCTGCATTGATAAGGTCCAAAGTGGCTTTTAGCTGTCCAAAAAATGATTCACAAGATTTAAAAGCTAGGATGACTTGAACAAAAACATATTGCACACTGATAGAGATCGTGAGCGGGATTTCAGAGGACGAAAGGCAATGAGCCAGCCTTGAACTTATTGAAAATGTGTATATGTGTGTATGTGTATATACGTATGTATGGATAGATAGAAACATATATATATATATATATATATATATATATATATAATATATATATATATATATATATACATATATATATATATATGTTTCTATGTATATATATAAAAAATTAATAAATAAAAAAAAGTACACATATAATGTAATTGCAAGGAGGTATTTCTGTAGTCTATTGATTAGCAGAAAGTGGAAAAGGGGTGGGATTAAATAAGCTTATGCTTCTTCCTGCTCCTTTTTGAACATGAAAGTTATTTGTAGTTGTGGTCGCTCGTTTTCCTTTTGTTTTGCTTTGTTTATTTGTCTCTTTCAATTCTATGTTGTTGTACTTTTTCAACATGTTCAAAATAAAGATTCAATCAATCAATCAATCAAACCCAAAAGTGTTAGCAGTACAGTCCACAGCATGTGTCCGAGGCACTAGGAAACCATCTTTAAGAAGTGCAGTGCAAAGATTACAGCATAAATGTGCCGTTCCACTGCCTACGCCTCCTGAAGATTGCCTTTGTTGCCAGCGTCGCTTAAGTCTCTGATTGTCACCCTGACAATCCTTTGATCCGAATGGAGTGTAGTCGTCTTGACTGTGCCTCTGTCCCTTTACGCCTCCTCACCCCATCCAGATTTTAGTCTAGATTTCCAGTCTAGTGTCATCCAGAGTGTATCACAGGGCAATTTGTAATGGGCAGCCCTGCTATTAGTCAGTGACAGAGGAAGAGGCAACTCTGTGTCAAACTGACAGATGCTGCTGCGCTGTTGACACTTCTTCTCTGCTACCTTAAATATCTGTTCTGTTCTTCTGTAGGCTCACCCAGGACTGCAGCTATCGATTAATTTAGTGATCGATGATCGATTATTCTCTGAGTTAATTACATGATCGAATAAGAAATACTTCTGTTTTGTTAATGAGCTATAGTAAATATTAAGAAAAGAAAAAAAAAGACAGCTCTTTTGGAAATGAACTGCTCATTGGTTTCCATTTTAGAGATTAATTTTATTAATTCAACTGCATACAGCATGTGGCATAAAAAAGCTAAACACTGTCACTGAAGTTATATCTTTTAAATAAAATATTTCCTAAATGCATAAATAACTAAATTATCATAAGTACACTAATGTCCTAAAATGTACTAAAATGGGGCTTACATACAACCTGAACTAAGATGTCAAATAAAATAACTTAACTCTGTCTTTTTGGAAGACTTCCTTACATTAGTCAGAGGCAAAAAAGAGTTCTGAGAGTGCTGCATTTCCTAGATGATGTACATAGATATTTTGGGGGGGGGGTTGTGCGTGTGTCTGAGTTATTAAATGTAGTAGTGAATAAAGGAGAAGGTGTGGTTTTAAGTCTTTAGAGGAACAAGCTGTGACTGGAATGAAGTGAGCAAATCAGCATTGTCTGAGGTTTGCACTATGCTTCGTTGCAACATTTCCTGCTGCAGAAAACAGACGTTCTGATGGTGTAGATTTTAATAATTCATGTTTATAATTATTCAGCGTCAAACAGCACTGGGTCAGTGAGTTCTGCTGCCCCATGTATATTTTTACTGGCCTGCGGGGTGAAAAAAGCTTTTATTTTTCATCCATCCATCCATTCGCTTCCGCTTATCCTTTCCAGGGTCGCGGGGGGCGCTGGAGCCTATCCCAGCTGTCATGGGGCGAGAGGCGAGGTACACCCTGGACAGGTCGCCGGTCTGTCGCAGGGCCAACACACAGAGACAGACAACCATTCACGCTCACAATTTTTATTTTTATATTTTTAAATATTAATATAATTTAATCAATATAAAAGTAAAATAATGTTACTAAAGCTTAGAAATAAATATCTAGTACATCCCATGCCCCCCTTTAGATTCACCCCTGCTTGCTGCATGTACCACTGCAATAGATAGATAGATAGAACTTTATTAGTCCTTTGGCTCCTCCGGGAAATTCAGTTTCCATAAAGCAGAACACCAACAGAAATTTGCATAGTAAGAAATTAAATTAAAAAATGAAGTTGAGAAAGAGAATATGAATATGAGCATAAATACAGCATATATAAAAAGCAATGAAATATACTCATTAATGAGCTGCAGCAGCCAAATGTCTATTGCACAGTATTTTGACTATTGTCAGTCTACTGCACAGTGATTAGTTCTTATTTAGTGTTTGGTTCGTGCAAACACTACTGCTTAGTTGTCCCCGCCCCCTTTGTCCTCCTGTTTCACCTCCGCCTACCCTCCAGCAAACAGTTAAACAGTTTGATGGCGTGTGGGAACAAAGGTGTTTTTACGTCTGTTGGTCTTAGACTTGGGGAGAAGCAGCCTGTCGCTGAGCAGACTCCTCTGGTTATTAGTGACCAACATTGACAATAATGTCTAGCAGTTTTTTGCAGTGGATAGGAGCAGCTACAAAAACTTTTTTTCAACATATTGGATCTTGTAAAACAGGTTGTTCGATGCAGGACTCCTCCCTGGGTTTTTAACAGAAATGCTTTTAATGGTGATAACAGTATCAGGTTCTGCTTCTCAGTAACGGCTCCGCCTTTTTGTTCTTCGACGTGTGTGTGTGTGTGTGTGTGTGTGTGTGTGTGTGTGTGTGTGTGTGTGGACAGACTCTACATTAAACTACAACAGCGTCATCTTCACTGCTGCTGTTGTGTTATCAGTTTTTCGTTGGAAAACCCAGGGCAAAAAAATTTGCGTTGAGGATTTTTTTTTAATAATCGAGTTATTTGAGTTACTCGAATCGTTGCAACCTACTTTCACCACTCTAATCCCATGTGTGTGTGTGTGTGTTAGTGTGTGTTTTTCTGGGTTGATTGTTGTTTGGTATAGCTGCTGATGGACAGCAGTCATCTGTAAAATTGACTCTCCTCGGGAGCTGCTTCAGGAAACGGGCAAAAACAATACAGAAGTAGGATTAATGAAATGATTTTCTTCCTTCCCTTTTCTTCTGTTTCGCAATTGTACTTTGAGCACAGTTGTTTGACAGGGAAGGCAGAATGCCAACAATTACCTTATCATTGTCACGCAGATGTAGTGCATCTGTGACTCTGCCATTATTTTGTGCTCAGCACCCAGGTTGACGCGGCCTATCCCGCCCCTTTTCTCACAGCAGAGTTTTCATCAAGTTCACCTTCAAACGACAGCATAATCTGTCGCCTAAAAATAGTCCCGCTGTGACATATTTGGTGCTTGTATCTTGGCTCTCGCTTCTCTTGGATCAGTTTATTTTGTGTTTATTAATTAATCTTCCATAATGATCAAGGCTGAGAAATGAAGCAGGGAAACAGAGAGGCACACAACAGGGAGTAACCTGTCTTTTGGCTGTTTAAGCTCAGAGCTTTCCCATTTGGACACTGTGAAGTTCATATCGATGACAAGAGGAACTAACAAAAATGCCACACAAGTGTTACTTGGTTGAGAGTCCTTAGCGGCGTAGGGTGACAGGATAGTGCAGGGAAAGGAAGGAAAGGATGAATGTGAAGGTGAAGAGGAGAAAGGAGAGGCAGCCTTGTCTGTTTTTGAGTCTTCAGTAACCCTGTAGCCACTCAGTTTGGGGTTTTTCTGCCACTGCGTTTCCTGGCGTTGGTGTGCCACAGTCGAAAAAGAGACAGCAAAGGACAGTTCCCGTCAAGGTTTAATGACCCGTGTGATTTTTTTGGCGAGAAATGTGTCCTCAGAGGCAGCTCGACCTGTCTCCCAGGCCCTGTCTCGTCCAGGATCCTGGGGAGGGACTTCTCCACCATCATAAATGCTACTGGTGACAGAAGGCCAGGGTAGAGACTATTAGAAATCAGTCATTAGTGTGCCAGTTGGTTCCCCTGGCATGTCACCGTTGTCTCTTTTGCCACACTGGGGATCAGAGGAAGAAGCAGAGTAGACAACCACAGTGAAGGTGATAAACTATCTTTAGGGTATTTTATTTTATTTTTTTAAAGGGTGTATTGAAGGATGTACTATAGCTAGACCTTTTTATGTTGTAGAGATTATTTAGTATGAGAATATATAACTTAAAACCCGTGAAAAGCTACACTGGTAAATGTTATAAAGCCATTTCAAATGATTAAAAAGCCAAACTTAATTTACACTGCATGGAATAAGCATAATTACACGTTTTTCATATGGGTGTCCTTAAAGAGTCCTAAGTATTGTGTTAATTGCTTTTTAATGGTGCTATTAAAGGGAGGCTGTCCCTCACGCCCCAGCACACCTGTACAGATGATAACTATAGGTTTGTAGTGGGGGCGATTGATCTCAGCACAGAGTCATCATCATCATATTGCTGATTAAATGAAGAGAATGAGCCAATTTGTTTTGAGTGCAATCAACCTGTCAACATTTTATTTAACCTTACAGCTCTCCCACACAGTGCTTGTTTTTTGACTGAGAGTTATAATGGGAATCCACTTAAATAGAACACAAACCTTTTTTTGTGTGTATTCAGAGGTTTTCTGATGGTCCAAGCACCGTGTCGGTGGTGTGTCATACTAACAAAGAAAAGTGGGATCAGGATTCACTTTAGAAAAGAGCCAGTGAAAATTGTATGGAGTCTGCACTCTCACACGATCAAGCATTGCAGCAGAGGAAGAACTCGCCAGCCCCAGTCCAGATTAGATAAGCAGGAAGTGCTGAATCTGTTCTCTATATGCCTCCTTCTGGTACACTGAGGCTGTAAAAGTCGGTCCCAGTTTGTAGAAGTGCTGATAGAGGCATAATTGAACAACCATGCTGATTATTGATATCACGAAAACACGCCAGCTTCTAATTATACCAGGCTGCATTAGAGTGTAAGGGAAGCACAGTAGTTGAAAGGAGGCAAATGTCTGCTAATTTGTACAGGACAAATTAGGATGACACTTTAAATATATGAAATGATCAAATAAATGGTTTAGAGAATTGATGTTCTTTGTAATAGGACAGCTAGCAGCAACGTGGTGACCAAAAACTGACAAATGTCCATGAAAATTCAGCAACTTTAGGAGATGACAGGGACTTAACTGCACCATGATCTGTGGTTACCAAGTCAAACTAAATTGATTTCTTAACTTTGAGGTGATAAGCTTTCAGCAGACTACAAAGAGAATGACATGATTAGGTGGGAAATATACAGTATTTTTACCTGGAAATCCAATACAACCATCTGTTAGCTGCAGGATGATGGACACACACGCACACACACACAAGCACACTCTCACACTCTGGCAACTCATGTTAGTCCTAATGACCCAGTTTGGTGCAATGACACAGTTTTAGAAAACATTTCTACTGTAACTGTGATATCTGTGTAAAGCTGACAAACTCTAAATCAAACCTTTTCCTTTCTTTATCTTTCCTCATATTCCCAACTCGTCTTCCACCCACAGCCGCTGTGCCAGCGAGTCCCTGCTTGTCTCAGTGCACGCGCCCACCAGTCTCACACTGCCACCCGTGCAACGGATGAAGATCGTCCTTGGACGGGTCAGGAGAGCCTGGCTCAGGATGACCCCGAGATGTGGAATCTGCTGCAGAATGAGAAGGAGAGGCAGCGCTGTGGTTTGGAGCTCATTGCATCTGAGGTACTAGGAGCCAGATTAAATGGAGCAAAATAGCATGTGAGCACAATCTCTGAATTTCGCTTATGGTTTCAGTTAGTTTTCCAATCATAGACATGAGTTTGTTTAAATATCAAATGTAAAAAAAATAGCATTCAATATGGTGCAACTGGCAGTAAATTGCATGTGGCAAACATTAGTAAATCAGTTTGTTCTCTGAGAAAGGAACACCCAGAAATGTAAATGCAGCAGGGTCAGTCGCAAAAATCTCTGAGTTCCCATCTCTTACACACTATAATCTCTTTGTAAATACAACAGAATTTTTGTTTATACTAAAACCCAGTTTGTCCCGGTGCAACATGCTAGTAAATCTATATAGAAACCTACATTGGAAGTCAGAATACGTCAGCGCACACCTTTTATGTTAATGTATAAATGGTTTTGTTTCCTCTCGTCATTTTGATTGAAGTGGATGATTATTTGAAATATATAAGCCATGATTACCACATTAAAACACTCAGTTGAGAACAGGCGATTGAATTTATCCCAGTCCTTTAAAACTGTTGTCATGGAGTTGTAAGGCGACAGACTCACTTGTTAAAAAACCTTATTTTTTAAAAGGGTTTAGTCAGTCAGACACTCGTTCCACTTTTTTGTATTGATCCAACTGTCTTTCTTTTTTTAAGCAAAGATGGTCAATGTAAGCAGTTATTCAGTGTCTCAGAGAGCTGATAGCCTCTCCCTGTTAGCAGTGCAACTGTCTGAGAATAACTAATCCCCTCATTAATGAATGAATTCGCCGACTTTGGGTTATTTATTCTAGTTATTTTATACGTTACTGCTGGCTGGAAAAATGAGGGAAAAGACTTTGAGGTCTTGTGATAGATGCGCACACCAAATCCAACACATGATCGTGGGTATAGCATTTGAAATTCACACTCTGCCAAATTATTTATTCTTAAATCCTCTTGCTGTCTGCATTAATGTTGTATACCTCTAAATGTTCTGTTTGAAATATTTCCATTGGCCTTTGAGGCTTCTAAAACTGAACTTTTGTCTCACACATACAACTCATAAACTGATGTCATGATCTCTGACAGGAATAAATTCATATCCAGCTTGCTGTTAATTCATTATTCGCTCACTGAGGAACTGCCCACAGTAGGCTGGAAGTCATTCAAACTCGACTTCTTTAATAGTAAAAACACTTATAAGAAACTCTGCTTGTTGTAAGCGAGACTACCTCAGTTATCAGAAAGATTTGGGCAGCTCTTTGTTTTCATTCCAAGGCTGGATGGTGTGAAATGAAAAATTTTACTATTCAGAAGAGCAGACAAGGTTTTATCTTCTGCTGTTCCTTCTCTCTCCTCCTGTTTCTTCTTTGCCACAGTAGTTGTTCAGTGGAGTATGTCAGCCCCCTCTCAACACAAAGCCTGACCACTCTAGTGTGAGATAAAGCTGATATCTTCATTCTGCCTCCTCCCCAGCTCACTCTGCAAGTCACATCACAGTACAGCTCAGACAGACATTCCTTCGATGAGAAGACGTACAGTTTTGCACACACACACACTGGCACTAAGAAGCAAATGCGTTTCCTTTCTAATATATGCGCAGTAGTTGGCATGACAGACGGATGCAGTAGAAAGCTGTTACTGGAGCTGTTATCTGCCTTGATCTCCTCTTGGCTCACAGGTGAAGCATTTGCATAACAACACACCACCGCCACGACCACCACCCCATTCAGAGAGGCAGACTATATTTGTCTGTGTTCATTTTATGTCAGATCCTGTTACTGACCAGTGTGACGATATACAAAACAGTTATGCTACACAGTCGGGGCTGCATCACTCAGATTTTAAGATTTTGGTCAAGCTCTACTGTATTGCAGTAATTGCAGATTTTTAAAAAAGGCAAAGGAACGCATCTACTGACATCATCAGTCAATGAGTCCAGCCAATAAATTTCATCTTGAGCAAACTGAAAAGATACAAAGGAAACAGTATGCTTTTTTCCCTCTAACAATAATGACTAAAATTTGTTTGTCTCTCAGTGCGTCTCAACGGTCCCGGTGTAATTCAGCATGTGCAGAAACATTTATTGCATTATCTTGTATCCTCCAGCTGCAAGGGGATAATCATTGTGAAGTGCAGAGTGTTAGTCTATGGAAGTCCAGAGGTTCAATACTGTAATGATTGCCTCTAGCCGGAGGGGGATTTCTCACTATCACTTAACAGACTTTAATTTGCTGTCCTTGTCCCTTCTGTCTACTCGTGCCATTGATCTGAGTGTGCGTCCGCTTGTGTGTGTTCTCATTGCAGAATTTCTGCAGCCGAGCAGCTCAGGAAGTTCTCGGCTCCTGTCTTACCAACAAATATTCACGCAACCCTGTCATAAAGTAAGTTTTTATTCAGCCACACCTCTGTTTGTTTTCCCTATTAAGATTATGTGCTTGAGGATATTTGTTACAGACATGCACAAACACACACTGATCTATACTGTGTTCTCTTGTTTACCCATGATAGTAATTTCTTACCAGGTACATAATCCACAGCCTCTGCCTTTCCAAAGAAAATTCCTGAGGGGTGATATTTGAAGAATTTAGTGCCGGGCTGATAGTTGCATGTTTTCTATTTTCAGTTTAGTTCTGTTATTTCCTTCAGATAAGTCGCATTTATCAGCAGCAACCAGAAAGATGACATGTTTTGAAATTCTTCTCATTTGATGCCTTTGATTCCTGCAATACAATCCTACCACAAATCTCTCTCCCACTGACTGTGTTTTTAATTTTTGTTTTTTTCCCCCCGACATCCCACTCGTCTGTTGTTTTTTTTCTCCTACTTTTAATGTAATGAAACAAAAGGATGATCTCATTGAATGAGTGGTTTGTAAAGTAGCCATCTGTTGCACCTTCATCTGTAATTCCACTGAAAAGGTTTGATTTTCACCGGAGATGCCTCAGATCTGCTGTGGAAGTTTTGGGTCTAGGTTGGTGTAGATCTTTCTTGACTAAAATTACTGTTTGTGGAAAATGTGTGAGCATATGTTAAAGGGGCAGTTTTACAGCGATGTACCAAATGACAATGCAAAATTAGTGCTTTACTTAGAGGGTTTGCTTGTACTGATGACTCTAGACTATGGAGAACATTTCTTTTCCATAATGTATACCTGTCATAGTGTTGGTTTTTACCATATGTTCTACCTGCTCAATCCCAAGCAACAGACAAATAGATAGCAAGTAGCTGGCAGTTGCTGTTTGCTATATAGGCAGTTCCCATCAGGGGCTGGCTGTAACAAAAATAGATTTAAAAGACTGAACAGACTGGTATAGCTAATCTGATGAATGATAATTTCATTTTGTATTTGCATGGAATGCAGTTAACAGCAGTTCACCACACTGGCTTGTCCGTTGCGTTCATGGCATTGTTCTGCTGGCCAAAAATGAACCATCTCTGGTTTAAGGGACCAACCAGATAGTGAATACAGATAAAGCATGTCATGCATATGAACACAGCTTGCACTTAGTTCTTTTCCCATCCTCAAGCACTCGTCTTTGTACAAGGAAGTCACAATGACATACCAATAGTACATGGACATTAGATGAATTGAAACAAATTTTCCATTACAGGTCTCATGATGGAGGAGGAGTGGTTGACCAAATTGAGCTGCTCTGTCAGAAGCGAGCTCTGGAGACCTTTGACCTGGATCCAGCTCAGTGGGGCGTCAACGTCGAACCGTACTCTGGCTCTCCTGCCAACTTTGCCACTTACACCGCTGTACTCAATCCCCACGATCGTATCATGGGCCTGGACATATCTGATGGTGGACAGTTAGTATTCACTGTTGCTTTATTTTCATTGTTGGTCCTGTTTTTTCTTCATCCACACACTTTTAAAGCCACCCAAGTTGTTGGTCAACTGTAGTGTGTCACTTCCCTTTTTTAGTTTCCTACAAATTTGATATTCATATTGAATAAAATTTTGTGAAAAGGTTAACAGAGTCTTTGAGCTTCCATGTTTTATTCTTTATGTATATATTGTTTTTTCTCACTCCAGTCTGTCTCACGGCTACATGTCTGATGTGAAAAGAATCTCTGCAACCTCCATCTATTTTGAGACAATGCCTTACAAGCTGAATGTAAGTAGAAAAGCCTTCTGATATCTACTGACACCTATTTATTAGGGCTCTTCGACAGGATGATACATATTGAATGGCGATGTGATAACATCGTTTCATATTACGCTATCGTTTGTTTTGTGGTGTCGCAAAATAAGCTGTTTACGGCAATATTTATTCATCATTTTGATGGTCACTGTAGTGGCTATTTAAAATAACCACACTATGGACGGACAAGCGACTGTTTTTACGCGTACTTTCATTAGCAACAACAACAGTAAAATCATAGTGTGGCTCCGCCGTCCGCTTTTTTATTTTCTACATAAACCTTTCACAATAAAGCTCAAGATCCTGTTGAGACTTTTCAAAATACACTGAAATGATATACATTATTCTCAAACATCAAATTTCAGAATATGCGTCAAACAAATTACCTGAAATAAAACCATAAGGTAACTATAAATGGCGCTTACAGTCACCACGTGGATGCAGGCACAGAGAATACCATCATGGCCAGTGAAGATTAGGCAGAACCAGGTAGCTCCAAACAGAAGGACCAGTCAAAACAAATCGAGGACCTTATTCCTAAACGAGGGTCCACCTCTGTAGCATGGACATGGTTTGGTTATGAAAAGTCTGACACGGAGCAGGCAAACCTCTTCAACCACCTACGCAAGAATCGAGTGAAAGAGTATGGAGAGAGTTTACAGATGAGAAGCAAAAAAGAGCCATCAGGTGCTCAAAATAAACCTTAGACTCAAACGTTAGGACAGGCTTTTCCCCACAGCACACTATGTAATAAATACAAAGAAAATGACAGCCATTACAAATTATGTCTAAAAATTTATAGTTTAATGCATCAGTCAAAACACTCGACTCCAGGTACACGACGCCCAGCTGAAAACACTTCACACAAGTCTAGTTGCCTGGGATTCACTGAATTTACAGACAATGCTCTATTTTGCGATATATATCGTTATCGGGATAAGAAATTTCATATTGGGATATGAGATTTTGGTCATATCGCACAGCCCTACTATTTATACCAGTATAGAACGATTAGCTTTTGGGGGGTAGAGTATGAAAACTGGGAGATATACTGATGTATTTTTGATGTCTTACCAATGTCAGTGTGAGAAGTCTTCCAAAAGCCAATAAGCCAGCAAATGTTAAGACAGTCAAGCTTTCAGTATGTTAGAGTAAGATGTTTATAACAGGTTCAGTGCTGTCCTTGCAAACTGTATTTTCTGAAACACATTGCACAAAGCCGAAACACACACAGCTCTTTTGCTAGGAGTTCTTTTTATAATAGAATTTAAACTTAAAATAATACTGTAATAATGACTACTGCTACATTACAGTAAATGTACACTGAGCAATAAGCCATGTCTTATATTGCTGTCATAATATTGGCAGTTATGCCGACAGTGTTGGTCAGCTTGTGTTCATCAAATGTTCATCAAATAACACCTGGAATAACTAAACTATATTTGAATCTTTTTACATGTCTTGTTCTTTCAGTGTTACTCTTTTTGTTTAAAATTATTAACTTATTCATTGAAAGAAACACAAAACAAGAGCAAGAAATGTAAAGACACTAATAGCCTTTAAGAAAATCCTGTTTGTTTCCCTGCCCCCAGAGGGAAGACATGAGGCAGTGTGGGTAGGGATTTAGTGTCTAACTTCACAAAACTTAAACGCAACAGACACTTGCTGGCAGCTGTTTGCTGACACAGGGCAATTCACAAGTTTATAGTCAATATACAGCGACCATGTAGTCTTACTGCTATACTTGTATCACATTCAAAGTATTTTCCACCAGCACCAGCATCTGTTAAGTTAGGTTGCATCAGATTTAACAAGTGATTTTTTTTAAATTAACATAAAGTTATGATCACTCAACTGTATATTTAGTGTAGAATATTTTATTTCTGGGGTCATAGTTGCGTGGCAGTATTGGTAGCGGCTGATGGATGGTCATGAGAGTCTGTGTGTCCAGACCTGCTGATGTATGGGCAAGCAGGACCCCTCTGTGAGAAAGATAATGGGAAATCGACAAGCTGGCCAGCACTACTGGCTCTGTCTTCACAATGAGCAGGTTGATGGAGTGAGCGGGCATCCATAGATGTGCTCTGGAGATGGGAGATTATCGGGTTGTCTAAATAAAGCTTTCCTTCCTCCTTTTCTCTCTTCTTTTTCTTGTCTCTGTCTGCTTTATTCACCATTGTTTTTGTCCCTCACTTTGTTTTTCGGCTGCATTCTGGTGTCTTTCACTGCCTCTCTTTTCTGATGCTTAAAGGTGGACTAGAGGGGCAAAACTTCACTATGAGGCATCAGACATATCGGTCACTGGACAGGGTGAGCCTGGCTCCATTTCGTGTGACTTCAAATTCCATTTACTGGAAAAAACGGATTGTCTAATGTGTTTCTTACATTGTTCATTTTAATAAAAGGGAGCAGAGAGAGTCTCGAAACCAACCTGATCTGTTCAGGTTCATTGCACCAGCATAGCAGGTCCCTGAATGGTTAAATTAGGATAAGTAGGGGTGCATTACTGCAATTGCTCCATCTTCTTCCATGATATGATAGGTGTAAATGCCTCCTTTAGATAAATTCCTTCCCCTTTTAAGGTAGCCAAAGTACTTCAAATACAGCTGCTTCAAATGAGCTTCAAATGGAAAAAATCTCTCTTCCGTGTAGATATGTTTGCTCTTGATACTCAGATATCTGACAGTTTTTTGATCTTTACATATTCCTTTTTTCTCCTGACCCTTACATTCCCTCTAATATTCTCATATTCTTCTTCCACTTTCTCTTTATTCTTTCACACTCTTCCTTCATCTTCTCTGTTTCCTCAATCTGTCTCCCTTTCTGCAGATTGCAACAGGACTTATAGACTACGACCAGATGGAGATGACGGCCAAGCTGTTCCGGCCCAAGCTCATCATCGCTGGCACCAGTGCCTATGCCCGGCTCATTGACTATGCCCGCATCAAGAAGGTGCACAGAGAACTCTCTGCATTCACAGCTCACCCCTTGTTCACCCCGTCTTTTTCCGTTCTTTGCATTGTAATGCCGAACACACCAGCTTCCCATACCGACAGGTCAGATCTCGCCAGCATTACTTCAAACCGTGTCTTTGCTAATTTCGTCCGACAGAAATGGAGACTCGTCTGCTCTAAATAAAGAGCATTCACTTTGAAGCTTCAGCATTTTCCAAACACAAACTCATTTCAGGGTCATTACACACTTTACACACAGCTGCTTTCTTCTTCTGTTGACTACTCAACTCACACTGAGTCACAAGTACTCAGTAGCAACTTTTAACCACACACTTCACTGTTCTCTTTGACGGTGCACAAGAGGCCCCTTTATCTGTTTTGTTATACCCACCCGCTGATTCACTTCATTCACTCCATGACTGTTTCCCTTTGTTGCAGAGCTCCACTTTAGCTAGTACCATCAGATGGAGTGTCCCACCATTACAGAGCTGTGTTTTTATTAAGCACCATAACTACTTTGCCACTAGGCCTGAAGAGGGGCCATATTTTCCCCCTGGCATGTCTCTGTGCAACTGTTCTCTGTTTTATGGCAGAATCTGTTAGGCAGACTTCACATTTTTAGGCGGGGGTGAGCTACCTAGATTGTAGAGTTGTTCATTTTTTGTGTGTTTTTTTTTCTTTTACTATTGGTATTCATCAACTGCTGCGCTTCACCCTCTTGTGTTCTTTACCCTCTTTCCTTTTAATCTAATAAACGTGCAGATCCAGTTCAGATATGAGAGGAAGAGAGATTGTCACGATAATGCATATTAATTGGAGCACTAAAAAGATTGTTTACTGCTCTGATCATTCGCCAGCGAGTCATTTGCATGTTAGCGAGCTATTTATTGTTTGTGCTTTTTCAATAAATGCTGGCAAGAGACAGCAAGGATTTATTGAATTGCGTTATAATATTTCAGGCCTCTGAAGACTGCTGAAGAATGTAATTACACCAGCTCTCATTTGAAATGTCTTTCCTTAGAGAACATGGGTACCGTTAACAGATGGAGTTAGTCCTCAAATCTTAACCGTGGGGGGGGTAAATGTAAATGTAGTGCCAAGACATTGTATCTGAAAAACATTTTATATGCATACACAATGTAATTTATCGATATTTGAGCAGTGTCAAAAACTCACTAAAGCTGAAGTGCTAAGTTTGAGCTTCATCAGGGCTTGGCTGTCTTCATTAAATCACTTATTTTTGGAAAAGACGTAACCGCCTGGCAGAGTCCACGGTGAGTTTAGGGGTCATATTTAATATGTCTGCAGTAAAGTCCAACTGAGCACTGTGAGCAGAGAACTTTACAGATGGCAGAGATCAGTAGGAACTTAAAAATATTAAAGGAAAAGAGCTGCAGTGAGCTTATCATAAGAGCAAATCATAAGTGTTTACAATTTTTAAACATGGTGAGCACTGATTTGTTCCAAAACATAAAAAGTAAACCACAGGAAGACCCATCCCCCCCAAAAAAGGCCCGTGAAAGAAATGCTAAGTAAGATTGCGCTGAGTAACAGAAGCTAGTGGAACAGAGGCTTGTCCAGATGGGACATCATAGCTCTGGCTCTCTTTTGAACTTTTTTTCTGAACTCAGTACTGTGTCACCTTAAAGTAGGGGACGGTGTCTAAGAAAGGCCAAAAACCTTACACTGCAAATCTAATGCAGGAAAAGAGAATGTATTTTCACCTCATAGTTTTCGGACTAATCCTGGAGGCTCAATGATTGTAATTTAAAGCCTTTTAAAGCACAGGGAACTGAATCCGATTCAGAATACTTTATTAATCCCTAAGGAAATTGTCTTAAACAATGACTTGGATAGTTAGCTATAGATGATTTTCTCAATATTAATTTAGGCTCTTTGCCTAATAATATAAACATTCAAGATTCAAAGCGTTTATTGTCATGTGTACAAAGTAAGCATTTCTCTGCACAATGAAATTCTTTCTCTGCTGTCCACACACAGATGCCAGTTAATATGTACAATAGAACTAGAACAGATAAAACACAAATAGTATAAATAAATAAATGGAGACAAAAAATTGAAGTATTAAATAGATTTGCGTGCATTAAGGCCGCTGGTTTAATTTGGGGCTATATAAATAAAACATTTTTTTGTTAGCTTTCGTTGTAAACATTTCACCCATTAAAGTATAAAATCTCAAAGTTCAATTTTGAAAATGTAAAATACATGGATCAAACCTTACAGTCAGTTCAACCATTCAGACATTTTACACAGCAAATCGCCAAAACTATTTTCAGTAAACAGTTCTTCATTCATTCATTTCAATCTAATCTAATAAATAGATCAAATTAAAAAGAAAATTAAATACAGAAAAATAATATTCTTGCACACCAGCTTCTTCATAGAACCAGATGTGAAGGTTATTTCTGAGACTGGTAGAACTTTATTTTTCATTTAGCCTATTGTTTGCTGAGTCGTTACTTCTTCAGACCTCGGTTTGAATTTTGAGCATGTCCTTCATTTTTTTGTTAGGTTGAAATGTAATATTTTGATTTAGTCTTTAAACTTTTATATTGTGCAAGAGTCTTGAGTGCCCCATAATTTCTCTAAATTTTGCATAAGACAGGTCAGATTTTCACCTAGTTTTTCTTCTTTTTTTTTAAGTGCTCTGCATGCTTTATGATGGTGTTTCAAAGTTGTTCATGGGACATTGGCTGCTCTTTATTTTATGTCCTGTCTTTGAACATTGCTTCAAGCTAAATTATTGGACCAGTTTTAACTTGATAGATGTGTGTGGGTGTGTAACTTATCAGCTGTTTGGGCTGGGTCTTTGGGAATATGAACAAACAAAGCAATCTCATGGTGCCTTCCCAAAAACGGGACATATACTACTATGTGAATTCCATAAATTTAAGGTTTTCCTACTTCATATTCAGTTTTTGTTGTTTCTGTTATACCTCATCACTCATCCAAATGACTTCTTGGATGAGTGATGACTGTTTCTCTCACTGCAAACGCTACATCCAGATGAACAGAATCAACTTTTTGGGATTTACTTACCTGGATGACTGGGCATGCATCAAGACACAGTCGGAGCTTGTTTAAATTTAAAATTGAATATTACATTGATTTAGTAACTGAAAGGTTGGAAACTATTTGGGGGACCAGCACTGTATCTGTTGTTGCATTTGGAGTGTCCATTTCACAGTGCAGTATTATAAAAGGGGTCAGACACATGTGAGGTACAAGTATTAACGGCAGCCAACTTTTTGCTTTGACCAGTGCCAAAGCAACCGTGCGTAACTGTGATCGTTACCACAATGAATGTTTGTTTATTTCCAAAGCCAATGCATACAGTATTTGGCATGCGCAGATTGCCTCTAAATGTGCAGTAGATGCAAGGGCAGTACCAAAGCTTTGGTTCCCTCTCCTGCAGTACAGAAGTGTTTCACTGAGACCTAAAACTTTTGAACAGAGCCCAACATATTTCTGTCATATTTCATAGTGCCACATACATTGTTTTTGCTATCATGGTGCTCTCATGGTCCTTTGATATCACATCTAAAATACACTCTTCTCTGACAGGACCAACCTATAATCAATTTGCGTTTAAATTTCGAGTTTCATTTTTGAATTTAAAAAACATTGCAGTGCCATGCTTTCAAGTTCAGAAACATCATTCAGCAATAACTATAGAATGCAAGCATCAGTTCAGTGTGCACAACCTCTGTTGTTATATTTATAGAAACTCCGATCAATGCGAAAACATGCATGGTTGTATGTGTAGAAAGCTGCAATGAATCAACTTCAATTAGAACTGCACCCCCTGGTGGATGCACAAGACATTACCACTGGTTTTCATAAATGCTTCTTGGGGGCGTTAACATTCCTGGCAGCGGGGGATATCATTACAGTCACGGATCAGTTGGTCAGGAATCCACTAGGTATCCATCATGGTCATGTCAGCATAGAGCTGGGCGATATAAGATTTTTTCATATCACGATATGTTTTTTTCATTTCAGGCAATAACGATATATATCATGATATAAGCCAAATAACTATATTTGTAAGATTTAAATGTGCCGTTGCTCACAAGTAAAATGTGAAATAATTAGCAGCTTGTTTTAATTAAAATATTTATTTCCCATAATAAGTTCAACAGGGCAGATGTACTTAAGGAACATGAGACTTCAGTTTCAGATAAATAAAGGCAAATATTGCAAACTACACAAAAGGCAGCCGCTAAAGCGTTTACGTTTCAAAATAGAACAAACAAAACAGACCACTAAATTGTCAATTCCACTTAGAAACAAAATATTAATTCTAAAAATAAATCTTAGGTCGTTTTACAGAAGAACAGACAAAATTGACTAACTTTTGTCAATATCAAATAAACTGAGAACTAAAAGGAAATTCTCAACCTCTCCGTGTTGTATAGCTTAGCTTTTCAAACAGTTTCAACAGTGACTTTAGTCTGACAAAAGCTGAATGACGAATTAGCGCTTTCAGTCAGAGATTGAGCATGCACCGCTTTATTGTATTTCCAGACTTGCTTTCGGCACAATTTACAGTGCGCGCTACTCTGTTTTTTGTCAGACTTGAAATAGCCGAAATACCTTCACACTACAGAACTTCTGTGGCCCTTCCGTTCGACAAGCTCTCCGGCATTGGAACCATCATCGGTTTTTTCTTCGGTAACCTTCGCTCACGCTCTCGGTTGATTTTTCTCTAGTCGGCAAACTCATTTCCTTCATTACCCGGGCTGCACGGCTGCAAAAACAAATACACATGTTCGCCTTGGCGCTTGTGCTGTACGTAACAAGTCACGTGACGTGACGCTGCGGCTGTGATTGGTTCGGCTCTGCGCTACTTAATTTGGATTGGCTGTTCTTTTTTTTTTTTTTAAGAGGAGAAGAGAGATGAGGCTTATCGCAATAGTTTAATTTTTCTATCGAGAAAAAGTTATTTCGCAATACATATCGTTATCGTTTTATCGCCCAGCTCTATGTCAGCAGTGAGGATGCTATTTTAAGTGGCTGTATCTAAATGAACTAGTCGATGGGGTGATCGTGGCTCAAGAGTTGGGAGTTTGCCTTGTAATCGGAAGGTTGCCGGTTCGAGCCCCGGCTTAGACAGTCTCGGTCATTGTGTCCTTGGGCAAGACACTTCACCCGTTGCCTTCTGGTGGTGGTCAGAGGGCTCGGTGGTGCCAGTGTCCGGCGCCCCAGGGTGGCGCACTGACAGAGGCTACAATGTAGCTTGCCATCACCAGTGTGTGAATGGGTGGATGACTGGTTGTGTAAAGCGCTTTGGGGTCCTTAGGGACTAGGAAAGCGCTATACAAATACAGGCCATTTAGTCCTTAGCGCTTTTCTACTCTATCTGAGCACTCAAAGCACTTTACACAACTTGTTCATTCACACCCATTCACACAAGCACTTTTTCTAAGCGGTTACTAAGTGCTTCCTTTATAACATTCACACACGCATTCATACTCCAATGGAGTATTCATACCCCGATCGGAGAGCAACATGGGGGTTAGTATCTTGCCCACCTGGAGCAGACCTGGGATCGAACCACATCCTCTGTCGGTTAGTAGGTGAAACATTAGGTAAAACTTTGTTATTTTTGTTTTTTTCACAGTAGAGGATGTGCAAATATTAAGGGTGTAACTATTGCACTGTGTACTGTGTATTAGATGGAGGAGTTGTACAGTGAGACTTTCAGTGGTGCATTTGGGTGATCTTAGTCTCTCACGTAACACTGCTCCTGTGACTGGTCAGCACAGAGGAGTGGGTGGGAGGTATTGCCCAGCATTGTCCTTACTTTCGACAAAATTCAGCTCTCTGACACCACCTTAAGGGAGTCCAGCTCCATCCCCACAACATTATTGTCCTTTCAGATCAGTTTATTGAATTTGTTGGCATCTGCGACCCTCAACCTGCTGCCCCACCATGCAACAGCATAGAGGATGGCAGCGGCCACAACAGACTCATAGAAAATTCTGAGCATTTCTGACAGATCTTAAAAGACCTCAGCCGCCTCAGAAAATAGAGACGACTCTGGCCCTTCTTATAGAGTGCAGTGGTGTTTTTAACCCAGTCCAGTTTATTGTCAGTGTGTACTCCCAGGTATTTATAGTCCTCCACAATGTCCACATCGACCTCCAGTATTGAAACAGGGGTCACATGTTTCCTGATCCTCATAAAGTCCACAATCAATTCTTTGGTCTTTGTCATATTGATCTTGTATTGAAAAAACTGGAACTTTCCTGCCACATGTGTATACATGTTTGTCTTAATTTTATAACTGCTCCCTCATCCTGCCTCTTTTTCTTCCAGCTGTGCACCAACATCAATGCCTACCTGCTTGCTGACATGGCTCATATTAGTGGCCTGGTGGCAGCCAAAGCCATCCCCTCGCCCTTTGAACATGCTGACCTGGTAACCTCCACCACGCACAAGTCCCTCCGTGGAGCAAGGTAAGGTCAAACTGTAAGAGACACGGGTGGGAACAAAAATTAAATTACTGAGAAGCAAACCTGGTTTGGTTTTTAGAGAATAGTAAAAGTGCTTCATCAGTAAAAGATTCTGTTCTGTCCAGGGCTGGTGTCATCTTCTATCGGAAGGGTGTTCGCTCAGTTGACAAAAAGGGAAAGGAAATCATGTACGACCTCGAGGACAGGGTCAACTTTTCCGTCTTCCCCTCACTGCAGGGTGGACCTCATAACCATGCCATTGGTGGTGTAGCAGTGGCGCTCAGACAGGTCTGCACAACAGAACATGTTGCATAAACTTCAGTCAGCAGAGGGGGAGTAATCTGTTCTGTCACAAGATGCATATAACATTAGTTTGAGTTAATAAAACTTTAGACATGATGCAGTTACATCATACAGTTTCTTGATGTCTGTATCTATTTTTGACAGCCAAATGATAAACTTACTGTACGCTTTTGGTTCTGTGTGTCCAGGCACAGTCTCCCCTGTTTAAGGAGTATATTGACCAGGTGCTAAAGAATGCCAAGGCTATGGCTGCAGCTCTTCTCAGCAAAGGCTACACCCTGGTATCAGGTAATCTAGTGTGCATTTACTCACTTCTTTATTTTCCAAGTCACAAACTCGGCACAGAGCATTTAACACTGAAAATCCACATAAAATGTCCTGTAACAAAATGCAAATTACACAGCAAGAAAAAAAGCACAAATCCATTTAAATTCATGATGTGCAAATAGGCTAATGTCGCTGTGCCTGCCTTGTCAGTCAAGAAAATAAAATCAGATGAAAGTGGTCACTTTGCGGTTGTGAGCAAATGCTTGAATCTTGTACTGAATCCAATACGCTGGCCTCAGCTGTTTTTTGATGTATAGCCTTCAATTGATACTCTAAAAAATACAGACTTGTCCTGTGCTTACTCTGCAGTGTGTACATACACCTTTCTTTAATCCCTTAGTAAATGTTTTAGCCAAATAACTGGAAAGAGTGGAAGACTGTACCAGTAAAACACATATTCAGTGCTTTTACAAAGCCTGTACAAATTTAGGTTGACTTAGTTTTAACTGCTAAAGACAATTCCTGTCTGACTTTCCTGATTAAGTTCCCTTCAGGTGACAAACTATCACAGAGACTAATAATATCTTATCTTATAACGTTTGGATGACTCTTAAAATCTCTGTAAACTGGAAGTGGAATTTAATTAGTTTACATCATCAGTGCATTTTCTCAGTACAAAGCTAGAATAAGTTCATACAATCTAATTACTAGGAGTTACACTGTACATCCCCTCTCCCCCTCCAAACGCCTTCGACGCTTATGCCCTTCCGATGCTGACGGTGGATCAAGCAGACCAGCGCATAGGCTGCAGGCCTGGATGTACTGTCTACACTGGCTGACTCTCACCCTTTACCCATCCCTGTTGCTTGTCATGTGTTTCTTTGGTGTATTAAGAGTTTTTTCATGTGCTATGTGCAGAGGTGGTTTTTTTCTGTTCTCAAACTGATCTCCCTATTGGAGCTCAGTCTGGGGAGGAGTTATTTTTTTCTCCTTATCTTTCCTCATGTTGTGCTTTTTCCATGTTATACCTCTCTGACCTGTGATGTTTGTGTAATGTATGTATGGTCGGAGGGTAAGACGGCGCTGGCACGGCTGGCAGCCTTAACCCAATTTCCCTCGGGATGAATAAAGTATGATCAATCAATCAATCAATCAATCAATCAATCAATCAATCAATCAATCAATCAATCAACTACCTTCCATAGTCTCAGCTAATGGAGAGCGTCATTAGCAAAGTGGGAAGAGGCCTAAAATGTTCTTGTTACGCCACAGGTTATAAATAATGCTGTCAGTTCCTAAATGTTGTCTAATTAGCAGTATTCTTCAGACATAATGTGTGCTTAAGAAAACAAACAACCAAAAAAAAAAAGGAAACACAGTCCAGAACACGCTTGGCCTGTGATTTACTCTATCCCATTAATCTACTCACTGTCATTCTCTTTGGGGGTGATTTTTGAGATTTATGTTGTAGAGTTCTCTATTTTAATGGTCAGCCATCTTGAAAATTGAACTCTGTACATTATGAACTTGTAAATGATAATTCCAGAGTAGTAGAATTACACACAGTTGCACATGGGCTACTCTGATAGATTTTCATAATGTTTGACTATTAAATGAAGTGCTGTGGAGAGCTGCCTTTGTATAGTTGATGTAAGGAGCACCAAGATAAAAAAGCATCAGTATAAAAGTCTTCTTGTCCATAACCAACAAATTTGTGAACTAACGAGCAAATCCTGCAGCCCAGGCAAGGTAAACTAGCTGACAGGTTGTGTAATGACTTATCCATGTTTTTAAAGAAAGCAACCTTATCAGGTACATCCATTGATACTCTGAACACATAATTATCCACTCATTCCCTAAATAACAGCAATTTAGTGAGTCCTCACTTAAAAAAAAGAAAGAAAACAAAAGGAAAACAAAAAAATAGATATTTTCAGAGACTTCTCAGAGCAAACTGCCTCACACAGTCATCCAGCAGCTCGGATTATTGTGGGTTTTTTTGGTTTATTATAATGCCTTTGGTGGTTGTCACTATTATTGGTTAGACTTTTACGTGTCCTGCTTAAAAAAGTGCATTTTGACGGCCTGTATTCCAGGAACATGTGCATTTACTCTTGTGGAAGCTAATGGGGATCCAAATAACTGATCTATTTGTCTCCTTCACACTTAAATCTTATTAAATGAACAAAATCTAATTTGGCTTTTTTGGTTTCAGTGTTGGGAAATGTATAAATAGCATGAATCAGATAAGCACATAAAAGAGGAGAAAATGTCAAGCAGTACTCCTTCTTAAGCTAAATCTAATATCTGTATTTCATACATTGGTGTGACAAGGTGGTGTGATCAAATGCTTCACAGCGACGTTCGTGTGTCTACAAAACAACATCCTTCTTTCCTCCTTAAAAATTCCAGGTGGGACCGACACCCACCTGGTCATCGTGGACCTGCGGCCCAGGGGTGTTGACGGGACTCGGACTGAGAGGTTACTTGAGCTTGCGTCAATCTCCACCAATAAGAATGCCTGCCCTGGAGACAAGAGCACCCTGACGCCTGGTGGCCTCAGAGTAGGTAAGACGTAGCTTCACATCACACTGTGTTTGGCCGAACACACACCAGGGGTGTTGTGATACCATGCACTTCCCTGTATGTTAATTTTGAACGTTAAAAAGAAACCGATCAGTTGTTCAGCGGTGTTATAAAGTTTTTTTTGTCAGATTTATTTTACATTCACCACCTTCTTCAATTAATCTGTGTTGCTTTTTTAAAAATGTAGTTCTGCATATGGAAATTAGTCAGCCACAAATTAAGCCACAAGCACTGAGCTGTTCATGATTAATTAAACTTGTTTGGCTTTTTAATCATCTTCCAGGAAGTTCAAGAGCTTCTCATCTACACTCCCTCATTTTTAGCTTTATCTTAAGGCAATATTTCTTACCTGTAATCCAATGCACTGCACTTATTACTTTCTCTTTTGTCCTGCACCGTGGCAGCCATTAGTATTTGTGTAGTTGAGTCTGTATAGATTAATTACTGACCTTTTAAGAAGCTCCAAGTCTATACTATCTTTTAAAAACTATATGGCAAAATTAGGGGGAAAAAAGCAAGAACAGGAATTAAAAAAAACTTAAAACTGGAAAAGAACAATGGGAAGTGTATTTCAAGCTGAGTGATGTGTTCTTCTCTGTCAGGTGCTCCAGCCCTGACCTCGAGACAGTTCAAAGAAGCCGACTTTGTGCAAGTTGTGGAGTTCATGGATGAGGGTTTCAAGATTGCCTTGGATGTCAAGAAAAAGACAGGTGAGCCTGCTGTGAGGAGGGAGGCAGATTAATCTGTAGCTCAGTGGATGCCTAAACCATGTTTAAATTCTTTTTTCCAAAGCACAGTTTGAAACTGTTCATTATTAACTGTAATAGCATTAATGAATTTATAAAATAAAATATAGTGTACGGTCTTTAAAATTGCTGCATGAGAGAAGATAAAATGCCCAGTGGTAGTGAAACAGAGGAAGCTAAGAATAAACATCTGAGCATTTCTCTTTTCTGTTGTTGTTTGCAGGAAAGCTCCAAGACTTCAAGAACTTCCTTCTTCAGGACCCAGAAACGGTGGCTCGCATCGCAGATCTGCGCCACCGTGTTGAAGCCTTTGCCAGGCCCTTTCCCATGCCAGGGTTCCCCGACCATTAGCCCATCCACTGTGGACCCACGGGTCTATCACAGCCAGATGGCAGAGAGCCGGCTGGGCAGAAGTGTGGATGGAGTGAAATGTGGCCCGCCCCTGTGAACTGAAATGGCTTGAGTTCACTTTTTCAATAATATATGGGAAACAATTTTTATACTGCTTTGCAGTCACGAGTCAGTCATCTGTTTGGGTAAAAACACAGCTTCCATGTTGAGTTAAATAAACAATCAAATGTGACAGATTTTCTAGAGCAGAACAACATATTTTCTATTGTGTGTGTGAAGATTTTCTTCTTCATATCATTTTGTAATAAAAGTGTGTGTGGAAGAAAGAATTAGCAAAAGTCGGTGTCACAGTGTCTGTGATCTCAATGAAAAAAAATCTGGATATGTTTAATCATGGACCAGGTAATCTATTACACTGGGGTGGCTGTAGCAGGTCACCTACTAACCGGAAGGTTGGTGTTTCGATCCCTGTCTGCTCCAGTCTGTGTGCCAAATATCTTTGGCTGGGCAGCCTTGGGCAAGATACGAACACCAAATTGCTCTCCATCAGAGTATGAATGCGTGTGAATGTTAAATAGAAAGAGCATAGAAAAAAAGTGCTTGTGCGAAATGCTATATAAGAACCGGTCAGTTTACCATTTACCCTTTAATGTGTGTACCTGCTCTCATCACTGAAAAGCACAAGGCTAGTGACAATTCTGGTATTCTATGGCAAATGCTAAAAGGTGCCAGGCAATACGCACAGGGCCCACTGGAGGATGTCAGGCCCCAGCCACCTTCATGAAGTCTGTTTCTTAATCTTTGGTCAGAGACATTCACACTAGTGGCCTGCTGGAGGTCCTTTCTGTTCTCATGTGCTCATTCTGCTCCTCCACAGTGCACATGGTTTCAACAAATGTGAATAAACTGTCTACATCACAACTCAGTCAAAACATATTTTACTATAGTGTTCATAAGTCTCTGATTTTTTTTTTAATTGGCAACTGCTGTACACAAAGGTTTGAACCAACCTTTTTCATGTTTGTGTTAATTTTATTAGTGTCATTCTAATAAACCCCAGTAATGAAAATATGGTCTGTGTTGTGTAATTCTGTTATATTGTTATGTTTAACGTATTTGCAGAGGATTAAAACAGAAATCCTAAGGTTTGAAAAACTAATTTAGTCAAAATATATAGAAAAAAAAATGTGAATGCATGCATCGATTTGATATTGACATAAAATTGTTGGTGGCATTTACCTGGTAGAGTTTGCAGATGAAAGTTTTCTAAACAGTACAGATTCTAAGTTTCTACAGCTCCACTTACATACATACTCATATAATTACACTTGAATTTTTTAATTTCATGCTACCTCATTTCTGGTTTTCAAGAAGAAAACTTTTTACAAACCGTTTTACAAAAAAAGTGTTGGTTTATAAAATAAGTACGAAAAAGTTTTTCCTTATAACATTTTTTTTTTTGCCGTTTGGTTGGTTTTCCACTTAGTGCAGAAATCACAAGTCAGCCTCTTACACTCACTGGCCATTTGGTTGGTATGCCTCACAGTAACATTTCCTCAGGACAAACCATAAATTAAAAACTCTCATCTCATTTAATATGTGCATCTGTTCAATCGTTTTTTGTCCCTGAAAGCTACGCTTATTTCAGTCTGTTCAATCTCATAGCAAAATGTCTCTGAGGGCGTGGCTGTCTCACCTTAACACTGATTGGAGCAGGGTGACTTGAGAGGCCGCCAACTTGTTTTCTGGTGGTTTGTGCATGCCCATTGTAGATAACATTCATGTCTTTGACAGTAAACTAAGGGAAACCTAGACAGCGAGGCAAGCTGCCACTGGCCCTGCTTTCACAGCTCTGAGATCAGTTATGATCTGCGCTTCCTTCCAAGCTTCAGCTGTGATTTATCATTGTACCAGATAGGTTTTCTCCTGTTAACCATCCTTGGTCAACATGTTGACCATGATATAGAGAAGATAAGAGTTTGAAAAAGTTGTACTTCCTTGTCAGTACATTAACAATCAAAACTCAGAGAACTGCCATTTACTGGATATATTTCTTTTAAATCCCAGATATGGTTGTGTTAGAAAATCCCAGTAGATCAGTTGTTCCCAAAACACTCAGACCAGCCCTTCTGAAACAAACAACCACATTCAGAGTCAGCTCGGTCGGAACGCCAGCAGATTATCTTGACCATGTCACCGTGCCTAAATACAATAGTTGCTGCCAAGAAAATGTTTGCACTAGCAGGTGAGTCTATCACAGTGGCTGCAAAATGTACTGCAATTTGCTAAAAGGACATTTTTAGAGCTGGTTCCTTCATGTGACACACTGCCCTTGCCGCAATGCTCCTTTTTTATACTTAAATTGTTATGCCCTGCCCACTGTTCGGCTGTTCTCTTAGCTGCTGACTGCTTAGCAGTGGGTGTGAACACCTGGCACTCATTTACCATGAAAGTAAGCAAACTTGCTAAAAGTTGTTTTTGGTTTTATAATTTTTACTTTCATAAACATAAATACTTTCCCTTTGCTCGCTTCCAATAGGAAGAGTTGCAGTGGACAGCTCACGCCTTTCCCACTCTATGAAAAAGGTTAATCTGCTAATGTCAGTTGGCTGCATCCACAGGTAGGTTTTTGTTTGCTGCTTGTGCTAATATGTCCACCAGAGGCTGAAGTCTTCTCTCTATTTACTGCTACTGCCTTATATTGTAACATCTAACTACTGCATGCAATAGAATCCATCAATTTTTTAATACGTTTGCATGAGGTTGTTTTCTCTTGCTGAGCTGTTTGTATGACGATACAAGTTAGCTAATTTGCATAAAGTAGAACGGCATTCGGGAGTATTTTTGTACCAGTGTTGGGCTGAGTAGTTTAGCATTTCCCTATAGACAGGGTGCTGTTGTTTTGGAGGTTTGCTATAGGCTTGCTATCAGTGTCAGAAAATATTGGCATTGAAAAGTGAATATTAAATGCAAACATTCACATATTTCACTTAATTTCAGGAGTAGGACAAGAAAAAATATTTCAGTGGAACCAGTGTTCATTCAGCCTTTGCCACTGTCCACCGTTAGGTTATCAGCTGTTTTGTGTTGATTATTCATGTCATATCTATGAAGACATTTTTATTGTCATTTTAATTAAATTAATAAGAACACCTGTGGCAGTGTTTAGATGTGTCTGAATCTTTTCAGAGCTGTGGACTGGTCCTTGTGCAGCGAGTCATCACAGACTATTTGGCCTCAGCAGGATTTACAGAGATGCATTAAAGCTGGCGCCGGGATTGTATTTTTGTGGAGGAGTCTTTTGTTTGCGTGAACATGTTTTGTGCCAGGTTCCTGCTTACAGGACTGATAAAGTCAGAGTCCCTGATATTTCAGCTATGCGTGTTATGTGATGTGCAGATATGCATATTAAATCTGTGGATTTACACGTCTGAGCATGAGGTGGCACATTCAAGTTGGTTTCAATGCGTAACAAGAAACACTTCTTTAAAGTCATTAATGTAAAATGTTTCATGGTTTCTGGGTCTTGAACCCAAGGCTTTGTGTTTCTCTGTGGATTTAGTGAATCCTTTTGGTTTTGAGGATCACTTGTTTTAATTTGGCTTCAGGCTTCTATATTTCTTTGCCATTTATTATATCCTCTGTTTGTATTCTAGTTCATCTTTTTGGTTATGCAATATTTAGTTATCGTCTTTTGTGATCCCTTTCTGTGTTCCCAGTCATGCCCCCCTTTCTGTCTGGTCTCTCTGTCTCCTGTTTGCATGGTTGTCTGGTTTCCTCTTTCATTCTGTTACTTCTATCTGGTCACTGTGCTTGTTTATCACCTGTATCAAGTTCATAAGTCTTAGTCTGGGTCTCAGTGTATGTGTTAGTTCCTGTTTTATTTTGATAGTCCTGTGTTTCATGTGCTTCGTTCTGAGTTTTAGCTTCTCTGTCTAGTTGATTGACTTGATTTGTTACAGCTGTGTTCCCTGGTGTGTCCCCCCCCCATTACCTGGTGTGTCCCCCCCCCAATATTACCTGGTGTGTATTTATTTTAGGAGTCTCCGCTGTTCTTTCCATGGTAGTGTGTTTCATTGCCCTGTTTTTCTCTAAGTTGATTCCTTGTTCCTCAGATGCTTTTGGTTTTCTTTTCCTTTGGAATATCAGCACAAAATCTGTGATCTTGTCCTGCTTGTTGAATCTTGCATTAGGATCCACACTACTGAACCGTGACAAAATAGGATTTACTAAGGGTACATTTGTCATATTTTCCTTTACTTTGAATTTAAACGATAACAGCTGATTGTGCATTGTTGAATATGTAAGTTAAACAATTTGAAATGTTGTTTGTTGGAAAATCTGAACATTTTATTGTGTATCAGCCAGCCACGACACTAAAACCAGTGAGAGGTGAAATAAGTAGCATTGATTGTTTTGTGATAGCGACGTGTCTTTAGAGGTGGAATAATGAATAAAGCTTTGTTTGGGTTTTTTGAGTCTAAGATGGCTGCGAGAGGCTGTGGGTTTGCCGTTCAGGTGGGGAACCTTGTTTCCTGGCATTTATGCTGATACATGGACCCTGAACACAGCTTCAGTATTCTTTGATTTCAGTGGTCTAATCTGTCCTGTTATGCTGCCGAAACAGCAGTTATGGGGAAGCGCAGGTGAAATAAGCTTATAGGTCTTAAGGTAGCAGGTAATGTTGCTCTTCACAAGTCTTGGCAAGTCTATGCCATGCCAGCGAGTTATTTTTGAAGCAGAAAGCTGACCTGCCAAATATTAGGCAGGTGCTTTTAACAAGCAGACTGATTTGTAGGAATCATGAAAAGCAAATTGTGCCTGTACCTTACTTGTCTCCAGATGATGTGTGTGACAAAATATGACTATAGTAATGTACTGTGTCAGTTTCTAGTGCTCAGAGTAGAAAAGCAGTATAGAAACATTGTACCTACAGGAACTGCTCCACCATGGAAGCCCATGACACAAAGCTCAGAGTACAGAGGTTTTGTTTTGAGGTTAATGCTAGACGTTTGGAGGTCTGCAGTTACTGAGACAGCAGAGTGTTGGTCACTTTTGCCGGAGCACTCAGAAAACCTTAATCTGCCAATTTATGGGGTCTCGAATTCAATGAGTGACAGTAATTCACACCTGCAGTTATAAATATATTCAGGCATAGTTTGGGATTATTAATTTTGTTGGTATGCACTCAGGTGGTCTCCATTCTGTGGTCATGGTATTTTTCTTCTATGAGTTTGTTACTTAATGCCTACGAAGCCGAAGTTACCTGCTGTGAACTACAGCTACATAAAGAGTGATGTGTTTGACTGCTGACACCAGTAACTATTCCTCTGCAACCAAAATTAAACTCAGTTTTATATCAGAAAATACTTAAAACAACACTGCACACCTGCATAGTAGCTTTTGGAAACTGCTTTACACACACACACAAAACAACTTGGTGAGCAAACTTTCAGTCAGCACTAATGGTTCCGTCCTTAAAAAAAGTATTTGTTTTTTGTTGGACGTCTTACGTAACGCAGCTTGCTCTTAATCCCTTGCAGGAGTTACCACAATATTTTCATTGTTCCATTCTGTAGAAGCACAACAGATGAGTGATATGTTTTACCAGCAGAACAGATCATAAAATCACTCTGTAAAAGGAATGAGTTCACAAGCAAGAAAAAGTGCAATGAAAAAGTACTCTTCAGTTGTAATTGTCATAATTGTACACAGTATTACCCATCTGGTACATTTCCTCATAATGTCGGTCATATATCATAGCCTTAAAACTCCCTCTGATCTGCCCTCTGCTGTAAAAACAGAAGCATACGCACACACCGAGACACACACACACACACAGTTTAAAATGAAAAGATGATAAAATTTAATTCCCTTGGTAGCTGATCTGACAATAAATCATGTCCTTTTAATGAGGAGAGGGATAAATGACAGTGTCAGCAATTAATTAGAAATGCATCTTCAGCCTGTCATGTCTGTGTGTGTGTGTGTGTGTGTGTGTGTGTGTGTGTGTGTGTGTGTGTGTGTGGGAGAGAGAGAGAGACTGTATGAGTGTGCCTCACAGTATGCACGAATGTACCTTTGTCACTTCAACACCTGTCATGATTAAACCTGGCAGAAGTTGATACGACCATAAAATGATCTAAATATAAACAGGAGGAGCTGTCTGTCTGGATGTAACCGTGTTACAAGTCATATTTATACATCCAAGCCACACTAATGCGTTGTAATTATTCCATGAGTGCTCCTCATAGTGTCAGTGGCATCACATCGGAGCACATGGATGATGCTGGTCTGTACAGTAATCCTAATCCGGCTCCTAATCCTTTCATGCTACCTAGTGCTGATAATCACAGTCAAACGTGACCCTTCATTGAATCCCCTGCACCAACTATGCACAGCCTAAAAATACTAAAAAAAACAAAGTCCTGCATAGCATGGAGTTTATAATCTTTCTACCAGCTGGAACTGCCTGTACCTAACAAACATGAAACACAGATTTAGACATGAGTGGAAACAACCTGCAGTCATATCAGACACACCTTTTTAAAGTAAGCTGAGGCAACTTTTTTTGATCAGTGCTACGAGTAACAATTAAAAGAGAATCATAGCTGCAGGTCATATCTGGGGGTTTTTTTTTTCTTCTTTTTTACAGATGGCATCATATCAACCAGCTCCTGCTCCACTGAGTCCTTCTCTGCTATTTTCCTGATCTCTTATAAAGAACATATGAGTTTGGCCCCAAGCTAAATGGAATAAAAGTTGATTCCTTTTAGCTAATTCGAGGCCTTAGGTAATTAGGTTTGGCCCTTCAGGGTGTTTCAAGGACTAGGCTTAAATCTACAGGTGGTTCTGCTTTTGCCATCAGGGCCCCTAGACTTTGGAACCACATACTAGAGATGGCACGATATCACTTTTTTATGTCCGATACCGATATCATAAATTTGGATATCTGCCGATACAGATATGAATCCGATATAGTGTTTTGTTTTGTTTTTAATCAACAAAACTATTTTTTTAATATCTTGCTGCTTTTTGTATAAGTTCATACTCAAGTTAAAAAACAAACAAACACTAAAGCTATTCTGTTATACTTCTTTGCAAAAAATACACTGCACCCAAAATATTTCATAGTTCAGCAACACTGATCAATCTAACAAACTTAAACCTACTCCATCCTCCCTATTCTGGTATTTTAAAGAGTAAGCAACCTAACTAATAGGGTTCTAAAACTCCCAGCAAAAAAAAAATAAATAAAAAAAAAATAAAAATAGGGAACCCCCCACCCTCCACCTCATGATGCTTAATCAACATAATCAACTTTAATTTGATGCAGTATGGGGAAAAAAAAAAAAAAAAAAAAAAAAAGCACAGAAATCAATTATTTTTTTGAGAATAATTAAATAGATTCAACGTCTTTCCACAGATCGTACCTTGCCAAAGGAAAAAGTAGTATAGCTTACTAGGGTATATTAGACTTAATAGTTACTATATACAGCAATGGACTTCTGTACATTTTACATCAGATTAAAACTTTGGGTGTAAGATTCAGATAATTAAAAGCTAGACATTTTAAATGAGAATAAGAAAGAAAAGTATGTCTTTGTGCCCCCCCTTTTCCCTGTTAATGCCCTATTGGCCCCCCTGGCTAAACTTTTCTAGATACGCCCCTGCACAGTTACCAGCCGTCAGCTACGTAGAAAAGGATCCTGGTGTAGAAAGTAATATTAAATAAATTCTAACAACAGCTTATCAAGCTTAAACATGCTGCTGTTGTTCAGCTGCTGGTTTCCTCTTTCTGGTGCAAAGTGGGCCAAAAACAAAGAAGCGAGGCGGACTCGCGACAGAAAAGCCGATCAGCTGATCGTTGATCAGTTTCACGATTGAAGTAGCAACAGGAGAGGGAGAGAGAGAGAAGAGGCAGTTGCTCCATATATCGGTTGTTAAGCTTAACGTGGGAACGCTTTACAAACATTCAGAGATGAACTTACACACTTGCTTTACTTCTCTCTGGGATAACTTCCTCGGAGATGAAATGCTGGTTTGGTAGCGAGGCTACAAATACACACAGCCGCTCTATCACGTGATGCATACTGCTCCTACGCCGTGTCGCAAGTTTTGTGAGGTGCTTTTTTGATATTTAATGGATCGGATTACATTTTTTATTTCTCTCCGATATCCGATCCAGGAATTTACGTCAGTATCGGACCGATAGTAATATCGGATCGGTCCGTCTCTACCACGCATGCCAAAGGAAATGAAGCTGCATAATCATTGACTTCCTTTAAATCACTTCTTAAAATGCATTTTTATAAGCTTTAGTTAATGTGATCTGTTTTTCTTTTTGACTTCTGCTGTGTCCACTTACAAATGACAGTCATATGATATAGTAACAACATAAAAAAACAACCTATACAGTTGTTAACCTATAGCCAATTATAATAATGGGTCATTCCATATTAGTTAGTACAACCTACTAAAGGTATGTCATTGAAGTGTTTTAGGCCAAACTGTGACTTTAGGACTATGGAATTTCAAAAGTGTAATTGAAATTCTGCACAAAATTGTGGGAGCTTGAATTTGCTTGACAATTTGACAGTACAGCCTACACTAGAATTTTTTGAAAAGCTGTTGAAATGTGTAGCACAGATCGCCATATATGACGTGTACCCTGTACCATAAAATGGTACTTTGAGACCATCTGATTTGAGTATTACAAAGACATTAACCTAGGAAATTGGTGGGGGGGAAAAAAAGAGTATGCTGCAAAAACATTGTAATTTAAAAAAAAAAAAAATACATCTAACAACTTCAGTTTCACTTTCATTTAAAGATTTGGTGTCTGGTAGTATCAAAACTTATGAAAGTGCTCTGTGTCAGTTTCCCAATATGAATATTTGAGTTATTTATATTTTTGTTTACAGGCAATAACAAAAGCCTCCATCTCAGTCGCTGGCCAGTGGCCACCCAGCTGGCCTCCTCATTGGCTTCACCTCAGCCATTGGCCTCCTGACTGACCAGTTTTTCTGTTTGTTTGGACTTGGACTCATTGTTCTGTTTTTTGATTCTGTTCTACATTCAATCTGTGGTCTGTCCCCACATTATCCTGTGTGTGTATATTTTGTCTCATGTTTCCCTTGCCCTTTGTCGCATTATCCCTCTAGGCTGCGTCGCTCTTGCCCTGTTCTCTGTGAGTTCCAGGTTCCCTTGTGTGAACCTAGTTCATAAGTTCCTACTTCCTGCCTTGTCCAGATTATTTTGTAATATGTATTTTGCATTTGGCTAAATTATTTATGCACTCGTGGTGCCCCCGAGAGGTTAAATGTACTGCAATATACAGTAAGCAAAAAACAATGGAAGCAAAAACACAACAGAAATAGGAAAAACCCCACAAAAGTTAAAGAACCTTCCGCTTCTTTTAAGCGTGTCTCAGTGCAATCCTTTGCATTTTTTTGATTTTTGTCACTTCCACAGCTGGTCCATCACGTTATTGTGTCCGTCGAAGCACTTTTTTCTACTTATTTTATACTTTTCTAATTTCGTTGTTTTATTCAGCATCTTTTGTGTATTTTGATTTGCTACTGCGTTCTTAAGTTGCAGTCTGTTTGACCTCTCAGGGCCGCCATAAAGTAACAGTCTTTTGCTGCAGAAATAATAAAACACCACGAGATAAAATGCATTTACTATAATTTTATTTCACTATCTTATTGTACATCAAAGCATCAAGATCAACGAAATCAGAGATGGTCAAGCTGTAAGCATTTGTTCAATTGACACTGAATGACCTTGATGACAATACAGTGAAAAATCTGAAAGGCTCCTGAGTGCACTGAATTGGTGCTCTATTAATTTAGAGTAAAACTGTGTTATTTATTTTTTCAGAAAACCGATACAAAGGATCAGTTGAGCTAGTCTAAAAAGCAAGGCAGAGAATTATTGTCTATGACTTCCTCTTCATGTAACGTCCGTTCGTGTGTCGGTGTAGGCAGTGAGTGCTCTCTAAGTGAACCAGTTACTTATTTTACACACACATTTTCTCCTTTTTACCTTGACCTTAAATAAACGAATATTTTCCCACACCTGCAGCAGGGAGCCAGTAATTGAAACCTGTTTTTGTTTGTTTTTGTTTTCACCCTTACCGCAGTGGAAGCGGTTCTCATTCCTAAAGCAAAGAGGGATTCAAGGAACCAGACTGCCAATGCAGCATAATTCTTTGTCCTGCTTTTCACACAGTGTGAGCTATTCTCATACACCACATTATAAAGTTGCTGCTGGCATATTCAGAGTTTCATATAAGGCGGATGTTACCTGTGCATTGTCGTATTTTTGGTGGGAGGTGCCATTTTCTGCTTTCTCTTTTCAGCTTTGTTCACAAGCAGCTCGACTGTGTTGTGGTTTTGTGATGTTATAAAGGTCAGCTCTGCACACTTCTCAATAACACATCATTGTAGGCGATGTTCTTATAACATAGGAAAGACTGGAATACAAAATCATGTGTATATATCACCAGCTGATGCGTGTGAATAAAATGCTTAAAGGTTTAACTGTATTGGTTCCTTTACATTAAAATAAAATCCTGTTTTTGTTGATTTTTACAGGGAAGGCTTTCTTTGCCTTTAGACAAAAGTATTTCAAAACATTGTGTCTCTATAAACACTTAGTTTATTTAATAATACTTGTTCTTACTGGCATTGTTTTGTGAAGTTGATAAATACAACTTCTTTCACCGAGACTTCTATTTACTGATGGTAGTCATATGAAAACTCTGATTAGAGCAATCAGAACATCTTATTGAGGTTTCAAGTGGTGTTTTTTGTTTGCATGTGGGTAGGGCTGGGCGATATGGCCTAAAATGCATACTGCAGTATAATTTGAAGCATGTGCAGTAATGATGTATATTGCGATAAAACACTTTCCTTCTGTATACCGTATTTTACGGTGGCTGGGAAGTGCAAATCACATTTACAACATCAACAACAAAATAACATTTCCGAAAACACTTTTACATTAAAAAAATAAAAAAATTGACAACAAAATAACATTTCCGAAAACACTTTAACAAGTCCGCAACAAATGAACGAGTCCGCAACAAATTAACAAGTGGCTCTTGACGGAAAGGGATTGTCTGAAATACCGGAAGTGACTCAACGATTAGGCTTACTTCATATTTGTAGTACAGAAAAGTGATTTGTAGATAAGATAAGATAACCTTTATTAGTCCCACACATGGGAAATTTGTTTTGTCACAGCAGGAAAAGAAACTCAGAATGAGCAGAGCTGCTGTAACAGGCTGCTGCACACGGGGGGCGCCGGAAGTTCACTAGTAGTCAGCTAAATGAGGGCTTTTCAGAGAAGTAGTGTTCAGTTAATGTTTGAAGAGATTTTACAAAAGAGTATGGGTGAGATAATGATGTTCACATTTTTAAATGTCACAGGGATTTTCTTAAGAAAATATCCAGGCCTTAAAACCGTCATGGTCCACACTCCAGCCCAGCGGGTGGCGGTAAAGCGCTTTTGAATTAGCGGCAGAAGAAGAAGCAGCAGCTAAACACGGGATGTCAACAAACGCCTAGAAACTAACTCCTCACAGCACTTTGTTACATTTATTACCCTGACAGTGCTTGCTGCACTACATAGATAAATGGAAAATGTTTTGCCCGTTTTGTGGCGTTAGCTTCAGCCTCTTCACTCCTTTTTGTGCATCCCGCGTTTAGCTGCTGCTGCTTCTTCTTCTTTCCACTCGATAAAAGTTGATAGGAGGGTTCCCGATGGTTAGGGACAAATGCAATCGCATGGCAGGATGCTGTAAACGGACCAAACTTCAGTCAGGAGAACAACTGAGATAATCCAGCCACAATACGAGGTTAGTCATTGATATACTGCAACAACATGGGAATAGAGCAGCTGTGAGAAAATTCAACAGTAATGAATCAATGGTACGGAAGTGGAGGAAGCACAGTTTTTGCCTTTCCTCATATTCCAAAACATGCTTTGTCTCTTCGCTATTACTGTCGGCTGGCATAATTTGGAGATGATATTTTTCTGCTTAACATCCAACTGCTTAAATCCAAACCAGGTGCATATGACCGACGTCGCACTGGTATGAGCACCTCCTCCTCCTCCCTATGCTTGCAGCCGCTGCAATGCTTTCGACCAAAACAGGTGCAACTTGATGACACCATCAACATGCGCTATCACGGTAGAGCGGTAATGTCAAAATCTCTACCTTTGGCCAAATTCATATCGTTTGTACCGTATACTGTTATATGTATACTGCCCACTCCTACATGTGGGTAGTACCTACCAAAAGTAAAATGGCAGAAGAGAGGACATCCTATGAGCCAACAACAGAGTCATGGGTGGCCAACAGTCCAACAAACCTGTTGCACCTTGGTGCGTATGAGAATGTCCATGCTGACCCTTGTCCAGCATCAGAACTGTACCATGCGGGATTGCAAGAATGTGGTGGGATTAAGTATATTTTCACATTTTAGGAGGACTGCTGGGTGGAGACCTGAAGTACTGAGATTTATTAGAGGTTGTTGAAGTGGCTCCTTTTTAGGTCCTAAATTGTCATCAGAGGCTGTTATGAGGACTTACTCTCAGACATGCCTGGGTTTGATCGTTGTTGTGCACACTGGGGAACAAAAACGGATGGTATTGCTATAATAATGATATTATTACATAACATTCATGCTGGTATGATTGCAGATGATATGATACTTGTTATAAAGTTGGATGCATTCGAATATTGGTAAAGATCTCTGCTATAAAATGGTCTGTCAGTAGTTAAATTTACTAAAAATCGGAATTACATAACCCATTGAGAACTCTTATGGACATGCCTGGCCTAACTATATATAAGAACAACATTTATTTAATTTTTAATCTCATTTATATCCATTTTCTATTCACTTTTTGGCCTTTTTATTTTTTATTTTTTTTAGAAACTAAAAAAAAAGTAGAAATGCAGCATTTAAACTGACAACCTGTTCCTTTATGAAAGGTCATGAGAGAGAGGAGTTAAAGACAAACATTGGTTTTCTCTTTGATTTTTACACCACTCCAGCTCTGGGAGAAAACATGAAAGGCCTCTCTATCTCTGCTAGATCAGTGGATCTGCCCAGGGCCTCGCAACAACTGCCACATTACCCTCCACCACCACCACCACTGATGCCTCCTGTTTTGCGGCATGTCCTATTTACTTATTTATTTGTCCCTTCTCCACCCACAACTTACTTCTTATCTCAGCCATTAAAATTAATCCTCATCTAAAAATATCTGCTCAGAGACGATGTAATCGAGGAGGAGATGGTCTTCATAAGTCTCTCTCATTCTGCCTCTCTTTTGCTGACGAGAGCTCTCACATCAACTTATGTGGTGGAAAAGCAGCACTACCTGTGTTTGTGAAGCAGAGATCTTAATCACACACTGCCATAGTTCATTGCCTTCTGAAGTCTGATTGGGGCTGCATGTCTGCATTCATGTTTGCAGTTATGGAAAAGGATTGCCAGGGTTTGTTGACACTGAGTTTTGAAGCCGTATGAATATACTAATTCAGCTCTATAGTCCTCCTTAAATAGCAGTGTTGCCTTGACTTCCGTTCAGTTTGGAAAATAGCTAAAAAGCAGTCAAGGAAAGCGTATTATTAGACTATGAGAGCTTAAAAATGATGTTTGTGAAGGAACAGGGTGCAGGTGATGTTTTTGAAAAGTCATATTTGAAGTAAATAAGGAGGGAGTGAATGGCATCAGAATAGATTATAAAAGGAAGCTTTTACTCCTAATTAGTAAGTTGTTTCATAGTGAGCTGCTCTCGCCTCTGTGTGTTAGTTTTATATTAGCACAAAGAGGCAGTGCAATCACGGCGACCTGTGAAGCTGTTCAGGTTGGATAATAACTGTCCCCCCTGTGTGTGTCTGTGTGTGTGACCTTGCGATTATGCCCCAGTGTGATACTTTGGCCCAGCTGATTACCTGTCAGCAGGTTTTGTGCATCTGACACACACACACACACACACACACACACACACACACACACACACACACACACACACACAAAATACCCAGCAACAGACAATACCCACAGGGCAGGTCACCACATTGTTGGAGAAAGCATATTACTGTTTAAAAGCTGCACACACACAGACACACTCACATAAATGGACCCATGCAGGGTCTGGAACATAGATTGTCTATTAAGCAGTGTATTAGAAGAACCCAGGGGTCTGTCATTGAGACAGGTTGTGTGCCATTAGAGCGGGATTTTATGTTGTCAGGTGGCCAGTGATACTGAGCGAGGGCACGCGCACATGTAAACTCACACAGACACAAAACATTCATCATTCAATGAACTCTCCGAGAGAGTAGAATTGTGCCAGCAGGAGACATATTTGTAGAAACGACTGCTTCTGAGTGTCCTTTTCCTGCTCCATACCTTGGAAAAAAAAAAAAAATGTTGTTTTGGTCTTTTACAGACACGCAGTGATCAAACGGTTGAATGATTTGTGTCTTTGGACGGCATCTTTCTGGGACAGAAACTTGGTTTAAGAGAGCTCAGTGACCCACACAAACATTCGTCTCTCATGATTGATTTCTATTTCTGTCCTCTTTATCTGCAACTTCATTTCTCAGCATGTGTCCATGTGTGGCTTACTTATCCAATCAGCCGCAGATTTGTGAAGTGATGAGCCTAATATTATTTTTTGTCTGGAAGTTTTTTTGTTTGTTTGTTTGTTTGTTTGTTTTTATAGAATATGAAAAAGTTCAATAGAAAAGTCAGCTACAAATATTAGAAGCTTATAGTCTATGTAACAATATTACACACCTTTTAATTACCGCCAATAGCGTGAGTGGAATTCTGTGTTAAAATCTTCCTATATGTGAATGCTGTTCTTAAAATTTTCTGCTTAATAACTAAATAACCAACCCTGGACCTTATGCTTTTTGTAGCAATCCCTGAAATTGAATTAAAGCTGGGTGAAAATATGATTATGTTTCTTTTTAATTCTGATTGGTATTTTTAAGATATAGACATTTAAATGTAATGTACATCTTCAAATGGACATGGAAAAATTGCCCAATCCCATGTTTGTCAGTACATAAACCATGTTTATAAAAGATAGATGTATCTGCCATGACATCACCCACTGGTTTATGAACTGAAGACTCGATTTTGCTTTTCTTTATCACCTGTTTTAGAGTTAAAATAGAAAGGCAACTTCCTGTGACTAGGGATGGGTATCGTTTAGGTTTTATCCGATACCAGTACCAAACCGGTACTTTTGAAATGGTGCCGGTGCTTAAACTATGATCGAACCGGTGCTTAAAGAATGGAGAACACAAAATTGGTCCAAAAACCTCTTATGTTCAGCTGGTTATTTGTAAAAAAATAACAATGTTAGCCTTTTCTGCAGCTATAGGGCATATATGGTCTCACTCTTGGCTGGAAGCAGTGCTTAATCAATGGAAAAAACACAAACTTTGTCCAAAAACCTCTCATGTTTAGCTGTTTTCCACTTTTTCTTTGGTCATTTTAGCCTTTTTGGCCAGGGTGAAGGGAGCATCTGCCATCTAACAAGAAGACAGCCGCATGTAACTACGACGGTGTTTGCTAGTTCACCTTACATGCATTAATTTAATAACGTGGTTAGCCTACTCAACGTAAATTACACACGGACAACATTAAGCTACTGACCCAGAGAAGAACGGCTGCTGCTGCCATCATCATCTGTCATCATTCTGCTACACTGGCAGGGCTAGGGGCCAGGACTCTACTCTTCGGGTTCTTGGGGGATGTTGCTAACTCCGGGTCCAATAACAGGCAACCGACCCGCAGTAGATGTGCACGGTGTGAGGTCTCGCAGCAAGCTATCAAATACGGTGCATTTCTCGGCTTTTAACAAAATGCTATACGTCTCCAGGTGTTTCATCAGATTTGAGGAGTTACCTCCTTTGCACAGTATCACCTTAAAGCACTGCAGGCTGCTGAGTTTGCATCTTTTCCTGTGAAGTACAGCCAGACTTTGACTGCTTCGCCTTGGGCATTTTTAATCTGTAGCTCTGCTCTAAAAGAACGTACGTACCTGGGCCCGCCTACTACGCTTGCAAAGGTAAAAGTATTGGCTAGAATCCAAAGTGTATGACATCTCAGGAAAAAAAAGCACCGAAATGTGCGCTGCTTTTCAGTCTGGTTACTACTGTTTATGTCAGAACCGGTGCCATTACCGGTACCCATCCCTACCTGTGACTAGGAAAAATTGGTGGCTGTTCAGTAATTGCATTGATATTTTTTTTTTTCGCTGTTGCCGTCAATCACAAATAGATGGGGTAACCAACTGGTCACCGGGTCGGCAACCTGTCTCCAGACAATTATGGTCTGACTCAGACTGACTTTTGCAAGCAATTGCCATTAGGGCTGGGCCATATTATATCGTTCACGGTAATACCGGTACAATGTTAGGCAACGATAAGAAAATGAAATATCGCGATAGAATATGGGTAAAACGCGCATGCGCAGTGCCTTTGTTTTCATACGCACATGGCCGAAAAAGCACGGTGGCAACGGAGAATGAGAAGGGGGAAAGCGGATTGTTGAGTGAAACGGATGAACCAGAATTGGTTTGTAAAAATAGTGCAACTTCAGTGATGTGGAAGTGGTTTGGTGTTTGTCTGTCAGATACACAACAAAGCACTTTTTTTTTTTTTTTTTGTAGAACATGCAAGCGGCCGTTGTTATTGCTGTATTTGTCAGACCAAGGTGCTCGTAAATCTGGGAGTAATCTGGGTCCTAAACTCTGCCTGCTTCAGATCCCAAAGTCAAACAAACACTGCGGCATCACTGAGAGTTAAAAACTGTCTAAATTCTTTCATCTTTAATAAAACGATCAGCGTTGCTGCTTTACCAGGTGTAACAATTAACTTTAACATCCAGGCATCCATGAAAACAGAATTTATTACATTTAACGGAGTTAGAGGTTAGCAGGAAGTTAGCAAGAGTTAGCTCGCTAGTTTCACTAGTTACCTAAGCATGATATAGCATGTTCTGACGGAGAGATTTCTGAAAAAATTCAAACGTACAGCTCTGCTATCGCTTCCAACATAAGTGAAGACAGAAAACTAAACAGCAGTGGCGTTTGTAGGGTTACTGAAATTGGGCTAGCTGGTATATAATGATGTGCTACGTGATCGCTAGGACACAGCTATGCTAGCATAACATAAACAGTGAAGCTGCAGGATGAATGCTAACACTTTTCCACTCGATAAAAGTTAACGTGAAGGTTCCTGATGGTTAGAGACAAATGCAATCGCATGGCAGGATGCTGTAAATGGACCAAACTTAAGTCAGGAGAACAACTGAGATAATCCATCCACGATACGAGGTTAATCATTAATATACTGCAACAACACGGGAATAGAGCAGCTGTGATAGAATACAGCATTAATGAATCAATGGTACGGAAGTGGAGGAAGCAAGAAGAATGAGTTGAATCAAGTTTGATTTATCTGACTGCTTTGTTTCGCTTAATGTGCCTTATAATCCCGTGCACCTTATGGTCCGAAAAATATGTATTTGACTTTTTTATTTGGCACACTGCAGTTTAATGTTGCAAAGCACTTCTTTTTAACTTCAGTGGATATTATACATGGTTATGCTCAGGATATGTCAGCCCATTTCTACTGGAAATGCCTTTTGGTTAAACTTTCAGCAAGGAATTTGCATTTGCACTGTTAAATTTTTATATAGCTTTAATGCACATAAACATAAACAGCTGCTTGTTTAAGTGAAAATAAATGGATGGGGGGTTTTTTTGCGCTAGTAAAATTGTGGAGTTGTATTTTGTATTTTGTCTCGCATCAATTATATCGTCAGTTATATCGTTATCGCAAATTTTCAAATATATATCGTGATAAATATTTTTGGCCATATCGCCCTGCTCTAATTGCCATCTAATTTATAAATGCAAATGGATTGCTAACACGTTGCAGTCATTTTTGGTTGATCTGCAACTCCTGTGCAGCATGTCTCTTTGCAGCTGGATCTATTCTGGTTATATTGGGAATATAATTTTATATAAAGTTATGTTCTATAAAAGCAAGTTGCAGAGCACTTATGTCATTTTGCAGTTAAATTGCCATCCTGCAGTAACCATGTCACTACTTATGGAGGAATTTTTTGAACAACAGTGAGGTTCTGGCTCGTCTCTGCATATGTTAATAGTTTCTGTTTAATATGATTTTGTGTGTGTGTGTGTGTGTGTGTGTGTGTGTGTGTGTGTGTGTGTGTGTGTGGCGATGGAAACAGATCTGCAACAGAACAGATGACTGATTTCTTACAATTAATTTACAAATTGAACCAATTCAGTTGCAAACTGATTGCCAATTGATAGCAGACTGATTCCATCTTATTGTCTTATGGTGATGGGGTCAGGTGACTGCTATAAAATCAACATCGAGAAGAGTCTCCTCCTGCTGGCCACTAGAAAGAATGCAGGTTTAGGGCACTTGTGTCCACTCTTTCTTTTTTTTCCATCTACTTTTGGCATCCATTGTTTCTCATCTATGAATCCCTGGTGCATAATTAAGTGTATCTTAAATTGCTCATCAGTTTTTTATTATTATTATAAATAATTGTTGTTGCCATCATAAGGTCTTTGTTTGACAGAAGCTCCCTATTGATGTGATTCGTGTGTGTGTGTGTTTTAAGTAGTAGGAAGTTGCTGATCCTGTGTTTTTTGGTGTGTTATTCCATTTCATGATGTGAAATAAATCTGCATAAACACAATAAGCATGATGCAAAGCACTTGGTAAAAAAGAAGATAACTGGCGACAGCTTGGCATTATGTAACTTTATTTTATCTCACATCATTAAGTTAGTGTGTTAGAAAGGTTAGAAGGCATGAAACACACTCTTGCTTAATTGTTTATGTCTCAAGCATGTTTATGTTGTAAAGCAGAGTAGGGTGAAAAGTCTGCACATATCAACATTGTAAATTTTGATATGTGCAGCTTTAAGAAAATAGGCTGGATCACTTCCAGCCTCAGAGATGATTTTCAGAGTAAGACCCTGACCTTTGACCTCCTGGTTAAAGTGCTCATACAAGAAAGAAAAATGATAAAGCTATCACAGATTGATTCGTGCTTATTATTTAAGCCGTTTAAGAAAAAAAAACCTTAATGTTTATATTTAAAGTCCACTGAAAGATTTTTTTGAATGCTGTGTATGTCAGTTGGATAAACCAACACATTTTATGACAACACTAAAAATCCAGTCATCTGTCTCATGTGATCTTTATTTATTTTTGTTCACAGTGTATATTAGAGAGCATCAGAAAGAAGTTTCACATCAGTGAGATAACAGCAGGAGGTCCTGCTAAACTTGGTGCCCCTGGAGTTGCCTGGAGGACCTTTAGAAGTCAGGTCCCTCTTTCTTCAGGTTCTTGTAGTCTGTGTTGATGGCCACAAACTGCGGAAGGAAGGAGGAATACATTTAAATCTGTTTTGCTTAAATTAAATTCATCAGTGTCGTCTTTAGGATAGCATTTTACAAAAAAAGTGGGGAATATAAAAACCAAAAAAGCCTAGAACTTTTTGCCCTCTAGTATTAAAAAAACACTACCATGTACTGTGGCCTCTGTCTAATTTTTTTTTTAATATATATATTTTCATCCCACTGATGCTTTTAGGACAACAGTTTGCTGTAGGGGTTGGCAGATTATTGCCCTGGACAAATCATTTTGCTTTAAGTTTTTAAGCTGAGTTCCACATAAAATAAATCAACTTAAAGGGATGGTTCTTTGAGAGGTGGGTATATCACAGCCAATCTGTGCTCTTGAGAAACATGTCTCTCCATTCCACTGTCCAATCAGTGTGCTGTGTAACCAATGAACACTGCAGGTTACTTCACAGATAAGCTCTGTGAAGCAGTTCTGGTGAGTGATCAGAACGGTGTTTCAAGGGAAAGGTAGCAGATATGTTTGTTTTGTTTTGATTTTTTTTAAATTAAGTGTGTGAAAGTCCCTTGACTTTCGTTCATGGGCTACATGCACCCCAACCGCTGTATAAGAGCATATACAAGTATGAAGAAGTGAAAGTGTGTTCTGAAAGTGTTCACATTTTATCAACATCCACTTAGAAAACAGATATAAGACACATTTTTCCACTTTCAGTCGCTGCATATTCCTGTAAACAAAAAAACGCTGTCATTGTTGTTTGGATTTTTCTTCTACTTTCGACTGCTTCCTTTAGGGTTTGCTACAGTGAAGCATCTGCATCTGTCATGCCAACCCTCTGCTCTTCATTACATCCATGAATCTTCAATCTTCTCTGTGGTCTTTCTTTTTCTCCTGACTCGAAGCTCCGTCTTCAATATCCTTTGTCTAATATACCCACCATCACCTCTCTGCATGTTCAAACCATCTCAGCCTTGCCTCTCTCATTTTTGTCTCCAAACCACTCATCCTGAGCTGTCCCTCTGATGTGCCCACGTCTAATCTTGTCAAACCTCCCATCTCCAGTTTGGTCTCCTGTCTCTTTGTTAGTTCCTCCATCTCCATTGCCAAACCTTCTCTTTCACTTCTTCTGTCCTTCTGTACCAAATCCCACCCTTATGCTCTTCTCCACCCACTCCACCCCGTCTGCACTCTCTTCTTCACCTCTTTTGTCCTCTGTCCCTTGCTTTGGATGGTTAACCACAGGTATTTAAACTCATCCACCTTCACTACCTCTGCTCCTTGCATTTTCAGTGTTACACCTGTTTCCTTCTCATTTTCACACGAATTCTATCTTGCATCTTCTGACTTTAATTCCTCTTGTTTCCAGAGCATACCTCCACGTCTCCAGACTCTCTTCCAGCTGCTCCCTACCCTCACTACAGATCACAAGGTCATCTGTAAACATCATAGTTCATGGGAACTCCGACCTAATCTCATCTGTCAACCTGTCCATCATCACTGCAAACAAAAATGAGCTAAGAGCTAGTACCTGATGTAATCCCACCCCCTAATTCCTGATGTGAAGCCATCTGTCACTCCTACCACATATCCCAGCACTGTCTTTCTTTCCTCATACACATCCTGCACAGCCTTTTTGTCTCTGCACGATCTGGCAAACGTGGCTAATGTAGTATAAGAAGACTATAAAATGGACTGTGCAGCGAGACCTTTTCCTCAGATAAAATAAACAGTTCTGGCATTAATCCATTCTTACACCCTAGTACAAAAATAAAAAGTTTGCAGTTTTCACTGTAAATACCATTAAAATTTTGTGTTGTTCTGAAATTTGACACCATGCACTGCAAATTGATTTAAATTTCAAATTTCAGTTATCAGTCTCTGGATTATTAACTGCTACTGGCATTGGCCCTGATAAAACTAATCGGTCGACCCTTAGTTTGCATATGTCATGGATAATAAATGCTGTGCGAGTGCATGTGTGTGTCCTGCACGCCTCGCAGACCTCCAGCCGTGAAATCACTGGCAGTGATTATTTTCTCCACATGTATTTTTCTTGATTGGTCTGCCACTAAAACCCTCACCTCCCCCCTAGTCCCTTCCCTCCTTCTCACTTCACCCTCCTCATTATGATCATTGTTTGGACTTCAGTAGAATTTCGATGCGAGACCTTTGCCTTCCTATCGAGAATTAAACATGCCATGTCCTGACCTTTTGTCTGCAGGGACTTTCATTCCACTAGCATGCAACGCAGCCTTCAAGCCCCAAGAAAACACTCTTTCTCTGAAAAATATCATCCAAATGTTCTTTAGTGGGTCCTGTCAAGTGGCTGTTTTTCTGCTTTATTTTGGGTCAGTTTTGTTTATATTTTCATTAGTTTGTCTGGAGCTCTGGCCTTGTTCAAGAGGTAAGGCAAATTAATAACAAACCACTAAAAGCTCCCGGTTCCATCTGCTTTAATTTGTTTTTGAGAGACACTTTGTTTTTCTTTGTTTGAGCAGACGTGAAGAAAGCCAGGAAGCAGCGTCATGTATTTGACATTTTGCCAGAACTGGTTTGTCAGAATCAATTTTGGTCATTTTTAAGCTGATGATAAATGTGAGATTTTCAGTGAATGAGTGAAACAATGCCATTCTTGTCTAGATTACTTTTCTGGCATGATTGGTGTAAATGTGGTCTTGGTGTGTGATGGGATTATAGTCACCTTGTATTGGTAGGTTGGGTCGAGCTTGCTCCAGGGCTCCGGGTTGTTGTTTTTATCCCAGAGGCTGCACATGTGCAGAGATTCATGGCATGCAGGATAAAGAGGAGGAGGACAAAGGAGAACAAAGACAGAACATAAGCATAAGGTAAGGCAGGTGCAGAGAAAAAGACTTAAACAAGGGTAACGGACCACGATGCAACAAATAACAAGGGAAAGAAAGACAGAGCAACAGAAGGACGGAGACAAAAGGAGATAAATATGTGGATGCCGAATGGAGACAGAAGTTGGGGGGAGAAGAGAGAGCGATTATGAGATAAGGTGAACTCATCCCAGTGACTTGGCAGTTCTCCTCTGTTCATTAACCAAAGTCTGGATTTCACAGCACTCCTCTGTGACTGTCCATCCCTCCTCCTCCTCCCCTCCGGCAACACGTCACACCGCCAAAGCACAAACAAAGAGACAGAGAGACCGATGGCAGAGAAAGCATATCTCCCCTCCTCGCTTTCCATTACCACCAACACTAGTGTCTGCAGCTGGTGATGAGGTCAGGCTTTATGGCTGACCCTCAGAACAAGTGGGTTTGTGTAGCTCAAAGTAGGACACGAGCAGTGCACATTTACTGTATGTGAGCGGTCACCGAGTTCAGTGCAGTTAGTGCAGTTCTAAAATGTGACAGTTTAATGCAGCTACCTGATTAAATTGTCTTATTCTTAGTGTTTATGCTTTGTTTTGATACTCGTATTGAATTCACTGCATACTTACAGTTCTGTGGCAGTGTTTTCAGCACCACTGGGCAAAATATCCTTTTGGTTTTTAAAGTTGGAAATAAACACAAGCCATCAAGCAAATAGGCATTAACCATACAAAGTCAGTGCTTAAGAACTTGCTTTTTGGCAAATGCTCTTTTGTATTCAGCTGAGACAGTTTGTAGTCTTGATTAAGGTAATTTCAGACAATTTTGTTCAATCACTTCAAGTTCTAAGATACTTTAAACTTGCATGGGTAGCATGTTTGAACATGTGTGGGTGGATTTTAATGATGCTGAGGTGAGGAGAACTTCTGTTTTGTTTAATAGGCCATGTTGTGAACTCTGCTTTGGATTATTGTCCTATAGAAGCCTTTACTTAGGCTTAAGTGATTTAAGTCCTTTTATCTTGAAAATTTAATTGTCTAAGGCTCATGTTAGAAGGAACTGGGCAGTTAGAGTTGAATTTGGGTCTTTTGTGGCTGTGACTAAGTGAAAGAATAATAACTCTGGTCTTTGAACTTTGTTAATTTAGAGGCTGCATGAGGAGGGGGTCTTTAGGTCTGTTGGCTTACAGGTTTCATAGTTGTTAAAACCAAAGTAATCCCAAGTTTGACCAGCTCTCCAATGCTTGCAAAACTGATGATGACTAGTTGGAAAAGTCAAAACTCCAACAACACTGGTCGTATGTAGAACAACTGTTTTACCTGACCAACAGATGGCTTGTGTCCTTCATCAGGCTTGAAGATGACTCTGATCCTGATATTTTAATCCACTATTCCTTCCAGCTGTGGAGTGTTTCCTCTGTGACAAAAATTATTGGTTTTATTTGTCTGCCCTTCAGACACTGATTTTTGTAATGATCATGTGGGATTTATTAGATTTTGGATTGTGAAAATTAAAAGCATGAAGACATTGTCGATCGTAGTTTGGCTTCAACCAACAGGTAGCTGAGAGGTAGATTTCAGCTACCGAATCGATTGTCATGAAATTTGGAGAAGCATGGGCAAAGATGGTACCTGCTAAATGTTGTTTCTGAACTTTTATCCCTTTATTTCAAATTGTGATATGGAACATTGGCTTTGGTAGAAGATGGACTCTGAGTGTCTGACTAGTAATTTGACAGTAATTTGGACCTAATTTTCAGATCCTTGGTGGTTAAGAACCTCTTTGTTGTTATTGCCACAATTTTTACCAATTCATTAATACTTAGTTGACTGAATTATTATCGACCATTTTAGGGGTCTTACCAAATCCATAATGACTTTAAGAGAGTTTAGCAACAGAAAGTAATAGCGAATTAACATTTAAAGAGAAGCAGGGGTTAAATTTAGTTCTTTTTACTTCAGAAATTAACGCATCTGTACAGGTGACATTGGGGTTCAGAGGTGATAGCATTTTATGTATTCCATCCACTCGCTGACTCCAAATCTTTCCGATTTTATGATTTTAAAATAGAGTATGTCATGTCAGCAGAGACCCAGATCAAAACTGGGACCAGCTATTAAAACCAAACCGTCCAGGCAGTTGTTATAAATGATCAAATTGATATCAAGCTTTAATCAGCCAACATTTCAAAACCTGTAAACTCACACTAGCAACAGCAAAGTGGAAGAATCCTACGGCGTGCAGACAAAAAATATGAAAACTTACGTGACATGCGGCCCTCTTGCCAGACGGATCAGGTAGAGGGCGGCCCCTGTGATGCCCAGAGTCATGAAGAAAAATTGAGGGATTAACTGAGGAAAGGACAGTAGAGGAGAGAAGGGATGCATTAGTCCCAGAGCACAGAGACAGAAGGTGGTAAACAAACACATTCCATCAAGTGGTTGGCTGTGATATGTACCATGAACATAGCCTGTGTGAAATACACACACATATACTGGTAGTTGTTATTCCTGTTTTTCCTCTCCCTGCCCTCCTCCATATGCATGAGAACCAGGCCATGTGTGAGGCAGCTCACTGTCAGCCTGGGTTGAACGGGCAAGGACGCAGTGGAAGAGGGAGCTGCCGCGTCTGTGTGTGCCAGCCTCTCCTATAACGCTATACCTGTCACAGTGAGTGACGGCAACACACACACACTGAGGCAGAGGCACACCTAACGCATACACTCACACAAATGTGCACAAAATGAGCTTACACACCCAGTGGGTGCTCTCAGACGCACAGTCATGAATGTGTTTATGCAGACACATTTATCTGATATCCTGAGAGGTGATGATGCTGGGATTTAAAAATTTAAAAAGTACATTAAGGGGAAGGGGGGAAATGTGATGTGTCATCTTAAACACCCAAAGCTTAGGCGTGACAATCCTTTCACCATGGCGCATCTATTTATCAACACTACATAGGCATAAATTTCCTGTCTATTTTACTGTGTGATACTGTGTATACAAGATGGAGAGGGAGAGTCACACCACTGGCGAACAGCTGTTCGCAGCCCACACAGATCTAGTCAAGCTGTAGAGAGATGACAGTTTGATCAGGTTGAACTGAAGGATGTCTCTGCTCAGCTGTATCTCGACATCTGTCTTCTGTCTGATTGCGTTGCCACTTGCCTTGTTGTTGATTAGGAGAAAGTCTGGTGATAAAGCTTTGATATTTTCTACCTTAAAGCAGACTGTATATGATAGATAGACTTGGGAAGTTATTGCAGAAGTGCCTTTAAAAGGGCTTTAGTTAGCAGGATTTGACAGTTCTGGTTTCAAAATGAAGTGCAGTTGTATAAAAGTCTGAGAAAACGAATCCACTGCTGACTCGATTTGTGATCTCAGTAAAGACTTTCATGGTTTCAGGTGCTAGTTTTACGTTTTAAATCCAAATATCAGTAGAATTGATACCAAAGCCGGCATTAGTATCATATTGATACTTTCTTCTATCCTGCAAGTACAGTATGTATCTCACTGAACTGTAAAAAATAATTTTGAAATGAAAAACTATACCTATGCACTATGAAAAATGTCACAAAAAATATATTTTGTGTTGACTGTCACGCCTATTTTGTTTACAGCCTATAGCACATTTAAAAAACAGAAGACAGCCACATTAAAATTCCAGGTCTCCAAAAAAAAAAAGTTTTAAAATACATGAAAAGCTGAAAGATGTGTTTTGTTGTATCAACTAATTATTGCGGAAAGCAAAAATCACAGTGATTTAGTGGTCATTAAAGTGTGTTCAGCATTTGCAAATTGATGATGATTCATCTCATAAATCATGACACACTGCTCTCCCCTACATAAGCTGCCTTTATAGGTTAAAAGTATTGGTGTCATTAAAAATCAGGAGTGACATCACCGTGGCTACGCTCTCGTTTTCATTCAGAGCATTTTATAGACTTTTGGTTCTCATACCCACGTGTCAAAATGAAGTTTGAATAGTTTTGCAGCCAACAGTCAGTTAATACAAATGGTAATCTGCAGATTATTTTCCTGATTGTGTTATTAATATTTTTGTCTTAATTAATGTTAAATATCACCCAGAATCCAAGGTGCCAATTAACCAAATATAATAAATAAGAAATAAATTATGCACTAACATGAAACTAGTCGTCTGCATGCATTATCAATTAAGATTAAATGATTTCTCACCTTTCTTTATAATCCTTGTCAACACGTTGTCAAATGTGCTTCATCATAATTTTCTCCATATTTCTTGTTTGATCATCAATAGCCTGAAACCTAAAGATGCTGATTTGCATTTGTAAGCTAACGAGCTGAAACCAGTAAGTATTTCCAGTTTTTTGGGGGGGGGTTTGTTTGTTTTTTTTAATCACGACTGAGCGTCGGTAGGATTGTAGTCAGTTTTCATATACTCATCAACTAAAACAGACTTTTTTTCCTTGTGTATCTAGCACATGTTGTCTTACTCGTGTACTGCACAGTGTGCCCACGCTGCATGTTTTTTGTTTGCTTTTTCTCCAAGTAAGATCTCGATGAACTTGGCGTAACCTTGAAAAAAGGTTCACGTTGTGCGCTGCACACACACTGTATCTTACTGCAGATGCCTCACTTAGATCATCACTGAAGCGGCAGCACATATAAACACAAACAAAGCAGGTCAGCTTTGATCGCTGACACTCAAACAAACACCAAGAAAATAATGAAGACTGTCGTGTGCCGGGAGCTGTCCAATCCCCGGTGCTGATCTCTTCATGTCGAGCCACGCAGCAGAGGGTTTCACCTTTCACCATCAGCCTGACCGATATAGGAAATGTTTTATGCTCGCTGGGGTTCGATACTGACGCTGCCCTTATTACTTTTCTGGTGCACTGCCAAGCCAACAACGTCAATCCTCAAATTTGGGTCAGCCCAGCACAGCTTTGAAGCAGAAAAAAAGACAGCTTCTGTGTCTTTCTTCTGCTTTCATTTTATTATGTTGGTAAAGCAAATTAAGATGCCAGAGTAATTATACACTGACAGTACTTGTTTCAAACAAGTTGATCAGGAAAGGAGTTATAATTGTCGTAACAAAAGAATCCAGACTTTAAGGTCCACTTATTAGTTTTCTGAAGCTTTCTGTAATCACTGAGCTGTCATCGTGAAATTGAAAGGGACTCGGTTACTAATGAATACCATTAGTATTTCTTGTGGACAGTATTTTACTGCATTTTTAAGACATAAGTTGTAGTTGCAAATTAGTATTCTAGTGCCACGCTTTAAGCTGCAAAGTAACATATTGCTCTCAGCAGCGTCGAGCCAGTGTTGTACATTTTTCATGCCATTTATACGGTTGACTTCAAATGTATCTTCTTCTATCATTCTTCACTGTCATGTTTTCAGTTTTGTGTCTCTTTTTCGGTGACTTGCAGTTTAGAAGTGCAACTGTTAGCAAACACCAGTCTAAAATTACAGTCAGCTGTTTAGGCCTTGCTTATAAATCTCTGACTATATAAAAGACAAATGAATGACGGAACCTACCCCTGGATGTTTCTTCGCATGTTGAAACATGGTTTTAATCATCTTTATAAGTCTTCCACAAACAAATCCACCCAAAAAAAGAAAAACTGACAGTTAAAGGCTGATGAAGATATCCATATAAGAGACTCTCTATCTCTGCAGATTATTACAAAGAGGTGCTTGCTAGCTTAAGTACAGTATGTTGGCCAGTGTGGCGAAACCTGTTGCCAGTCTATCCCGTCTCTCCACCCCCCCTCCCTCGTGTTGGATAAATGAGAGGGTCAGAGGCGAGAGGGAGGAGGGGAGCAGAGCGGGAGAGACAGTCCTAATCCACATAATGACATCTGTTGAGGACACTGTATGTTTCCACTGAGGCTCACTGAGTACTCTGTGTCCTAAAGTGTTTTGTTGTACAACAACAAATCTGCAGATTCTGAACACTTTTTTTTTTTTTTTTGATGCAACAGATATAGACATTTACCCAGACATTTCCTCCTGAAGGTGCAGCAGTAGTGCTGCTATAATGGATTCATGTTTAGACAGCACACCAACAATACAGCCATTGTGCTGGCTAGTTTCACAATATATTGTCATTTCTGAAATGATGAGCCACTATTTTTATGGGTAGCCATTACTCTTAAACTGTAAAATCATCCCTCAGTGGCCATAAAATTGTGCTGCTTGTGCAGAGCACCTTGTTCTGTGCGAAGAGGAGAGAAGAAACAGCAGAATCCAACACGTCCCTTGGGCCGAGACCTTTGTCCCGGACATGATAATGGCAATTGATTAGTTGGCGATGCAGCACTTGCAGACCTTACAGGTTTCCTAACAGCATTTTCCGACCTAATTTAATTAACATCAAAATGCTATGCACTGCAAAATGTACAGGTCATTACAATTACCTACTTAAGGTGCTATTTATCATGCGATACAGCAAAGTGGTTGCATTTTAAGCCACATTAGTGTCATCATTGTAATGCCAGACTAATATGGTGGTCAGTGCATCTACCTCTATGGTCCATAAAGAAGCATCTCAGCACTGTTTTATATCAGTTATAACTTAGACCACTCTCATGAGGTTGGTTTGAGATGTCCCGATAATTAATTTTTTGATTTCAGTGAAATTTGATAGAAACATTCATAATTGCCAGATGATTTACTTTGAAATAATGTTTCTGGTCAACACAGATTTGAAGGGACAAGCATGAGTTTTTGTTCAGATGTTAACAGTAGGCCTGGATCCACATTAGTTCATTCAGTCCTAAAAGGTAGCTTTCCAAAACACAGGTTAATTGCTGATTACTAAAACCTGGACTATGGAGTCCTGGACTTAAAACCACTTGTGCTAATCTGAATGAGCTGGACTGAGGCTGGACCGAGTTGTACTCTAAAAGTTCCAAAGTTCCGTTTGGAACAGAAAAGGCAATGAAAACGATGGCAGCAGATAAGAGACTGCTCTGAAGAAACTATAGAAATCTATAGAATCTACAGGAAGAATACATCGATTTCAGGTAACATTCGTTGGCTTCCTCTTGTGAAATCACTGAGGTGACATGATAGTAGAGGTTCTGCACAGATGTTGAGGAAGAATATAACAATGAATTTAAAAAAACAAACAAACAAAAAAAAAAACTGCTGCTGATTTATGAAGAGTCTAAAACTGATGAAGGACCTGCAAATAAAGACAGAGAATCAGCAGCCTTGAAGAACATACATGATGAGGACTATCAGATCAGGGATCATATGCACTTACGCTAAGTATATGAAAACTTTCAACTTTGAAAAAGAAAATGCAAACTTTCATTTGCTTCTGTGTCATCTGATATGAAATATGTTCTACTTTTAACTAATTCTACAAAATCATCTCTGTATGCAACTCATTAATACATCTGGATTATCAGACTACTGCTGCGGGAGCTCGGCATCCACACTGCTGAAGGTAAAACAGCTGTTGTGATAATGACAATGCAGCAACTTTAACGAATAAGAACTCATTTAATCAAATTGCATAAAAATGTCTTGCTTCTGTCAGGAAGAATTTGTCTGGCTGGCGATGCTGACTGATCGTCATTAATATAGTTCAAGTAACTCATTGATCTTCTTTGACAAATGACGTTAATCTAAAATTAAACCGAACTCCTGGAGGTTTAATTTAGTCCTGGAGTAGCTCCAATCTTTCTTCAGGAAATCTGTTTAAATAATCCAGGACTAGGTTAAGTCTAGGTAACTGATGTCAAACATAAGGCCTGGGGGCCAGAATTGGCCTGCATTGTAGAGAAACTGAGACTTTCTGTTTAAATTCTTTTTTTCTTCTTTTTCTGATATTAAAATATCTCAGGAATTAAATATTTAGTTAAATGTCTTTATACTGACAGAAAGGGCAGCTTTACTGGTCCAGCCCTCTTACGATACTACTTCAAGCCACAACTAAGAAAGCTGGTTTAAGTAGCTTCTGATTTAACACCAGTCTGGGAAACCACCCCATTAGTTTTTTTTTTTTTTTCTTGCTCAAGTCCAAGTACTCAAATTGAGCTCGATGGGCCCTTTGTCTCAGAATTAGCTGAATGCTTGCAGCTTTGAAGGTTTTCTAAGCATCAGGTGCAGAATTGGAAAACTGAGCTTTGTTTCTCTTTTAATTCATCTGTAGTATAAATATTATAGCTGCCGTACTTCACCAGCCACAGGGTTGTTCACCTGTCTTTTCATCCATTCTATTTATGTGAATGTGAGTTATCTTGACGGGAATTTCTTCAAATGTAGATTTTTGGTGGACATGGGTCAGGGTAACTGAGACCTCAAAGCCATCCTGATTTTTTTTTCTTATTTATATTATGTCTGAGACAAACATCCACTTGGACTCAAGGCTGGCCTGATGATAATTTGGTGGTTAAAGTTCAAGAACACTGTGACTCACTATTCAAAAACATTTTTCTGTTCATTATTCAATGCAATAACTCAAGAACAGAATGAGAGTTGGAACCTGGTTGGAGGAAGTATACAGCTGTTATTCTAGTTTTAATTCGTCCTGAAATTCTGTATCAGTGCATCTAAAAGAAACAAGGATAACAGATCCTTCCATCCACGTGTCACGGCTCGGCTTGGACGCTGCATATTTTTACATGTGCCCCCATTTCCTGAACTTTTAACTTGTTTACTGCATCAAAGTTGTGAAATATCTGGGATTGATTTATGCTCTCGTGCTTTCGTCCTGGAGTCTTGTGAGTCACCCTAAGTTGTTTTACCTGATGCTTGTCAGTGGAAAAGAATGCTATTTCTGTATACCACATGACAAAGGTAATGGGTGCAATTTTTCACCCAGCAAGGATAGAGAGATTGATGAAGGTTGATGGGGAAGGAAAGGTGTTGAACAAAAAGAGGTTGGGGGGGGAAAATGAGATGCATTAAGACGAAAGAGGTGAGAGAAAAAGTCAATACATACTCCCCCTCCCTTATCAGTCTCTTCCATTGTTCCCCCTAACAGATTGCAAGCCGAGTGTTTATAATAAGAGACAGACTGCAATATCCAAATGTTTCTCACTGGTGATATGTAGCTAAGAGAAAGGGTGGCTTTTAATGAGATTTTCTTTGTAAGAATGGATACAGTGGGCTGGGTCTGTCTCCAGTTTTGACCCTGCCCAATGCTGGATGTGAATCTTGTGTCTGTATTTCTAGAAAAATGGCAAAAAGAAAAATTTCCTTTTGTAGGGAAAAATACTGGTACATAGCCATAAAGTTCTTCATAACATCTGCTGTCTATTTGTTGCAAGAATAAAAGGTTAAAGTCCCAGTCATAGAAGACTAGAGGTATGGGCAATCATGTGGCAACCAACCATCATGAGGGGGAAAAATGTATTTCTTGACCAGTTGGCAAGTGGTTGCTGAAAGATGATGGAAGCTCCTGTGTATTTTGCATGGAAGAGTCCAACTTTTCTGCAGCAACTGAGCTGTAGGAACTGTGAAAAGTGCAACACAAACTGGAAATGGATAATTTGACCTTCAAAGTGAAAATTGGAACTTTACTTTTTTTTATTATTTTTTTTCAAATTTATTTATTTATTTTTTCTAAATGAGAAATCTCCAAGCGACCATAGGAATCACAAGGAGAACACAGTACGCTCTTTGTGACCTGGCAATGGACTGTAATCTCCAAGAATCACATCCCTATCAGTCAGGGAATGTGCTTTTTTTTTTTTTTTTTTTTTTTTTTTCCCCTCATGATTGGCGGTTACCAGATGGGTGCCGACTGTTCTCGCCCATGTGACTGAGGCCTGAGATCCAAATCTACAGACTACCCACCCACTACACTCAAATCACAAGGTGCCACTCCTCCATGTGTGGTGAGATAGATGTTGGACTTCCTTTTGTGCAGTATGTGCAGTAGATATAGATATACACTGGCTGGCTGGCCACAACATTAAAAACACTGACAGGTTAAGTGAAAAACATGAATCATTTCATATACCTGGATGTCATTATGACACAAACCGCCAAACTTCAACATAGCTGCACACTGACAGTAACTACAGATAATCCCCCAGCGAGATAATGCCTTGCACCGTATCGTACAATCAGCTTAGGTATGGTTGGAGGAACCCGAGCAAAAAGTCCAAGACACTGACCCAGCCTACAAACTCCCATGGCCTAAAGGATTAACTAAAAACACCACGCTAAGCTTCTTTGGAGTAAAGGGGTCCTACACAACATTAACCAGATGGTTATAATGTTGTTGCCGAGCCGTGTATGTATGTGAATCGTGTATATTAAAACAAGTATATATGTGCGATCAGTCTGGTTAGATATGAACCTGGAGAAAAAATGAAGCCATGCATCTGTTCAAATTTGAAATGGAACAACTACAATGTCAAACACAACAAAAAAAGAAAGTTTGTCATGTAATAATTTGTCCCATCATTTTACAGATGGTTTAATACATTTGGAAACTCACTACTTTTCTCAGTGCTTTGCTCTCTCCACCGCTGCCTCTCACAAACAAACACACTTGGACAAATACACACCATACTGCGGTAAGGTCATGTAACTTGACGCATGCTCGAAATCCACCTCGTGACCTGGCAGACACTCAGAACCCCTATAAATTTTCAACATGTTTTCCTTTCATTTCTCTGAGTGTAGAGGGCAGTCATGAGTCACAAGTGTGACACATTCAGGGAACACACGAGCCTTTTCCAAACTATAAGCCTGAACATGTACAAATAAGTGGTGACCCGTACATGTGATCCCTGCAGGATAGTGTCCGAATAATAGATGGCTGTGTTAGTGATTCCTCTCCTGTGATTGTAGCACATTATTGAACACAGATTGACTGTGACACTGTTTATTTAAAAATTTGACCTATTTCCAGTACTGTGATGCTGCTATTGAATTTTACACATAGGAAAGTGAGGCAGACGCTCTACTCTAATGCATATAATTTACATTGAATGTACTCTGTGATAATAATGTTAGCTTTCTAGTTTCATTTTGCAACTCTTTTCCCCTTAAAGCTCTCTCATGAATAATTCTAATTAACAGTGACTTTTACCTGCTGTAATGTCAAAGGGTAAATATTCCTGACATTCTAGATTTTCAGCATAGTGCAGTGTCACATAGTTGTGTGAAACCCAAAAGAGAATTTCTATTCTTTTCCACACTACAACAACACAAAGACATGGTGCACCGTAAGATGCTTTATGTTCCAGTGTCATATCTGGGGAAATTAAATTGGATATCAACCAAGAATGTTTGGCTGTCAGAATCATGCACCTAATCCTGTGTGCTTAGATAAAACATAATATGCACATCAAATATTAGTTGTTATGGGGGCTAAGGATTACAGGTTTTTTTTGTCGGGGGGGGGGGCGGGGGTCTTTCAGAAAAACCTGTAAAATCTATATTTGTTGGCTTTGAGGATCTACTACACTGAAAAAGTAGCTTGTTTATGTCAAACACAGGCAACTGAATATATTTTCTAAAAACACAAAACTGTTTTTGATGAACATTATTTTTGTTTGCTTTTTCTGTTTTATTCAGGTTCAGTAAGAAGTCACTGACATTCACAGCCTGATAGGTGCATCTGCATCTCTGCATACTGCACACCAGTATAAAGCTCCTTGTGGCAGTTTAACATGTTGGAGTACTGTGAGTTTCTCCAGTGGGATTACCAAGGAAACAAAGGTTTATATAAACAGAGCCTAATCTCATAGCAGAATCCGAGCAGACAGCTGAGACTTCCAACAGAGGTGGAGAGTGTGGTGATGGTGGCTCGAGTTTAACCTGGACACGTCTTTATTTTGTAGTTTTTCTTACTCTTCTTTGGTGCAGTGTTTAGGACTGTGTTTGGACTCTGCTGCTCTATAATTGCCTGGTACTCCTGTTTCTTTCCACTATCCAAATCCATCCATTCTCTCCTGCTTATCCAATTTGGGATCGGGGGTTGGGGGACTGGAGCCTAGCTATGTTGTTAAGTTAGTTATTCAGTAATTCAAAATTAATCATATGTATAAATTTGAGAGTGAATTTGAGGGTTAATTAGTCTCTCTGTTTTAGTGCTGCAATTAACTAACTCCATGATAGTTTGAACAGGTGGCAGTCAGCAATCATTTGGCAGCCTGGAGAAAAATGTGCATTCTGCAACTGGTTTCAGAGTGGTTGTGGGAGGTTACAGGTAGCTGCTAGCATGAAACTGGTCACAAAGAGGCATACAATGCTGCACCAAAAAACTAGGTTACTGGGTTACCACAGTCACCTTTATTTTACATGGAAGATGGTGACGTGTCTGGGAACATGCAGTAGAGAAATTGTGAAATGTTTAACTTTAAACTAAAAGTTGTGCCTTTTTGCGTTCATTGCAGCGACAAGGCAGAGCTTTTAATTTGTTAAGCTGTCACACTTTTTTTTGAAGTTAACAACAGCTCTGAGAGAAAATGGTGTTTCCAGACACGTTAGTGTCTTCCATGCAAACTGTTTGTTGCAGCACCTTTTTTTTTTTTTTTTTTTTCCACCTGGCCATTATCAAAACCTCTTTACAACCAGTCAGGGAAAACACAGTTTTCCCAAATGACCTGGGGTTGCCAGGCAATCGTTGACCAGTCTATAGGTCTTTGTGACTGAGGCTTAACCCAGTTCCTATCACTGCTGTTTGTCTCAGGTTGGGATATTATACTTTTGGGATATTTTGTATCAGTAATTAAAATTTTGTTATGGACTTACTGGTCAGCAGTTAAGTAATAAAAAGATTACAGTACAGGAATGCCCAAACAACTGCTGAAAGATTCAAATGGTGCTGGTTCCTGTCATTTAAACATATTTGTTTACTATGAGGGATTCTGTTAAATTGACTTTGCATCTGAAATACGAGCAAATTTTGGATTAATTGATGCGAAGTTAATCAGCAGCTCAGAGGATTTGCAGTTGTTATATCATGTGTAATAGAAAATTGTCAGAGTTTTGACTGTTGGACAAAAGACAGTCTGTTCTCGGGTGCTGGGTTAGTGCAGTGGGTGAGGCGGTGACCATGTGCTGTGTGGCGAGAATGCACCGGTCCAGGTTCGAGGACTGATCCAGAGAGAGGGGACCTTGGACTTTCCTCTCTCTCGAAACGCTTTGTTGTCTATCTCCACTTATTGTCCAATAAAGCCAAAAAAAATCATAATTTTCTTTTTGCGTCTAAAAAAAAAAAAAAAAAAAAAAAAAAATCATCATCTTTTGGGGTAAACACCAGCATTGATGAGAAACCAGTGAGGCTTCAGTTCCAGTCACTTTAACATGTGACCTATCTCCACATGTTGACTGAAATCTGACTTTTATGGAAGCTGTAACTATAACAGCATGATCTTTGCTTCTTTTTAACCATACAGAGAGATGAACTTATTTTTCTTTTTAGTGAAGTCTTGGCCAAGAATTACAAAGCAGAAGATAAGTGGGGAGTACGACATCTGCAGGGAATTATCCATCTGCGAGTGATCTCATTTCAATTTCTAACAGTCAGTGCACATGTAAGAAAGTCATAGTTAGACTGGGGCCATCGTTATTTGTGATTTCTCCGAGCAGAAGGTGGAAGAGAGAGTTCTTCTTAAAGCAGAAGGCATTTCGGCTAATAGCCATGTGTGAATGTAAGCATGAAAAACAACACAATCTGTTTCCAAGTTTTTCAGGAGGCATAAAATATACAAGCCACTGCCACTGACAAATTGTTTCAGTACACTGTATAGCACAGCAGGCATGTGCATGCACACACGTACACACGTCTTGCAACTTAAGAGGCACATCCACAGAAATTACGGGAATTTGTGTTGCCATGGTTTGGTGGAGAGCTCGTTTTTATTATTAAGCGGCACAGTAGCGAATTTTAAACCCTCAACTATAAGCAGCACCCCTCTCCCCCTCCCCCCATCCTTACCACTGAGGTTTGGATGGTGGTCACGACTTTGTGTGCCCAAACTGAGTCCCTCGAGTTCTGCAATTGCTTTGATGCATTTTTCAAAAGGGCTGTGACATGAATGCCAAAAACACATAGCTTCCCATTCCTCCATACAGCACACAGTATCCTCACTGTTTCTCCTTTGTCATATTTTCTTTGCTGTACCAAAATCCTTGTAATAATAATAGTTCTGCAGAGACCACCATACTGTACTATACTCTACCTCCCCACAGCCAGCTGACAGAATAGTGGCAATGGTGAAGTCCTGTTTGGTACACTTTGGAATAACCCCCCCCCCTTCCTCCATTTTTCTTTGCTCTCTTATTCTTGATTTTAGATGTATTTTAGGATAGATCTGGATAAACACACATTTGAAATACCTGCATACTGTTCATTTCATTAACATTAATGTGTCTGATACTTATAAGCAGTAGAATCTATTTAATATTGCATTGATCATTAACTTGTTATTTACAGTTAATTAATCAAGAGACGAAACTGCTGCATAAAGCATATCTGAATTAATTATCTTTATGTAGCATACAAACCCTGCTCTCAAAGCAATTTAAAAAAATAAATAAAAAAGACTAATTATTCTACCTGCACAGGACTGACCTGGCTCCAGACCTCTGAATGTCGGCTCATATCTCAGATTAAAAAAGCTCTGGTGTGTGCACACCTCGTGATGCTGATTTTCTGCTTACTCAAAAAACAGATCAAGTGTTTAAGAACTTAAAAATATAACAAATAAATAAATCACACATTTCTAATGGGGGGGGGAGGTTGCGTGTTATTTCTATTTAGATGACATAATAACATTTACAGCTTGTGTAATAACAGTTCTTCCACAGAGGAAAATTAAGAACACTCTGCAGCCTTCTAAAAGAAAAGGGGGAGTTCACTGCCCCTATCTTCCACACAATGCTATTGAGGCATGTCAGCCAAAACAGCACCACAGCTTTCAGAGCTTTGATAAAGGTGGGGCATCAACCCCAGGGGTCTTACCTTTTTTTTTTTTTTTTTTTTTTAAACCACTTTTATGAACTCAGCCACATTGATGGGGCGTGTCAGAGAGTGTCACTGGGGTTCAGGAGAACACTGAAGGTTTCCCCCCTGACCATGTCTTCTGTGGAGGTCAGCAGCATTCACTCCCCACTGTATAGCGTGTGGGCAGGAAGGACTGCCCCTTCTGAGTCACCTGACGGTTTGCCAAAATCACTTCAAGGCTAACTGAAAGCTGAACTCCACCTTTACCTGAGTCTTTGCTTCAGTTACTGCCGGTACCTGTCCCACAAACCACCCAGGCTTGATAAGATTTCTTCCTTAGCTTAATGGCTTCCTTCACCTCTTGTGTCCATCATTTTGGGTCTGGGGTTGCCGCCACAACAGGCACCTTATGGAAGCAGATTGGTGCCAGCAGAACAAGCGTGGGTAGATGAGGTACTTGTGTTTGTCCCCCAAACTACAGACACAGAGCAAGGGTGATACAAATATACCCACCTATTCCTCTTACTTACTTACAATGTGGGATACACTCCAGCCTCTTTCCAGGAGAGTGGTTGAGCTGTATGTTAAGGTGAGTCGGACTATATCTATGCATGCACTTGCTCTTCAGGCTCCTTCCCCGACAAAAAAAGGTCACATTCAAAGCCTAAAGAACCAATTTCGTCTGCCAGGATTGATCCAACAAAAGCCCCAAAATCGGACAGGTAACACAGCCCTTTAGTCTGTTCTTTACTGGAGTCTTCTGAATCCCACTTTGTCTGGCCTCCCACCAGGAAACACTTTGCAATGGGAGACCCTACCGGGGCAAATGCCCTCGACCACATAGCTGCTGGGATCTCTCAGGCGTACAAACCCCTCCACCACAATAATGTGGCGATTAATGAAAGGAAGGAAAAAGTGTCAGATGTGTCCTCACTTCCCTTGTTCCATTCACACTTCCAAAGAGAAGATGTTTGTAACATTTATTTTGATAAATTTTGCTTTAGCTTGCAGTTTTATCAACAGCATGTATTTAACACTTATTTTGAGGGTATTAAGGCAAAAACACCTGAATCAGAGGTGAACAAGGAGGAAAAAGCAAAAGAAATGATATGTGACTTTACTGCCAAATACTCTCAAAATGTTGAAAATATGCAGTACTAACAAATACAGCAGTTTCTCTATTTCATGTGATTGATAAGACTAAAGTTTTTTTTTTTCTTTTTTCCTTTACTGCAGATTCAACATAAAGCACGTTTAGCGTGTCTAGTTTTTGTCAGAGGGAAAAACTCTCCACTAGCATTATGGATTGACTGAAGCGTCATAAATTCTGCCAAATAGCCTAATATCATAATATTAGAGGCAACGTCATATATGAATATGAGAGGAATAATAGCTTTCCCTCCTTCTGTCTGCAGGTCTTGATGAAAACCTAATTTTATTGCCACAATCATAATGGAATTATCTCCAGGTGTGATGAGGGCATTTAATGAAATCATTACAAAGGATTACTTGCTCTTTTTCACGGGCTTATTAAAAGTGCCTTTGTGATAGGAGGCTGAGTGAGAGAGAGGCTGGATTTTTTTTCTTCCTTCTCCACTCTGACTGATTGCATGTTTGTCAGTCTGGCAGTCACACCATTTGTGGCTGGCATAAAAGCCTGCAGGGAGCCACAAGATCTGATTGGGAATCTTGGGGAAAAGCAAAAGCGGGAAAAAAAGGAAAAAGGGGGGGAAAAATACATCGGCTGGTGCAGTGTTGTATTGATGTGTTTGAACCATAGGGCTCTCATTTTCATGCCCTCAAAGCACACATAAAAATGGTTTTTCAATAAACGCTACACTTTGATGCATAGTTTATCTGTTGAGGCTATAATAAAGGAGTTTCTTTCTCTCTCTTCCTCTCTGTCCTTGTATTTATGTGAATCCTCCTTTCTTTTCCTTCTCCCTTTCTGACTGTCCTACTTCCTCTTCCTTTTTCCCTCTCTCTCTCTGTCTACCCAGTCATGTGACTTCACTTCTGAAGTATTGAACTGTATTTAACCTACCTACTAAATCCTTTTCCTACTTTGCCTGAAGGGAGACGTACACTATGGATGTTAAGTTTAATGAGCAGCACAGGAAAATCACAGTAGTATTGCCATCCATAATTCTCTTTGATTGAGGCTTGAATTGTAAAATCAATGTCTTCTTGCCCCGTGTTTACTTGTAGTTAATATTTCTTTGTATGACAAAGCAACTTTGTTTCTTTCCTCATCAACAAGCGGCCGCCCGGAGATCTGCCATACATCAGTGTTTGATGGAAAGCACACCTCAGATTATTTTTCTTTATTGTTGTTATCAGCATTGCTTTTATGTCCATTCTTCTAAAGTGGCATCTCACAGTATTTTCTTTATATTGGTTCATCTTCTCTTCTTTGCTTAGGACAGACCCATGCAGGATAAAGTGCAATTTTGAGTTACTTGTACTTGGCTGTATGAGAAATGTTCATGCCACTTAATATTTGCACCTTACACGTTTTGCCTTTCACTGTACTTGTCTAACAGGTGCGGCTACAGTTTCATTCAAACAAAAATTAATAATTTAAAAAATGGTAAATGGACTGATTCTTATAAAGTGCTTCTACTCTCCCGGAGCACTCAACATGCCCCGTTCACCCATTCACACAAGCACTTTTTCACGGATTAAGTGTTTTCTATCTAACATTCACACACTCTGATGGATGCATCATAGAGCAACATGAGGTTAATGCCTTGCCCATGGATATTTGGCAAGGAGACTGGAGCACCAACCCTCTGATTAGTAGATGACCTGCTCTACCTCATGAGTTACAACCACCCCAAAAGTAGAGTTAAGGCTAATCAAAAAACAATTATTTTCAATACCATTCAAGATATGCAACCCTTTTCTGTTAGATCGAAGTACAGGATCCAACAGAATTTGTCGTTCAGAGCACTGCCACCAGAGGTCAGTCATGAGAAGCAGAGAAGTGTATAGGGCTATGGCTTGATCAAAGGTTCAAATCCCAATAACAATATGTATCATAATATAGATAAATCAAATGAATTAATAGTTTATATAATAACCAAATGGAATGGACACTTTCTTATATGTTATTAGTTTTCTTCTTTTAATTTGGAACATCTGGGAAAAATTAGAATGTAAAAATAAAAAATAGTAATTATAAATCATTAAACATTTTCAATGATTACAGGCCCAACACAAAGCATTGCTACAATGGGGAAAATAATTGACCCCCTGCTAAATTTTTAAGTTTGTTCATTTCTTTGTAAGTGAGCATCATCAAATTTTTATGGTAGTTTCATTTTAATGTAGAGAGACAGAATATCAAAAAACAAAACCCATTACATAAAAGTTATACATTGATTTGCATGTTATTGAGTGAAACTGATTGGTGAAGTCGTCCTGTTCCCGCCATCAAATTCCACAGTGAAATGCCACTGTGCATGGTTCCACAAGTAGTCACACCATAGGCTGATTCTGTTCTGACTGCATGTTTTCTTTCTTGGACATTAATTTCATGATCATTAAAAGAAAACTCACAGCTCATTGTTTGTCAGTGGTGCTAGTTTCATTATAAAAGTATCCTGTTTATAAGGTTGGGGAAACCTGCAGTCAGCTAAGACTGAAGAAGTCACCTGACCTGATGAGGGACGAAACATTTCTCCCAATCCCACATCCAGATGAACAGAATCAACATTCTGGGATTTCCTTACCTGGACTATTGAGCATGTGTCAAGTATAGTAACATAGTGACAACATCATTTAAAAATATAATATTTTATTCATAATGAGCACTTTCTGTTTACAGTTATCTCTGTGTGTGTGTGTCCGTCCTGTTATATACCGAAGTAAACATTCATGACTGATGGATGTCATTGTAATTTGGTGCTTGTGGCGGGGCGTGGTCTGCGGCACGGCTGCGGCGTAGGCGTACGCACCCGAGTGGCATCCCCGATCACACCTCACCGGCTTAAAACCAATGAACTGGGTCTTGGTGGCGGTGGTGGTGGTGCATGGGTGGCTGTGAGCTGAAAAGCTGCAGCCATGAGTATTGTTGGAACAGCAACCTTGATAAAGAAAAGTGTTAACGAGTCCTGAAAAGCGTTGAGATGTGGTCGGACCTACTGTGCATCGTTTACAGTGCATTTAATGATTTATTTGAACTGTTATATTTGTGGATATTTGACCGCTCTTCCTCGCAGAATTGATAAAGGTCATTTAAATTGCTTGGTTTCCTGGCAGACACCCAACTTTTAACCACTGTCCAAAAATTTTAAGCAGAATTGTGGTTTGCTGGGCTTTGTGAAAGTCTGGGTCTTCTTCCAAACTTTGGCAAAGAGGTAACGCATCTGAAAAACTTACACTAAAACTAAACTTACTTACACTAAAGATCCTGTTTAGAAATGGCTCTAAAAGACCTTCCCAACTTGTTCTGAGTATTGGATAATCCAGTGTCATCAAACAAACCCATGTTATGCCAGTAAAGAGAAACTACCAGCTGTAGTCACTCAGGATCTCTAATGAGATGACCTTGTGAAGTTAAAATTCATTTAAAAGATGTGTAGAATATTAACCTATTAAAAGTTTGAGTATATTCAGCCTTCATGTACACTTTAGAGCCTGTGTGGATAAACGAAGGTCCAAAATAAATTCAAACTTGTGCACCCAGTTTTTTTAACCCATAATGCAACAAAACTAAAGAAACCACATTAAACTTGAGAAAAAGAATTTTTGATGCTCACAAAGCAGGAGATGGATATGCAAAGTTATCACAGCATTTCTAAGTGTCAAGAACTGGACTTGGATGTATTATCAGGAAATTCAGAGAGAGCCACAAAGAACAAGCCTGGCAGAGGTAGGTACTCTTAAAGAAAGCAATCAACCTTGCACAGGAATGGACTGTGAGGTTGCAGACCAAGAAAAACTCCACTTCTGCAGAAGAGACACCTTCAGGTCCGACTGAAGTATGCTAAGGACAACCTGGAAAAAGATTATGCACTCTGGAAGCGCATCCTTTGATCACATGAGACAAAACTAGGGCTCTTTGGCCACAAAAATGCTGTGGTCAAAGAGGGAGAAGCCTACAACCCAAAAAAATCTGTCCCCCCAAAATGAAACATGGTGGTGGGAGTATCATGCTACGGGGATGCTTTAATGCATCTGGAACAGGGACACTCGTCAAGGGGGAAGAAATCATGATAAAAGGAGGATATGTAAATATTCTGACAGAAATCCTCAAGTAGTCAGCAGCAAAACTGTGTCTGGCCTTTGTCTTCCGACATGACAGTGACCCAAAACATACTTTGCTCCTGGTGAAGAACTACATCCACAAGACCAAAGTGAACATTGCCTGGTCTCCACAAAGCCCTGACTCCAACCTCCTTGAAAGTCTGTGAGGTTAAGTGAAAACCAAGGTCCTTGCTTGAGAGCTTGAGAGAGTCGCCAAAGAAGAATGGGCTGGAACGTGTCAGGATGTTATTGTAGTAGTTGTAGTAATACTACTAATAATAATACATTTTATTTATAGGTGCCTTCCAAGACCCTCAAGGTCACCTTAAATTGGTACAACAAAATAAAAACCTAAGGTAAATTATAAATTTTTTTTTTTTTTAAAAAAAGCAAAAAGCTAATGATTAGCTATGAAAGCTAACAGGGAAAAAATTAGACTAAGACCAAGTCATAATGAAGGGTATGAAGCTAAAAGGTAATATATACTATTAGCATCAGCAGACCTAATAACTTATAATTCTTTCCTTATCTATATGATACAGAATGTGAATATATCTCTTAAATAAACAGTCCCTTTCATCCGACAGAAAAACATATTCAACTATTCACGAGAAGATTTTCTACTTTAAAAGACTTGAGGGTAACTCAGCGGGCTGCTGAGTGTGTGCAACCACTAATGCCAAGGGTGAACGATGGGTACGTTCACAGCTGTTGTCAAGCTAAGATGAATGACTCCGCCTTACTACTCAGGAATAATACTTAAAACAGAAAATGAAACCAAATCGTGAATAAATGAATTAAACATTTGTGTTTTGCCTGGTCAGCACTGATTCGAGTTAGTTGAAGGAAGAACGGAAGAAGAACAGTGAGCAGTAGTGCTGTAGTGGCAAGAAATCAAGCACTCAGCAGCTCCACAATACCCCATTAGTCTTCATTTTCAGCAGGACATGCAACAGGGCCCTTACGTCTTAAAGAACAAACTAAAATTTATTGGGCTGACCAGTTTGGGCTAATTGAAAGAAATTGTCTGTCTGTTTGCTTTCCATTAGGATTGCAGTGGGTGGTGGATTTGGGGCGGGGTGATGATTTGGGGCCTGAGCTTGTTGCCCTCTCCTCGTCACCCCGGCCTGGTTTCCTGTTAATGGTTTGATCCATGAGCGCCCTCCACTGAGCAGACAGTCTGAGCTGTGGGAATCATTTAAGGAGGAATCGTTTAGGGAGGATTTATGAGACGCATTCATTATGAAGTGTGTACAGGCAAACACACTTCGATCCGTAATGGCGGCTCAGTAATGGTTTACGACGCTGTGCTTGCACTCGCTGAAGTTTTGCTTCGCTCCTCTCCCAGAGTGCAAACAAAAGTGATGATGACTGATTATTTCTGCTCTGAGTCTGAAATATTATTTTTGGTGATGCACAATTTTTCTCTCTTGATATCTGAAGGTCACATGTTTAGTTTCTGTCATTTGTCAATGAGTTTTTGAGCAAAACATAAGCGTGTCTGATGATGCGTCTAGTTTGAATAATATTTGCATTAATCTCTTTAATAAAGGCATTTATTGTCGCTCCGACAAGAGGATGACAGAAGGAAAACAGAATACATTAGTCTATTATTTATCCTAAAACTTTCATCTTGTTTTTATACTGTGGGATTATTCTGCTGAATTACGATTAACATTTTAATCTCCATCTCTCCTGCTGATTCCAGTAGAGTGACACTCACTGCATTTTGAAGTGCTGTAGTAGAATTGGATCTAATATAAACAGTTTTTTTTTTCTTAATTTATTAGATTTTTTAATCTAATAAATAATCTTATTAAACTAATCAATGCAATAATTTCCCCATCTTTGCCATCCCATAGCTAAATCAGAATATAATGAACTATGTATGGTATTAAGCAGTATACAGACTTTTAATTCATATTTTTTTTATTTCACCCCAAATTTGCAAAAACACAAAGTCCATCTTTTTCCAGTTATCCGGGGCCGGGTCACAGGGGCAGCGGCCTAAGCACAGAAGCCCAGGCCCCGGCCACCTCCTCCAGCTTGTCAAGGTGTTCCCAGGCCAGCCAAGAGATATAATCTCTCCTGTGTGTCTTGGGTCTGCCCCGGGGCCTCCTTGTGGTGAGATATGCCTGGAACACATCACCCAGGAGGCACCCGGGAGGCATCCTTGTCAGAAGCCCATCCACCTCAACTGGCTCCTTTCGATGTGGAGGAGCGGCGGCTCTACTCTGAGCCCCTCCCGGATGCCCAAACTCCTACTCCTATCTCTAAGGGAGAAGCCAGCCAACCTTCAGAGGAAGCTCATTTCCGCGACTTGTATTCATAATCTCGTTCTTTCAGTCACTACCCAAAGCTGTGGCCATAGGTGAGGGTAGAGACGTAGCTCGACCGGTAAATTGAGAGCTTTGCTTTTACACTCAGCTCTCTCTTCACCACGACAGACCACTACAGCATCCGCATCGCTGCAGCTGCAGCACCAATCCGTCTGACGATCTTCTGCTCCCCTCTACCCTCACCCCAAGATACTTGAACGTCGCCACTTGGGGCATGAACTCGTCCCTGACCCAGAGGCCACCACCTGATGAAGCCAACAGAACCACATCAGCTCTGAGACTACCGAAGTGGAAGCCTTCCGCAACTTGGCTATGCCTAGAAATTCTGTCAATAAATATTATGAACAGAACATTGTCAAAGGGCTGCGCTGGCGGAGTCCAGCACCCACCAGGATAAAGTCTGTGTTTTGCTGGCTATGTGGATCAAGTTCTTGTAATGGTTGTATAAGGATCGAATGGCCTGTAGCAACGGGCCAGACACCCCATACTCCCAAAGCACCTCCCACAGAATAGTCAGAGGGACACAGGTGAGTGCCTTCTCAAAGTCCACAAAGCACTTGTAGACCGGTTGGGCAAGCTGCCATGCACCCTCAAGTATCCCAGAGAGGGTGAAGAGCTGGTCCAGTGTTCTGTGACCGGGACAAAAACCACATTGTTCCTCCTGAATCCAAGATTCAACTAATGGACAGACTCTTTTCCAACATTCTGGCGTAGACTTTCCCAGGGAGGCTGAGGAGTGTGATCACCCTATAGTTTGAGAACACCCTCCGGTCCCCACCACCCCGGTCTGCCAATCCAGAGGTATCGCACCTGATCTCCACGCAACATTGTAGAGGCCTGTCAGCACAAAAAGTCATCTATAAGAAAACAGAATATGTGATCACTGTTAACAGGTGAGGTTGAGACAGTAAACTGTTCAGTGAAATAAGAAGGATGTCATTTTCATAAGTTAGATTAATATTAGATTTCAAAAAGCATAATTGCTAAGAAAAGACTTATTGCGGAAGGAGATGAGGGGGGCATATCTTACTCATTTTATGTTCACATACAGCAACCTAAGGGACGAAGTGAAATAAAAAGACACACAGCACATGCATTCATCCAAATGATATGCACTGAGACCTGCTGTGATTTGTGGGTTGGAGATGGTGACACTAACAAAAACAAAGGACACTGAGCTGGAAAATATTAAGAGTCTCCAGAATAGACAGGATTAGAATGGGTACATCAGAGGAGCAGCTCAGGTTGAGCAGTTTGGAGACAAAGTTAGAGAGGCGAGGCCAAGACGGTTTGGACATGTGCAGAGGAGGGAGGGTGGATACACTGGATGCTGAAGAGGGTGCTGTGAGGCAAGAAAAGAAAAGAGGAAGACCACAGAGTAGATTCGTAGATGTGGTGAAGGAGGACATGAAGAGGGTTGGTGTGACAGAAGAGGGTGTATAAGGACAGGGTGAGATGGAGGAAGAAGATCTGCTGTGGTTTACCCCTAAAAGGAAAAGTGTACTGTATATAATTATATATTTTTCCAATAATTAGCACAAGTTGACACTTTTGTAGTGCGTCATTTACTGAAATGTTCATCTTTAGTGAAAGTCTACCAAGACATTATTGTCCACTTCTCTGTTATCTTAGATTATCATGAGATTTTTTGATGAAAAGGACATTAGCAGATGTAAAAGTTTAATCTGCCATCGAAATTTTTCCCTGCAAAATAAGTGCATGCATTTTACTCCTGAGACTTCCCCTGCACATAATGTTTAATGTAATTTAATAGGGGGTTAAATGGCAACAATTGTTGCCGATGGGATTAAATGGGTTTTAAGTCTTAAGCTTCTGAGGCAACAAATCTTTTCAGAAAAAAAATTAATGCATGGTAAATCTAAAGTACATTAAGTATTTAAAGTGTGGATAATACATGTCACATAGGGATACCTCTGGTATCACTATGGACTGGGACACACATGAAGTTGCATGCATTGAGATAATAAGACTCTTTTATCCAGATAAACGCAGCAGTATTTTCTTTCTTGGTAGATGGTGATCATCAATCGTACACTCCCACTAATCTCAGATGCACCCAAAGTCATCTTGTTCTGTCATTTTGTTCATTCGGTCTGTTGTGAATCCACCACACACTTGCTGCAGGCCACGTTTTTATGGAAAAGGGAGCTGTGGTGTTAATTGGACCCGAGAAAGGATGAAGAATCGCGGTGTCATTACGTGTCTCTGTAAACGGCATCTAGTACTCTGAAGTGTGCCATTAACACAGCTCAGACTGGCTGACCCCGCCGCCTGTTAGCACACTGCCTGTCACTTGTCTAAGTTACAGTTACCGACAGTCAAAAGCATAATCCACAGCTGCCAAAAATACTTTAACAACTTATGCCTGCTGCCTGCCTCCTCTCCCTCCTCCTCTCTGTCACAGGTTAGATAAACTGCCTCTCAGTCTCCATCCTCCCCCCCCCTCTCTCTGTGCGTTCGATTATAATTGCTCACATTTAGCAGCTGAGCTTCTGAATCCGGAGGAGCAACGAGAACGAGGGGGAGGCGGAGCGCACACACCAAATAAATGTGCACATCTCTGGTGGAAACTGACTGGCACCGGTGTTTAAAATAATAAGATGCAGCTGTTGATAGTAGCAACTGTCTCCAGGTTTACTTCCCTGTGGCCTCTGTGGCAGCAGAGGAGCGGTGATGAAGGCAGACAGCTGACAGGTGCTCCAGGATGGTGCTGCCATCAGGTGCATCTGCTAAACTTAACTCCGAGACAGGAGAGGAGAGACGGGGAGAGGGAGGGGGAAAAAGAGGGCAAAAGAAAAAGGGGAGCATGAGGAGTGGGGAAGAAAGAGGAGTGGCCAAAAAAAAGGTGGTTAAAGGAGGGAGAAGAAGAGCAGTGAGTAGGCGAGGGGAAAAGAATAAGTGTGTTTGTGTACGCAGTGTGTGTGTATGATTGCGTGCTCCTTGAAACCTCATGCCAGCCCTCTCTGTAAAGAAATTCATAGGATGCCTTTGAACCTGTGAATCTGACAGAGCAGGTGCCTCTCCGTCTAGACGCCAACACTGTGAAGGGGTAACGAGTATACTGAACAGGTCAGGAGTTGGGGAGACGGTGGAGGGAAGGTAATAAGGAGAGATAATGAGCAAGTGAAGAAAATGATGGAGAGGAAACTGTGAAATAAAAATAAGAATGAAGAAATTAAATAAAAGATGCAAAAGGGAAGAAAAGGCAGCTTGTCAGGAAGTGAGCTTGAGTGTGTGTGTGCGCATTCATGAGAGACAGAATATGCACTTTGCCATATGTTTATATATGACTGTATGCATCAGCACTTTGCAGCTACTACACAAATGCACGCACGCACGCACACATGCAGGCACGCCTTCCAACTGTTGTCGAAGAGCAGCTCGGGTACACAAACGTAATGGATTCACTCTTTGTGCTGCTGTGACAGCAGTGGCACTGACGGTGAATCTGACTTTAATAAAAGGTGCAGTGGGCACAAGTCAAGAGCCGAGGCAGGGATACGAACCCCCTTGAACCTCCCCTGCAGGGGGAGGGGGGCCCTTCATCAAAGCCGAGGCCAAGCACAGATGAAGTGTTCGCTCGTATCACGACTCAGTTCTGGGCTGAGCAAAAGGTGACACGGAGCGTAACCAAGGACCTGATCTTCCAGCTCCTCTTTCTCTCATACATGTCTTGTGTCCACACACACACACACACACACACACACATATATACAAATGCACAGGAGTGAGGAAGAAGAGGAGGCTGACGGAGCCCAGTGCCTCACAGGTAGCCAGACAGAGTGGCTGGAAGCGCTGTCACCAATTTGTTCCTAGCCATGGGGGACATGCAGGGGATGGAGAGGCGATGGCAGCTCCCTGTCCTCATCATGGCTAATGAGGCCTCGACTTCTCCTTCTTCCTCTGTGTGTATCTGTGTGTGTGAGATCAGTTTGTAGAAGTTTGTGTCAGAGTGCTGCCAAAGCTCCTATTCCTGAAAAACCGAGGTTGATATCTGGCACAGACCACTGTGCACGCTTAGTTCTCCTTATACAGCTCTCCTGGCTGAATTATTTACCGGGCCAAGAAACACACACACACACACACACACACACACGGAAAAGATGAGGTCTTGTTCAAGGCAGCTACCATTCAATACATTGCTGCTCTTCAGGGACACCGCACCAGCTGAGGCTTGCTTGCTGTGCTGGCTGACCCATCAAACCTTCAAGGAAGGCGAGTAGAGGGAGATGGGTCCAGACCCGCTGTGATAAAACAGAGCCGGGAATAACGAGTTCTTATCAGGAGAAAAATTGGTCAGTGTGTGATTGAAGAAACGCGTAGCACACCGTAAAGACACTGCTGCATTCAAAGATGTTGCAGTTATGAAACCAATTTTGACCTTTTTCTCACTGTCTTTAGACACCAATGTGCAGCATTTTGTGACATCTTATCTGCGATCAGCATGAGAGCGACGCTGCTTTCATGGTGATATAGTGCTGGAAACTGTTAAAGAGAGTGCAAACTGAGAACAGTCGGGTGTAGCACTGTATTTGTAGTTCAGGAGCTCCCCAGTGTGGTTGAAACAAGAAGTGCAAACAAAAAATGCAACATTTTCTCTTTCTCTTAGCTTTAAAAACAAATGCAGTTAAATAAGAATTAACAGGTAAATATGAAAATGCTTCTTTATATTTTCTGCACTCATCTATTTTCTGCAGCATACCTTATAATTTGTTTTAAATGTTTCCTTTTAGAAACTTTATCATTATGAAATTTGTAATCATGAAGTGCTTTGCTTCTACTGGAACCTTCAATAATCTCTATAAAGTCTCTAAATCTTTAAAAATAAACAGACTTTTTGTGCAGGTAATTTCCTGGTTTCTGTTTGAAGTCCTGCAGTAGTCCAGTCATGCTTGAGCAAGCTCGTGCTGGATGGCAGATAAACGGGAGAGCGAAAGAGGGATTGCATTCAAGAATATGGTCTCAAAACAATCATTGGTAATACAACAAATATGTAATGACGCTCCTCTTCATTCATTAGATGATCAGGCTTCACACACTCATGCAAAGAGGTTTGTCATGTTTTACTGACTGAAGTTTTCTGTAGGCGTTTCCTTGTAAGTACCTTCATAGCTGGTACTGCAGAAGGTCTGCTTTAGGAACACACATAAAGATTAGTATGGAAAGTTTGGTTAGGCCAACAGAATACAATACTTTTAGCTTTTACCTGGGGAAATGTTTAGAAACATTAAAAGTGCAAGATTGTGTTTCTTACCTGTGTGTTGTCTCCCTAAGGCTGAGCCCCCGGGCATGCTGACCATCTTTTAAAGGTTCCAAGTGTAAATGAGGATGTTTTGGAATAAGAGCATCATTTTGTGTTATAGATTGTCGACCATGTGAGGAGATATTTATTTTAAAGTCCTTGCTTTTTCTGTAGTATTTAATGTTAAAGATTATTAGGCAAGCTGTGTGCTAACTTTACTAGTTTAGTTCAGTATTTAACCCAATACAATGGTATGGCACAGCGGTCAGTTTGTACTTTTACTTCTCAGTGTCTCTTCACCCTCTATTCATTGGCCTGCCTCTTTCTCTCCTTCCATAGAGCACCACTGAATTTTGAAGATTCTGACTTTGGTGTGTTGCCTAAGTACTCTTGAGACACTTAGTAGCAGTGTATAAACGCTGCAGCTGGAACTATGTCTCACCTGTGGACATCATTGTTTTGGTTTTTTTGTGCTCTTCAATGGTGAATAATGGATGATCTGCACCTCATCTCTGCCTGTGGTGTCAGAACTGGGATTTGTTTTAGAAATGGGTGTAATGCTTAGAGACTAGTTACATATATATGTGCAAGTTACAGAATACATTTGAGTCTGTCTATAGTCTGTAATTTAATTCAAAAAGTTACACTTTAAAATATTCTGTATCAATTATATACAAAGGGAAATATCCCAAGCTTTTGGTTTAATTTTCACAATAAAGAAAGGACCCAATTCTGAAGATCATGATTTACATTCTCAGTGCTTAGTTTGGGCTCTTTAACCATGAATTACTGCGTCACTGTGGTGTGGCAAGGAGGCGATCAGCTGGTGGCACTGCTGAGGGGTTTTTGAAGCCCAAGTTTCTTCACAGGGCCCTTCAGCTTCAGTTTGTTTTCCTTTGTTTGGGTTTCTCATCTTCCTTTTGACAATACTCCCAAGAGTCTCTGTAAGGTTCAGGTCAGGTGAGTTGGCTGGCCGATCAGACACAGCAATAGATGATCAGCAAACTATTTTGAAGACCATCACCATCAGAAGACGTGGAAGCCCAGACCATCACAGACTGGAGACACTTGGACAGATGGAGACACTGGACTTAAAACACCTTGAATTCTGGGACTCTGGGATCTTGATTTCCAAATTACAAAACAGCTCTAATAAAATTAATTAATCAAAAGTGTTCATAATTACAAAGGGATTAGATTTGAACATCAGCAAAGCCAGTGAGACATGCGAGACTCATCCGAGGGTAAAGGTGGTGTACAAGGAGCTGTCTCTGTTCATTTAGCAGGTTGAGCTCAAACTGTGTTATTATTATTACTTTTTAAAATTGGTACTCTGGTTTTTGCATTGCTTCCTGTCAGTCAATCCAGTCCAGCGTCCCTCATGGCATTCTTGTCACCAGCCAACCATGCCATGGCACGGGAAGAAAAAAACTTTCAGTGCTGGAAATTTCACATTAGGGCTCTAAATAAGAAAGCAACTGTAAATTAGAGGCTATATAATCAAACTGCACTCAGTAGCACCACAGCTACTGTGAACGTCCCAGTTCTCTCTGCTCATTGTTCTGTTTAAATATGAACAGAGCTGCCAGATGATATGGTAAGATGATATGTGTGAAGGTGATGTGGTATTGTTCAACAACAACAACAAAAAACAAAATAAATATAAAAGAGAAATTCTCTTTAATTAAATACTCAAATCAGGAAAAACAAATGATTCAACATTCTTCATCCAAAGTTTTCAATGAAATGCAGTCAGCTTCACACGTATTAGTGACGTTGCAGTTACTGCTTCTGTTCTTGTATTTAGGGGAAACTGTAAGAAAGGAAAAAAGAACAAAGCCTGCAGAAAGAGGGAAATGATCGGAAATGGATGCCAAGAGAGATGGAAGGCAAACGGCAAAACGTAAGAGGAGGACAAAAAAAGTAAAGTGAGAAGAAAGGTAAAGATGAGCAGAGAGGGTTGCAAGCAAAACACCAGGACATGGCCGAGTCAGCTGCTGGAGAAAGGTGCAGGAGAGATTAGCTTAATCCTACTGGCAGCCCTAAAAAAAAAAAAAAAAAAAACCACAATCCCTGTTCATTCTTTTGATTTCAAATAAATATTTGATACATTTAAGTTCTTATGTTTGATGAGCCAAAGACTTCAAACCACAGTAAAGCATTTGATCACTTCCAATCTGTTATAGCGATAAATGATGAAGGAACCCGAATTCACAAATGTAAAGGGTCTTTCAGTTTGAAGCCAGATGAGTAAAGATTTACAGGCATTAGGCCATTAAAGATGTTTGTTACTCAATGAGGCAGCAGAGGAGGGGCCATCAGGGTGCAGGTGTGGGAGGTTTGAAGAGTCCAGTCTTTCTGAAGTAGCGCACAATTAGAGGCACAGACACCAGAGTGATGCTGATGCGAACAGGAGCGAAGAGCTTGTGAATGGCGTAGGCCAGGACGAATGTGCTGGTTCCAGCAGCCATCTTGGACTGAACGACCGCCTCGCTGAAGCCCAGTTTGCACAATATGGCAGTCATGTCGATCCCACTGGGAACACAAATGACAGGAAATCTGTAAGTTAGGACCAGAAGGTGTTTGTGTGTGTGTATATAGAGTTAGGTCCACAGTAATCTTTGTATCTGAGCCTCTGCAAATCACTACAAGTGGATTTTAAATCAGTCCCGCCTCCCTCCCTTCTCACTGTGTCGCAGCAGATGGCTGCTTCTCCCTGAGCCTGCCAGAGGTTTCTTCTTGTTAAAAGGGAGTTTTTCCTTCCCACTGTCACCAAGAGCTTGCTTGTAGGGGTTGTTTTTTTTGTATGTTTTTTTTTCTCTGTGTTTTTGTTTTGTTTCTGTCTTTCCCTTACAATATAAAGCGCCTTGATAAATAAAATATAAATATAATTTTATTTTCTATATAAATAAAACTCAAATTGATTGAACCAATTAGACTTTAAGCTTTAATTGTGAATTTTACAAAAATATTGCATTAACTGTTTAAGTATTACAGCTATTTTTATACACAGTCCCACATTTTGGGGGGTTCAAAAACTACTTTAAAATTGAATAACCTTTAATTCCAAAATCATCCACTTCAGTTGTCTTTTATGGTTGCAGGAATTTCAGTGTTGCATTGTTTCTATTTAAGAATGCACATGATTGCTGATTTGATTTGACCAATCTAATATTTTTGCTCTGTCTGAGAGGTTTACTTAGATTTTGATCACAAATGAACTCATCAGCTACCAAATGCAATTTAACAGTATTGAAATTAATAGGCTTTATATTAGTTGATTGCTATCGAATAGTACACCATGGACAATGGAGGAACAAGCTCGCTATGAAACTGCTCGTCAGCAAACTGTCCGATTACTTTTGACCATTTCAAAATAAGAAGCACCCCTACAATTAAAGCTGAGGGTTTGTACTTCAATCACATCTTGACTGTTTGATTTGGCAAAAATACAGAGAAATGTGTCTTTGTCCAAATACATAACTTCTTAATCACATGAGTGAAAATAGTCCACTACTGGGGGCAGGGATAGCTCAGTAGGTAGCGTGGTCGCCCCATGATCAGAAGGTCGGGGGTTCGAAGCCACCGAACGGCTACCCTGAGGTACCGTCTCTGCTCCCCGGGCACCTGATTTGCAGCTGCCTACTGCTTCACTGAGTGAATGGGTTAAATGCAGAGAGTAATTTCCCCACGGGGATCAATAAAGTATACATTACAGATTTTACACACACACACCAATATATTGGGCCATATTGTCATAATCCTTTAAATAAAGAAAGAATGGCGTGAATTATTGATTTATCAATGTAAATACATAAATAAAAACTATATTAAGAATTTATACTGCAGCATTAGTAATGAATGAGCATAGACCAGAAACAATATGATGTAACATCTTTTTAAAACTTGTTTCCTCATTGCCTGTTGCATAAAGTTGTAATTCATCTTGATCTCCACTAGAGGGGGGTGTTTACAATAGAGAATTTATTGTTTTTGTTTTTTTTAACTTCACCTCTTCTTAACTTGAAGCTATTAGCACATGACTTCTGATCTGCCTTTAAAAGGCTACACACACCACTGTCTTCATGAGAAAAGTTCTTATATAGTTTTGCAATTTTGACCTGACCTACTTTGGGAAGCAAATATGTAAAGAATGTGGCAACATGAGTTAGTCATTACAGGACACAGTCACCACCCTGTTAAACTTTGAAAGTTTGAGTCAGCTATATATAGCGCTCTGGCTGCCGTTTGCTCAGCACACCACATGCCTGAGCGCTGTGGCTGCACAGTGATAGTGCACAGCAGTTGCAGAGTCATTTTTCAGTTCAAGGGTCATTATCAGCTACAGAAGGAAATCTCCAAGCTCTCAGTTTATATCTGTCAGGCCTCTCTGGTATTTGTGCCTCTGGCATCTGGCCAGACAGAAAATTGTTTGAGCTGATAAAGTATGGGTGTGTTGTGCTGTTTGACTTTTAACCGTTTATGACCATCAACAGACTGAATGCAAGGACTTTATATTTTGCATGTGTCACACAACAACAAATCCTTGAAAGATGAGTAAATTAAACTTGAGCATGAATTTATTGTCTGCATCCAGAGCCAATAAGGCTGACTGTCTATACTTTGCTATTGTCTCGTGAATAGGTCCCATTTACTGCCAATCTACGTTCCTCATTGTAAAGTCACGTCAAAAAAAAAAAAAAATCATCCATTTCCCGAGCACATCTTCGGCTTAAAAGGGAAATTTTACACTCAAAAGCTTTTACACGACTGGATAACATCAGCGAGAGAAGTTTTACATTTTACTTTTTCCCCTTTCCCTTAGTGCTTCATCTGTTTTCACTTCAGTTAATGATTTCCTACATTGTCCCAAATGGCTGCGAGAGGATTTCAGAAAATGTGGTATTCAGCTGTGGATCACTGTGAACTGTTGTTTCACAGTCAATAGACAGCAGAGAATCCTCTAGTATGAAGACTTCTACATAAATCTGATTAGTGTTTGGTGCATCTACAAAGACTATTCTTTGAGGACCCATTACTGTCGAGCAATGAGACAAGATGGTCATTTTGTTTGCCCCACATCAGATTTTAGTGTCACTAATACATGACATTGTTGACTTTTTGTGATTAATTGTTGGGAATTGGTTTTTGGAGAAATGTCAAAACTGTCTCTGCCTTTTCTTTAGAATAGTAAATATCTTTTAGACTCTAATTCAGAAGCAATCTGAAGATGCCAGTGTGGCTGTAATGGGATACTTACATCATAGATTCAAACATAGTAGCTTTAGTAGCTCACTTTAAATGTGTTAATGTATTCTTTGTAGATTTTCTCAAAGGTGTAAAACTGTTTTAAGTATATGAGGTGACTTAAACTTTATCACTTCAATTTTATCATTCTTTGACCTCATCTCTCTAAATCTTAAGAAATGTAAACACCAATGCCTCGTCCAGTGACCGGACGTTTTGTTACCTGGATACTAGCAGGTAGAACATTCCCAGAGACATGAGAGAGATCCCGATGTGAAAGGAAACTCCCACTGCTCCATATTCCTTGAAGACTTTCTTAAGCTGCTGGGTTTTGTTGGGTTTCCCTCCCTCTGGCTCTCTGTCCTCCAGGCTCTTTTCCGATGACGTAGTAGAAGCCTCCTTCAAAGTCTGAACATCCTGGACAAAAACATGAGACGCACAAAATGAGACGGGAGGAAGGACTCGGATACCGTCTCTGTTGCTATAGGAAGCAACAACAAAGACTGTGACTAGAGGCAAAAAAGAGAAGATGCTTGCCATGAATTAAAATGAGATTATTTCATTTTCCCATCAAATACAACTCAGTGGGATGAGCAGCCGTTCTCAGACTGGGAGGCCCGGGTTCAAATCCCGCTTATGGCAACAATTTTTTCAGTTCACAGTTAAACTTTTTTTAACTCTTTTCAGCAGTTTTCAGCAGAAACTCTTTTCAGCGGAAATTCTGCTGATTCACCTCTTTTCTGCAGAATCATCTGCTGATTCACCTCTTTTCTGCAGAATCATCTGCTGAGTCACCTCTTTTCTGCAGAATTTTCTTCTTCTTTACCTCTTTTCAGCAGAAATTCTGCTGATTCACCTCTTTTCTGCAGAATTTTCAGCCTTTTCACCTCTTATAAGCACAATTCGCAGCAGCTTCTGCTCATTTCAGCAGAAATTCTGCTGATTCACCTATTTTCTGCAAATTTTTCATCTTTTTCAGCAGAAGCAGGCGGCTGCCGGTCGGAGCATGAGGTGAACTGAATTTCAGGTAAGAAGTTATGACCTGCACTCTATTTGGGTCAGATATAAACTGAGTTTAGGTGTAGTTTATTTTCGTTGTGCTGACTTTTTACAATCACTTACAATAACTCGTACTGCGTGCTAGCTAGCATGACGGAGTTTCTATACAGCTGTGTGCGCGCTAAGTTACTGATGTTGAACTTTATGACAGCCTCCCCTGTCATTCTCTCGCCTGTTGAAACTTCAGTCATGAAACTGATCAATGATCGGCTTTTCTCTCTTGTTTGTTTATCACGCTAAACAACAGCAGCACGTTTAAGCTTGATCAGCTGTTGTTAGAATTCATTTGCTTTTAATTTCTAGTATCAGCTGATGTTTGCTGCAGCCACAGCTGTAAAAACGGCTGTTCCAAACCAGGAGATGTCCTTACTGAATCATCAGAGCTGAACTGGTGATGGAGAAACAGGTTTACCCTTTAGGTGACATGAATGAGTTGAAGGGAAGTTATGAACTGTTTCTGACAGACAAATAAACACCAAGCTCCTTTTTTGTGTAGCTGACAGCTGGTAACTGTGCAGGGGCGGATCTAGCAAAGCTTTTGCCAGGGGGCCAGGTAGGGCATTAACAGAGAAAGGGGGGCACAAAGAAATACTTTTCTTTCTTACTCTCATATAAAATATTTAGCTTTTATTAAATAGTTATCTGAATCTTACAACCAAAGTTTGTATAATAATACACAAGACTGGCTGTAGACCATTGTTCATCATTCAGAACACTGTGTAAAAATAACAAAAAGTGAATGCAAACGTGCATAAATATTTATTTTACGTGTTTGATGTGTGTGGCGGGACGTGGTCTGCAGTGCCGCTGCAGGGGAGGTGGACCCACCTGAGCGGCATCTGCAATAAAGTCTGTGTAATCGGGGTTGTACGAAGTCACCTCATCTTTACACAGAACTGTAAGCTGTCATCTGTGAAGCGTGAGTGGTGTTCGTTTTTACCATAGTTCATGGTGGAGAATGGCTGCTCTGCTGGGTTTTGCCCCAAGTAGCCGTATGAATGGCAAACTACACTGATTAGCAGCAGCATAGGCACACTTAAAATTTCTTCCGAAATTTTTGCTTTCTGGTTACAGAGTAATGTTGCTTAGCTGGTTAGCTACCGGGAGCTGTAGTTGTAGTGCCTGGTTTTAACATGCTGGTCTCATTGCAACGTTCAACGCATCCAGGTAAAAAGTTACTGTAAATACATGAAAATAACTTTCCTTAGTGAGCCTGAACTCTGCACAAACAGTCGTATCTTGGAAATGATGTTGAAATGCCATATTTGTTTTGTTAGGACAGATCTAGAAACGAAAGTACTATTATAATGTGGAGAAAGCTGGTCAAACAAAGACAATTTTTATGACCCTCCTATTCAAGGAGCAGCCGAGTCAGCTGATTAAACACAGGCTGCTGCGTCTGCGTTGTTTAAGTGAATCACATTATCACTCTCCCACTCACACACTTAATGTCAGTCACTTTGTGCTACACACAAAGAGCCTCTCACACACGTCGGTCTGCGTTTGTGAGCCCAGACACGCACCACTCCAAGATGAACAAGCACCAGACACAGCCCAGCTGCCCGACACGTAACAGGGAGCAGGCAGGTCACTCAGTGTGTGTGAAGCAGATTAGTAAACTGCAACACACAATAACGACATTCAGGCCACAGCGGACGGCAGACTGCAGCAGAGCAGCGACGGCGGACACTTGAGAACGCCTGCAGTTGGAAACAGTATGTAAATAAACACAACCCTCCATCTGGCCTTATGGCTAAGGCCGTAATGGTTTTATATCGGTAAGAGCTTCAACAGATGGTCGAAAAGAAACAAGTTTCGTGTTGTGAATCAATTTTTAAGTACATCATTTGAATCTATAGAAAAAAGCTTTCTTTTAAAAGATATATATATAAATAAATAAAATCTGAGTTGTTTTCAGCTTTTAGTAAATGGATTGTGTGAATGTGTTTACTGAACACAAATGAACTCACACACCTTAGAAATGGTTCAGTTTACTGAAATCTTAAGCCAGTGGCATCAAAGCACAAAAGCCCAGAATATGCACAACACTGTCACCAGTGCTACCAGCGAGGCCCGGGTGTGTGCGAGCATCTCTGAGCTGTTGCTGCAGCTCTGCATATCCATGAGAGACAGTGTTCTTGGTGGATATCTGATGGAACAGAAATCCTGACAATGCCTTAAACTGTATTTGTGCCATTCTTGTGGCAGCGCCCCAACCTGCAGTCGTTTGAGGACTATGCCCGAGCCCACACTGCAAGAGTGACCCGGGCCTTTCTGGATCAGGAGCATATCCAGACACTTCCCTGACCAGCATTTAGTCCCAGACATGCTGTGATGACACGTTCATCAGATGCAGTCACAAACCATGACCACTGCACTCTTTCAGCATTGGAGTGTAACTCCTCCACAACAGATACAGGCACTGGTGCAGTCCATGTGAGATAGTTTACTATAGCAGTGTTTCCCAACCTTTGAGAGCCACGGCACTTATTTCACATTAGAAAAATCACACAGCACACCACCAAACAAAAATGTCACAAAAAGCTTTTTTTTTTTGGTACTGGTACTGGTTTTATTTTGTTGTATTTATCTGCGACACAAGGCTGGTCCGTCTGACATAAAATGATCCGTAGCGCAAAAAAGGTTGGGGACCGCTGGCTTAGAGTACTAATCAGGTGGAACCAGATAACCTTCCATGGCACACCTATGTGCCACGGCACAGTGGTTGGGAAACACTGTTCTAGAGGAAGCCATACCTTGTATTAAACATCTTATATATGCATATATTACAGTACTGGTTTGTTTAATTTACAGCCGTCGTCATTTCGAAACATCAGGACTCAAAACTGAAACCTGCATGAAATTAGAAATCAAGGACCAAGTTGTCCATTTAATCAGAAACATAAAAACATAATCCTCTGAGCTTGGCACGCTTTTTTCACTTTCGACTCTTTGTTCAGACATGTAATGATACAGGTGTGTTTACAAGGAGAATCTGTGTCAACCTACTTTTCTCTCCACACAGAAAACTCATGAGGCTTTAATAACACATTGATAGAACGGATTTGAGTAAAAAACTAAAATAAAAAAAGTGTTTTGTTTGCTGTAACAGCTACAAATAATTCCATGTAAAAGCATCTTGGTCTTTAGAATTACTTACTGTGTTACTATGAGCCCTATACATTATGCAGAATACTATACTGTAAGTTCAAGTAGAATACTAAAATTATCAATCATCTGAATGTATTTGAATGACAGCACTGCAGAGTTGCATGAAGGCTGGGACTGTTGGAATAATAAAGAACAGCCGACTTTCACAGCTTTAACGTTTTTAAACGGCACACCCTGAAGCCAAAAGCTGTCTAAGAAACTATTATGACTGTTGCGCACCCTGTTATCATAATGCATACATTATAAAAAAAAATATCTTTTAATTTAAAGTATTTTCTCCCCATTTATACTGGACTAAATGGGAGATTAAATGGAGCAGCTTAGTATTAGATGACTTGGGGCTATTGTGACCAGTGGTTACTCAAATATCTCTCTGCTGAAGAGGAAACTTGATCTTCCTCTGGAGGAACACGCGCACACACACACAGGAAATACCTCCCGGGTGCATTCAGCTATTTTTTCACCAAGTTCAAAAAAAGACTGCTTATTGTGTCACTAAGCTTGACGTGTTTATGTAGCTAGCTGTTCAGTTAGAGGCTAAGCAATAATCTAAAGTAAATCCTGCAGGGACGTGGATGTGTGTGCTTTTATATGAAGTTTGAATGGTCTTTGAGACATCTGCAAATGTGACATGTTTGGTTGTTTTTAAAAATTAGGACCGTTAGGGGCAACGGAAGGCCATTCATTGCTATGTGCGACATTTAGCCTTTACATACAGTAACTTCCATTCATGTCCCTTTCTGCTTTTTACGCTGCATTGAGACTACGCTTGCAGACTCTTTTTGTGGGTTTTAGTCAGCCACTTAATCAAGAAGGCAGTAGCAATGGTGAAGAAGGGAAGATAAGGGGAAAAACAGGCTTATCTTTTCTCTTGGCTACAATTTGTCTTGCTAAATTTTGGCCCGAGCTCCTGGATGAAGCCACACTCTTGGCAATACATTCACCGGGCTGCCAACAATGGACAATGGCAGAGTCCGGGGTGGGTGAGGGAGCAGGCCTTTGCTTTTCAGAGGCGAAAAAGGCCAAGCTAAAAGTAAAGGAAAGCAACGCTGTGGGAGGGTCATGTGAGCGAGCAGCTAAAGGGAGTTGTGCCAGGGAGGGTGTATAGGAGGGGAACAGTGGGACTGCTGTGTCTGATAACAGCTTTTCAGAGGCATGAAAACACATGCAAAGTCACAGTGACATGCAAGCAAGGACAAAGACACACTCACATGCAATGCACAGGGCTGTCACGCTGTCAGATTCTCACGACACGATTATTGTGGCCATAAAAACTGACGAATACTACACTGTCACAGTTTCTATGGAAATGTTTTAATACATACTGGGAATGCCATCAGTGAAATCTCTTTAGCTTTTAATACATCTCGTCTCACATTAGCAAATTAAGTGCATCTGTGACCATAACTGTGCAGAAGTTTGGCTGGGTCAAAACAGTCAATCAATATATCACATTGGTTCCTTTAGGTAATTGATAGGCTATTTTATTACAACACACAGACACTCTAAAGGGGTTCCCTCCCTGTTTTGTGACTCATTTTTGGTGCTTACGAAATAAATGGAGGGTTAAAGAGAAAGGAAGCCACGTAAATCACAGTCAAGGAGAGTGCAATAGACTTCAATACTTGAAATGTGCAATTCCCTTGTATTCTTATTCCTATTTATTCTATTTATCCCTTTTGTATATTTTATTTATATATGTCTCTGTATTTATATATGTGTATATATAATATTCTGCTCACGTTCTGTAACTTCTGTCGGTGCTGTGCTATTGGAAACCGAATTTCCCAGAGGAACCCACCCGAGGGATTAATAAAATTTTATCTTATCTATCTTAAAACTCTAAGACAAAGTGGAAAAGCAAATCAGTGAGCTGGCATTATACACTGTATTGCCAAAAATATTCACACCCATCCAAATCATTGAATCCAGATGTTCCAATCACGTCCTTAGCCCCAGGTGTAGAAGACTCAGCACCTACTCATGCAGACTGCTTGTACAAACATTTGTGTAAGGATCTCACGATCTGGTGATGTTGTGCCATGGTACCGTGATAGCATGCCACCTGTGCAACAAGTCCAGTTGTGCGATTTCCTTGCTATTAAATATTCCACAGTGAACTGTTAGTGGTATTATAACAGAGGGGAAATGACAGGGAATGTTGGGAACATTAGCAACTCGGCTACAACGTAGTAAAATCACAGAGCAGGGTCAGCAGGTGCTAAAGTGCACAGTGCACAGAGATCGCCAACTTTCTTGAGAGTCGATCGCTACAGACTTCCAGACTTCATTTGGCCTTCAGATTAGCTCAAGAACAGAGTGTAGAGAGCTTCATGGAATGGGTTTCCATGGTCGACCAGCTGCATCCAAGCCTTACACCACCAAGCATAATGCAAAGCATTGGATAAAGTAGTGTAAAACACACCATCACCATGTTTTCTGGAGGTGACGAAACACACCTCTCCGTCTGGCAATCCAATGGACGAGTCTGGGTTTGATGGTTGCCAGGAGACCAGTACTTGTCTGACTGCACTGTGCCAAGTGTAAAGTTTGGTGGAGGGGGGATTATGGAGTGGGCTTGTTTTTCAGGAGCTGGGCTCGGCCCCTTAGCTCCAGTGAAAGGAACTCTTAATGCTTCAGCATAGCAAGACTTTTTGGACAATTTCATGCTCCCAACTTTGTGTGAACAGTTTGGGGATGACCCCCTCCCACTCCCCCATGTTCCAACATGACTGCACACCAGTGCATAAAGCAAGGTCCGTAAAGACATGGCTGAACGGGTTTGCTGTGGAAGAACTTGACTGGTCTTAACCCGACAGAACACCTTTGGGGTGAATTAGAGCAGAGACTGCGAGCCAGGACTACCAGCATCAGTGTCTGACTGACTCACTTTTTTCTTTTTCAAATTTTATTCAGTTTTATTTGTATAGCCCCAAATCACAATAAAAGTTGCTTCACAAATGCACTTCTGGAAGAATTCTTTCTGCCTTTTTAGGGTTATTTTTCCTCTCTCAGTTCCACAGATATTGTTCAATATCATAGATTTTAACAATGCAATGTATCAAGTATTGTATTGCATAATCACTGTATCACAATACTATCTTCTACTAGAAGTAGTATCATTAGTACTAATTATCTTTAGTACTAAATTAATTAGCCCTGACAAAATTGGATTGGGAGTCACAGAATGACTCACTACTCATGCAAAAGCCTACAAAAGACTGATAACACGATTATGATATTAACGTGGACATTATCAACATAATAACCTTATTTCATCTTTTGGATTTCACACTTTAAAACAACATCACTAAAACCATACATACAGCAGGAGAGAAACAGTAAAACAGGGACTCCCTCTCATTAGAGACTGAAGTAGAACCCAGAAAGTGCCTGCTAGGAGTTGCACTCAAGCAGTTTCCTGTGGGTGTGCGTTTCCCTGACCATCCCTGTTTAATTTATGGTTTCATTAAGGGAACTCCATTTTATACAGCTGTTTACATGTCTTAGGGAGCGTTGCTTTAAATGTGAAATGACTTGAAAATGAAAAATTATCATCAGTGCAGGGTTCCCAAACCCCTGTAGACCATTTCTATTAGTCTGCTATAAAAGCCTATGAAAGCCTGTTTACTGTTGAGTTGCATTGTGGGTAATATAGGCATCGGATTTTAAGAAACGTCAGGCTCTGAGAGCCTATTTTCTGAGTTAAAGGGAAAGCAGTATTAAACGCTGCATCAAATCTAATCCCTTTCTCTCAACCTGAATCCAATTCTTCTGCTTCACAAAATAAAACAGTGTGGTGATTTACTTGTATTAACTTCTTGCTAATAAAGGGTTCATATTTTATCGAGTTTTACGAGAATGTAAGTGCATACCAATCAGAAGATGACCTGTAAGTGAACAAAGATCTACACCATATGACAAGTGGACATGACATATACCAGGATCTGAAATTCTGTCCTCGTCTCAAAATTTCAGATCAAACTGAATGCCATTCCCATCCCATGTAAGGGTAACGTTGCAACTTGGTTATTTCTCTTATCTATTTGTCGGCCTCAACTAACTCTTTAAGTTTTTAAACTAAAAAGTCAAAGTGAAGAAAAAACATATTTTGAATCTGTCCAAAAACAAATTCTCATATATGAGAACCTGATAAATGATTCTTTATCAGGACAGATCCTTGCCTGCGTTTTGTTTGCTGCTCTTCTAATAAACTAGTGAGATGGTGAACAAGGTAAAAAGCAAAGCAGCATGTTCTTCGTGATCTTGGCATGCTCACTGTACCACTGTAGGCGTGTCCATGTGCTGCTGAGTCACTTAAAAATGATGGCAATGTAATCCAGTGTGACCTGTTACACAGCGCGCGGTAATAACCTCACCTGTGCCCACACACCTTCAGCTCTTTTAGCATCACAGATGCTGACTCACACAACCGCCCACCGAGAGCACGTGCAAGCCGAAGTTTAAAAGTGCTCAGATGTTTGGTGAGAGTGACTCAGCGCCACTCACACACCGTGGGAGCACGCTCGCTGTTGACACTGCACAGTTATGAAAATGACACCTGTGCTGCTTCGAGTACAGGTTTGTCGAAGTCATGTCAATTATACATACACCACCGTGGATTCACTGCAAAGGCAGGCGGCCCACATAACTGTGCGCGTCGTGTAGTGTTGTATAACAAGCAGGCTCGCTCACATGAGGGCTGTTATGCAAAAAGAAAAAAGAAAACCAGCTCGTCTGCTGTTTTGCATAATTCATAAACATGTTTTCAGTCGGTTGCTCGTGGGAGATAGAGGCCCGGACGGTGTGCTCACCGGTTGATCTCTAAAACGTGGTGTGCTCGTGTTAAAGGTTGAAATTACCTCTTTGTCGTCGTCAGTCTGCTCCTCGCTCTTCTTCGTAGCAGCCTGTGTGGATGAGGATCTGATCTGCATGGTCCTGGTGGAGCAGCGGCGACTGGAAACGTCCCAGTTACCCGTAAACAAAACATTACCCGCCGGGTCCCCCTGCTGTTTTGGCGCCCGTGTGTGAAAACCAGCGGCTGCCTGAGGATTGTACATTCAGCGCCTTCACGGCGCACAGCTACAGCGGCGACCCGGTCCAAATGCGCCCAGTCCGTGTTGGTTACAAACGTAGACGACGCGTCCCAGTTCTGGATGAGTTCCGGGTGCTGTTTACCCAGGTGCACGGAGGGCAGATAGACCCGCCTGACGGATGCGCAGAAAAACCGGTGTCGCTGAAACGAGTGGTCCGTGCGCAGCGTCAAAGTAACATCCTTCAGCCTGCTTGCTTTGGCTCGCAGTAGAGACGAACCCGGTGACTTGAAAGCCAGATCCAGAGCCGCTGCTGAGCGATACAAAAGCATTATCGACGGCACTCACAAGAGCTCAGCGTCTCCAAAAAACAAAAGCAGCAAAAAAAAAAACCCAACTAAATAATAATTTTTTAAATAATCTCATAAAGCGACTCGGTTGTGCCGGGCAACTAATTACGGGCATAAGCAGCTGTAAACATGCTGCCCTGTGCCCTCCTGTATCCCTCCGGTCCTCTTGTTGACCGATTATCAGCAACAGCCAATGAGGGCTTACGCGCAACCGCAGATAGTAAAGCCTGAAGTGAAGGGAGGGGGTACTTAAAGGTATAACCGTGCTGATTCATGTAATTGAGTCGTAAGACTTCAAAGGCTGACGTGTGTGTGTGTTTTAAATTCAGGTTACTGAAACTGAAACTTTTAATTATTTATAGAATTTAGTTGAGTTTTTTTGTGCGAGTCCTGAAACAGTTTTAAATACATGGGCTAAATAAAAGAATATATACAAGTATAAAAAGAATTTTAAAAAAAAAGAGGTCTATTATTTAGTTCTCTGGACCAACATAAACACATAGTTAATAACAGGAATAGGATTTACATACTCCCATATAAAACCACTGTTCTCGTATAAAATCAAGTGGAAATTGAGAGAGATCAATAAAAAATGTTCCACATTTTAATGGAATCCATCCGATAAGATCAGCTCCAGGTGATTTAAATACAATTTTGTGTACATATGGAGACAAAATTATTTCTGAAAATTTATTTGAAACATTCAGAAATAAAATAACCAGGAAGAAATATATTGTTTGTTTGTTTTTAAATTACAATCTAATGTAATCTCATATTAAAACCATAAAGTCTTCCTTTATAAGCTTACACACTTTTACACTCGAGTTTTTCTTGGAAGTCCTTACTTATGAAAGTGTTCACTAAATTGTGTACTAGAAAGACCTCTGTGCTAAAACATAAAACTATCATGTTTTATGTCCTAATAACAGCAGCTATAGTGGCAGAACAGTTGGATTACAATTCAGCTGTAACCCTCTCAGTGTGCTCTGTCAGATAACCCAGCTCTAGCACAAACTGCACTCGTTATTATTGTTTAAACTTATCTGAGATCAGTGGTGTCATGTTAGCGAGAGATAAGGCTGTAGCCAAAGGGCAGCAGAATAAAGAGATGACAGGAAATGTAAATGTTAAAGCTACAGCAGGTAGAAATCTAGAAAACAAAGCCTAAATTTGAAAATGGACTGTCCTTCTCCACCTCTGCACATATACTGTATATAAAATAGTCGTTTAGTTACTTAGAGCTTCATTCTTATGAATGCCAGCAGGGGGTGAATCCTCTAGTTGCAAAAAGAAGTTAGACTCTACAGACGACTGAGAAAATTACCTGACTTCTCACTTGATTTACAACCTCAGTAAACATTTTCCTGATGAGTCTAGGCTCCCAATAGTTAGTTTAAAGTCTTTTTTTTAGTTTTTAAAGTGTGGATACATTAAGATTGTGAACATTAATAACATTAACTGGTATCACCACCAAATGGACACTTGGTAATAGTCAGGTCCACCCCTCACTTATGATGTCTGCTCCAAAACCCAAGGTGGACATGACCAAAATTGCCAACAGTGAGCGGGCTTCTTTCTTCCCATGAGAGTCACCTTCATCTCTCCTTGTTCAAAGTCATGTTTAATCCATTGCACTGCAGCATCTCGTACCTTTCCTGTTTGTATCAGTCTTCATTGTACACTGCTCACCTCATCTGCTCTGCAAAGACCAAGATCTCTTGTCACTGTTCAGTTCTAATGTTCTAATGACATGTATTAGTCTACTTTCCTCTTAAACCACTTGAATTATAATATGCTGAAAGGATTACATACTTACATTATAAAACACACTTATAAAAAAATGTGTTTTTTTTATTTTCTTCTCTGCTTTAAAATTGCAAGTAAATTTCAACAACAGTGCAAAAACAGACGTTAATATAAGTATAACCTGAAGAAGGAAGTGGCGAAAACGACCAGATCAGAAACTAAAGCCGCTTTAGTTTTAAAATGTAAATCATACTTCCTTAAATATTCCAGTGTTATCAGAGAATGCTGATGTATGCACTCAGTATTTAGTCATGTGCTGAATACTCTCGGATGGTAATGATGGTAATGTATTCTGCTGACATTTGCACCATTTTCTAAAAGAAGCAAACTGCGTTATTACACCTTCACACAGTGAACGGCAGATATAGACACGTGAGAGAGAGTGGGAGGAAAGATAAAGAGGGTGGGATGCTGGCAGGAAATCCTGAAAAAAATGACAATGAAGCTGTGACGGCTCTGACCTTTTCTAAGCACAACCACAAACTCGACACGTGGGCTGAGTTTAAAATGGCAATTAACTTTAAAATCAAAGTCACGGTTGTGTTTTTGGTCCTATATCCTTTTAGCACCTAAGAATAAATAAGACAGTGCTGAATATTTGTCTCCCACAGACAGCATTAACTCAAGTTTCCTCTAGTTAAATGGAAAAAAAACTATTAAGATAAGATAAGACTTTATTGATCCCACGACGGGGAAATTTTTGCGTCACCTCAGCTCAGGTACAGATATCAGAAGGAAATACAAAAAAAATACAAATAAGTACAATCAATGAAAAAAGTAAGATAATACACTATATACAATGGTAGCACACACAGTATAATACACTATATACAATGGTAGCACACACAGTATGTGATTATGGATATGGTTGGAAATATGGAAGACATAAACTATATCGCTTGATATAGCTATTGTACCACTACTGGGGGGCGATCGTGGCTTAAGAGTTGGGAGTTCGTCTTGTAATCGGAAGGTTGCAGGTTCGAGCCCCGGCTCGGACAGTCTCGGTCGTTGTGTCCTTGGGCAAGACACTTCACCCGTTGCCTACTGGTGGTGGTCAGAGGGCCCGGTGGCGCCAGTGTCCGGCAGCCTTGCCTCTGTCAGTGCGCCCCAGGGTGGCTGTGGCTACAACGTAGCTTGCCATCACCAGTGTGTGAATGGGTGAATGACTGGATATGTAAAGCGCTTTGGGGTCCTTAGGGACTAGAAAAGCGCTATATAAATACAGGCCATTTACCATTTACCATTTACTATTCCTATTTATAGACATGTACACACACACATGTACACACTAAATATACATATGTATACATATACATACATATATACCTGCACATGTCCATACAGATGGAAGGTCCATTATGCATGAAGTGGTGACCGTGGATGTTCAGTGTCCAGTGACTTATGACATTGTGATTGAGGAGTTATAGAGTATAACTGCTGTTGGAATGAATGATCTGCGAAAGCGCTCCTTCCTGCACTGAGGGTGTTTCAGTCTCTGACTAAAGGAGCTGCTCAGCCCACTCACATACTCATGCAGTGGGTGATGTGGGTTGTTCATGATGGATGTCAGCTTTACTAACATCCTCTATTAATACATGAATTTATCTATTTTTACATCCACGGAGCTCAAGTTGACATGAAAATTTTGCTTTGTAGTTTTAGGTCAGAAGACATTCAAGTTTAATGCATGAGCACATTTTAAATGGTCGTTTTAAGATCTAACTGGTCCTTACATACAGATTAGTTGGAACTAAATATTTATACTAATTTAGTGCAGGGTCTAACTGTGTAGCTAATTAAAAACATTAGCTTTAAATGATGTGCATCACACATTAAACAGAACATGGTCTATACAACCTGAAACCTGATAAATGTTGTTTAAGCCTAAATTTAACAGAATCTTTGTGAACACTAGTATTTAGCTACTATCTACTGTTTGTGGTACAAGTGGCAGATTTGAAATTCTTCATTCTAATTGGAAGAATGAAGTGGAAGATTTATTTGGCTGAATCTTGGATAAAATGGCCTAAAATATCTCAAAAAACCTAAGAAGGATAACTTAGTTTTTGGGTAAACTGTTCATGGCGGATTAATCCAGAATATAAAGCATAAGGGTAATCCATATATGTGTGTGTGTATGTATGTATGTATGTATGTATATGTATATATGTATGTGTGTATATATATATATATATATATATAACACCCAGCACGCCCGTGCGGGCGGTTTATCCTTCAAGCTCGGGTCCTCTACCAGAGGCCTGGGAGCTTGAGGGTCCTGCGCAGTATCTTAGCTGTTCCCAGGACTGCGCTCTTCTGGACAGAGATCTCCGATGTTGTTCCCGGGATCTGCTGGAGCCACTCGCCTAGCTTGGGAGTCACCGCACCTAGTGCTCCGATTACCACGGGGACCACCGTTACCTTCATCCTCCACATCCTCTCGAGCTCTTCTCTGAGCCCTTGGTATTTCTCCAGCTTCTCGTGTTCCTTCTTCCTGATATTGCTGTCATTCGGAACCGCTACATCGATCACTACGGCCGTCTTCTCCTGTTTGTCTACCACCACTATGTCCGGTTGGTTAGCCACCACCATTTTGTCCGTCTGCATCTGGAAGTCCCACAGGATCTTAGCTCGGTCATTCTCCATCACCCTTGGGGGCATCTCCCATTTTGACCTCGGGACTTCCAGGTTATACTCGGCACAGATGTTCCTGTACACTACGCCGGCCACTTGGTTATGGCGTTCCATGTATGCCTTGCCTGCTAGCATCTTGCACCCTGCTGTTATGTGCTGGATTGTCTCAGGGGCATCTTTACACAGCCTGCACCTGGGGTCTTGCCTGGTGTGATAGACCCCAGTCTCTATGGATCTTGTACTCAGAGCTTGTTCTTGTGCTGCCATGATTAGTGCCTCTGTGCTGTCTTTCAGTCCAGCTTTGTCCAGCCACTGGTAGGATTTCTGTATATCAGCCACCTCCTCTATCTGCCGGTGGTACATACCGTGCAGGGGCCTGTCCTTCCATGATGGTTCCTCGTCTCCCTCCTCTTTCTTGGGTTTCTGCTGCCTGAGGTATTCACTGAGCACTCGGTCAGTTGGGGTCATCTTCCCAATGTATTCTTGGATGTTCGTTGTCTCATCCTGGACTGTGGTGCTGACACTCACCAGTCCTCGGCCCCCTTCCTTCCGCTTAGCGTACAGCCTCAGGGTGCTGGACTTGGGGTGAAACCCTCCATGCATGGTAAGGAGCTTTCTTGTCTTTATGTCAGTGGCTTCTATCTCCTCCTTTGGCCAGCCTATTACCCCAGCAGGGTACCTGATCATGGGCAGGGCGTAGGTGTTGATGGCCCGGATCTTGTTCTTACCGTTCAGCTGACTCCTCAGGACTTGCCTGACCCTCTGCAGGTACTTGGTGGTTGCAGCTTTTCTAGCGGCCTCTTCATGGTTCCCATTCGCCTGCGGGATCCCCAGGTACTTGTAACTGTCCTCTATGTCTGCAATGTTGCCTTCTGGTAGTTCGATCCCCTCAGTTCTGACTACCTTTCCTCTCTTTGTTACCATCCGACTACACTTCTCCAGCCCGAATGACATCCCGATGTCATTGCTGTATAGCCTGGTAGTGTGGATCAGTGAATCGATGTCTCGTTCACTCTTGGCATACAGCTTGATGTCATCCATGTACAGGAGGTGGCTGACAACCACTCCGTTTCGTAGTCGGTATCCCTAGCCAGTCTTGTTAATGATCTCACTGAGGGGGTTCAGGCCTATGCAGAACAGCAGTGGGGACAGAGCATCTCCTTGGTAGATCCCGCACTTGATGGTGACTTGTGCTATGGGCTTGGAGTTGGCCTCTAGTGTTGTGCGCCACATCCCCATTGAGTTCCTGATGAAGGCTCTTAGGGTCCTGTTGATCTTGTACAATTCTAGGCATTCCAGTATCCAGCTGTGGGGCATTGAGTCATAGGCCTTCTTGTAATCAATCCAGGCTGTGCACAGGTTGGTCAGTCTGGTCTTGCAGTCTCGGCTGACTGTTCTGTCTACCAGTAGCTGGTGTTTTGCGCCTCTGGTATTCTTGCCAATCCCTTTCTGTGCCCCGCTCATGTATTGACCCATGTGCCCGTTCATCTTAGCCGATATGATGCCTGACAGGAGCTTCCATGTAGTACTGAGGCAGGTTATTGGTCGGTAGTTGGATGGGACCGGTCCCTTCTTGGGGTCCTTGACCTTCAGTTAGCCATTCCGGGTGTCTCTCGTTAACTAGCAGCTGGTTCATTTGTGCTGCCAGACGCTCGTGGAGTGCAGTCAGCTTCTTCAGCCAGTAGGCGTGAACCATGTCGGGCCCTGGTGCTGTCCAACTCTTCATACTGGAGACCCTTTCTTGGATATCTGCCACTGTGATGGTTACTGGACCCTGTTCAGGGAGGTTGCTGTGGTCTGCGATCCACTAGCCACTGAGCATTGCCGTTATGGGTTGCATCCTTCTCCCATATGCTCTTCCAGTATTACTCCGTCTCCAGCCTTGGTGGTGCTGTTCTCTTATTGTTCCCTTGCCACTGAGAGTACACCTTTGCTGGTTCTGTGGAGAACAGCTGGTTTATTCTCCTGCCTTCTATCTCTCTGGTGTACCTCCTCAAGCGGCTTGATCTTGCCCTCTAGCCTCCTTCTCCATGGAGGGTACTGCCCCTTGTGGCTGTTCAACTTGTAGCCAAGCATCTCACTGATCACTGCTGCCGTAGTGTAGGTCAGCTTGTTAGTGTCGGTAATCGTGGTTGTAGGTATCATCCGTAGTGCTGCATTAACATCATCTAGCAGACCTTCTGAGGGTACTTCACGTAATCGGGGGATCCAGGTTTCAAGCTTTGCCATGACTCTATCTTTCAGGTCAGTTCCTCTCGCACTCAACGATCCTTCTCCTATCGCACTTGGGGCTATGTACCCAATCTCGGGTGGGGGTGATGATATCTCCCCCCTGACCTGGCGTCCTGACTCCTCCTTGCCGTAGCATTTATGTTGTACCTCGTCAATCTCTAGCTGTGATAGCAGTCCCTTCTTTCGAATGTTGGAACACTGAGCTACTAGTTGTTTCGCCATCATTGTGGATGTTGGGTATCGAAGAATCCATAGGCCCCTCATCCTATTCATGTAACCCCTTCCGCCAGGGTTACTTGCGTAGTAGCATTCCAACAACGCCCTGTTTTCATCTCTTGCCCACCGATGCCTTCTTGTTCCAGTAGCCCACTTGTCGTCAGGGTGCCCTGGTTCCTCAACACCTGACGCGGACCTTGTTGATCCGGGCGACGTCCGAGCCGGCATGCCTTCATATTTATCTGTCTCGCTCATGTCTGCGGTAGGCTCGCTTAGCATAGGGGGTCTAGCCTTAGGACCCTTACTGGATACAGACGCCCCAGGCAGGAATCGAACTTGCGATCCTCTGCTCCAAAGGCGTGTAGTCTAACCACTACGATATATATATATATATATATATATATCAATCATGATATATGATATATATATATCAGGTGCAACAGTTACCAGCATTTTCACTTTTCAGGTTACTCCAAATAGTAAACCTGTGCACATGCATACATATTATATATATATATATATATATATATATATATATATATATATATATATATATATATATATATATATATCATGATATATGATATATATATATCAGGTGCAACAGTTACCAGCATTTTCACTTTTCAGGTTACTCCAAATAGTAAACCTGTGCACATGCATACATATTATAGACATATATATATATATATGTCTATAATATGTATGCATGTGCACAGGTTTACTATTTGGAGTAACCTGAAAAGTGAAAATGCTGGTAACTGTTGCACCTGACTTTCACTTTTAAATAAATTTAGCTGCTTTTTAAGTTGGTGGTTTTCCGACTCTGAAAGTGAGTGGTTTGTTCAACTTTCTAGGTTATTCATCTTGTTTAAGGTCACAATGTGTGACCTCGATTCCAATACAAAACACGCTTTGAGCTGTACTTGCATGCTGCTTGCACAGGATAAACAACACTAGTATTTGTAGGGTGTATATTTACATTGAGTATTGCATATATTCACTGTTTTGCTTTTTTTAGTAGTGTTCCCTTTTCCAGTAAGTTAAAAAAAGAGCTGTGGTTTAGTCATAGCTTCTAGGTTGGTGTGGCTTCTGCTTTTATACTATCTGTATGTTACCAAAAACTCTCTAGAATTTCATAATCACTTATCTGCAGGCGGATCTGACTGCTTTCATGACCGAGCCAACTGAAGCGGTAGCAAACACGTACCTTTACTCCTCATTACATAGATTGCTTTCCACTGTTTCAAATTACTTTGAATTTGAGTCGTTCATTTAACTGCAGATGAAAGTGTTGCATGTTCTGTAAATTCTGGGCAACAGGACTGAGGCTGAGTCCAACATCAAAGGTTTGACATATCCACCTACCCCTGTCCAGCACTCGGTCATTGGCTCTCTGTAGGCAGATGCTTCCTGTTAAAGGAAGGAAATGTTGCTGCACGTTGAAAGACTTTGGAAACCAGCAAGTGAGGTTTATTGAAACAAAGCGTAAGGTTTTGGACACTGCAGCATTTCCTCAAGGTAATGTTTAAATTATATGATGCCTTCTCTGTTGTTGGTGTGTTTCGTGACATGGAATCAATATTGATAGGATTTTATTGGTAAAATGCCATTATTGATTCTGCTTGTTTGATTCTTTATTAAATCCGTTAATGATACCTCACGCCAAAATAAAGAGGCTTCAAAGGTTTTCAGCATAATCAGCATAAATAGATATCTGCATGTGAAACTGCAGTATCTGTAGGCAGGGGATAAAAAATTTGGTACCTGAAACTTTCTGGTTTCCATTTCTAGTGTGTGCTTTACGAAGTAGTCAGATTAGCATGCATATAAAGTCTGTGTAAAAAAGCAAAACAGAGGTTGCATAAGACAAAAGTCAATCTCAAACCCATTGTTTATTGTCTTTGTTGCCTATGCAAGAAAAGGAAAGTTTTGAGTGACACAAAGTGATATTCAGGGATTTATTCGTTCACGGACTTGGTGAATTTGTGTGTGTTGACATGAAGATTGAGCTAAATGCTAATTCAAAAGTTGGGACCGCATCCTCATTTAGGTTTGACAGTGTTTCTAGTAGATAATGGCAGACGGCTTGAGCGTGAATTGAGGCTGCGGTTTGTGGAAGGCCTCAGACATGGCAGCTCCCAGACCGGCCAGATCCCATCTACTAATGAGAAGTGAATGAATTGCAAAAGGGAGGGAAGGTGGGGCATGACAACGAGGAAAAACAGCTTGTAGTTGGGCGGGGGGGTTATATATAGGAAAGAACTGGAAGGGGCATGTATCGAGGAGGGATCCCACTCATGAAATTTCAGGTAAACTATCTTAAATATTAGCATTAAAATTCTTTCACGTTCAATTTTGTTCTTATAAGCCAAAGCACCAGAGAAATAATAAAAACTAATGAAGTACAGCTACAGTATAATTTGTGGTTTGTTGCTTTCATAATGTTTTAAGTGCATAAAGACAACCTGATGGTATTTGATAACTTCAGGGCCTAAGATGTAACTGTGTGCCAAGCTTGTTTAGTTTGGTGAACTCTGATCATGGAGGAGGAATTTGCTGTCAAAACAAACAAACGGAGATTTCGTTACAGTCAGATGCCCTCATAGATCGGTAAAATGAAAGTGTAAGATTTCATGGCAGCTCATCCCAAGGTTTGCATGTCAGCACATGCCAGCATCCTTGGTGTGCCTGAAGAAAAGTCATCTGGATTCCTTGAATATCACTTGATCATTTCAAGGCAGTCCATTTCACATGTGGTCAAGCATCTAAGTAATCAATAAGGTCTTATGTAGGGCCCAGTCTCATCACTCAGAATCGCTTTATATGATCATTAAAGTGATACTTCAGTACTGAAATGCTGCGTCATGCTTGAAAATGAGTTGCTGCCTTCGATCGGACTGTGTGTAAATATCTCGGCCTGGTATCTATTAACATTGCTGAGACAGAATGGCATCCACTTATTGATTTAGACATTTTAAATTCAGGTCCAATAACCCACTGAAGCCCTGTTAGGTCCAACGGACCCTGGGAATAAGAAGACGTTCTGACCCAGTAAGCCGTCTCTCCATCCATCCATTCTTTTTGTGCAGCTCTTCTATCAGTCTTGGCTGGACGCTCAGTAGCTGTGGCGTGCTCCCAGTGGAGGCCCATTTTAAAGCTGTCATCCACCCTTCCTTTGCATACTTTTTCCCCTTTTAGTGCAAAAACCTATTCATTGATCCCATGGACTATTCAGCTCCTGCCACTGGTTCATTTTCTTGCTTTATGGACCACATTCCTGCTTGGTTCCCAGTGCTTTTTATCAGCATCCTCTATTTATGTGGCCAGCCGAGTGGTCAGTATGTGTCTGTATGCTCTTTCTGGAACCGATCCACTTTGCCCTCCACAGTGAAGAGGACTGAAGGACCTGGACCACAGCCAGCTGGCCTCCAGTTAGTACAGCCAGGGCACAATAGCAAAGCCAGGCAACACAGAGGAGGCTAATGTTGTCCAAATCATGTGTTTTCCAGCACCATTTTCCTCGCCTCTGTCTATATGGCTTAGACATGGTGACTGTGCCCAAATCTAAGAGTGATTTCTGCAAACATTTGGTTAGCACACTTAAAGGACTGTAAGATGACTTAAATGTTTGCACTGCTTGTTTTTCACTCCGTGAGCCGCTGAGAAGGCCAAACTATTAGTACAAACACTACATAATTTGCCTAGTTTAGGAGCATGTATATATGTTAATGTAATAGTCTATACACTCACCAGCCACTTTATTAGTTACACTGTGCTAGTACCTGGTTGGAACCTCTTCACACAGTTGCTGCAGATTTGTCGGCTGCACATTAATGATGCGACTCATGTTCCATCACATCTCAAAGTGCTCTACTGGATTGAGATCTGGTGACAGCATCATGTTCAAGAAACTAGTTTGAGATGACGAGAGCTTTGTGACATGGCGTTCCATCTTGCTGGATGCAGTCACCAGATGATGGATGTGCTATGGTCATAAAGGGATGGACATGGTCAACAATAATATTCAGACTGTGGCATTTGAAAGATACTCATTCGATACTAGGGGGACCAGACGCATCACACCACCATCAGCAGCCTGAACTGCTGATACAAGGCAGGATGGATCCATCTGTAATTCAATCACTGTTGCATTCCCCTCTGAACTTTGACATCAACACGGCATTTTCACCCTGAAACCTATTGCTCACTGGATATTTTTTCTTTTTCATATCATTCACTGAAAAGCCTTGAGATGGTTGCGTGCGAAAATCCCAGTAGATCAGCAGTTTCTGAAATTAGTCAGATCAGCCTGTCTGGCAACAAAAACCAAGTCACTTTCAAAGTGACTTGTGTACTTCCCCATTCTGATACTTGGTTTAAACTTCAGCAGGTCATCTTGACCATGTCTACATGACTAAAGTTGAGTTGTTACTATATGAGTGGCTGATTAGATATGTGCTATAATGGCAATGTGTACATAATAAAGTGGCTGGTTGGTGTACTCGTTACCTAGCCTAGATGCTTTCTGTTATAACTGCTGTTCTAAATAAACTATTGCTAGACCAGAGCTTTTTCTGAAATGCCTTCTTTACTTTCCACTGCTGTGGGCAGACTGCAGAAATATTGACCTCTGGTGAACCTAAAGCCAGTGAATGAGAGGAAGTGCAAAAACAAGGGAAAGAAAATCCTTGAAGGAGGGAGCTGAACTCAGGCCAAGACCCTGACAGCTGTGAGATGAAGGACGGCACAGTCTCTGCTCGTCTCAGAACAGAAAGTCGCTGCAGATGTCAAAATACAGCAGACATCCAGAGCCGACTGTAGGAATCAGATTTTAAAGAAAATAATGGAGCTTTTGGTGTTTCGTGACCAGTTCAACTGTACATTATACATCTCTACATGAACTATTTATTATAGCTCTCTTTTTTGACATCTATCCAAAACCTATTTACCCATTTTCAATGGTTGTGATTTACAGTGATTAAAAACAGAAAACGAAAAATGTATCTTCTCATGTCCACGGCCTGCAGGAAATCTGAACTCAAACTGTAACAGTATAAAAGCTTAACAGATTCAGATTCACCATGTAAAGTTCTCAAAATATACATTTTATTCAAAATATGTTAATGTAACCATCAATATATTCCAGTAATTACAAAATCAGTAGTTTTGTTTTCATAATTTGATCCTTAAACACAAGCCTGGATCTGTGTATGTCATGAGATCACAAGTAACTTTTGAAACAGGCTACTGTCCCTTTCTGCCTCATACTGAGCAGTCGGTACTTTTCCTGAACAAATTCCTGTTCAGTTTGATCGAATTTAATTAATAAGGAAACAGGGTTGAAATTTTTTATCAACTTGTTTGCAGCTACCCGACCTAAGCTGACTTATAACAAGATGACGTCACTGTACCTAAAATAAGGGAAATGGCAAACTGTTTGACTTCATTTTTACTTCCTCAAGTTGAGGTGAAAAACAAACTGACCATTGCAGAAAAATCATGCACAAAAGTTCCATCATTCAGTTTTAAATGCACCACAGACACTGGTGTCTTAACACTCGGCGATATCTGGGTATGCGCTCGACTCTGCAGACATTTTGGACCGCTGGGACTACTTGGGGGGGGGTCTACTTAATCGCACAGTCCCCCCCCTTTGTGCAACCAAAAGTCTGCTAACACTATTCATCCATATGGTTAACTGTATTTCCTATATGTTCATCAACAGTAACAACACAGACATGTAAATGCAAAAACATGGGAACATAAGAGGAGTACTGATACAAACATATTTACAAACCTGTCTGTACAAATACTCGAACGCTGTACAGTTGATGTGGTGAGGAAGAAGTGTGATGGCGTGGCATTATAAGTAATCACATTTTCAAAGAAGTCGGCCATCAGAAGCGAACACCGGCATCAGAAAGCTTTCCGCCAAACTAAATTATTTTCAACTCATGGAAGACTCTTTGGCACAAACACAATTAAAGGAGCTGTTAAATTTAAGGAATAGTTTAGCATTCCCGGGTGTAGTCTGACTGGCTTCCTTGCTGCAGGTTTGATGACAAGGTTGATACTAAACTTCTTAGTCTTGACAAATAGAAACTACTTGCCTTAACTTACCATGAAGACTCGAAACAAAGAGAAACATCTTGCTCTGTGAAGAAAACAAGGCCTAAATAATGTTTTTCGCTTTTGACATGTCAAGGCAGGAAAAGGACGCCTGCAGTGTTGATGGCTTTATTGCATTTAGGTAAGCCTGCTCATGACACCCTGTGGTTAGTGGTTCTGCATGTGCTTGTTTTAAACTAAGACAAGTGTCACTGTGAGCACACCAGCTATCATCTAATGACGTGGCAATGACCAGTTTTTGAAGACTTTCAGCGTAGCTAGTAAAAATCCAGACAACTGATATCAGAGTCGAGATTTCCTGTTACGCAAGTCTGTCATTTACAATCTGACAATCCTGCAGAGAGATTAAAAAAAAGTCTTCAAACAATAGCTCATTGTTTTGCCACTGCATTCACGTCAGTGCATTCCTCTTTTGCTCTCAGACCCTTTGCTTGCTGAGGTGCAGACTGCTCAATATTTCTCAGACTACAACAACCACTGATAGCAAAAATCTCTGTCTTCAGAGTCTGGGTGTTAATATGCTGACTGCTGGCTCTAGCTCCTCTCATCAACTGTTTCTAAAATGCTGAAATACTCCTTTAATTCAGCAGACAAACCACTACATGTAGTACTGGTTTTTTTTGGGGGGGGGGCATGACACATTACCTGATATAACAGCCTGGGCTCGCTACATACCAAAGATACTGAGGCCTCAAGCATTCATTTAGTATCTTCTGAAAACTCATTCTTCATTTACAGTAATCATTACATAACATACAGTTTCACTTTAGAAGACAAATACAATGACTCGGGGGAAGTAAAGCCACACAATGGCCACCAGGAAAAAAACAAAAACAAAACATAAACAAATAACACTGTTATTTGTAGTGACATATTCATGAATCCATCCAGTATGATGGCTTGGTTTTTTTTAATTACATGTACATAACGCAGACAGTAACCCTCATTTCATTTGAACCATTCTTCCATGTCAGAAGGTGCTCAGCTGGGGAGATTCGCCTCCCCCCACCAGCTCTCACACACTCTCCACACACCATCCAAATAATAAATACACTCGACTTTAGAAACCATGTTTTTTCTTTGTTTTTTTTTCTTTACACTTTACATTTCATAAATAAAACATGTACAGTCATTTTCAACCATGTTTGCTTAAATTATCTATACGGGTGAGCACAAAGTGAATAATGCATAAAACAAAGCACGACCTGTCAGTTTAGGTTCCACGTGAGAGGACGGTGAGGTGACGCATAGTTGACGGAATATAGTGACCGTTTCAAACACTAGTGCAGTACTTTTACTCCTTCCGGTTAGCTCTCACTGTAGAAGTACACTTCATGACTATTTTAACACTGTTTTATGGCATTCCTTTCCCTTACTTTTTCAGGCAGCATGTCAACACGGAACGAGATGTCACAGATCTCCTTTTGCCATGTTTTGCATTTTCTCATGTGTTGTACTACAACAATATGTATTACAATATATCAGGACCCTTCCAGCATGACTGTCCTGCTTGTTTGAACATGACAAGAATGTGCCAAATGTGGTTTGATAACAAGATTAGTTTATCCTGGAAGAAATGCTGCTCTAATGAAATGATACCAATCTGTTTGTGGGGGAACAGACAAAGTTTCTTCCATGTGTGAAAGTAGAGGATTCAGTACCTTGCGATCTTCCCTCCTAATTCTAAATTTCTGTCAAACACTCCCCATCCTCTTTGATTCTTAACAGGGAGAGCGGAGCCACTGATACCGCTTCTTGTGTCTTTACATTTCTCCTGTAAAGAGACTCCATGTATGAAAGGAATTTTCTCCACTTCTCAGTTGCACTTTAAAGAAGGAGTTACGAGACTGGGAGGTGAAAGGAAATGTTTTCATACTTTAATCGGGCCGCCCGTCTTGAAGACATTTTTGAACTGGGAGTGGTGAAGGATGTTCAAAGACTTTCCTTCTTTCCTCTCCTCCCTTCTACAGAGCCTTCCTTGCTTCCCTCCTCTCAGTGCAAACATTTCCTGTTCTGGTAACAGTCACATGACCACACACCAACTATGACACGCAGCAGCAGGTCCGCACCTTTGGCTGCTCCTCCTCCATAGGCTGCTTGAATTTGAGCAGGGGTGGGTCGCCGCTAGCCGGGGTATAATACACAGCGTTGCCATTGGAGGAGACCAGCGGCATGCGAGGATCCTCAGAGGTGGTTTTGGCATCAGTGAAGGAGTCTGTGGAGCCGTTACCAAGGTGACCGTTGAACAAGGGGTGGTTCAAGAGCTTGGCGGCAGCTCGCTGCTTTTTCAGCTCTGACAGAGTCTGAGGGCGCTCTTTTGCCCAGGCTTCCTCCTGGGACGGCTGGGTGGTGACGACCCCACCCTTACTGGACGTCGGTGTGCTGCCATTGGAGGGAGGCTGAGGTGGCATGGATGTTGTTGTGGAGATGAGGCCGTTCTGCTTGTTGTTGGGCTCTTTGAGGATGGTGGGTAGGTTGGACTTGTCGGGCAGCTCCACAGCGACAACAGGCTTGACCTGCAAGACATCAATAAGGATTACTTTAATCCTCTGTATTTAAACCTCTTTTAGATCATTAAATACACAAAGGCCTGACTGTGCAGGGCAGATCGGCAAACTTTGATCTGCTGCCGAGGCTTACCAAGTTCAAATGAAATAAGATGTAAAGCCAATTTATTTGCTTCATTAAAGAGAAAATCCCAAGTGTTCAGAGTTATTTTGTGCCAGAGCAACATTTCTCTGAATGTCTTTTGATAATCTGCAGATAATGTGTGTAAAAAGTTGAGGTTACAATAAGCAGCACCGGCAACAGAGTCTACTGATAATGGAAGACAGTATTTCAGTTTTTTTTCTGTTGTGGGTTTCCTTTTGTGTACTTGCTCCTGGGTATTGGAGGAAGTCCTCTGTGTGATTCATCTAAATGTGACATTTCGGCTTCTGAGTGGGAAGAATCATCTTTCTGCTTTTCAAACCCCTTCTACCTGTGCTTAAAATATCTCACACACACATCATCATCTTACAGCGTGTGTGTGAGGGGGTGGTAAATTCCACCAAGCCACCCCCCACCCACCCAAAAAACCAAAGTTAGAACTGTATAGAGCTATTTATGTAAACCTTAAAAATAGTCTTACATTAACTACTTGGCTATTCTCCTGATCAGACTCCTTTTCTTTCTCGTCCTCGTCTTCCTTTTCTTTCCTCCACACGATGGCCTCGGTCTCGTACTCTTTACGACACAGGTTGTGTCTGTCCGACAAACTGGCTCGCCGCACCACTTTTCTGTGAACACAAGTGGAGTTCCCAGTAAGAAAAAGCAGCTAGAAAAATAACAGCTTACCATATATGGTACTTTTACACTTGAAACTTAAAGAGCAGAAGAACTTATACACACGCTAAACTGACAGCTTCATTATGTCAGACACTACGTCAGTGGAGACTTCTATCAACCATTCTCCTATTAAATGTAAATACAGCTGTAAGATGTAGAACAGATGTTTTGTCTGTTTTCTCATTTCTCCAAATAACAAAGCCTGTAGTAGCCATACTACCACCAACAGATGTCAGCACATACCCACGACTGCCTGCACTGGACGTTCGCCTGCACAGCGAGGTCTTGTGCTTGAGCTGTGACTTCATGATAATGTCGTGTTTGTGTTTCAGGTCCAGCAGGATGGCTCTGAACTCCTCATCCTCACACAGATCTTAAAGCAACAAGGGTAAAAGGGACACTGTTAGTAATGTTAATATAAAACTGAACAAGCTGGAAATATGACCCTGCTGAGACGATACGTTTTTTTTCCTGAACTCACTACCAGGTGGACTGACAAGTGAGTGCTACAGTATACTGTAAACATACCAATTGGAGTCTCCTCCAGAAAGGTCTTGGCATTGAGACTGGCTCCGTGAGACACCAGCAGCTCCGCCACATGCATCTGAAGCAGCAACAACAACAACAGTGGAAGCAAATTGTATTAATGGTTCCAGAAACCTTTGTGTGCGCCTGAGCCTCTTATCTCTTTCCTGTTGTGTTTTCCTTACCTGACCCCAGCACGCTGCAGCATGAAGAGGCTGCCATCCATCTGAATCTCTGAGGTCCACACGAGCCCCCCCCTCCAGCAGCAGCTCTGCAGCCTGCACGTAGCCATTTGCTGCTGTGATGTGTAGCTGCAACAATAGAGAAGGGAATAGAGATGTTTTTCCCCCCAGTGCTCAGGATTTACTGTTTAGTATGAATTTCACATTATTTTTTTGCATGCAAAGTGGCAATATACGTGCCAAAGAATGTTATATAGTGGTGACTTACAGTTGCTTACTATGTGAGACATTTCACCTGCAAAAATCTACAAATCAAGTATTTATTTGCTTCTAAGTTTAAAGATGTCAGTTTATTACTGTGCATCTTCTAATATTATGTTAAATTAGATGTAGATTACTGTGGTCAGTTCAAGTCTTGATCAGATAAGGCTGAGCCTGCCTCCATGAAACAACCTAATCTGTTAATGTTATGATATTAATTCTTGTCCTAGCCTCATAAAACTCTAGCCTGGAACATGTCATCACTCAGAGGAAATTTGTAATCTTGCCCGAGAGACCTATCCAACATACTGTAAAGAAAAAAAACTAACTGAAACTAATTTAACATTTTCAGACAATGAAACCTAAACCTGAAACTAAACTGAAAACAAACATTAAAAATATTAAAGTAACCCACGCAAACACAGGGACAATATGCAAACTCCTCACTGAAAGTTGGTGGAGTCAAACTCCACTGAGCCAACGGTGCTCCCCAATAATAAAAACAATGTTTAAAAAGTTCTAATCAATAAAAGTCTCAACAGACTGAAGGGCTCTGTCCCAGAAGTCTTTAAACTTGCGAGGAACAACTAACAAATTCAGAGCCTGTCATCGAAGATTGTGAGCCTCAGTGTGATTAGTGTGAAGCTGGGATAAATAATTTGAAGCCTGGTTATTTACTGGGACCTGTGTAAACGATAAAAAGTAATGTGAGCTCACTAACTAGAATATTTTAATAGCGACATTTGAAAAAAAAAAAGATAACTTTTTTATTGCTTAGAGGTATAAAACAGATGATCTATCTAATATAAAAGGGCTTTACAGCAATCAAAGACGATAACACACAAGCATCAACAATTTTCTCCACTTCAGCAAAGGAGACCATATATTGTAATTTAAATCTTCTTTAAATAAAAGGTAACAGGAACAAGAAATAGATTTTACAGGTGAATCAAAGCCCAGACTATAATCAGACATCCCAAACTCTGAACCTAAAGAAGCAAAAGATTCAGGAGGAGTTATAATTGTGCTCTCAGTTAATGTTTAGAAGAAGGTAATGGCTAGACGGCCATTAATCTGGGTTAAACAGTGGTCCAGGGTTGACAACCTATCCAGCTGGTGAGGCTTAAAATACATATGCAACGTAATGTCACTGGCATAGAAATGATAAATGTCAGAAAATGATGAATGATGGCAGATGAAGAAACAACATAGACAGAAAAATAATAAGGGACCCAGAACTGAACCTTGTGGAACTCCACAGGTTAAGGAGGCGATGTCAGAGTAGAACTCGTTTGCCCTAACAGAGACGGTCAGATACATAGGAAGAAAACCAATCTAACGAAGAGCCAGAGAGCAGATGAGAAAAGAGAAATAATGAAAAAATGTAAAGTATAATTACTCTGACAGAATCATCAAGTGTTTACACCAAGTCTTTTTCAGCATTTTGCTTATTAGAAATAGCAACTAACTAACTAATGACCTAATTCAGCTCAACTTTATACATTTAAAAGAGAAGCAGCAGAATATTTGAGTGGCTCACAGAGAGTAGAAGATGCTTTCACCAACCTCAAAATGTTGTTTTAGGAGGAAACAAAAAGTATATATCTTTTTTCATTTTTTCATTTTGCTTTTTTAAAATCACCAAACTGAAAATTGTTATTTTCAGTTTTTGTTGGAACCTCCTTTGAATATTTTCTTATCCTGGCCTTCAAATTACTGAATGCCTGAAAAACAAAAATATAATATGACAGCAGCACTTGCCCTTTCATTCCGCCAATTTCTAAGGCCCCACACAAACTGTGGCTGAGAGGTTGAACAATAACAAACAGGTATAAAATATGTTTATTGCATCAGGGAAGTTGGCAAGTGGTGTGACATTCATGAAAGTGTCACTTACAGGAACTGTACTTAGTGTTGTTTGGCTCTTTTGGGGAGACCGCAGAAGTAGGTTATGTTTGGGAAAACAGAACAGAGCTTTTAAAAAAGCACCATATATTCACCAGTCTATCTTTTGGAAAATGCCATCAGCATTCCAGAAGACTGAATATCGAATCCCAGCGTTCCTTTATAGGCATCTAAAGGCTGTGAGACACACAGAATTAGCTGAAGGAAATAAGCTAAAGTTGTCTAACATGCCATAAAAATACAACTAAGGAACATATGAGTTTAACAGAAAACATCACTGTAATTGTAAACCAATGTACCGGTGCATCCCATCAAAGAGTGGTTACATTGATCAAAACTAAAAGACGGCCTCCTTACTTAAGGACAAAATTTTTAAACCTTCTCATTTAAGTCAGTGTCAGATGAGGCTGAGGACGACAAGTAATAATAGGACAAACCCGAGGCAAATGAAAAGATCGTTAGCATTAGTCAAATGACAAATCTGACCTTTTGGCGGGACTGGACAAAAAGCCGCTGAAAACATCTAAACCCGATCTAATAACAGTCTGTCCCACTTACTGAGACGTTTCACTCAAAACCAGAAATGTCAACCTCATGCTGACAGTTCAGGTTAAGCCAGGGGACCATCGGAGTCTTTGCTGAGATTTTCATTCCGAACCAAACCGGTGGACCGACATTGGACAACACTGCCCGTGTCACCGTGCCAAAAGTTTCATAATGTCAGCATACTGTGAGCACTCCAGTTCCTCCCACAGTGCCACCAGCAACATGTCCTGATTTACCCTTCCACTGGTCAAACGCATGCCGGGACAAGCACTCTCTTGTCTTCCGTTTTCACCCACAATCTAACGACATGCAGCTAAATGTGTGATTAAAGGACTGAAATAACCTCCATCGCCGTATCTTAACTTAACAATGCGTTTCACTTGTTATTTCCAGTATGAAATGCTTTGTGTACATGTGAAACTTAACTCGCCTCACTCATTCTCCTTCACAACACTAAAAATATAGTTTTCTAAAAAATAAACAAAACCTGAGATGACAGTAATTGAGAAGAGAGGACTGCAATAATAGACCCATAAGTTAGGAGGCAGGCAACAACTCAGTGCACTTAGTATGTACTTAAGAAACTGCTCATCTACTGGGATTTTCCCTCACAACCGTCACTGGGGTTTACAGAGAATGATCTGTAAAAGTGAAAACTGAGTTCTCTGGGTGAAAATGACTCATTGATGTGAGAGGTCAGAAGAGAATGGCTAGATTCCTTCGAGGTGATGAAGGCAAGAATGACTCAAATAAGCACTCATTACAACCAAGGTATGCAGAAGATCATCTCTGAACATTCTGGTCCAGTTTGCACACCAAAACTGGACAAAAGCAAATTGGGAAAAACATTCACTGGTCTGATGAGTCTCGATTTCTGCTGCAACATTTGGATGTTAGGGCCAGAATTTAAGCAACATGAAAGCACGGATCCATCCTGGCTTCTATTATATAGTGGTACAGTATTATAGTATACAGTTCAGGCTGGTGGTGGTGATGTAATGATATGGGGGATATTTTTTGGAACACTTTAGGCCACCCATTACTGCCAATTAAGCATCATTTATATGCAACAGCCTGCCTGAGTATTGCTGCTGACCATATCCATCTCTTTATGACCACAGCATACCCATCTTCTGATGGCTTCTTCCAGCAGGATACAAAGCTCAAACCATCTCAAACTGGTTTCTTAAGCATAACAATGAGCTCACTGCCTTCAAATGGCCTGCACAGTCACCAGACATCAATCCATCCAAATCCAAACCACAGAGAAACATTTCCAACACATTGCTAAATCTACACAACAAAGAATTAAGTCACTTCTAAAGATATAGGGAGGTCCTGCCTAGCCACCAGCAAAGCGTACTGTACCTAACAAAGTGTCCAGCGAGTGTATTTTTATATATAAACTTTGTGTTTATGTGTCAGAGAACAACATGTGACACTTGTTACCTTTCCTTACTTTATGCAAAAAAAAAAAGTGTAAACAAACTTCCAACAAAAATGAAAAATATTTCTCTTCTCCATCTGTCTAAAGTCACAAAGCATACAAATCATTGTGCCTGCACATCAAAACAGGATCATAAAAATGCATTTCACTGGAAAACAAAAGATTAACCTTACATAACTTCCTGTCAGTTCAGGGTCTCTTCCTCTCATCTGTGCCAGGGATTTTAATAAGGCATGCTCTAGTTTGCTTCATCATGCTCGAATGAAGATTAACAGGATGTAGAAAGCAAAGGGACAAGCAGCTCAATCACACAATCTGTAGTAAGACTTTAAAGCTTAACGGGGTTATTTTGGGATACTACCATCCCCTAACTACTTCCATCCAGTGATCCGTCACTGTGTTTCCCCTGTGTAGCTAAATCCCTAATACATAATAAAGACTTCATTAAGGCATCTGACATTATACGCTCTACTCAGTAAATTATGTGCTAATGATTTTTTTTGTACCTTGCTTGACTTTTATTGCATCACTGTACTGAAGTGCTAAACAAAACAAATTTAGGGACTTATTTATTAGGTACACACAATCCTCACGTACCTTTGCACAATGCAGCAAAGCGTAAAGACATGAGGGCCTTTCCTAGTTTTCATTCTCTCATCTACTTCATCTCTCTAATCACACTTCTGCATCAAGCTTATAAACTTTAGGGGTTGGCATAAAACGCACACAAAAGGCCAACAGGAGCACACATGCTACTGAAAACCAAATATCCAATCTGACCATGTTTTCTTTGATGAAATGCTGCTTTTATGATTCTCATCATCTATTCCCACTCCTCTTAAATGCAATTTTATCATCACTACAGGTTTACTGTAATCTAACATTTGTTTAAATAATGACTGCAGGTATACTGAGCATTCATAACTGGAGCACTCAGACCATTTAAAATCATACAGCTGATTTGCCTTTAAAAAAATTATAATGAGGCTCTAAATGCCTGATTAGCTTTGAAGGTTTTACGGCCTCGCGAGACAGTGTTGCAGAGCACATAATCTTTAAAAGGTGAATCTGTAATAAAGACGGTCCACTGAATATTTACACAACATTTGCTTTTTTTCCCTCTTTGTTCAGACCTGTGACGCCTGATATTAACGTGAGAGGTTTGTCTCTCTGCAGCACGTCACCTGGAACCCAGCGGGTAGGAGGGTTCATTTAATTTTTAGCTCTCTGTCTTGTTTTATTTCTAACTGCCTCCTTTTTAAATGCTTTTTCTTCATTTCCTATCATACATAATGTTAATGTGGTGAGTGTTCATATTAAACAAGATCAAAGTTTCCAGTAATGAGGTCAGCATATATCCAAATAATCCCTATGAGCCAGCAGCTAAGGCTTCATGCAGACTGCTTTAAATGAACCAATTCAGACAGCTTTTTTCTAGTCCTGGCTGTGATGATAATAAAAATGCATATCCCCAACATGGTCATCTCCGCCACACAGGTCTATATGTGAGCCAAGATGCCCTGAAGGGTGTACTACGGGGGGACAGCAAGCTGTGCTGAGCTTAAAGTCAAGAGTTTTCCAGTGTCATGATGGTGGCTCTGCTCTCTCTGTCTCTGCTAATATTTTATACATACAAACTGTTGAGCCACACCTCACTAAAGCATGAAAGAAGCACTGCTGCAATTTGACTACTTTCAGTTTGCGATGCAGAAAATGTGTTTATGTTCTTGGTGCTAATCTGCTGCTGCTGAGCCTCTTTTATAGCTGCTGGAATTACAGCTACAAGAAAAATGTAAAACAAAAAAAATCCATTAATTACATACTGAATACTCATTCAGTCAATAAAAATAATTTCATCGCTGACTAAACTAAAATGATTTCCATGTCTCCTATATTATGCTAAGGGAGAATCTCAGACCTGAACACAATGAATAATTTTCAGTATTTAAACGTGTAAAAGGTTTCCCTTACAGTTAATTTAAGAAACAAACAGCAGTATCAACACCGGACCGAGCATTAAAATACATTATGTATATAATTTTCTGCGGCATTGCTCTCGTCTGCAGCATTTTACTGATATATTTTTTATGTTCTTTATAGCTCTCCATCTTCTGTTCATCTGATAAAACTTCTGATCGGAGTAGATGATGCTCCCTTGATCCATTTAGCTCCGAAGAGTAAAATGATGAGTTAAACACCAACTTTTACGTGAGCCTGAAGGAGGAGGCAGCTCAGGTTAACAGAGAAAGTTGATCCCGACTGGGGGTTTGGGTTTTGTCAAGCCAGCTAACACAAAGAAAGCTTGGCACGTTGAACTTGCTTCGCAGTCTATTCATCTGCTCATCTGCTATGCAGATCTTCTGTTTATATGAGAAACAGAAGAAAGGAGGGGAAGATGAGAGGGGAGCAAACATCTGAACAGAAGAAAGTTGCTTTAAAGTGTGCTACAACATCGTTTTTCTTTCCTCAGACAGTGGATAAACTGAGGCGCCGCACCAGTGTAAGATGAATCAGATGAATTTTATAAATGTGTCTCATCCAAAACTACTCTTGCAGAATCCAAGGGTAGAAATATGGAGCCAGAAATGAGCACAATAGGACCACTTTAACAAGCTTACATGAAAAAATGGCTTCAGCCCAGAAAATAATATTAAAATCATTTCCTCTTTATTGCACCAAGATTTGTTTGCTTAGATAACCCAACAAAAATAGCAAGAAAGGCTTAAACCCCAATATTAGAAACCTCTGGGTGATTCACCAATGGAGGAAGCCTCCAGAGCGTACAGACAATTAAAGCAGTGATATGGCAACACACTAACTGCATGGCTGCTATGCATGTGTGTGTCCACCCTGCCAGTCTTTCCTAATCTTTGAATGTAGCAATCTTAATATCTGCTTTCCCTTTTTTAATAATACAAAAACATTATGTCTGAAGAGCAAGAGCAGCAGCTGCGGTCCAGACGATATCGCAGTGAAGATTTTAACCTCTCGAGACAATTTCTACCCTCATCTGAGGCAGACTACTCTAACAGAAGCTACCCGCAGTAACAAAACACTTATAGCTAATTTAAAGCCACAGTCAATTATATCTCAGACAATGTATTGTGGAGCAGCTACAGAAAGGCAGCTGCATTAGCTGCCTATTAACACCACACACAGAGCTTTGCTTTGCCAAATCAGTGCACCATCACTGAGTAACCTGAGCACATAAATCTGCCACTTTACATCACATTTTACATTAATCTAAGTGTATTTATGCAGTATATGCATCACATTTGATCATTTTAAGCGAGCACATCCGTTCCACAGAAACAGAATTAAATATTTACAATATTAAAGCAGCAAGAACTTCAGGGATGCTGTTTTAAATTGAGTTTAGTTGAGATTTTTAGAAGAAAATCAAAGCCGATGAACTTACCAGAGTAGCTCCCTGAGAGTCCTGCTGGTTGACCTTTTCTCCATGACTCAGCAGTTCCTGAATGTCTCCTATCATCTTCCTCTCTGTCGACGCTCGCGTCTCGTTGATCATCTCCTGGGTGATGCCTGTCAGTCAAACATGCAGGCAGAGCAGCCAGAGTTAACCACAGGGGAGTTTGGTCCTGACACTTTTAATATATAACTGCAGCCTGGGCTGGTGAAATGGACAGTTTTTGATCTGAGGCGAAACCCACTTGGGTATGATACCCCTGAGACACGTACCTGAAAATAAATGTTAGCACTGAAGGTGAATTTATTCTTCACATAAATGTTTTTAAATATTTGACAACTTAAAATGCATTTATTTACTGCAAAATCAATGCAGAGCTGCAAACTTGACCATCTGAAAGTATAAAGTGACCATTTTCTGCAGGTAGAGTAGTTTATTCTCATGCTGGCTGTCCTTCTATGTCCTGGCAAAGAGGTTTGTTTGCAAAGACGGTTTGGCCCAGGTGTTTCTGGATGTCACTTCCCCTCTACATTCCTCCTTTAATCCATCTTCCTGCTGCCAGGTAGGACTCAATGCTCAGACCGCCACACTTCAGCAAAGAAGTTATCCTCCTTCGGCTCAGTAACATTCAGCGTTAATTGAAAGAGGTGTCAGTCAAGACTGTCTCTTGTATTCTTGCAGTGTAACTATCAAAATATGTGAGTTAACCTTTAGAAGAGATCTGGCGCACAAGGTCAAAATATCTACACAAGATCCGCCCATTTTTGTGACACAACCAAAGTAAACACCCTGCTCTAATTTAACAAAAAAACTGGGTAATTGAATTCTCATTCATCCTTAAAATGCTGTTTACGGAGGACACTCCCCTGGATCTGATCATTCTAACTTGAAATAAATTGTAGAAGCAGTCAGGTCACATTTCACTGTGCATTTTCCTTTGTTAGGATTTCAGCCCCGTGACCTTTCTCAGTAATAAATTTGGCACGTAAAGCTAAAGGCAATGGCAGTCAGTCATCCACAACTCCTACTGCAATGTCGCTCTTTTGTTTTTAGCAGGTGTCCACGCATGTGAAGGTTAACAGTTGTGATGAAGGGAGTTAAAAGGGTGAATTGAATTTGCAATCACAGTCACCTGGAGGGGTTTTAAAGGCTCACGGATCAAGGAAATGACAGCCCCTTTTAGTCGATTTAATTCATGCCTCCAGCAAATGTTTTCTTCTGTGTTTTCTGTTGTTTCTGTCAGAAAACAACAGTCTCTCAGATACTCGTGTCACAAATTCTTTCATATTTTGATTTTGCTGCAGTGATGCGCCACCGCCTGAAAAAAAAAAACTCCCACAAGGATTAGAGGATGTAAAATCTAGAAAATATTCATCATCATCAAACAAAGGATTGTTCCCCCTGTTTTTAGACTTTTCAGGAAACGTACATCACTGGCAGTAAATGTGACTACATTAGTTTCAGGTGCTTCAAATACCTTGTTGAGTTATAAAGTTGTATTTAACTAAGTAAACAATATAAATGAGAACAGACAAGAACATCGGGGGAAGTGAAAAACCTAACCAAACAGTTCATACAGGTTGGACAAAAGATCTGGTCAAATATTCACCAAGAACCATTGACCAGTTGTTCATTGTTTGTTTATGTGTGTGGATGCAGCAGGCTTGTATAAACATACACTACATGAGGACATGATGTCATTCAAGTATACACAAGCAGTTATATTTTTGCACATAAGGCAACAGAGTGTCCTTTCTGTCTTAGAGGCTACTTGTTTAAACAGCTCCTGACTGCAGTGTTAAGCAGAAAGGAGCCTTTCTTAAACTGAAATGTCTACAATTCCTAGTAAAGGGTAACCATGCTACCATGGCAGATGTCTGGTATGGCAATCCTATAGCAGTTACCTGCAATATTACAGTAATAAAGACAGTGACAGCTGTGATGGCTGCACAGCTGGCTAAAGCTGTCTACACTGCACTTAAGGCCACTTGTATCTGTTTTTATTTACATTGTGAAAATGTACTTATTCTTAATCTTGTGAAGAATTAATTACTTAGAAATAGGTTTTGGAAATAAGTCACATAATAACGATTTTTTTGAGCTCCAGTCTTTTTCCTTATTCACTGCTCTTTGTGGATTTGGCCACATGAATTCCACATGATATAAGCAGATGTTATGCATGCTACATGGCTGATTTCCAACCCCTAGAAACTGTAAAACTAGTATAAAATGTAAAATTCAGTGAGTAAGTCTAATCAGCATCATTATCATAAATATAAATTCCTGCTAGCTTTGATGTAACCCTGTAACAGTACCCTATATATGACCACTCCAGCATAATCCATCACCATAAATTTTTATCCCAATATTGCATAATTCAATTCAATTCAGTTTTATTTATACAGCGCCAAATCACAACATCAGTCGCCTCAAGGTGCTCTACATTGTAAACCTCCCGCAGAACCAGGCTCAGGAAGGGGCGGGGCCATCTGCCACAATAGGTTGGGGTGAGAGAAGGAAGACAGGATAAAAGACATGCAAACTAACCAGTTGACTTTACATTTAGCTCAGATATATTTTGTGAACAGTTTGTATGGTTGGTGTTACTTTTTCAGCTGTTTGAAAAGTTGTATTTGAAATGGTCTGGAACTTTTCTCTGTTACATACTGCGACTGCACCTTCACGTATGCACCATGAACGCATCACAGGGATGAGAAGGGAAAAGGGATGTCTGGAAGGTGTAAGCAGGCTATGGGATGTCATTATTTTCTTATTACTGAGCAGGTACCTCCAGGCCCTCACCGGAAGCAGTGCCAGGCTTCAGCACATTGAACAGTAGTATGCATTAACCTGCCAATCAGATTTCATTACTCAATAACTGAAGGTGTTGGAACACTTTTCCGGATCATTTGAGCCCAATTTAACGCCTGAACAGAAGAAACAGAGAGCAGGGGATTGTCCACGGATAGTCTAGCTCTACTATTATGTGGTATTTTTGTGTTTTTTTTACAGGGGAAGTGAACTGATTTCAGCATCAACACACAACATCCATGTTCATCAATATTCCACAACCTTAAGCCATTAAGATTTATTGTATTGTTTTACTGGAAGCATGTTCATTTTTGGCTCTTAGAGTGAAACTACTGCGCAGCAGAGAGATTTCATCATGTGCCACTGTAGAAGAGAGAAAAAGGTAAGAAGCTATAATTTTGCTGTCTACACACCTGAGGAACTATGACTGCTGCTGCACTGGAATTGTGAGGCTGTTTCCTTTCAAATAGCGATGCAGAACAGGCCAACGATGTTCAAAATATGCTCAAAGTGCCATCTTCCCTTCTTTATTGCATGTGTGGATTTGACTGGGCATTAAAAAAAAATGCATTACGGTGTCATTCCCCACTCTATTTTACCTAGATACACAGATCCCCTCCTTATCTCTGCAGCTCATCACAGATGAACTGGGCTCTACGGGGAAGGATCAAGGAAGCACTGAATCCGTCGATGCTGCATATCAAGTGCTGCGCGTGCGTGCGTGTGTGTGTGTAGAGAGAGGCTGACTGTGTGTGCCCATCCCTGCAGTGTCTCAGGGGAGAGAAGTCTTATCCAGCAGTACAGTGCTGAGAACATTACAGGAGCAATTAGCAGCACCGCGCTCCTTTTGATCAGCTTAATAATCATTCTTCTCACCTACTGTACCGCTATCTGCTTTCTGCAGCTCGAGAGATCCTATTGTAAACTGAGAACCTCATTTTCGAGTGTCTGTTTTCCCTCTGAGAGCCCCTGCTCTCCGTCTCTGTGCATTTTCAATAACGCCTCACATCCACACACTGTAGCTTCATGTGTCCTGTTTGTACTGTCAAAAATATCAAAATTATTAACTGCATACTTGTTTACGAGTGCAATAACCGGGCTTCTCGAGCTTTAGTTAACCAGGGAAATATGACTGAGCACCCCTGATGCTCTCCTGCATCTACAGTCTCCTCCTGCTTACTCCCACCAGCTCCACACACGCATTTGGCATTTAGCAGTGTGCTGAAGGGCACCTTAACCAACTTAGGAAAGTTTCACCTTTTCTTTACTTTTTTGTTTTTGATACCACTTGTGAAGTACACCAACCAACAGCCTCATACAGGTAAACAAGCAGGTGTGAGCACATGAATAAGCAATGACTTTTGTGAGGCAGCACGCTGCCCTGAAACACGTCGAATGTGGAAATAATTTCTGTTTACTCTGTATGAGACTCGAAGAGAAGGATTAGATATGATTCATGTGCTACTGAGGTTTGTCTTTTTTAAAGATGTTTGTTGAATCTCTAAAGTGGAGCTGAAGTTAGCAGTGTTAACGAGACGTTACAAAGATTAATGTGTGTGTACGATCCAGGAGGCAAAGAATACACTTTAAAACTTAGAAGGAAACTGTGCTGCACACTCACTCATTTTAATAAAGTAAGTATGAAGCTACAGCCTGTTAAACTGCTTCTGTACAGGAAAAACAGAAAGCTTGTTGTGTCCAAAGCAAGCAGCATCTTCCATAAAAACAAAGTCAATGAGTAAGCAGAAAAAAAAACTGCAGTTCAGTGAACAGCCGTGTCAGGCTGGCCCCAAGAATCACAGTTCAGTCTTTTCATTGGCTGAGTTTGGTTTCAACACATTTTTCACTAACCATAGTTAGTTAGGACTAGTCACACATACCTAGGGTCTGACTAAGTCAGTGACTGGCCATGACAAGCAGTTGCTACGTGAAATTGCTTGGAAATAGGTAAGCTGCACTAATTGCTCTGGTCACCAAGACATTGCCATGGTGGCCTGTAGTTTACATGGAAGACAAGTGACAGTGAAACTGTGAAAAGTGCAACGCAAACTTAAACTGGGGACTGTTCACCTTCAAAGTAAAAGTAGGACTTTTCGAAACATGTTTTGGATGCAAAGGTAAAGTAGCACTTTTACTTTGAAGGCAAACAGTCTCCGTTTTGGTTTGCATCACACTTGTTTGCAGACAAGTGAAACTCTTCTATGCAAACCTTGTAATAAGCAACAGGAGCTTTTTGGTATGACAACATGTATCCACCAAACTGCCACAACCACTTGCCACATTTTTCCCAGGAAACCAGGGGTTGCCAGGGGATGTAGACTGGCCTTGAAAGTGTATAATACTGGCATAGCAGCTTTGCTAACCAGACATAAGTGGTTAGGACTTAGTAACACTAACCAAGATGGAAAGCCACAACTAGACTTAGCCGAAAACCCAACTGTACCCCGTGTCCTGGTTAATAACTACTACTACTACAACTAGAGGTCTGTGTGACGTCTTTGTTTTAGTCTATGCCCCAAAGGCAACACTATTAAACTATCTTGTAATCAGAAAGCAATTAATTACATTTTTTGCAATCTTTTTAATCGCATTTTGCAAAATGATACTTTAAATGAGCCACAGTTTAGCAGCCAGTTCTTACAACAGTACAGTGAAAACCCCCTGCTGCTCGATTTGTTGTTTCGTTCCCAGCCGTGAGAACACATGCCAGCTTGAGGATGTAACCATTTACCAGAAAACAACAACAAAACACTGAGAGCAGCTCGTGTTAAGAGGCTTGATTTTACTCCAGTGTAAATAAATTTGTCTGTTGCTTCGACAGCTTTTGTACGCGTCTTTCTTCACACCGCACACACAGACAAAAATGCAAACAGCACGAGTTTCCCCCTCCTTCATCACTGATGTGCAGTTATGTCAGTGCCGATCTCCTTGAACTCTCTTTCACTCATGTCGCAGAGACAAACTGTGGCGTCTGCAGCTGTTTACAGTGACACAGCATGAATATACAGTATCCTAATCTGCACCCCGCTGGCACAGAGAGAGAGAACTGTGAATACTTTCAGCTCCTCACAGTGTCAATCATAAAACTGTGCCTCACACTACGTGCGATATCAGGTCACAACTCCGATGCCATCTTCTTCAGCAATCTGTTCTTGTGACAAGCAGACCGTTAAGACTGCCAAAAGCTGTAAGCCGCAAAGGTTAAAATAAGATTTGCATCTTCCTTCCGTCTCATCTCTAATTTTTGATAGACCTGGACTCTTAAACGACTGCTTATTATAGCGCTCACACTTAAAAAAGTAACAAAAAGTAACAACACAGTCCAAGTGTTAAAGTACAAGGAAGCTGATTAAACTGTGTCTGCCTGCTTTAAAGTCCACACATCACCTATCACAGTTTTATTCAGACTAAAACAGCAGATCTATACAGCAATACATGAACTTTGCTGTCCAGACAATGACTTTTAGACTGGATACAACTTTTAACTTTAACATTTCTAACATAAGCTTTAAAGTAAGGTAGCGGTAGCCTGTGTTTTCAGTAAGTCTAAGAAGCTAAGACTGAGTTAGCAAGCTAGCCTCTTCTGGTAAGTCTCCTGGCGTTTTGGCAAAATACACAGTTGTTGACTAGGAATGAACAGATGTAATCAGGGAAGGAAATGAAGGGGTTGAACTAAGTGAATGTTGTTTTTCCTGGAAAGGTCTTGTTCACTGTGATTCTAAAAAGAAAAAGGAAATGTTTTACAAAAACAATGATGGTTAAAAACCTCCCTGTGCTGGTAAAGTTAAAGAATGTACTTTGTGTAACATCATTACGCCTGCACATACCTACGTAATCTTCTCTCAATTATCAGTCTGACAGTTTGCAGACTGAATCTGATTCCAAACTTACTAAAAGATTTTATCATCTGTCTAACCTTCCTGTCAGTAACTGCCCCTTCAAGCATTTATTCTCTACCTCTGTTGGCCATGGCCGTCTCAATGATGTCCAGCGTCGGATCATCTTCACACAGGTCGTAGGGCATGTTCCCATCGGAGTTGACTGCCAGCAGATCTGCGCCACTGTGGGAAATGAGCGGATGAATATTTCAACAAATCCAATCAGAGTTAATAAATGCTCTGAATGTACAATATGCAGGGCTAACGACTCAATGAGAAAAAGTGTTCAATATATTATATTTCACGGCACCATCTGTGAAAAGTCCTCAAAAGTTTAAAAATAACCAAAACAACTTTAGTCATCAGGGTAACACCGGCCTGTTTTCATGTCCCGGCCTACTGTAACACACAAAGATGCTGAAAACTGACAATCTATAACTCAAAGTCTTGGACGGGGATGACAAAACAAATGTACATTACACAGCACTAACTGAAGAAGCTAATTATCATCTTTCAGCCCAGAACAAATGACACTGCGTCATTCAGCAGTTTTTAACTTCATCCATGTGACAGCACGGTCGCTTTGACGAGTCCTGCACGTCAACAGATGGCAGCAGTGTGTTTGTGTGTTTCTAGTCTCTGCATACAGGCTGCAGTTCAACCCGTCATGTTAACAAGGAGAAACAATACCAATGTGTACACGTGCAGTATGTTAATTTGCCTGTTTTGTCTCTTTGTGTGTACATGTGTTTCGCTGTTATTGCTTCATTAGGATGCAATTAAAGCCTAATAAACTCAGTCTAATTAAATCCTAATTAAACATGTCCACAGTGTGTGAACTCATGAGTCATCTATACTTCTTACACGTATTTGCATCCAGTCAAAGACAGTAACAAGGACATTTTTGCCTATGGGAATTTGGGTCAGTGTTACTGAATTATTAACAACATTTGCATATCAGAGTTGGGTAATAATTCAATCTGTGTCATTATTAAACCGCTACACATCCTACGGCTGGAAATAATTCAGTATTATCCTTTACTGACCTTCAGTGGGTTTGCTTTATCTTCAAATATCATTGTAACACCGATTTTTAGTAGAGGATAGTGTCATTTCCACGATGTTTTTCACTCTTTTTTTGTATAATTTGTCACAGCTAATAGGTGCATTAGCATTAATTCAGCTTCTGTTGATTTTGGAACAGAAAAACCTAATCTGTCTGGACAAGAAAAATTCAGGTTCCTCCAAACTCCCTCTGTGGCTCACTGGGGACAGCAGCTGCAGTTATACCTGTATATTCGACAGCATGGCAACAATATGCCATGCTATTAAGTTTAGACTATTGTGTAAGCACATGTTTTTGCCTGGAAAACCATGACAGCCATTCATTATAATTCATTATAATGAATGGCTCCTGTGTCTTTAAGCTAGGTCTTCTGATTGGCTGTCCTTTACAAATAGAAGAGCTGAAAAGCAGGTGGGAGGGGCTTCCATATTAAAATCCTCTCTTTATAACATCATACAGATCCAGGAGCACCAAAAAAAAAAGTTAGAAACACGGCGTTTCAAGCCTCCTCAGGAAAAATCTGTCCCTTAGTATGAGCCCACTATCACAACAAAATGAACAATAATATGGGAAACCATAACAGACCCACCCCAAAATCAAATTGTTTTGTTTATTCTGTGGCCTGTAGAGCTATTCATACATCTGATGTTCACAGAAATCTTTATATCTTGTCACTATATCATAACTGTAAGCCTCTTCTCACGAACTGCAATAATGCAAGTAAAGTTTAGTAGAAATGAAACACGTCTTTTAAACTTTATGACTAATAGTTAACAAATTAACCACATTTTGGTGCATTCAGTCTCCAACTGCAACTGTTCTAGTTGTTTATTTTTGTTGTCTTAATGCTGTGATGTGCTGATCTCAATATTTACCCAGAACTGACCCGTTGAGCTGAATCCAACAAAAATCTGATGTCATATTGTTACAGAGCTACTATTCCTCACTGCATACATGACCTTTTACAGCCTAAGGCAGTGCCATTACTCAACTTTCCTGAAGCATAATGAGTTAAATATTAGATTTCATAAGAACATATTTAGACTTTCGTGGTGCTGGTCTTTATCTCAGACAAGATAAGGGCTGTGCTGCAGGAAATCATGATGTATCATATCTTTATGACTTACTGTGCGATGAGTATCTTAACAAGTCCCGCGTGGCCACAGGTAGCAGCAGCATGCAGCGGCGTCCACAGTTCGTTGTCCTGAGCGTTAACACTGGCTCCTCGGTCCAACAAGAGCTTCACCATCTCCTCATAGTTGTCTATGCAACACTGTATGGAGAGAGAGAGACAGAGGAAAAGGGAGGGAAGGAAAGCAGGAGGAGGACAAGATTAGATTTGGTTCAGGTTTTATACGAAATATTTAATAGCCCAGTATTTTCAGGATTTGAATTTCAGTGTGGGATTGTGGGTACTGCACATAGAGGAAGAGAATGAATGGATGGACCGATGGAAGACACAACAACAGAACAAAAAAAGATGTGCAGCTCACCACTATCCCCTCCTAACCCAAACAAGTGGTCACCCTTGTGGAAAACAGTTAACCCCCAATTTTGAAATATGACTTTAAAGGCCTGATCTAAAACCTTGGGGAAAAAGTAGTAAGAAAAATACAAAGGAAATAAGATGGTTTGTAAAATAAAAAAGTGAGGAGGAAAAAAGCTGTGGTGCACTGAAGGTGTACATTTCAGCATCTTAATCATTGAAGAATGACAACAAAACCATAAATAAGTAAGTACTCATTTGTGAAATCTATATAGTATTTTTATTAGGCTACAAAACTAAGCAACTTTATACACATTCATCCTGACTTCTCAGCCATTGTGTGGGTTTGTTTCCTGGACAAAGGCAGAGGGTCAGAGAGTATTTTGCTTGTAAAACTGGGTGTGATTACAGGGTGGAGAGGAAGGAGAATTTTCCATGAAAATCAGACGGCTGTCAGCAGCTGCAGTTTGCTCCATCAGAGCTAATTGGTGAGTGTGGCAGTAACTTGTTGTTGAACAAAGACCACGATGACTGATAGGACAGATAACAAAAACCAAGAGAGAAAGAGGCAGGAAAGTGCTGAAGTGAAGGATGGAATTACTTTGTCACAGTGGGAGGGGTCAGATATGATCAGAAAACCAAGACGTTCAGGGCGAACAGTTTGTTTCCAAAGTCTGAAAAGGGCACGTCAGCTAATGCCTCTGTTATTGTTTGCGCTGGTGAATCTGGTCCATGACATTTTTAATCAAACCTTCCAAACCAATTTTTATTTTTCTGTTTTATTTTGTTTGTTCATTTTATACCAAAGAACCCTTGGACACTTATATATCAAAGGAAATGAGACATCCGTCACACAAAGAAAAACAAATGCAAAATCACCTTTGGCAAATTGATTGCTGACAATTCCATTAAAAACCCCAAAAGTGCTTCAATGAAGAAAGAAAAAGGGGGAAAAAGAAAATAAAAGAAAGAGGACTGGCAGCAAATAGAAAAAAATAAAGATAACAAGCAACAAAAGAAAGAAAAAAAATACATCAACTCAGTAATCCGCTTATACTGTGAGGGCTTTGGCGAGCAGCAGCCATCTCAGCATGTATTGGGAATCACAATGTTAACACACAAGTCTCAAATTGTTTCCACTTTCTAAATCCCTGATTGCAATCCATCAAATCACCAACTCCTCTGTTCAACTCCTATGTGATTATATTCTGACTTCAATTCTGCAATTTGGGTAAAAATTAGTCAAAGTTTGTGAACTATAATTTTCTGTTAGCTCACCATCCCATGTCTTCAGATTATTGATATACTTTTCTGCAGTTTAACACTTTCTAAAGAGAAATTTCTTTGCACAGTCTTCTCAGATGTGAGGGTTTGTGGCTCTTCTTTATTTCACCTGACTGCGAATTGTTTACTTGAGAAAATAATCTACAAGGAAACATTTTGTTGCACGCACAGGTTAAACCTATGCACACGTTATATGATGGGAATCACTTCAAGTCTAAGCAGAAAAAATAGACATTTTCTATTAAACCCCATATGCTTGTTTTTAAGCAGCTATAGGTCATTTCACTTGTATATAAGCAGTTTAATTAGAGTGAACCTGCTGTGCTCCATATTACTTTTCCTTAGTACAGCCCGTCAGCTCTCGTATACAAAGCTCCCTTTCCTTAAAGGCCAACCTCCCTTTAAGCCATTTTTCTTCATATTGGCTTCCAATCCCCTGGCTTCTAAACAGAACCCATGACTTTTGAACACCGTCTACTCCACATGCCACTGTGAAGGTTCTGAAACAAACAAAAAAACAAAAACAAAAAAAAGACAACATAATTTCTCATTCTTAATAAGAAATGATAGTTTCTGGCATCTGTCTGTACAGGTAATTATTCAGTCTGGAATAAGAGAATGGACTGTTGGTAATAATTTATTCATTACCTGCTTAATATGGCATTTAAGGTGGATTTGATGTTTAATCTGCAGACAATATAGAAGCTAAGTACTGTAACATCATCCATGGGTTTCTGGAGGCTCGTTTTGAAGCAACTGTACTTTTGCCATCTTGGTTTTAAAGAACTAGATGTGACTACGAGGGTCAAATGTAATCCCTATGAAACCACTCACTCATTAACTGACAACTTATCAATCACAACTGAAATTTGCCATCTATGGTTTAATCAGAAGCATAATGGCGTAGTATAACAACAGTGATGGTAGGAATAATACCAGAGTAAATTCTTCTGTGACATACAATTGTCATATCATAATATCAATGGCACAGTGCAGAACAGTGTTTAAAGCCCAGGCATGCCCAACAACAAGAGCAGCGCGTCAGCCTCCAATGATGATTTGGTAAATAGTGAACTTTAACAACCTCCAACAAAAAGAGGAAATGTTTGATGGGTTAGGGTTAGAGGTTAAAGGTTAAAGGTTAGGGATTTTCCATTTCAATTTTATTATGTGCAAGCATAGTGCAGTCTTGAAGAGTTACAAGGTTAAATTACTTGAGTTATTGTTACTGTTGAAGTGTTGAGCATTTCAGGGGAAAAGACTAGCTGGGATACTTTTGTGCTTATGCTTTGTATGTATACCTGTATCTCTAATATTGCACTATATTACTGCTGCTGGCACCTTGTGGCAACAGATTCAAATTTTGAATCAGGGAGTCTATGATCCATGAGCTCACTGGAGAACAGAAGGATGGAAAATGACGTTCATTTTGTTTGCACTAATAAATGCTACTGTCTGAAAGCTGCAGTCACTGATGTTCAGTATTTTTTTCCTGAACTGTCAGAAATACGCAAATTTTATTGAAATATTCTGTTAAATTTTCACCTCTAATATTACATTTGGTACCTTTCAAGATGGTCAAGGACAACTTACAAGCAATTAACAAAACCAGAGTATGGATAAAATAACAGCTGCAAGACAGCATAGAATTAAAATTAACTACATACCAAAATCAAACAGCATAGACATGTTTTCAGATATGTTTTCAGGCTGGCTTTAAAGATAGTGACAGGATCAATGTTGCAAATGTGGTGCAGGAGAAAGCTCCAAAGAAGGCGGAAAGCTTTTTGGTAGAAAGCTCAAAAGCCCAAGGTGGACAGCCAGGCAGCTGGAATAATAAGAGTAACAGAGGAGAGTACAGGAAGGAATGGCGATGTGCAGAAGGTGAGAGAAAAATGGAGGTGCGAGATTGTGGAGAGACTTGAAAGCAAGAAGCGAAATCTTAAAATTAATGCAGCTGCTGAAGGAAATAAGTAATACGTTCTATGGAAGGAGTTCTGGCTATGACCAGCTGAACCCTATGGAGAAGTTTGTGTGGGAAGCCAGAGAGGGTATTAAGAATTTTGAAGGCATTACTTTAATAAATATGATATATAACCAGAGCACGTCCAAGAAAAGCAATACTGCTGTACAGGATGTATGTAGCCGACCAATATCACGTTGGTAGAAATATGCAGGCTGAGTGATATTATTGATGTGCGTTTCAAAATTTAAGGCATTATGGAAAACAACACTAAGCTCTTGATCTGGGAGGGAGGAACGAGCTTAGCACATTTGTTCAAAAAAGTTTTAGTTCTACCAGAAGAACCTCAGTTTGTCACTATTTAATTTAAGAAAATTAGCAGACAATCACAATCAGGTGGAAGAGTGGAACTAGGCTTTGTGCACAGATAGAGGTGAGTGTCATCAGCATATGAATGAAAATGAATACCAAATTTCCTAATAATATAACCTAAAATTAAAGGTAAATAATAAATAGAAAGACGCCTGAGGCAGAACCCTGGGGAACACCACTAACAACTGGGCAAGGTTGTGAATTGAAATTTTTTCACTGTACATGCTTTACAGACTTTAATCTCTTTAAAAGAATATCATGATTGTATCAAAGGCAGAACTCAGATCAAGAAGCACAAGTATGGTTAACAACCCAGAGTCGGCTACCATCAGAAGATCATTTCTGATCTTGACCAGGGGTGCCTCTGTACTGTGAACTAGCCGAAAACCAGACTGAAATTGTTGAGATGATTGTTAGTAGGGTATGAATAACTCTGCAAAGAAGAGTAATGTATGGTAATTATTTTGGTTGAGAGGGTCTTCTTAAGAGTTGAACTTATCAAAGCTGTTTTAAGAGGTAGAGGAAAAAAAGCACAAGATTTGGGACAAGTAAATAATGTCAGTTATAAAAGGAGCGAGAGAGAAGCAACAGGACTTGGCCCCCTAGTTGACAGTGGCTCTGTGGTGTAGTGGTTAACACAGTTGTTTTAATGCATGAAAGATCCCCAGCTGGAGCCCAGGAGGAGACCTAAACCCAGCTGTGGTGGCCCCTTGGGAAATAAGGGAGCAGCTGGAAGCAGCTAAAAGCACCCGTACAACAGTGGTGACAGAGATCCTTCTTAAGGTCTTATGTAATTAAGCTAAAATGTCAAATTTAGTACAAAAGTTTTAATGTCAGCGGTGTAAAGAAGTTAGTAAAATGTTTTTCTCCTGTTGACAACCGTTAACCATCTCTCTCTAATGTCTCTGTTACACCCGCGAATCAGTTTTCACTTTTTCCACTTAATAACTATACCCAGTAATGCCAGTGGCTCCCTTTTTACACTCTGCATCGTCTTTTAGCAGCGGTTAGAATGAACGTCAGGACTTCTCAAATTTCCCCCTCGTCTTTGAATTTCCACCACACTATACATAATCATCGTATAAACGTTGGGAGGTCGAGGTGCAGAGAGATTTTTCTTTTCATGGATTTGCATAAAAGATGAGCTAAAGTGCAATCTCTAGAGATTTCTAGTATCTCAGAGTAGGAGTGAAAGAAGGGAAGGCAATAATACAGAGCGAGGCAAAAACATAACTATAAGCCAACTGGATAGAAATGCCAAGAAGAAGAAGCAGGAGGGGCAGATTAGAAGACAGAAGAAAGTCACTTTGGGATATGTAAACAACAACTGCAGATTCTTCAGCATCATTTACATAGAGTCCCTGCTTTCAAGTAATTTTAGAAAACTTAGCAGCCGACTCTACTCAAACTCAGAGAGCAGAAACTTGTGTTACATTTGACGATAAAAAAAATCCCTTTAGGATCATTTATCTATGTCATGCAACCGACTATAGCTCAGCTGTGTCTGTGAGATGACGTGACAGTTCAGACTGTTACCTTCTGTACCACATACAGTACATCCCCTCTGGCTCTAAAACAAACCCTCAATCTCCATTCTTTCCATTACTTGCACTCCTTCTCTGACGCTGCCCTCCAGCTCTCTGATAAAACTTTAATCTTAATGCTTGAACAACAATAAAAAAAAAAAGACTCTTAAAACCCCACTGACGTAAGAGAAACTGATTTGTGTACATTCTTTGGAGTTTTGTAGTGTTGACTTACAAGGCTGCTCAGATAAGGCACATCTGACATGAGCGTGCGATGGTGGGGGAGTACGTGAATTAATATACAGCACAAGAGAGGAAATGAAATTACTGCACAGATGCCGAGGACAGACAGCAGGAAGACAGATAAGAGGTAAAATGGATGCAAAGAAGAAAAAAAAGAATGCTGACTGGAAACATGTCGAACTGACAAACACATCCTTTCAGAAACATTTTAGTGCAGGGGAAGATTTTCATTGTGAAGATTATTCGATGAGAAGTTACGAAATGAAGTTTTGCACCTGATCTGCAGAAAACCTTACAGGCTTGTCTGTTTAGTTAATGATCATTTTGGATGGATTGAAACTCATCAACATAAAAACATAATCAACAATTAAGACAGAGATGTGGTTTGAAAGAACCAAATATAAGTTTAAAGCAACAGGGTTTCTTCTGATGGTAAAGTTAGCAAACTTAGTAAATGTATGATTCTTGTGCTGCTACCCCAAAATAAAAATATCAGTGGTTTTAACAGGGAAGTGAAACAAGAAGTCTGGTAAGTCAATGTTGGACTAAATACGAAGTGAAACAATCCAAACTTATTATTGGCCTTGGAAATCTGGATATTGAGAACCCAACATGTCTCCTGAGTCATTACTTTTAAATAAAACCATGATCGTCTGCTCTGAATTTAAAAATTATTGAGAGATCTATTGCCAGCAGTAGGAAGTATGTATGTATGTATACACACACACACACACACACACACACACACATATATATATATATATATATATATATATATATATATATATATATATATATATATATATATATATATATATATATATATATATAAATAAAGGCTACAGTCTGGAGATCCAGGACCCAGTCACAGAGCGCCGGAGGTGGTGTGCTCAGACGTTTCTCTTTTTCTTATGATGCAAATTTTTTCTAAAGAAATCTTCAACAGTGAGAGACTTCTTTATATGTGCGTGTACATTACGTGTGAGCAGCTCTATGAGGCCTTTACTATCGATGATGCAAATAGCGAGGCGTCAGACAAAATTAGCAGGAAGGAACAAAGTATCTTTATGACCTCCTTCTGAAGCTGCCAAAAGCAGAAGTGGTATTCTGTGAAGGCTGCTCTATGTATGTCAATGACTTCCAGTGTTAATGTTAGCAAAGAAACCAAATTCAAAGGAAAGGACAGAAGTGCATGAGTCACACATCTCCTTTTTTTAAACGTGCGTGTGTCGGTTGATGCATGTGTGAGCATATATGAGGGTGATAAATTGATAAACTGGTAATTCAGTGAACAACTTATGGGTTTCATTTTCTATCCGAGTCTGGTAATTGGCAAGCTGCAAGAGATAATTCAAAAAAAATGAACACAAGCTTGTCAAAGACCTTCAGTACACTGATGTGTTGGCTTATTCCAGCCGGCGGCAACGTCCTGACAGATGTCATCAGAATCAGAAGAACAGGCTGCAACCTACACACAGCAGCTAACATCTAGGCTAATCTCTCCTGCCTTCTGAATACACCCACATGCTTAAGCCCACCTGCTAGCTAACTGCTTGGCTAATCTCATTTCCTGTGACAAACAAAAAACACACACTTTCACCCACAAGCTAGGAAAGCACTAAACTAAAGACAATGAAGCAAACAGGAAAATAATGTGCCATTCATGCAAAGCATTGAGAATGGGAGTATGGCTCAAACAAAGGCCCAGATTATTTCTGTGTGCCTGGAAAACAACGGCAACAGTCTTACTGTGGGCTGAGAGGACCACAGCTCGGGTCGAGGAGCGAAACGATGAGGAAATAAGACCAAGAATTTGAACAGGGGCAGTGACGGGCCTAGTACTTAAACCAAAATACCGAGGGGTTAAGTGAGCAAGAGCAGGGCCAGGCTGCTGAGAGTACAGCTGATATAGCAGGAGACTAGAGGCTGAAGGGGGTTTAAATTTTACTATAGCAAGAGGAACTAATGCAAATAATAAAGAGTACATTAATATGAATGAATAAAAAATAGAGACACCTTGCTGATGAACTGGAGAGAATTAAATGAAATGGATTAAGAAGTGGGGCATCAATGGATCACCATATACAGCCTGAAAAGGAGATTTCAGGAGAGCAACACAATTTAAACCCCTCCCATGTCTCATTTCCTCTGGGGTTTTTTCCCCCGTCTCCATCTCACAGGCATCATACTGCATCTCCAAAGAAAAAATGCATATAAAAGTATAGTATATCAAATAAAGTATATTAATAAGAAAGAAAGCAGGTTATTACTGAATTTTGGAAGCAGAGTATAAGAAGATGATGTCGAACGGCTGGCATGTCTGAGTCCTCCAAGGCTGAAGTAATGAAGAGCTGAATGACTAATGAAAAGTGTGGAACCACACAGGAATGCCGACTCACAATTTTACAGCTCAGCCTGATCAAACCCTGCAAATGATTATACGGCACGAACATCAGTCATCTCGGTACCAGTCTCTGTCTCCCTGCATAAATATCTGCCTGAATACAGCTAATGTTTTTTTAATGCAACTCCAGCAGTCTGTTGCTGTTCGGGGTCATCGTGCCCACTCAACAACATGGAGGTCCCCACCTAGCAAAACACTCAGAGCCAGAAAACAGATGTGGCTCGCCCAAATATGGGACAACACAAGGCAGGTGTGTTTGGAAAAAAAAGAAAAATAGAAAAAACACTGCCTTCCTCTACCTCAGAATAGCTTCAGATCAAAAATGTCCTTGTTTACCTACATTAACTGCAGATCTCAGATACTGTAAAGCACTCCAAAGGCTATAACATCACCTTAACAAAAGAAACGGATAGAATTTATGCTACATAACACATATATGTAGATAATGTTCCTATAGAGCAGCACCGTTCACTCAGGGCGTCAGGAAGACAAACTGTGTGTCTGTTTCTGAAAAAAGCTAAGAAAAATTCAGAAGGGTTGGATGAGGTGATTCATTTGTTGCATCATACAGAAAAACAAAGTGCTCATTTTACACACAGCCATGAATGTGGTTTCCCCCGATTTCAGTCTTTATGCTAAACTAAACCGCTGCTCATATTTACCACAGAGGCATGACGTTTTATCTTTTATCTAACTCTCAGCAAGAAAACAAAACATCAAGAGGTAAATAACTAAGGATTTATGCTTGAAGCTAACTAGGGCCTACAACAGTATGCTAGGTGTCTGATATTAATGTTTTGACTCACCCTAACCCTTTACATAGAGTACGGAGCTCAGCAGGGAGATTTTGATGTAAAAATCCCAATAACTATGAGCTATTATGTAACCATTAAACGCAGCCTTTTTTGCACCACAGACCGGTTTATGTCTGACAATATTTTCTTTTAGAGGCAGCTACATTGAACTGAATTATAGGCCTTTAAGGTGTCGTGGATAAATACAACAAAATAAAACCAGTACCGGTACCAAAAAAAGGAAGATTTATTCATAACACACGGGAAAAAACCCAGGGGAAAAAAAAAATAACGATAAAAACCGATAAAACCCCTGAAAACCATAAATTTTACACCCGAGCCTCATCTCTCGCGGCCCGGTACCAAATGACTCATGGCCCGGGGGGTTGGGGACTGCTGTCCTAAAAGATTTAGAGAATTTAGAGAAGAGCAGTGGGCCAACATCCCAGCTGAGATGAGACAAGAAATGTCTTACCACTTGCCAACAAGGCTTTCTCCAACTACTAGGCCACGTTTTGGTTGGGATCAAATTTTAACTTTGAAAAGAAAAAAAAAAGTTGAAATTGTGTTTTTTCTGGATTTTTGGTTGATATTCTCTCTCCCTTAAAATGAAACCACCATAAAACAGAAAGACTGTTCATGTCTTTGTGAGCAAACATACAAATTCAGCAGGGGATCAAATAATGATTTTCCCCCAGTGTATGCTTTACTATTGTACTCAACAAGCTTCCTCATCAAACTTGCCACACTTGACCCCCTATAGCAGGGTGCTTGAAAATGACACCAGAACACATTAGAGGCTCTCACCGCTGTGTTTTATTACATGATTACTTTGGCACGAACATTTACCCACCAGAGTGGAAGCTACATCCCTGGAAGCTACATTTACCCACATTTGGCAGTTTGCTGGGTGTTAATTTGAACTCTGGATGTCAGAACTTATAAAAAAAAGAGCAGTAAACATGTTTAAATGCTGCAAATCACTGTAGGGTAAACCTTTTATTGCCTGTATGGCAGTACTGTAATACTGTGCATTTGCATATACTTAACAGACAGAAACAGTGAAAGCAACTCAGACAATCCTGCTGTTTTTCCCCCTCAGACATTTTCTGTGTGAGCCCTCTGAACTGGCAGCCTACTACTTCCAATACAGCAGTTTTCCTTAAAATGAAGGACTGAGGCTGTGTTTCATGTCCACGCTCCACTCACGCTTATGCAAACAGACAAATGCATATATGCTGATTTTACACATCCCAGCTAAAGGAATTGGGATGCATTCATCAAAAAAAAACAAAACTGTAGTAAATACTGCAGTGTGTGTAGTTGTGTTACTGGACTTATATGTGTGTTATTGTACATACAGTGACCCCCTGCAGGACGTCTCCTGATTAATGTCTCGAGTCAGTGAAGTGAGACCACTCCAGGACAGGTATGACACTTCATTTAGAGAAACATCACTGCTATCTTCCTTCATTTATCTCACCTTCTGTCGGGTGTCTGTGTGTGTGTGTGTGTGTGTGTGTGTGTGTGTGTGTGTGTGTGTGTGTGCGTGTGTGCGTGTGTGCGTGTTCTCACACTCATTTCTTTCCCCAACATTCATTTCAGTATCTAGTTTTCTGTCTCTGCTTAATCTAGCTTCTGAAAAACAAGATGACAAAATGAACACAAAAGAGCATTTGTGTGAATTTCCTTTTTGTGACTGTAATTTTTTACAGCGTGTGCGCATGCGTGTGTGTGTCTGTATGTGTGTTGCTATTCATAGTCGCGAAAAGGTCTCATCTTGAAGACACTGGCTGACCCATCCAAATAGCAGATTACCAGGTACACACACATTCAAAGCTGAAAGGTCAATCTGATCTCTTGGCAGCCCACCACTTTTAAAAACAGCAGTCACACTGTTGGTGACTGATGGACTTCAATTTTCTCTTCCCCTGTTCATTTCACCGCCTCTCAGCAGGAGCCTGGATATTAGGCTGTGAACAACCAGGAGAGAGAGAAAAGGATGGCTGTTCTAGCTGAAGCAGACTGAGAAGCTAAAGAAGGAGAGAGGACATAAACTGTCAGGGGTACACTGAAATTGCACAGGGAGACAAACGAGAAGAGCGGGGGACGAGGAGCTAAAGAGCAGAGGGGAAACCAAAGTCATAAATAAGCACCAGGCCTTCTCAAATGTTTAAATGTCATCACTCAGGAAGTCAGATTTGTTTTTATTTTACATTAAAATGTGACCCCACTTGGGGAAGGTTGAGAAAGTTTGATGACTTCCACATTGTAAACAACTGCTTTTTCACCCATAAAGTTGCCATCCAGACCTAAATAAAATCTAGAGTTTACTCTACGAGCTGCTCCAGCAATTGACATTTCAGCTCAGGAGGGACAAACAAACTGGTGCAGTGAGCTATACCAGCAAGTTTATGGCCATCCTGCTCCTTCAATAATCCTGCTTTCTGCAAAATAAAATGTTCTCTCCTGCTCCCATGTTTCCAGGAATCTTTCAGGTCAGCGATGGACACTGGGACTGGATAATGGCAATGTCAGAAAACCTACAACTGGGGTACAAAAAAGTTTATTTTTTAAATTCAAAGGTTGACTTGTGATCGAATGAGACATGGATCCTTTGTCTACTGAGAAGTTTAAAATGAAAAGTGACACGCAGCATTGATTTGGTTGAGGAGGAAGCTTTGATTATCATGTCAGTAATGGCTTTCATTAGCAAGTGAAAACAGGCCTCACATCCTCTATGAATATCCGACGGCAAAAATTGATTCATTTCCCCAAAACTGAACTCATTTCCGGACTATTAAAAATCATTTTTTCAATGTCAGAAAACCTCAAACATTAATTCCCACCCAGGCAAACTTCTCTGGAAATTATTTCATTACATTTCAACAAAGAGATGGTGATGGTGGAGGTAGAAAAAGCATTGATGTTACAGTGTTCAATGAAAAACACATGATCAAAACAAAGAAATTAAAAAACGTTTACACATATTATGTGTCTAATAATAGTAAATGTCAGCGCTGCCCCAATTAAAATGATGAACGGTGCATTTTTCTGAACATTTATTCTAACTAATTATTATTTTCACCTCCCCAGTTGGTGCCTTTTTTTGCTTCTTGAAGCTCAGTGGTGACATTCAGGGCTGAAATAAAATTGCAGTTCCTCAAATGAACATTTAAAGCTGCCTCTAAATAGTCATTGAGTCCAAAATATTCCTTTATAAAAACAGATGAACTCTTTAAAGGTTGCTTTAGTATTAAAGGCACAATCACTTTGCCAGATTTTACTACCAAAACTTCGGGTCACTGAACTCAACCTTGTGACTTTGTTGGGAAGGCTGCCTTCCAGTTTTGTCAAGTGAAATTCTAGCTTTCTAACTGTATGTGACTGAGCACTAAGACAAGATTTTATAATTCAGTTCAATTTAAATGTATTTATATGGTGCCAAATCACAACAACAGCAGCCTCAAAGCACTTTATATTGTAAGGTAAAGACCCTACAATAATACTAACAGGCCAGTGTGTGATGCCACAGTGGTTAGACTATGTTTTCATATTTTATATTCAGTCTATGGTGAGTCTTTCTTCCAGGTTTTTTACTAGTGGTGGATTTGTTTGCGTGTTTAACAACCTTTTTGAAAAGGTTGCATTTGCAATACTTGTTCATACCAACAACCCGGTGACATCCAAGTCTTTCTGTTTCTAAAGGGAGGTGTCTTTCCTCCTTCTCAGACATGTTCCTCTTTTCTCCACCCCAGCATGCAATCTCATGGATTATTGGTTCTTATACAACACAGAGAGCAGACCATAAAGAGGTAAGAGACTGTCACAAAATACAGGAAAACTCTACTGAGGTGCATATTTTAAAAGTGCTGCATATAAACTGAATTCCAAAAATGTTTGGATGTCACATAAATGTAAATATAACCAGACTTTAATGACTTGCAAATCTCATAAATCCACATTGTATTCACAATAGAACCTGTTGGATCTGTTGCCAAATAACCTTATCTGTTGAAAAATGTTTGTCCAGCTGTTTCTCTTAACTTTTCCAGCCTTTTGTAGCACCCTTACAACTTTTTTTTTAGATTTATTGCCGCCATCAAATTCAATATGAGGTAATATTTGTCTTAAAATGGACAATTTTCTCAGGTTAAATGTTTGATATATTTTATTATGTTCAATTGTGAATAAAATCTAGCTTTATTTTTCACAGCATCCCAACTTTTTTAGAGCTGGGGGTGTACATGACTAAATAATGCTCATAATATACAGACACATTCTCCATGTCTTAATCAGGAAATTCAACAATCAGTGTAAAAAACTGGATTAAAAAAATGAGACTCAAATTATACATCAAGTTCTTAATCTTCTTAAGAAAAAAAAACAAAACAAGCAGAGTTAAAACGCATCAGAAAAGTCAAAGATGGACATAAAGAAGGACAGGTGGAGACAGATGATCTTACCTGATGCAGAGCTGTAAGACCGTCTTCGTTGCAGAGGTCTGGACTCACATTGTTCCTCAGCAGGTAACGAACTGTTGGCAAAGTGAAGAAAAGGAACATAAATACAGGTGAACGTTTCACATACACTTCCAGGATGTCTTCAAGTGCTTTGAAAAACTGCACTTCCTTTTATAAATGTAACCCCTTGCTTTCCTGCATGTCTCACTCGCATAATTAAAATCCATTTTGTGGCTGAGAATTGAAAGATCTTTTTGTTTCTATCGCCACTTGTGAGGCACGTGTGTTGCATGGTTATTCGGCTGTCTGGAGAATAAACAAATTAACAGATGCAGGTTAAAAGCACGACAACACCCCATATACCTTAATTCCTCTTAATTGCTGAAGAGGGTGCAGGTGCACTTCAACTTAACCTTTTAGTTAAGGTGACATCACCAATCAATCTACAATCCATTAATCCTGCAGTATAATCGTGATGGATCTCAGCAGGGACAATCTATCAAATTATCAGCCCAGCCAGGATGTTACTCAACTGACCTTGGAAATACAGAGGAATGGGCGAAGGGTGAGGTAGGGATTGTTGTGACGGAAGATGATGATGATGTAACAATGCCTGGGATTACACAGTTTGTCTTCCCAGACAGATAAAACTGCCACAATTCACAAAATATCAAGTGTCAGCTGTCTGATTGCTAAACCTGCCGGCCTGAACAGGAAGTGGCATGTAGGGCTCCTCTGAGTGTCATAATTACTCCTGTTTTTTGTTTTTTTGTTTTTTTTATGGCTGCCATCTTCCCAAAAAAAGAACCGTGAGTGGTTGAATCAGATTACGATGCTGAACGCTGAGAGAGAGAGGAATGGGAGATATGAGATGGTAATTATCACATCATGGCTCCGTACACAGTGACATCACACAGCATGTGCCCGTTTCACAATAATCTTTATGCAGCTAAATCAGGCTTCACTTTCTCTATAAAGACCATTTTAAAATAACATTTTCCTTTTTCTCAGATGCTCAGATGTGCATTTTTGTTCTGTAACAACTGATCTTGGCCACTAAAAATGTAACAACGTGTAAATTTCAGACAAACATAATTTCCACAGATGTTTTAAAAAAAAAAAAAAGGAAAACACTGGTCTCTTAAACAATAGCGTTAAATGATGTGTCATGAATTCGAGCACTTTACACAACAAGATGCCAATCACTCATATTCAGGAATGCAATTATCCTTTTAAACATCAAAGTAATTACACCCATTGGCAGAATTATCCATCTCACATGGTAACATTTATCTGCCATGTTGACAACTGTAACATTGTTTGCTCCGCGTCTGGTCATCTAATGGGGAGAGATACCCAGTATCTTACCTTAAAATGTCAATCAATACTGAGCAGGTCCATTATCTTTACTATATAACCTCTGATTTAGATTCAACTTAAAGTAACTAAGAAAGAACAGTCTGTGTGTTCTGTGAGAGGAGAGAAAAAAAAAAACGTAACCAACCAACCAATCAATAAACCCGTCATCTCAAACTGTAAAGTCTATTGTTGGGGTACAGAGTAGTAATTGAAACCCGCCTAGATGAAAGTATCGACATTTTGTCAATCTTTCACTTCTCTGCTCGTTATAACATCAATATACGGTTTAGATTGCGCCATCTTTTCTTTGTTTTGAGCACGAGTATATTTCAGCTCCTTTCAAGCACCTTTTGCATGAGAAAAACGAGCAGCAGATGAAAAGCAGGGTCTTCGAGAGGAGCTGCGCCTGGCATCTTTTGGCAGAAATCTTCTGAAAGTTAAGAACAGCTCGAGCTCCCAGGCGAACGCCCATGATATGACCTGCATTTTTTTGTGGCAGCTAATAAAGAGCAGGGAGGCAGGGTGCGCTACAGAGGGAGGTCATGATAAGAAGCTGAATACAAATGGAAGTAGAAGTTTCAGTATTTAAGCACACTGGCTGAGTTCTTTCCTCTATGTGGGGGTTTAATTGAAGCACTGCTTAAAAATAATGGCAGATTGTCATAATGGAAGAACACTGTGCTCTGAGTAAAATGTGGCTCAGGGAGTCCTTTTTCCATAATAAAATAGAATGATAATGGCTGCACTTTAATCAACCTATTTCTATTATACAGCTTCCTAAAACGTGCATTGATTAGACCTCAATTAAGCTTTTGATATTCACCCACACCACAGCAGTATAACTGTCATATGTTACTTTGAACACTTTTGGCTTTGTCACAGTACGTCTACAACGTCAGTTGCTCTTAAAACCCAAAGACGCTGAACCAAACCAAAGAAACTGAGCCACTGCAGCTTCATGCACTTGTGCAAAATCTAAGAGGAAATAATGATGAGTGCTCAGAGAACTGAACCAAGGTTATACAGTGCAAGATCAGTCTGACTGCATCCCATAAACACCAAAAACACTTTCCTCTTTCCTTCCATTTTCCTCCCCAGTGACATGGGTGGGAAAATATAATTGCACTGCATTAATATTTTATTGGGTGGCCACAAGTTAGTAATGCATTAGGAGAAGATAAGCGAGTTGTGACTAGACATTACAGTAGCAACTGACAAAGAGATGCACATGTATGACTATCGAATATAATACAGCTAAGACTGTGTGGGTGATGCTGAGTGAAGTACTTCTGCTTTTATCTCCACATCCTTAATTTAGCACTTGTAAAAAATAAATAACTAAATACCAATAACAATAATAATTTGCATATATCGGAAATTGACAATTTCTGGGGGTGACAGTGAGCGCTTGGAAAAACTTGGCAGATCTACGAATCCATGCTAGCAACAGCTC